>NC_134413.1:6128113-7328113 GCF_038048845.1 Mixophyes fleayi | reverse complement strand
GGGATATATCCAGGTGGAATTATATTAGGGGGGGGGGCTGTAGCCAGGAAAGCATTTAAAGCCACTGGAAACAGTTTCATGTTCCAATATAAACATTTATCCTCTTCACATGGTTTTGCATTTTCATCTTCCTCCGGGAACCTCTCTTTCTTTATTTTGACTAAAGATTAATCCGTTCCCCCCCCCCAGCCAAACTTTGACTGCACAAGATGCCAAACTCTGAGCTGGTCTTCCCACAAATAACCCGTGTCTCTGCTTCCCCTGCAGCCAGAAGTGACCGTGGATTCACTCCCCTCCCTCCTGAAGAGACAGGAACCCCTCCTCATCCTCTTCTCAGACGCCCGCCCCAATCCCAGTGATGAAAAACACATTTTAAGTCTGGAGAGAGGGAAATATTTAGAGCAGTATTTGACTTGCTGGTTAAATCTGTAAGTAACCGTCATGTAATATTTATATCAATGTAACATATTGTCAATACAGGAGATATTTTGTCAATGAATCCCCTCCCTCCTATTAGAAGCACTCTGAGGCTTCCCACGGCCCCCCTGCACCCATCCAGTGCTCACCCATGGATCACTGAAGGTTTAAATGAAGATTGTGAGCAGTGAGGGAATGTCAGCTGATTGGTTAAGCCGTGGCCGTTGTCCAATCAGCTGGAGCAACCACCTTCCACTGATCACTTGCTTTCAATCTTCTCTAGTAGAGGAAGAGTTTCTAGTTGGGGAGGAGGGGAAGGCTTCATTGTCAAAAACAAACATCTTTGGCCGGAGTTATATACTTATAACTGAATGCAGTTTGCTTTACTAACAGCTTATTGTTCTGGAAACAATTTTTTTGTACGTCAATAAATCAACCTCAAAATACAAATTGATCCAACATGAAAAGCCATATTGTACTTTCACAAATGTCTACGTAAATGTTCTATGCAAAGATAATTTGGGGGGGTTTGATTTGCAAACCAACGTTGTTACGTTAACAGCCATTATCCGGTCTGAATGATTATTCTCTGTGTCATTTAATAAGGTTTTAAAGAAGAAAAAAAAAATCTTGCTGCCCTAATGACGATTTTCTCATATATCTTCAGTAGTGATATAGATCCTGAAACCCATACAGACATTTGCACATATATACATTTATTTGAAATGTATTTTTTGCTTTCATACAGCACTTAGAGCTTCTTTGTGGCCTTTACGAATAGCAACTGTTGACAATGATTATTTAATACTTTAATACTCCTGATTCTGTGATTTGCTATATTCTTACAGTAGAGCAGAACAGGAAGTCTGTTGTGGATTATTATTATTATATACTTTATTTATAAGGCGCCACAAGGGGTCTGCAGCTCCGTACAGAGAATATACAGTAAGACATAACAAGGAAGAACATGACAAAACATTATAGACAAAACGGTACAATGATAACAAAGGCACAACACTACAATAAGAACAAAACAAGGTACCTAGCATTGAGGAGGTTGCGGGGATAGGGGTAAAACATAAGGCATGGGACGAGGGGGGAATAAAAGGGAGTAAAACAGCACTAAGTGAGCCTGTATCTGGTATAGTTGACGCAGCAAACAGGATCAGAGTCCTTGCAATGCTGGTGGTAACGAAAGTGGAGGAGGGAGGGAAGAGGACTTTGCTCATGCTAAAGGGAGGGGTAAGCAAACGGGAGTGAGACAAGGGGTGAGTTAGGAGAGCTGATAGGCTGGGGTTTAAAAGCCTGCTTGAAGTCATGGAGAGAGGTAGAGAGCTTAATTGGAGAGGGAGTGAGTTTCAGAGGAGGGGAGCAGCACGGGAGAAGTTTTGGAGACAAAAGTACAAGGTGGTAATGAGTGAGGAGAGGCAATGGTCATTGGTTACAAATCCTCCACTCCTGAAGGGCATCTTGAGTATTTTCAATTCATATTTGTGAAGGTTACTTAATACCATTTCATACAAAAGCAACTTGTATTATCAATTTCAAAGTCCTTTAATAATGTACACGAACAACAAATAATACTGCATAATGTAACCGTAGCTTGATTGCTTTGAAATTGATTAAATCATTGAGCACAATAATAAGTAAGATTAATGAAATTGCAGTAATATGCTGGACTAACCGCTCCTATAGGAGAATCTCTTCAGAATCTGTCACCTATTAGATAATACTTGTTTTACAGAGTTCTTAGTGCTCGGTCTAAGTGAGAGCAGGAAGGGGGGTTGGCGCGTCCTGTATGAAAATTCGGAAACTTGTGGTGTCACTTTCTGCAGTATTTTCATACCAGGGCACTGTCCTCGCCAGTCTCCTCTGTCTGAACCACTCATTTTCAGAGTGCCTAAAACGCTCTATGTGACAGGGTCTGCCGCGATAAAATGCTTCCCTGTGGCACACAGACATTTGTCCAATTTAGCGATTAACGTGCTCCTATTACACCCTATAAATACAGATTAATGTGGATATTGAATAATAATAAAATGCGTTATTGTGACACCATCCTTAGGAAAAGTTTGAAAAACCATCAATACATCAAGGACCAGTTATATTTGACTTTGACAGATTTTAGTTTCATACACACAGAGAGACAGAGGTGTATTCAGTAGAAGGCAGTAAATTAAAGTGATCTGAGGGCGACAGAATCTACTCCCGCTATTCCTACAATCTATTTAAACATTCTTGGCACATTATATGTCTAGTTCCTGCGGGGCTCTGTGCTCTATGATAATTTATAGCGCTGTTAGAAGCTTTCACTGTTTACGTTGCATAACAATGTATATATTGAATAGCAACTAGTTTTCTTTCTGTTTTCTTGTAGAAAAAACACTCCGGCTGGGAATCTCGTTCTGAAGAAATACTTTGGAATATTCCCCAATTTGCCAGTACTGGTCCTGATTACTTTTGACTCACTGGGGCAGGTCTTTGCTTTTCCTACAGATCAGCAGATCACAGAAGTCAACATCTTGTATTGGTTGGAAATGATAAAAGCTGGAGAGGAAACGCCAGTCTGTGAGTTGTTGTCCTTTATCTGTTGGTAGCAACAGGCCGTAATCATCATCATCCTCATCAACATTAACATTTATTTATATAGCGCCAGCAAATTTCGCAGCGCTTTACAATTGGCCACACACATACTGGGATATCGGCAGTGATATGAGGCATTTGGTCTTTTATTGCTGTGTGTGTGGCCCCACAGATGCCCAATAATCTGATGGAAGCAGATTAGATCGTCTTTGGACATGTTGTCAGACAGAGGTTGACCATCGGGCTTTGTGTGCAGTCATTGGCCGACCACACAACTAGACTCCTGGACGTTATCCGCCCACCTGTCTCTTACGGCTGGATCTCACAGTGATTGCAGCTTCTGATTGGTCCTCCTTCTCACACCCCCCTCCGCAGACACTTTAAAGTGTTAAACGCATATATATTTCTCCAGTAGGGAAAGCAGAAGGTTGATAACGTTTATCGAATAAGGTTTATTGCATTGGATTTAAGATCGATAAAGTGGAAGACACTTTTTCCACTGACAAACTAAAATTCCTTGAAGTTTTAATTTCTCACAGTTTCCTGTCCTATGTGTTTTAATTATTGTATTTTAATTAATCTGTTCCACAGCATTTCTTTCACACGACCTTTATGGTTTTTTTCTCCCAAAACCCCTTTTTTAAAGATAAGTCACATTTGTTTCATTTATTTAGGATTAAAATATAACCCCCATCCTACGTCTAATGGTTCGCTAGATACACTCGCTTGCAAAGTGTACCTAGCACTTGCCTTTTCTGCAGACTCTCCATCTGCAAGGTCCTCGTTGGCAGCAGTTTGAACCCTGTTGAGGTAATGACTTGTGACTGACGTCCTAAAATACAATCAGTGACCAGTCTCTTCCGCCGTCTCGTAGACGTACCCACAGTCCTTTGCTGTGACCTGCGTCTTGTCCGTACTTTAGTTCCTGTTCAGGAGTAAGTGTTACTTTAAACTGAGTGTTAATATTTTAACTCACAGCTCTCTAGGTCACAGCTCCTGATTCAGACCTGTAAAGTTCTCAGAATCTGACACATGTATCATGTTGTTACATTTCCGTATTTTCTGTTACCCGAAATTGGTTGTTTCTGCTGTCGGTTATAAGCAGCTGCTGATAGAAATATCTGTGTCTTCTCAGACCTTATTGAATGTCATAGTTATGGCTGTACGTTCTAGCCAATGCTTTTATTGTATCGATTCCAGATTCTTTATCTAAGGAGGATTGGACGGCTCCACTTCCACACTACGATTTCCTTGCCATGATGGATGAAGCTGATCCCAACTTTGCTGCTCAGAAAATCCGGATACGTATGAAACCCGCCAGAAGTATGAAAGCCGAGTTTTCCCCTGATGTTGACGGCTCCAAACGACATCGGACAGTAACAAGTTTACGTGGAACGGTCCCAAAGTTCCTACAGAGTGAGGAGGAGTCTGAGGAGCACACGGAGCTCTGAATGTAGAGCGAAGAGCGGCAGATGTCCCTTGTCACAGTAATTATTCTATAGTATTGTCCCTTTGATATTAGTGTTATGTTCATTTCATTCCTCACATTATTCCGGATTGCAATAATGGGACAAATTAGGCTACGTCACCAATACACCAAAGGTTCGGCTTTGCAGCCGTGTAATTATAAACTCCCAAGGATTCTCCATCAAATTTGGTTTTATTTAGTTTTGTACATTAATGCAAACAGACAGTGGGACACAGCCGGTCCCACATAAACACGACATAAATCATATGGTACCTAGAGTGGATACACCAATGATGTGACCATCACTTATAGGCTTCATAATATCGCATAGTTCTGGGAGCACGTGAATACACATGCAGATCTACCGATGGAGAACAATGGTGGGAACAATTAAATGCAGAATACAGTATCAAACTGCTTTGGTTTCCTGCAAACATATTGGATGTAAGGACTGTAGCTCTCCGTTTACTGCAGATCCATATTACGGCACAAGAAGACTTATCAAACCAGGAGATATGACGTATAATATTTCGCAACTATGGACTGGACGCACAGGAGCGCCAAGATGGCGGCTGGCTCCCCCAGCTACTATCACATATGGCGATTCAGTCCAACAAATACGTGTATAATTTATCTCACAGTACCTGCTGCTCTCTCCTGTCTTAACTGTTTCATTGACTGGAGCTATCCGAATATATACCCAAATATTCATACCCTGGGACCTAACAAGGGGACGCCAACACCATGCCGAAAACTTTGTATCTTCACACATTCCCGCAGTAGCTGCCAGAATGAACCCGTTTCAGCCCCATATTTGGGACAATTTGGCCTATTTCCCCTTCCAAACTTCATGAGATAATCATTTAAAATAAAAGTATGTAACATTGATTTTTATTTATAATTAAGTTCTCTTAATATATGTCATTCGATTAAATCTCGTCATGCCCTGTAGAAGGGAGGATGAAGCGTAGTAGAGGATGGAGGGGAAGGGACGTGGGATGTAAAGAGAATAAGTAGAAGTTATGGGGGTAGCTGGGCAGGGGGATTATGGAGGAGGAGGAAGCTTGGGGTGAAGTGGGAGATGCATACGGCAGTGTGTTGAGGCTGTAGAGATCTTCAGCTTAATGTGGGTGGTGGTCCGGATTCAGAGAGGTCAAAGCAGACAGAGGATACCGGTATAATCCATGGTCATCTGGTCCGAGGGCGACATATAAATGTCTTCAGTAAACCCATTTGCAGACTCATGTTAAAATGATTCTTACACTTTCAGATACATCATATCTTAAACGGGTGTTATCGGTGCTGTAAACACCGACACTGTTTACTCCTACATAATTATTCCGATAATGAACAGAGGAACGTAGAAAAAATAACTACTTACCAGTAAAGCGACACAGAGGGAATCCGATGAGAGGACATCGCGACACTTCCAAATGACGTCCGTTGCGTGCACGACTTTGTTTTTTGTTTGTTTTTTTAAAGTGGCAATGGACTATGGTAATATTAATTTTATTTCTAACCCTAACTCCTAACGTAAAGGTAATACTTACCTGGGTCCGTGCTTTGCCGCTTTAAAAGCCAAAATTTCCAAGTCGCGCACGCAACTGACGTCATCTGGAAGTGTCGCGATGTCCTCTGTGATGTCCTCTCATCGGATTTCCTCTGTGTCTCTTTCCTGGTAAGTAGTTATTTTTTCTATGTTCCTCTGTTCATTATCGGAATAATTATGTAGGAGTGAACAATGTCGGTGTTTACAGCACCAATAACTTGTTTACCACCATCTCAAACCATCACACCAGGTTATCACATCCCCGACTTGTAATGTTGGTTCAAAGATAAATATATGAGCAATATTTGAATTTGTGTGTTGCCCCCAAGACACTTAATGATACAGGGAAAGAAAAAGCCAAAGACAAGAGAATGTGTCATAAATGGGCCACTCATTAATTGGCCACTCATTAATGGGCCACTCATTAATGGAGCACTCAGTAATGACACATTCTCCTCTCTGACTATTTCTATACTTTTACATACTTCTCAGTGAAGGGTCACGGATCACTTCCTATTGGTTCGCACGGCTACACCCCACTTGGCTGACTGGATCACTGGCACAGAGCCCCCGGGTAAAACTGTGCCCTGGACCCAATAAATCTGGTGGATTTCATTGTAGATGATCCCAGGAGAGAAAGCAGAAGAGACATCTGTAATGTTCTTCAGTGTAAAACTCAAAGAGCAGATGTCGGTGCTTCTAAAGATTTCTTAAACTAAATGTTTCCTAGAATGTCTGCCGTGTTCCCCTGTCTTGATAAATACGTCTCCTGGGAGCAGTGTGGGAACTTTGGCCAAACCAGCTCCAGGTTTACATTAGATGTTCTAATCCTTTATATGATACAGACCATTCAGTCCTGTGTTGCTTCATTTAAATCTGCGCTACTGTAAAGCTGAACTCAACATAACAGCCACAGACAGAAAGGCAACAACTGCACAGGTTCAGGGGATTAAAACCCCCCAGCAAAAATGCGACATTTATTGCAAATGTGGGAAGCACTAGGCAGCAGTGGAAGTCTCTGGCCAAAGGAAAGGTCCTGGGTTAGGATGTCAGCTGATCACATGGGGCCTGGTTCGTGGTCAGACGCAACTTACGTTTTACAGAAGAACACGGAACTTGTGCATAGTTCTGATTGTATTCAAATCCAAACGTATCTCAAGACGGGTTTCGATTTGAATCTGGGTGTAAGTACGTTCTGCAGACAGAAATCTGCAGTATACACACAATCAGCGTCTATACACTAAGAGGTCACATCAGTACACCAAAAAATTCAATTATAACTAAATGAACAACTCAATATAATCGTTAATAAAAATATGGATTTTAACAAAATATATTGTTTTGTACATTAAATACAAAAATCAAATGTGTGCTTATACAATGTGTTTAGATAGTCAACCTTCCTTGCGTACACACGTTCTGTGCTATCTTGTGGCACGCACACGTGCAGTGTTCAATACAAAGACTGTGCCAAGCCAGTCATCACTATCAGCACCTACACCTGCTCTGTAGATGGTGCGAGTGATATGGCTGAAACTAGATGTACTGATGACAAACACAGGAGTTGAATCGTTGCATCTGCGTCGGAACGGACTTACTGTACATTACTGCATGTATGCAAATAAGCAAGTTGAACAGTGATGTTACACTGTATCCTTAGCTGATACCTTGTGAGAAATTTTACATAACAAAAAAAGTTTTTTTAGTTTTTCCCCAACAACCTTTATGTCACCTTTTCTCATATAGACCGTAGTTATGTCTCAACATTTACTACATTTAGTATTTAGAAGAGTTTTTTGTTTTGTTTTGTATTGTTTGTTTTTTTCAAACTAACCTTTATTAAGGTTTGGGAGCCCCACAAAGTAATTTACGTTCGCTTGATTCCAACAGTCTCTCAACTTAAAAAGAAAATAATTTGAACGTGTGGCTACGTTCCAACCTGATTTGGAAAACTGAACATGTTCAGTCCCTTTAGACCATTATATTAAACACATTTTAAAGAAAAAAAAAAACATCTAGGGCTAGATTTACTAAGCTGCGGGTTTGAAAAAGTGGGGATGTTGCCTATAGCAACCAATCAGATTCTAGCTTTCATTTATTTAGTACAGATTTAGATTTGATTCAGAATCCATACAAGATAATATTTCTGTAATCCACAAACCAGACAAGGACCATTATGATTATTATCATTTTAGGCCAGTGTCACTAATTAACATAGATGCTACAATTGTAGCTAATGGTCTGAATGTACTAACGCCGCCTTATACATAGGGATCAGGCGTGATTTGTAGGAGACGATGACTGCAGATTGAACCAACCTGATAAAGACTGACGCACAATGGAACATTTCCTCTGTGCTGTAAACTCTTCATTACACAAAGTATTTGATTCCCTCTTGTGGGACTAACTTTATTTCATATGTTCATTATTTATTTATACATTTAAGATTTGTTATTGTTTTCTGTATATGTAATCTAGAATTCATTTTGTTTGTCGATTTTATTTATTTTTTTTACATTTTATTTAAGCTATGAATTTTAGCCATACGGTCAGTGCTATAATCCGATGTTTTCTATCTAGTTTGACATTTTAATACAATTGCTTGGGACATTTGATGTCAAGTCCTAAAACCCTTTGGGGAATACTAGGAAAACAAATCAGAGAAATCATTTTTCCCCCCTGTCGCTGTTAAGAGAGGACTGTTTGGAATCTACGTTGCCTAAATCGGTGCCAAACACTTTGACCGCTTCTCTAAGTGATATAAATAGTTTATTTGACAAAGTTCAGTGCGGCCATGTGTTTTGATTCGTAGATTAAACGAGAAAACCTTTGTACCTTGGAAATGTGAGATAGCGATCTACATGTGGGTGTAGGGTTATAGGAAATGATTCAGAAAACACGATAGTGAGTCTAAGTAAAGGTTTCCTGACCTACGCTACCCCTTTATCAGACAAGAAGTGCGTAAACTTTTCCTTTTACCCTACTCCCATAGACGCAGTATTGTCTTACTCCTTTTGTACACAACTTCCCTGTGAATAGTTTGTTTGGAATTGTGAATGTCGTTTTTTTTTTATGTGACTCAACTCTCCAGACTCGCATATCGTAGAAAGAAACAATTTGACAGCATAAAATATTGTATAGGTGCATCTAGTTCTAGTCTCTTTTGTTTGTGTTTTATTTTCCCGTTGTTTTGTTTAATTTTTGGTTTCTTAATATTTTCAAAATGTTAATAGCCATATATATATCCCATGTATACTTGAATTCATTTACTGTCTGAGACGCAAATGCTGGAAGATTGTTCCATCGATCCATCACCCTTTCTGTAAAAAGAAGTTCTTCCTTACGTTCCCATTCACTCTTCCTCCAATTCCAAAGTTTGTTCCTTTGTCCTTGAAATCCTCTTATTTTTAAAGATACTGCCATCCCGAACTTCATGTGCGTTTGACGTACTGATAGTATAACGATACTGGTGGTATTATCTGAAGCTCAATAGCCAAGTAGATATCCAGAGAGTAGTCAGACGTTTGCCGGGTCGGTAACCAAGAGGTTAGTCAGACGTTTGCCGGGTCGGTACACAAGCAGGTAGTCAGACGTTTGCCAGGTCGGTACACAAGCGGGTAGTCAGACGTTTGCCAGGTCGGTACACAAGCGGGTAGTCAGACGTTTGCCAGGTCGGTACACAAGCGGGTAGTCAGACGTTTGCCGGGTCGGTACACATGCGGGTAGTCAGACGTTTGCCAGGTCGGTACACATGCGGGTAGTCAGACGTTTGCCAGGTCGGTACACATGCGGGTAGTCAGACGTTTGCCAGGTCGGTACACAAGCGGGTAGTCAGACGTTTGCCAGGCCGGTACACATGCGGGTAGTCAGACATTTGCCAGGTCGGTACACATGCGGGTAGTCAGACGTTTGCCAGGTCGGTACACAAGCGGGTAGTCAGACGTTTGCCAGGTCGGTACACATGCGGGTAGTCAGACGTTTGCCAGGTCGGTACACATGCGGGTAGTCAGACGTTTGCCAGGTCGGTACACATGCGGGTAGTCAGACGTTTGCCAGGTCGGTACACAAGCGGGTAGTCAGACGTTTGCCAGGTCGGTACACAAGCGGGTAGTCAGACGTTTGCCAGGTCGGTACACATGCGGGTAGTCAGACATTTGCCAGGTCGGTACACAAGCGGGTAGTCAGACGTTTGCCAGGTCGGTACACAAGCGGGTAGTCAGACGTTTGCCAGGTCGGTATACATGCGGGTAGTCAGACGTTTGCCAGGTCGGTACACAAGCGGGTAGTCAGACGTTTGCCAGGTTGGTACACAAGCGGGTAGTCAGACGTTTGCCAGGTCGGTAAACATGCGGGTAGTCAGACGTTTGCCAGGTCGGTACACAAGCGGGTAGTCAGACGTTTGCCAGGTCGGTACACAAGCGGGTAGCCAGACGTTTGCCAGGTCGGTACACATGCGGGTAGTCAGACGTTTGCCAGGTCGGTACACAAGCATGGTAGTCACAGATGCAAGGTAGAGTCGCAAGTAGCAGGAGCTGAGCAAGCAGAATACTCAAGCACATGTCTGAACCACCAATCTGCCATCTTGGATAAAGGCAAATCTAAGGGCAAGTTTGCAAATACAGAGACCTCTAGTGGTCGGAGGTGCAAATGTCAAAGTAATTCCTTACAGGTATGTTAAATCCTAGTGTGTGTAGGTGTTTGTGTGATTGTGACAGTTAAATTAGAGTGCAAGCTCCACTGGCACAGTGACTGATGGACATGAATTGTCTGATTGGACAGTTCTGCAGAATTATGTCACATTATATTGCAAAGTTACATAGTTTCATGGTAAGGTTGAAAAAAAAGACACAAGTGCCTCACATTCAACCTTTAATGAATTCTAGTTGTGTTGATCTAGACAAAAGTTAGTGCCATGTACATTAAGGACAATAAAACTATACAACGTGCTGTTTGATCTATCGCTTACAGCCACGTCCGATCCAAGCTCTGGACATCTCAAAGCTTCTTGTTTTTCTGCCGTATCTCTTGCTCTAGATACAGGTCTGGTCTAAGTCCTGATTACTAGTGATGACGGCTATGTGTGCATGCTATAACATGTGTTTGCAAACAGGAGCAACTGTAAAAATGTATATTATGTTCAGTAGACATTAAGCTCATCCTAATGTATTTCATGGTAGAAAAACATATATATAAAAAAACACTTTTTTTTTAAACTGTTTTGTCATTAATGCCTATATTATTTTCTATGCATTCTGTTGCAAATCTCACCCTCAATCTCTAAATGCCATTGGTCTCTTTGTTGTTTCCCCATTGGATAAACACCCTCTTTCCATACGAATCCTTAATGCGGCCAGATGCCTGGTAACAAAACATTAGAAATGTCCGAGACCCTCT
Organism: Mixophyes fleayi; assembly: GCF_038048845.1. NCBI lineage: Eukaryota > Metazoa > Chordata > Amphibia > Anura > Limnodynastidae > Mixophyes > Mixophyes fleayi. Next base: position 7,316,702 of record NC_134413.1, on the reverse strand, counting down.
TCCCGGGAGCAGGTTCACAATAAAATATGGTACATAGCAACAATGCAGAAAATGCATATTTAACTAACAAACCCCACAAATATACCCATATTTGATGTGGTTGGTTCATGTACAACAGTCCCTCTACCCAAAGAGACCCTTCTCGGGGATCAGACCGTCTATAGCTTTAATTGTTTTGGTTTTGTAGTTAACCACATAGGTAAACCGAGGGGAGGGGGGTGCCTGGAAACCCCACTCCAAGCCTGGGGCACTGTATAATTGTGGTGGCTGGACCCTGCCCCCGCTTCACATGGCTCTGTTTGAAAAGGGAGAGCTGCGTGCACCTAACAGTAGTGCACGCAGCATTGCCCATGTATATTATGGGGATAGGAAGTGTTGGAGAGCAGCCAAGCACTGTCTAATATTATAGCCACGCCCCTATGCATGCTGGTCACGCCCACTGGCGGCATGGTGTGGAAACCCCCCTCTACAAATCCTGCGTTTGCCCCTGAACCATCATCTATGCTAGTTTAATGTAGCCTCTTGTTACATACAAATGCTTCTATTCCCCCATAGAGCACCTGGGGGATTATTACTCTGGTCTTTGGTAATTGTTATTGCTTTTTGTAATTTATTCGAAAATATAAATACAATTCATCATCATCATCATCATCATCATACAATTCTTGGAAAAAAAAAAATTTGTCCATATTTTGAACACTGTAGAAGAAAAGCGTCAGTGTTTTAATGTGTGGCACAGTGATTAGCATTGCTTAACAGATACAAACTTCAGCCCAACAGGGTGGAGTTTGTATGTTCTCCCCGTGTAATTGGCACAGTGTCACACACCAAGGTTAAAAGACACCTCCCCTGGACATCCTGTGCCTGTTCTTTTAGTCACCCCTTGGTGCTAGATGTGGCTTTCCTCAAGTGTCCGGCTAGACTGCAGAGCTGACGCTCCATCCACTGTACCTATGTGCTATTCTATTTGTCCGCAGAGCTGACCCTCTACAGTTGTCAAGGCTGATTCTCTCCACTCCATTCCTGTGGGGTAATCGGCTAGACTGCAGGGCTGTCGCTCCATCTGCTGTTCCAGTGTCTTTACCTTATTCTTCAGCAGTGCTGACTATTCCTTCTACCATTCCATCTCATCTGACCTCCCCAAAGGGTTTCGCTCAGTACTCTTAGCGGGGGCCGTGACCTGCGAGTCAGACGCAGCTAAGACCATACTGCTTTGCGGCGGTTCCTGGTGAACACCGTCTCCTCGTTAGATTCTGCGCCCTGCTGGAGTAGCACTAAACTGTACAGACCCTAGGATTCGCATCATAAAGCCCTGACCTCTCATGTGGAACCGTCACAAACAGACAATCCTGCAATTTGAAAAGTCTCTGTAATGTCACATGTATCCACTTATCAATAGTTTGCGCCACTTTTTAACGAGGAATTGTCACCAGGTTTTATGGTGTTATTATTTTTTAGCTTTACTACACAGTGCCTTGTACACATATGTAAATAGTTTACTGCTACGACGCATTACTATTACATATAATCTAAACTTTAGGTTCTAAAGGGATATACAGTACGTAATATACCCGTGAATGTACGCGCCACAAGTGGATGCTGACAAGTTTGTCAAACTATTTCATTTATTTTACTGGTCATTTTCTTTACATGCGGTATGTTCAAATATAAACATTCATTCTTACACCACACAAAAGTGTGTATGTATTTGAGATATGACTAATGCCGGCGCGTGTGTCGGTAACTTTGCCTACGGTAGATTGTATTACGTCATTCCACCACCTGGCTCTTTGCTTCCTGCTAATACCAATTACTTTTCTCCCACTCATCCGCTTGGTTCTTCCTTTGTCATCTAGGAAAGTAGGAGATCCCTGAATAAAACAAAACTTCCAAAACAAAGCGTGCGCTCTAAAATGAAATGCACTTTATCTGTAGTTGGCAAAGTGGGTGCACCGCAGGTTATAATTGTGCTTTGGTTTCCTTTATTTTATTGCAGCTGTCTGATAACGTATCTTATACAACAATGTGTGCAGGGCTGAACGGATGTGGGGACTTAGGCTTAAAATAGAACTCAAAAACAAAAATGAAAATGCTTCTTTTAAAACTCTGTGTAAGAGTCAGATAAATTAGCATTTTAATGACTGGGAGCGACCTTGATGATATATTATGCGGTATATGAGCATTATATCATAGTAATGGAATTGAACTGCTCTGTTTATGAACTATACAGTATCATTTAAACTAAAAACTAGGGATGTGCACCGGCCACTTTTGGTGTCTCGTGTTTTGTGTTTTGGATTCGGATTTGCTTGAGGTTTTGGGTTTGGATTTGTTTCGCAAAACACCTGAGGAAAGGTTTTGGTTCGGATTTAAGGTTTTGGATTCGGATTTATTTTGAAAAAAACATAAAAAGTGTTAAAATCAAGTTTTTGGGTTTATTTTCACTCCTACGCTATTATTACCTCAATAACATTCAATAACAATCATTTCCACTAATTCCCAGTCTATTCTGCAGAATCAGTGAACTTTGTAATATTGCAGTACCAATGGACTTATACTGCAGGATTGTTTTTGGATATTTTTTTTTAATTTCTTTTTTTTATAATTATTTATTTTTTATTTTTTTTATAACTTTTTTTAAAAATTTTCGTGCTGTGCTGTGTCCTTTTAAGGGCATTGTTATTTCCCTAGCACAGCACGAGATATAGCAGGACAGAGGACCACCTAACACAACCTCCCTCTACCCTGATCAATGCCCGAGTGAAGATGGCGGCGGTTAGGGGTGAATTTATAGGGTCCGAGTATCGCGAGATCCGACAGCGGGATTGTGACTCAGAGCCTCGGTTTCAGTTTTGCAATTGGCGGGAATACCCGGATCTGTCTCGGATCCGGCTCGGATCGGCAACGTTCGGGTGGGCTCGGATTTCAGATATCCGAGCCCGCTCATCTCTACTAAAAACTGGATAAAAATAGTCTATTGTAGCGTAAGTTACTGAAGTGGAATAGACTTTGATGGAATTATGACAATGGACAGTAAGCAACTTTATAGTATACTTTCAAGAGATACATAGTTCAGTTTGCAACACAGAGCATTTGGGTCTTTTATATTTGTCTTTTATCGGAATGTTCGTGTGATTCCGTCCTGGATCTCACTCATTTCATTATTAAAGTGGACGGAGGCGTGGCTTGATGATGTGATTCACAGCAGGGGGCAGGGCCTAGTGACGTTATCAGGCACCCTATCCTGGTGGTATTGGTAGAATGCATTAATTTCTTTTATACAGATATATTGTGGTGGGGATTGGGGGCATAGGATGAGAACAGAGCAGTAGACTTGGGGGGTTAAAAATAAAGCATAAAAGCGACCCGGCCCATTTAGAATCCTGTAAATAACAGGACAGACGCACTGAGTTGTTATCTTCATTTTATGTCTCTAGAGAATAAAATACTCCACTCATTTTACTATGAAAACATTGTCCATTCAAATTTTATTACCAATCCATTCAGGCTCGTTTCCTTACCACTTCATTTTACTATGAAGCTCCGGAGATGTTGTGGACACAGATTTAGCCGCACATTATCTCTAATTTACATTTTTATTTGCAAGACTATTACAGCCAAGATAAATACAAGGCCAATATGAAAACGCTTCTTGCAACATCACCAAATGCGTTGTGTTAAAGATTCTAAACAGTGGCGGAGGCCAAAGTAATTGTCGTTATTGTACGGAGGCTATTATTTTGCAATGTACACAAATCAAATCGGAAACTGATCAGATGTTAGATTTAATTTTTAAACTATAATATGGGCAGCTGTGATTGGTTGCAATTATTTCGTATTTTTGTTTTATGCAAATCTGATTGTTAAAACTGTACAATACTTATGAAAGAGGGTTCCAACTTACAGTATTTCGGGGCTCCCTATAAGAGCTCATACACACAGCTGCTTCCCTGTGTTACATTTGCAGGCTATTCGTCCGAAATGTAGAGTAGAGGAATTCCTCTGGTGAAGTTGCCCAGAGTAGCGACGAAATGCGCTAGAGGTTACCCTGTGACCTAAGGATCCACCTCAGATCTCTCTCCTTGTAACGCTCTTTTTTTCCCCCTCCAATTATATTTGGGTGCTGTAGGAAGCTCAACATTTTTGGATAAAAACCCTGCATCGGTAAAGAAGCATATTATGAGGACTCTGATGCAGAATCTGCACAGGCGGAGAAGTGGACTTGACCTTGAAATTGCCAAGTGCTGACGTACTACCTACCTGCTGCACTGTTCAATCCAGTTTTATACTCCACTATGGTATATATTTATCATTTGCCTTTGCGCTGTACATTATTTTTTTTTTCTAATCTGTTTTTTTGCAGACATACTGTGTCAATCTGTGGTTCCCTATAAGGGCATCTCAGTGCTGAGTTCAAGATGACTCCCGAGTCGCCCCCTGTTGGACCTGTTCCCCGTTCACATGCCGCAAGCTGCAGAGAAGTCTTGGGTGGAGGCATTGCACCAGAGGTCAGAGGTTAGATAAAGTATTATTTATACTTTGTGTTCCACAACACCCACTAAAGTGCAGGTCCGGGGGTGCTACAGGCAAAATTTAGTTTCCGAGTCCCCCCTCTGACAGTCCGTGGATGTATCTGAGTTATTAATAACGTTTGTTTCATGACTGCAAAAACAAACCAAAACAAAGTCCAAACTCTGCTACTGGGGATACAGTTAATCTTATTCTAAATACCGTACTTGGCTCGGCGGTCGAGAAAACGATGGGAACGAGTGTAACTTATGATCCGCAAGGTAGAGATCCCAGCTGTCTGTCTAAGAGATCCAACAATCTTTCTATATGAGGATCCTTTCACCAGGTTTCTTCACTCATAAGTGCGAAAAATTCCAGAGTAAAGAAGAATAGATCATTTTTCTTTGTTAACCAATGTAAGTTTGGAATCATTACCTAATTTTGCAGCAGAGCGCTTATAAAGTAAAACACTAGTGTTGTACTTCATCAACTCACATTAATATTATTGTAGTAAAATTAAAAAATACCTGATTACATTCCATATAAGGGACGTCTTCACATTAAAAACACCTGAGATTAGAGCTTTGACCAGGATCAGTTTGTCTCCTGATGGCTGACTACTGTTAGGTGCACGCAGCTCTCTCTTTTGGAGCAGAGCCGTGGGAAGCGGGGGCAGGGTCCAGCCACCTCAATTACACAGTGCCCCAGGCTTTGAGGGGGGTTTCCAGGCACTAGGAACCTGTTTTAAACTACACCCCCATGCAGATAGGCCCCAACCCCTCCAGACAGAATTACTGGACAGTACGAGATATTCCCCCAAGTGTAATGACATTTTTTAAATGCGTCGGATGAAACTGCGTTCTAAAACTCTTTGGCGGGTTTGGACGGTCCCTTTAACGTTTTGTCTGTGGCGAATGTCTTTAATCTGTTTGTATGGACTCAAAGCGCAAACTACACCCACTTTCAGCTCTCAGGAGGAGTTCCAAGTGTAATGTGCACCATGATGCCAGCAGTAGGCGTGGAGTGTGATTGATTGTTTACTAAGAACTAAAACAATTTAAAACAATGGTGCCATGGGATTCCTATGTAAAAAACAAGCAGCCAAAAATGCGTCACATTTTTATGGGAAAACCAGGGATCCTACTCTGGTCTCTGTGTGTTTATGACAATTGTCCTGATAGAACCTTTTGTGGGAAAATGAACATCTAAAATCCCTAAAAAGTTTTAATTATACAACCAGCAGTCGTAATCCCCAGCGATAACCACAGATTACAGCTGTACACATGTCTCAGAATATTTATCTAAGGATCTCCTATCATGTATGGACCTCACACATAGACTAGGATATGATGATCTAAACATAGGGATGTTTGTTGTGAATCACTGTGGGATGTGATCGCAGCTTGTTCAATCAGAACGTGAACGCCGTCTACGTACTGCGCAACCAACCGCATGAAAACACTACGTCAGAGCTGCATTTTCATGACTTTCCCCGACCTCTCTAATGCACTATGAAGGGCTTTATTTCATAATACAGAGTGACTTTCTCATGCTGTAACCAATCAGAGCAGATTTCTCCCACTGTAACCAATCAGATCAGCATTCTTACGCTGTAACCAATTAGAGCAGCGTTTTCTCCCGCTGTAACCAATAAGAGCTGCTTTCTCATACTGTAACCAATCAGAGCAGCTTTTCTCACACACTAACCAATCAGAGCAGCTTTCTCACGCTGTAACCAATCCTGACAGGTTTTCTCACGCTGTAACCAATAAGAGCTGCTTTCTCATACTGTAACCAATCAGAGCAGCTTTTCTCACACACTAACCAATCAGAGCGGCTTTCTCACGCTGTAACCAATCAGAGCAGTATTCTCCCGCTGTAACCAATCGAAGTGACATTCTCACTCTAACCAATCAGAGTGGCTTTCTCCCGCTGTAGCCAATCAGAGCATCTTTCTCACGCTGTAGCCAGTCAGAGCGAAACCACTCTGTATGGATTAATTTCTGAACAGGCCTTTTGACCTGTCATTCGTGTTGTGTGATAATATGGTGAACAAGGGAGTATTTATTTTATATTTAATTAAAAGAATTTGCCTATGGTGTCTGTGTTTTTATTTACATTTTTTTTCCTGTGTGGCACCATTTGCTTCCACCTCTGAACGAGGGCCATCAATACATAATAATATAGGTGGAATTACAATGGGAGTTGTCTGTCCCACTGGCATGTCATCCAATTCACCAAAGGTGAAGAAGCATTTGCTGTACATTCCATACCACGGGCGTTAGTGTGCCTGTGTTCAATGGTTGTTTTCGGATTTTTAAATCTCTCCGGGGCCTGAATGGCAGAGCCCCTAATGATAGCTTTAAGGGTTTAAGTAAATCTAAAGGCATTTATGCACAGAGTTGGTGTGTGAGAAGAGGTCTAACGGGGATTTGAAGGCCCGACGGGTATCATCGGTGTAGGGACTCTCCAAAGTCATGGGGTTAGACCAAGTCATAGGTAGAATTATAAATCTAGAGACTATTTTGGAGGATATGAATACCTGAGTATGTGCTGAGGGTGTATAGTCCTCCGAATATCATACAGGTCATATTCAACCAGCAGGGTTATGAGACCTGTGGATTGCTTGGCAAATCTATACTCCCGGCCATGATGAAAGGGTAGACTAGATTATGGATCTGGGGGGGATTAAAGACTGGGCAGTAGGTATTGGGGTAATTATTATTAATAGTCAGCTGACTCTTACTGACTGTTTCTAACAACCAACCGCTCACGTCCTGATATAAATCTTTACAAACCGCCTTCATGCGACTGATTAATTTAATATGTTCCCTCAATCATAACCCAATCTGAAAGGATTTCCTTTTTACTTAGAAGAGATACAAGCGCACAGGAAAATATGTCTGGCATTTCCTATGTTTAAAGTGTAATATACATTCTTACAATCTTATTGTTGGCATCACGACACGACCAATACGGTGACAGGTGTTTTGTATTAAAGTTTATGGGCAGCAATGCTGAGCCATGGAATTTATGTTCAACTTATATTTCACATCAATTTACAAATTTTTCTTTAACTCTTTAAAGGCCAGTTTGGGACAAGCCAAAGTGACTATAGGTGGTATGTGGTGGTTAGGACACAAATAATCGGTTGTTTCCGTTAATAAGCTACCATGGGATATTCTTTGTACATCTCTGTGTAATATGGTAGCACTATATGAATAAATAATAATAAAATTAATACAAGGCTGTTAACAGAGCCATTTACTATTGATGCTAATGAGTGACTGAGAATATAGTTAGGACTATCACAGAAATGATCTGGGGCCTGATTCATTAAGGATCTTAACTTGAGAAACTTCTTATTTCAGTCTCCTTGACAAAACCATGTTACAATGCAAGGGGAGCAAATTAGTATTTTGTTTTGCACATAAGTTAAATACTGACTGTTTTTTCATATAGCATGACAAATATCAACTTTAAATGTCAGTGTACAAATAAGCTATCAAGTATGTGTGTGCTACATGAAAAAACAGTCAGTATTTAACTTATGTGCAAAATAAAATACTAATTTGCACCCCTTGCATTGTAACATGGTTTTGTCCAGGAGACTGAAATTAGAAGTTTCTCAAGACTCATATCCTAGCTTTTCTAACATTCAAAGAAAGGCAATAACTTATAACGTTCCTCTTTTGCAAACCTTTTTTTAGTCAACCATAAAAATACCATTAAGTTCATTTTATTGATACTTTGTCATTGGATCCTAATGAATTAACAAGTTGCATTCTCCTGGTTTAAGGATATATAAACAGCCGCATTCCTTTACCTACTATGTATCACCAGACCACCAGGGGTGACCCACAAATTGAAAAATTGAGGTGATCCAGACATTTTTTTTACTTTTTTTTTCATCACATTTTCCAAAAAGGGAATTCTGTTTGGTGACATCTGGGTAATATTAGTGAAGTATTAATTCTGCCAGTGGAGTCGTAGGAAAACTATTGCAATATTTGCTAAAAAGTACAAGAAAATAACATTCCACATGTGGTAGAAGCTGATTGTTTAAAGATGCGATTGGTAGACATTATTTTAAGGACTGTGACTTTTTTTGCAACACATGTCTGAAAACAACATACCCAACTAAACCAAATTTAAAAATAAGAACAAAACAAGCTTAGAGCATACAATAAGTTACCCACTAAAAAGTATGCAGTGAGATAGCTGTTCATTTTACAAGCCAGGAAGCTGAATGGATATGAATGGTTTATTATATTTTAAGCTTATGTCCAGCCTGAATTATATTCTGCAATGATGAATTCTGTTGTGGAAATCTTGAAACTTTTTGAACAGCTAAAAAATATAGTATCATATTATTACTAGAGCAACATTTTCTATCAGTACTGATCAGTTTTGGGTAATTTGTAGAAGTTATAGTGCAACTATAGTCATTGTGCAACAGTGCATGACTGAGCTAAATTAAATGTATAAAATAACTGGACTGTGTATACTAAATATGTTTACCATACTCTCTCTCACCCCTCTGAAGCAGGTTACCATGTTGGGAGGGAGGAGCTTCTCTAACACAACAGACAAAGAGTGACTGACCACTTTCCTGACTTGTTTTGCAGAAATGCAGTGTGTGGATTGGTTGATTTATATGGAGGGGAGGGGCCAGTGGAAAAACTACATCCTCAGTTTTTTGACGTGCATCAATTAAAATAAAAAGCTAACACTAAAAGAGTGCACTACATCTGATGGCTAATATATAATGGACACATAATCATGTTAGCAATTATTTTAAAATATGTCAGTGTTACTTTAAATATATGTCTATTTATTCTATAAACAGCTGAACAAATATAAAACTACTCTATATAATTAAGCGAGGTAGGGAGTGTAAAATCACAATACTTCAATGAGTTTATATCAGTTCAAAACATGTCTTAGAAAAATAAACACAATTCCCAAGTAGGGACTTCCGAATTTTGTAAGGTGGCAACATTTGGAACTTACAGAAAACCATGTAGCCTAATGGATGAGAAGATTGAGAGTTCAAGTCCCTTCGTAGATTGAACATTTCTTCCTTCAAGGAATTAAAATCTTCAAACTCTGTTTTGAATTGAAACACAAACTGTGATAAAAGCTTTTGTGTTGCTACACTGAATGTGGGAGATGTTTTTACCTTCGTATTGGAGCTCTGATTTAATCGGAATCTGAAAACTTGGGAGTAAGAACGGCAGACTGGTGAGATTACTATAATGGGATCATCTATTGTTCATTCGTTAGAGTTATTACCGGTGAGACTTGTTTCCTACAAGTTCCGAATGTTGCCACCTCTCCTGCTTGCATTTAAGAGATGGAATTGTCATCTGTTTCTGATTTAAGATACAAGCACTTTTTGGACACTCTTTGTTCCAGGATTACAAGTATTTTATTGTGGCTGGAACTATTTGTTCCGTTTTCTAAGACTTCTTTTGAACTGATATGCTCCTCATTGAAGTATTGTGAGTGTATTCTACCTAAGGGCCCTATTTATGAATGGCTGCATATTCCCCCCATTAAATATCATTCCTTATCGCAATGATAACGGATGATATTTCGAAGATCCCTCTTGTGCGATGCTATCCCCATAGGGTAGAATGGCTAACTCCATTTTCATATAGCATTAGATATTGGGGTGAAGCTACGAAAAGCTAGGCTTTTTTGAGCTTGTTAAATTGCCCCAGACCGCAGTCCCTATTGAAAATGATGGAGAGTGCGGTTTAATGCATAACTTAGCCTAATGCAGGAGATATCTATGATTTCTCCTGCGTTAGGCTTTTGTTGGATAGAGGTGCTACTTAAAAATGCTAAACTATGAGGAAAAAAAAGTTTTCGCATAGTCTATAGTAAATAGGCCCCTAAATCTCTTAAAGTAGTTTTATATTTGTTTAGCTGTTTATTGAATAACAAGACATATGTTATGTATAATTAACGGCTACTGGTTTCTTTTAAATAATATGCTAGCATGATTGTTACATATTTATTATTTAATGGCTATCAGGTATAGAGAGATTTTACCACTGCCTTTTTATTGTAACTGTTTCACTATTGTTTTTCTAGGCTTTGCAGAAGCTTTTGGATTTAGCTTATTTTTCAGTGCACATTGCCATATTCAGAATTATTATCAGCACCTGTGGTATTTTGTTGCTTCTGCCTTCTACCACCCGACATTACGCAGATGTCTAATCTACTATTTAACAGGAGTCATACCAATGACATTTTAAAAGACAATAATATGCAGGTAGCCCATTGACCCAGCCCAAGGTAGCCCAAGCCTGGGGCACAGTATAATTGAGGTGGCTGGACCCTGCCCCCGCTTCACAGGGCTCTGCTTGAAAAGGGAGAGCTGCGTGCACCTAACAGTAGTGCACGCAGCATTGCCCATGTATATTATGGGGATAGGAAGAGTTGGAGAGCAGCCAAGCACAGTCTAAAATTATAGCCACGCCCCCATGAATGCTGGTCACGCCCACTGGCGGCGTGGTGTGGAAACCCCCCCTCTACAAATCCTGCGTTTACCCCTGCGGCCCAGGGGGCAGATGAAGCCCCCTGCCCCACCCCAGGCCAGCCAGCCCCTGAGTAATACAAAACCATTAACAAAGGACGATTAAGTCTATGTAGTTTTATGTAACATTAAAACCAGCATTTTTGTTGCACCAGATAACTAGCTATGTCTTCTCATATTAACGAGTGTTCTTGTGATTTGTAAATACAATATAATTAACGTTTACATTGCATGTTCAACTTAAGAACAGCTGCTGTTTTTTTACAAGAGACCCCATTCTTAGAAACCACCCCCCCCCCCACAAATATAAACGATCGAAGCACATGCAAGCAATTCACGTCTAAGGCAACGGTATTTCTCACGTCCGAACAAACTCTATGTAGACACTTTATGAGCTTGTTGCTCGATTTCCTAAATTCCTGGTTGACTTACTGCATAAAGTGGAAAAGACCGAACATGTGACGGGTGACTGGCTCAGTACTTCCAGACTGACATGTTTTGCAGAACAAAATAAACAAGAGTTCCAATGTGTGCTGGCTTCTCCGTGTGATCAGATGTATACTCTGTTACTGTCTGTGTTACTGCTATCAGGGGTGGGAGGGAGAGAAGTGCCTTGGGACATAAGGGCACAGGAGCAACAGCACCGTGGTAAAATAATGCTTTATATATAAAATGTAATATCAAACATACAATATAGCTATAAGCAACAGTCAGTGCTGATCCTTATTGTGACATTTTTGGAGGTGTTTGGGGTCTTTCCCGGTATTCAGCTGCTTTGGCGATCATGATCTGGAGTGGTAAGAGTTCAACACGAAAGAAGATGATTTCTTAAATAGTGTCTGCAATACCAAAGTCATGGGCTGCGGCGTTCTATGCTCCCAGGGAGTGACACTGTGGAGACGTGCTCATAGCGTCACTCCCTTGGTGCGAATACCAATAATTCTCCCAATAACTGTAGTAAAATTAGATTTAAGTTGATTCCCCATAGATTTGTGTTTGACACATAACTCATGTTGTCGGGTGCATGGGAAGAAGATATAGGTTCAATTCCCATCCTTTCCCATCCCTCCCTGTCCCATGACTTCCCCACTCTCTCCCACTTTCTCTTCATATATTCTGTACCTCCCACTATTAGCATACATTATGTGTCATCTAAAATCAGGGGGTAAATGTATGAAGCTCCGAGTTCTTCAACACCCGCGAGTCCGGCGTCTTCAGCGCTTAAATTTAAAGCGGCGTTGCCTTATAAAGGGAACCTTACAAGGCAGCGCCGCTTTAAATTTAAGCGCTGAAGACGCCGAACTCGTGGGTGTTGAAGAACCCGGAGCTTCATACATTTACCCCCTGGTGTTACCCAACCTAACGTCCTATTACCTCACCCTGTATCTACATACTTCATGTACAATGCACAGCAGGTTTGGGGGACATGATACAGACAGTGAGAGGGAGGGTCGAAAATGGATGACAGGGTGGCGGGATTTTGTGACTTGTCCCAACTGCGGAGTCAGTGGGAAAGCGGAAAGGTATTCTCTGAACAATGCAAGGCAGCATGAAGGACGAGGCGTATGTAGCAAATTAAGGTGCACGCAGCCTTACATGGGAGAATGGAGGGGGCTGGAGGAGTTAATCATCATCATCTATTTATTTCCATAGCGCCACTAATTCCGCAGCGCTGTACAGAGAACTCAGATCAGTCCCTGCCTCATTGGAGCTTACAGTCTAAATTCCCTAACACACACACACACAGAGACTAGGGTCAATTTGACAGCAGCCAATTAACCGATTAGCAGGCTGTTAGTACACACACCGGTACACCTGACATACGTCTCATGTAGAATTGCTGCCGTGTTTCCAGTTGGTCGTGCAACACAACATACGAACGTAAATCCGTGATTTTTGCAATAGAATGTTATAATAAAGTCATAAATAATATAAGATGGAAATATCAGGACTTTGCTAAATAGAGAATGTGAGTGTAGCCTGCCTTTATATTCACTTATATTTAGTTCCAGTGACATGTGATGATTGATAATATCCTGCTATGACGCATTTGTAGCTATTTAGTTAAAATTCTCTCAAGATTTTCTGCGCTACCAGAATAGTGAGTAAAATAATAAGAAAGCATAAAAAATAAACTTACTGGTACAACCGTAGAAGTACCGATCTCATGTGAAGCCTGTAAGAAAAATCATCCCCATTTGCTTATCAGAGATAGTTCTCATATTTAGGGTTTGTCTTAAGTGCTTGTATTTTATATTCCGGTTTCTGACAATTTTTCCAAATGTATAATGACAAGCAAATAGCCATAGCTTTTCTTTAGTACATACTGACACTTTGACTAATAAGTTGAGCACGATGGTATCTTTTTTTTTTTTTTTACATTTGGATAAAGCAGAAGTAAATATCATTTATTTATATAGCGCCAGCATATTCCATAGAGCTTTACAATTGGGAACAACAATACTGGGCAATACAGAGAGAGAGATAAGAGGGCCCTGCTCACAAGCTTACAATCTATAGGATGATGGGAGTTTGATAAATGAGGATAAGTACTTTATGTTACATATTGGTCCAGCCAGATTGCAAAACTAAAAAGTGCTTAGTGGGCTGTATGATACAGTCACACAGCAATGTTGATCAGGGGCTCAGAGAGTTATTGTCTTGTGTGAACTGTATAAAGGGTGGTAATAGGGTAACCTAGAGGAGTTAATAGATGATTGAGGAATATTATAAGCTTGCCTGAAGAGGTGGGTTTACAGAGAACGCTTGAAGGTTTGTAGACCAGAGGAAAGTCTTACTGTGCGAGGGAGGGAATTCCATAGAGTGGGTGCAGCCCGAAAAAAAATCCTGTAATTGGGATTAAGGGGAAAGGTAATGTGTGTGGAAGAGAGATGCAGATCTTGTGCACAACAGAGGTGTCGAGTTGGGAGATATTTTGAGATAAGTGAGGAGATGTATTATTCATACTTGCCAACTCTCCCAGCATGTCCGGGAGACTCATGAAATCCGGGTAGGTCTCCTGGACTCCTGGGAGAGCAGGCAAGTCTTCCGCATCCCACAAGTTGTTAGTCAAAATAACGCGATTTGCAGTGAATTGCGTCGTCCCCTGCAACAAAATGACGTTTTCACCGTGGGGGACGGGGCCAAAATGACGCGATTCACCATGCCCCACCCACTCACGCACTCCGGTCACGCCCCCTGTTCGGGATCTCCCAGATTTCAGCATGTGAAAGTAGGCAAGTATGGTATTATTGGTGCAGTTTTAGATGGGTTGGGGTTCGGCAGGGAGAGCCTTCCCCGAGCCCTGGTTTCCCCTGTTATGTTATAGTCCTAATTTAACATTGAAGTTGTTTTCGTTTGATTCCCGCTGCATTAAGACACTATATTTCTCCATGTTTGCAGTTTAGTTATTTTACTATCAAAATGGATTTCCTGTAAAATTTTGAACCAATTGTTCCTAACTTGTATAACAATGGGAATATCAATTGGAGTTGAAACGGTGGTAGCCAAACAATGTGCGAGTTGGCAGTTTTGGACTGTGCATCAACAGTATGTAAAGCTGAAGATAGGTGTAGTTGATGTATCTTCATCCATGGGTCTCTTATCCTCCAACACTCCAACCATGGTTTCCAGATCATCATTGTTCCCCTGCAGACCGCTAAATGATATAGGGCTTCCTTTGAAAGAACCATAGGGCTGCGAGCACCAGTATGTTGGAGGTCACTGGACCATTTTGGTGGCTCGTGCCTGGGTGGACCACCTTCCCCCCCCCCCCCCCCTCCGTCCCCTTGTGTGATCATATTACAGAGAGATGAGGATTAAAATATCCCAATTGGAGTGAGTCAATAATCTGCTCATGTTTTCCCAGATCTTGTCCAACTGCAATAAACTGCCCTGGATTCATGTTTAAGTGCTGCATAACTAGAGACAGGTGTAGATAGTAAAACGAATAACCAATATGGATAAAGAACATACTTGCCTACTCTCTCGGAATTTCCAGGAGGCTCCCGAATTTTGGGGAGTCCTCCCGGGCAACCCTCCCAGATCCCAAAAAAATGCCAAAGTTCACAGCATTGAATAGCGGGGTGTGTGGCTTAACATTATCATTAAGTCCCACCCCCGCTATTTAATGGGGTGATTTTAGGCATCTTATAGTAGTAGGGGCGTGGCTATGGTGACGCTAAGTGGTCACCACGCCCCTCCTACCCCTGACCTCTCCTCCCGGAGGACAGAGTCACAAAGTCAGCAATTATGATAAAGAGTGAATAGACAATAATAAAGTGATTAAAGAAATATGAATAAAAAGCAGACGTCTAAAAGTATGTGATATACTTATTGGAGAGAGAAGGGGGATAATAGAGTGTAACGGTAATGGATTGAATAAAAGTTTCTAGTGGGATAAATTCTGAATAAGAGGTAGTGAGTATTAGGGGTAACACAACTAAGGAGTGGATAATGGGTAGGTGTGTGTAATAATGAATGGAGAGGTGGAGGTGGAGTAGGTCAGGGGAATGATGGGAATAAAAAACTGTTGAAACGTTAAATACAGTTATATTCTATGTGGCAGCCTCCCTACCCTATAATACATGGATGAAGGGCTATATGAGTGAGGCGATAAGTTAAAGAATAAATGTGATAATAATAACAGATATTGGAAAATGTTAGTATGTTAGCTTGTGTATAAATAAAATGTATTATATGCACAGGAAATGAGTAAACACAAGAATTAAGATAAGCAATTGAGATAAATAGCAACGTGACTAAATAGACATATTATATAGATATAGGAAGAAGAAGATAATTTAATATATTTAGTGTAATGCAGTGCAAAGTAAAATTCTATCTCTTAGTCTTTCGCTGCACCAGCTTGTTCCCTGGGATCTTCCGAATTTTGCAGGTCTGCATATCTTTAACCGTTACAGCAGCAATCCCACTTATATATTTGCCTGTTCTTTAAATAGCAAGTTAAGCACCGTTTAAGCATGAATCTGATTTTAGTTTTTCAGAGGGACGTTTCAAAGTCTCTCTGCTCACTACATTGTGCCACGTAACTGTGGTTGCCATGGTAGTCCAGAAACATAAATCAATAAGCAGCCTAAAGAAAACAAAACAAAGAAAACCAAAGGAAAATGTTAAATTTCAACATGCTTCTTATAACCTGCTCGATTTATGTTAAAAACATGTTGTAAATGTTATTGATTTTTGTCATGGGATTGCTGCTTTAACATCAATTAATTAAATATAAATATTAATTAAATATTCCAATCTTATAAACAAACAAAAGCAGACCATTATGTACCTGGTGAAATTGGATCTGTTGCAAGGTATGGAGGTATAATTCCATACACTAGTTATTATTTATTTGCGATAGGGAACCTCTACAGCAGAGGGGAACCAATATTGAGGCTTTATATCTGGGGGGCACTTCCTGTATGTGGCACCAGCTTCCTGCCTCTCAATTTTGTTGCAGGTAAACCTGAAATGTCTGGTGCATGTGAATAGTTATAGCAAATAGGTGATATTATAGTAATATGACAATAAATAAAGTATGTAGTTTGTTAGGGCAGTAATAAAATGTTTGTGGTCAGAGGCAGGTGACCTGGGGCTGGCAGGGCATGCTGGGAATTGTAGTCCCACAGCATCTGGAGTGTAAGCCTGCTAAGTGGTAGTGTTATATAAACTACAGGGAGATTCTGCTTTATGGTAAACTCTGCCACTAAAATACATCTCTGAAATAATAGAAAAGGGCAAACACAGGATTACTAGATTGCAAATGCTGGATTTTGGAACAAAACTGGAAAAAAACAACCTTGTTGCAATAGAAGCCTAATGTGGTCATATTGCTTTACTGTAAATAACAAGCACGGCTGAGTCACAAAGTGGTGCTTATTGTAAGATGTTATCCAACAAGATGAGTGAAACTAACGTTAAAATATTTCATTTTTGGAAAACATTTTCTCAGAAACTTCCAACGATTAAGGTGTGTTTGTGGTTAGTATATACAACAATATTTATGTTTTATGCCACATGGGGTTACTTTAAATCTATTGCCATAAAGAAATAATGCAAAGCGAAGATGATGTCGGAGGAACTGATAACAATTGTGTTTTTTTTTTATATAGAGAATGAGGGTTTTTACACACTATACATTTTACCATAGAGACCAAACATCTCTAGCATAGTTATAGCATAGTTGGCTACTGTACCCTGGAATGTTCGGGAGGCATTCCAGGGTATATATATATACATATATAGTTAATATATTTACCCTCTGGAGACAAATGGAAATGCATTACATCTTTATAAAAAGCTCTCTCTCATCATACAGTATAATGGGATTTGAACATCAGAAGACAATTTACCATTATGTTGAATTTCCGACAGCCGCCATATAGAGAGAAGTAATTTTACTCCACAAAATAGTTTGTAGTGGAACATTTACTAAACATATATCCCTTCAGTGCTTTGGCAGGCAGAATTGTTTATTTTCATTGCTGTGGGAAATGCATGGGGCTGTATCTTCAGTGCTTTGTGCTATTTTCTAGGGTAATGGAAACAAGTGTATAAATATATAGATAAAAAGTCGCCCAGTTTGAACAAAAGAAGTAAAGTTTGCAGCACACAAGCTGTGTGTACAAGATGATAGATTAAAGTGAACTGGAGGTAGAAGCACCGTTGAACGTACCATCTTCTAGGCAACATAGTAAGTTGACTGTCTTCAACAACAATTCCCAGCTTTACAGTATTTTCTTAGGACACCGGTGACCCCCGGACAGGTTTCTTGCAATTCTGTCTTGGGGGAACTTGGCTCACTACAACAACCAACATATTTTTTATTGTGGATCAGATCAATACATTGTAAATTATTAGTACAATAAAGGAAAATGATAGCAGTCAAATTAATGCATTAAAGTATCCTCACTAAGGAAGACATCAGTGCCTGCTGGGTCAGATAACCTCAATTAATGTTAACGCGGGCAGTACAGTGGCTCAGTGGTTAGCACTTCTGGCTCACAGCGATGGGGTCATGAGTTCAGTTCCCAACCATGGCCTTATCTGTGAGGAGTTTGTATGTTCTCCCCGTGTTTGCGTGGGTTTCCTCCTGGTGCTCCTGTTTCCTCCCACACTCCAAAAACATACTAGTAGGTTAATTGGCTGCTATCAAAATTGACCCTAGTCTCTCTCGGTCTGTCTGTGTGTGTATGTTAGGGAACTTAGACTGTAAGCTCCAATGGGGCAGGGACTGATGTGAATGAGTTCTCTGTACAGCGCTGCGGAATTAGTGGCGCTATGGAAATAAATGGTGATGATGATGATTACAGAGCGCTTAAGCTCCTCCCACATCTGTAGGATGGTGCCCTAATGGGATCTGAAAATGGTCAAAAGGGTGATTTTGAGTTGCTGTGACATCACTGGTCCCGCCCCTGTGCATGAATCAACCAATCCACACCGTGCGTTTCTGCAAAGCAAGTCTGTAAAGCTGTCAGTCACTATGTGCATTGTTTGTTAGAGGAGCTGTTCCCTCTTCCCTGTACACACCTCTTACCTGCTACCGATTTATGTGGAAATGCAGGGGTCTATTTAGGGGGGGTGGGGACGGACTAGTGCTTCAGAATTGCAGGACAACCCAAACACACTCCCACAGGATCCAGTAAGCTGGTGAAAAGACAGAAGGATGGAATGGTCACTGTGCTTCGTGATGTCACAGCGACTATGAACCATTTTTGTGTGCAATTTACAGTGGGTCAATTTTGAGAGGTATGATGTCCAATAGGGGCTTTATTTGCTCTTAAATTTTCCACTTTATTGCATCAATCATCCCTAAATAATAATATAATAATATCACTAAATGTTTAATATAGTGTTTTAATTTTTTTTGTCCTTAATGGAGTGCTCTCGGATATTTCTCCCATTCTGATACCAGGATTATGGGTTGGGTGAGAGGGATTGCATTTTAATGTATAAATACTGTATTTACCAGTAAGAAGCATGTTCCTATTTTTAACGCACAGGATGAGCCCTGCGACATATGAGTGTGATGTTTATATACTCTTCCCCTTTAATTGTATGGGAATTCTCACAGACTGTAAATCTCTCCGAGAACCAGCATTCTGTGGAAATTACATTCTCTTCAACTCAAGTGCATGCTGGGACGTGTCTGAAACGTCGGAATTGGGATGAACAGCTGCTCTCCATCCTAAGAGTCATTTACTTGGCAGTAGTTTACGGATTTTCTCAGTGAAATTTCCTGTAATGTTAGCAATTGGTGTATCCTGTCAATATTTAAGTAGTAGAAGAGGTGTGCGTCGTGTTGTCTGCCTGGGGTCTCCGTGGCAACATCACAAGAGGAGCTCTGATTGGCTCCTCTTGTGATGTCTTTTTTTTAACTTTAACATTGTGTCTGGTGAGACCCGGGTTGAAACCATTCGCACTATTGCAGGCTTCCCGGGGTAGACCCGGGAATTACCCCACCAATAGACCCAGGTTTAATTCCTGGGTCTGATGACCTGGGACCATTCATACTGCACCTCGACCCGGGTCGTCTGGGCTTGAAAACTCGGGTTTTTGATGCAGTATGAATGGGGTATAAATGTTTTTTTCATTTTTTAAACTTTTTTAATAAATTTAAATCTACTTTTAACATTTTTTTTTCAAATTAGTGGAACTGAAAGCCCAAAACTATCCAGAATAAGTGTTACTGCTCGACTGATAATGCGAGGAGGCTCATCACATGCGTGGAACTGGTTTGAGCTTTAAGTTCCCATTTAGTTTAAAAAAAAAAAAAAAGCTTTAAAGAAACCACAAAACTTTAATATATAAAAATTTATGGTAGAGATATGTTCTAGCACAGCTACCCTTACTCCTCCTTTCCCTGAGAACTAATATTTATTTTATGGGGCTGGGGCAATTCATTGAGTATTCATATATTGAGTAAACCAATATATTTCATCAGTCATTTTTTTAGGTTTGGGGGGGGGGGCAAGATCTAAAGCCTGAGCGGACTCCCGCTACAGGGGGCCAAACAGAAGTGACGGGAAACGTCTAAGCGGTCGCGCTACATTTGTTTTGTGCAGTAAACCTTTTACCATTGTTAAGGGTTATTTATTCAAAGGAAATAAAAAAGACAATCACATCTTATGTGATCTATGAGAATGTTATTAATCGTCATGAAGTTGTCATGGCAACAGCTGTCCAGAGATAAAAGTTACTTTTCAGATATGGGATGGGAAACTAGATTAAAGCTACCAGTTCCACTGCTATTATTATATTTTGATACTTAAAAATATAGTAGTATATATAATATCTGCTGTTCCCCCTGTTTTCACAGGAGGGGCATAATTTGCGCAGTATAATGCGAAAAAGAAATAGCGATTATTTGTGCCCTATGGTAAACCTGCCCCGTAATGAGAATTGCAGACTAGCATTCATGATTGTGGTAAGTGGGGAATCAATTGCCCCCAGTACCCTGCTGCATTTTCCCATGTCTAGTACCACTGAGTAATCCGTCGGGGCATTTGTACAGATAGGAGTTGTCAGGAGAGAATAGCATTAGGGTAAAAAGTTAATGGTACCCAAAATGTTCCCCACTTGTCATGTATGTGCATATGGGGTACCCCATGTAAATCCTGCGTTTTTTCATTTCAAGCTGCAAAGATTTTGATTTGGGGCGTTGTTTTCAGTGGTTCTAAAATTGGCGCTGCTTCAAATAGTCCTCTGTATATTGTGCTGTCTAATGACGTCTATTCTCCTGAAGGACAAGCTACACGTTATATTAAATCAAGATGCTGTTTGTGTTTGAATTATTAAATTCCATTCTGATTGAATTTTTATGTCGGATGTTTCACAGCTCACATCCTCTGGTTATTATTAAGCCTGCAATGTTGACTTAGGCGGAACCGTCAATTCTAATAGGCTGGCCTCCATTCGGGACAAATTTTGGGAGAAAAGTTCGGCAAGTGTGGTGCGCTCGGCCGTGCAATGGAGTATTAAGGAAGGGGGGGGGGGGGGGTCGGCCTAGTTCTTCAAAATCATTTGGTACGCCCAAAAGTGACAAAAACAAATCCCCAACATTATTCGGCTACGCACCCTTTTCAGGGACAACGTGGCTGTGTCCCAATCCCCATATGCTTTGCCGTATCTGTTAACCCCTTATGTTATTGTGTAAGTCCCATATTAAAGTTTATTGTAGCTGGCGGTTTGCTGAATTCTTCTATACCAGCTGTTCTTTATTAATAAACAATAATATGATACTACTGCATTTTGTTATCGTTTCTTTATATAGCACCATCATATCACGTAGTTCTGTACAGAGAATATTTGCCATTCACATCAGTCCCTGCCCCATTGGAGCTTACAGTCTAAATTTCCTAACACACAGACTAGGGTTAATCTTTGTCAGTACCCAATTAACCTACAGTATGTTTTTGGAGTGTGGGAGGAAACTGGAGCACCTGGAGGAAACCCACGCAAACACGGGGTAAACATACAAACTGCACACAGATAAGTCCCTAGTCTTGAATTGAACTCATGACCCCAGTGCTGTGAGGAAGTAATGCTAACCACTGTGTCACAGTGCCGCCCGTACAATCTACTAAAAAGTTTGTCAGGTTTTCTTTTTTCATATTGTAGATGTTGAAGTTGAAAAATATTTGAATTTTGTATATGAATTTCAAGTCACAGTTATTCAGTTTTCTGTTGCATTATGGATGAAATAAAGCACTTCAGTGCATCTGCTTCAGAACCATGCACAGGATTTTCATATTGGGATGGGGGTGGGGTGCATCTTTAGTTTTTATCAATCTTTTCAGATTTTTGGTAAAAGTATACTCTACAAATGTCAGCATAAAATTTGTAAATCATTGCATAGAGTAGATTGCTTTGGTTGAAGAGAACAAAACAGGTTCATGCCGCATTTCTGCTACATTAGATGTGTTCTGATTACTGATGTAGCTGTGCGGAAATCAGCCTCTCCATACCAGGACATGTATCTTTTCAGAAAGCTATTTTCATGGCAACTCTCTCGGTCATATCTTTACACATTGAAATGGGCAAATTCCCTAAACTCTTTCTCTTATCCGCACTGCCTTACATTGATGAGTGACAGGTCCTGCAATGCAGTTGCTTATGTCTGTCTTATACCAAAAATACTTGTGTCTTTAAGGGTAGATTTATTTAACCTTCTAAAAAGGAAATGTGGAGTTGTTGCCCATAGCAACCAATCAGATTCTACTATTTAATACACTAGAATATGATAGCTAGAATCTGATTGGTTGCTATGAGCAACACCTCCACACGCAAAACACTTTACTTCGAAGCTCGGTGGCTGCAGAATATTGGGGTAATGTTACACTCTAAATTCCATCTCTGTGTCACTATTCACCAGCTGGGTTTAGCTTTGCACAAAAGGAGTGACTGTCATAAATCCGGGGGACGTCCTTACTAAGCTAATCGTCATCATCACCATTTATTTATATAGCGCCACTTATTCCGCAGCGCTGTACAGAGAACTCACTCACATCAGTCCCTGCCCCATTGGAGCTTACAGTCTAAATTCCCTAACACACACACACACACACACACACACACACACACAGACAGACAGAGACTAGGGTCAATTTTGATAGCAACCAATTAACCTACTAGTATGTTTTTGAAGTGTGGGAGGAAACCGGAGCACCTGGAGGAGACCCACGTAAACACGGGGAGAATGTACAAACTCCACACAGATAAGGCCATGGTCAAGAATTGAACTCATGACCCCAGCGCTGTGAGGAAGAAGTGCTAACCACTTAGTAGTATGATCTGCTTCCGGTGACCTTATATTGTTCTCTTTATGCCACAATAAGTAAACTTACTTAGGACTCTTGTTATTGGACAGGCTTTCAGCACCTAAGGGTCTATTTATTATTGGGGAGGAGAAGCTTTCTCGGATAAGAATGCACGTTTTGGGCTTCTCCCAATATATCAAAGGAGGCCTGTTTAACATGGACAGAGGAGGTACAAGTCTGTCCTCTTATTGTGATCTCCTGAGATGGCAAAATTGTGGTCTACGCATAGAGAACATGCTTTATTTATTTTACATATTTTTTTATATATGTTTTAAACATTTTTTAAATATTTTACTGTTTTTTGTTTTTTTTTACGATGAAAGTCCAGGCTTTCCGTTCCCCTTAACATGTGTGCGCCAGCTTTTTGGGGCTTGGTAAATAGGCCCCAGTGAGTCTAAAATTGGCGGTTGTTGCAAATATTCCTTTGTATATCGTTCTGTGTTTAATGATGTCTGATCTTCTGTAGAACTCTGTGCAAGTTACACATTATATTAAATCAAGATGTTGTTTGTGTTTGAATGATTAAATCCCATCCAGCTTAAATTTTAAAGTTACATGGCAACTCACATTCTCTGGTTATTGTTCAGCATATTGTGATATTATGTATTTCACTGTGTTAGGTTTATTGTAGATGGTAATGGTGCTACGAGCCTTCTACAAGATTTATTATTGTTTAGATATAGGAGGCGTGCTGGTACTTGTTGTTCTACAACAACTAGAGAATTGTGAATTGTCTAAGCCTTTTATATATAATAATATATACATATGATATGATATAGACGCAACATACTTTATACAATCAGCTGCCAACGGTGGGGACAGTTTTGCACCCATCTATGTGGATCTCTGGTTATTTGGGAGCACAGCTGTATTTAACTGGCCAGTTGACTGGAAGATTTAATTTCCATTTATGAGATATTGCATTAAATGTGAACATTCATTATGATATGTTTTGTTTGTTTGGAGCTTGTCAGAATTTATTTGAGCAACCCTTTATCTCTTTATTACCAACCTATGTCTGGTTATATTGCTGTTCCTTTTATACAACAGCAATATTAACAATGCCCGAGATGTCATAAGTTGTTCTTTTGGATTTATTGGGGCTATCCTTGTAATATATTCATCTTTGGAACAGCAATTCTCCGTCATTATTTACTGCTTTGGATTACTGGTTTATATTATTCATCTTTAATACTTTCCAGCGTCTGCTATTTATAATAAGAAATTATTTTATATATTTCAAGTATACACTCTATATCTATCTATCTATCTATCTATCTATCTATGTATCTATCTATCTCATATCTATCCATCTATGTATCTATCTATCTATCTCTCTATCCAGGGCCATCTTAACAACATTATGGGCCCCCGGGCAAAGCAGTGCACCGGGGCCCCTAGATATAGATATATAGATGTATACAGATACAGATATAAAGAGATAGAGATAGATAGATGTACTTGCTCAGTGACCCTTGAAGGTTTTTTTTGCAGGTTTTTTTCTTTTGCAGGATTATTTATTCTCATTAAGAGCCGTGCCTATGGGGCCCCCTTGCCCGTGGGGCCCCCGGGCAGCTGCCCATCGTGCCCAATGGAAAAGATGGCCCTGTCTCTATCTATCTATCTATCTATCTATCTATCTATCTATGTATCCATCTATGTATCTATCTATCTCATATCTATCCATCTATGTATCTATCTATCTCATATCTATCCATCTATGTATCTATCTATCTATCTCATATCTATCCATCTATGTATCTATCTATGTATCTATGTATCTATCTATCTATCTATCTATGTATCTATCTATCTATCTCATATCTATCCATCTTTGTATCTATCTATCTCATATCTATCCATCTATGTATCTATCTATCTATCTCATATCTATCCATCTATGTATCTATCTATCTATATATCTATCTATCCATCTATGTATCTATCTATCTCATATCTATCCATCTATGTATCTATCTATCTCATATCTATCTATCTATCTATCTATCTATCTCATATCTATCTATCTATCTATCTATCTATCTATCTATCTATCTATCTATGTATCTATCTATCTCATATCTATCTATCTATCTATCTCATATCTATCTATCTATCTATCTATCTATGTATCTATCTATCTCATATCTATCTATCTATCTATCTATCTCATATCTATCCATCTATGTATCTATCTATCTCATATCTATCTATCTATCTATCTCATATCTATCTATCTATGTATCTATCTATCTATCTCATATCTATCTATCTATCTCATATCTATCCATCTATGTATCTATCTATCTATCTCATATCTATCTATCTATCTTATATCTATCTATCTATCTCATATCTATCCATCTATGTATCTATCTATCTCATATCTATCTATCTATCTATCTCATATCTATTTATCTATCTATGTATCTATCTATCTCATATCTATCTATCTATCTATCTATCTATCTATCTATCTATATATCTATCTCATATCTATCTATCTATCTATCTATCTATCTATCTATCTATCTATCTATCTATGTATCTATCTATCTCATATCTATCTATCTATCTATCTATCTATCTATCTATCTCATATCTATCCATCTATGTATCTATCTATCTCATATCTATCTATCTTATATCTATCTATCTATCTATCTATCTATCTATCTACCTCATATCTATCCATCTATGTATCTATCTATCTCATATCTATCCATCTATCTATCTATCTATCTATCTATCTCATATCTATCTATCTATCTATCTATCTATCTATCTATCTATCTATCTATCTATCTATCACACAGCGTGAAGGAAATAACTGTCACTTTGCTTTTTGACCTATATTAGGAACCAATTAGCTACAATCTGTTTTAATACTTTATTCTACAAGGATACAGTAAGAGGATAATATGACTGAGCAGTGAATGTTATCTCTGTGTTTGGATATATTCTTGTTATTTTGCTGTTTTTGGTTGTATATTCTTTGTAAAGCATAATATTATATTATTAATGCATAAATAAATGCTAAGATATATAAGCAGCCAGAAGAATTGATGACACGTAGTACCGCTACTCTTAAGATTGCGGGCTGACCCTTGAGCATGTGTCTCATCTCTTTACTGCTCATGTATGTGAAAAGTTTGTGCATTGAGCAGAAATTGTGCTCTTTGGCCTATACATCATCTTTATATGGGGAAGTATATTGGGACCCAGCCAAAAAGCACAGGGTATGCTGCTGATTGACAAATTGTGTGTGCATCGGAGAATAAAGAAAACAGTGTAATCTTTGATGGTTCAGTGAGTTTAAGGAACTAAGTCATGCTTAGACTTGTTTTCTGTATTTTCCCATATGTGAGGCAAGCAGCAGGTCATCTATGGTGCAGTTGCTATAACAGATGTAGACTGTGACTCTCGATCTGTCCGGCATACCCTGCTGAGACTTGTAGTTCTACAGCTGCTGGAGAGCCAAAGGCTTACAAAAAGTTTGCATTCAGGACCCTGGCTGATACAGTCCTTGGCTAAAGGTTTTCCGAAGGCCTTACCCGGCTATCCAGGAGATTTGTACGTTCAAAAAGCTATGTATGCACACAGCCCAATGTCCTAGTTCTTTTCCAAAATGATGCTGCCACTTTGGTGCCACAGTGGCAAGTTATTCCGACACGATCTTCCCACCCATATCATAAGCAAACGACACGCATTCTATATCTGCCTGATGTCTACGTATGTGAAGGTTCCACAATCCTGCCTATAGGCGTAAGGTTTCCTGCGCGTCTATTTTGCACACTAGGGACCAGTGCTCCTGTGCCATGCTGATTGTTACCTGTGTTTTGACCAACTCTGTGTCTCTTTCACCAATTGGCTTTAGATGACTACCCCTCTGGCACTTGATCCTTGGCTATCCTTTGGACCATTATATTGACTGTGTTCCAACTCTCCATTCTAGAAAACAATATACATAAAAAGTACTGAGACTATTGTTAGTGGAACACACCAGTTAACATCTACATTATCGGAAAGATATTCCAGACCTTACACCTTTTCAGTAACATGCTATATAGCATAAATGTAAACAGAGGGGACATTTCTAAGTGTGCACGGTTGGGTCCAGTTTACTGGGTGATGTCATTATCTGCAAGATTTCTTGGGTGTCCCCTATTGGTGGTTTCGGTGGCTTTGGATAAGCGCCTTCAGAAAAGTGACTGCTGCAAAGTGTCGATGATGTCATCAGCAGACCCAGCCTATTGGAAAGCTGGGTTGTGGCTAAAGATTAGCCAATGACAGTAGCTTTCGCACCATCTGATCTCTCTGGTCTGGTTTTAGCCAGGGTTAGGTTATTAAGGGGGCTGATAGAGATGCAGGATCGGACCACAGTCACACAATAAGCCCACCAGCTAATATACACAATACATTATTGCTTGTTTTCTAACACTTACTTTTGGGGGCAACACTATATTATTGACACAGACTGGCCCCATTGGTAATGGGCATTTGGCATGATACATGGTACATGGATCTTGGGCAGTGACTGAGCACTAGAATCATTTATAGTCAACTGTGGCTGTTGAAGAATATTATACTATTGCCTGTCACTCCTCATACAGAGTTTAATGTTTAGTCCCCAGGCCCATTTTTGTGGTTGGCAACAGAGCGGTCATTCCATGTCATTGAGACCAGGCAGTGCCTGGACCTTAAATTGTGCCTATTCCCTACTTACAGTGCAGCCAGCCATCCTGTGGGCTGAATCAATATGTAAGAGGAGACAGCCTATCAGTTTGCTGGGAACCAGTGACATCACTCAGGCATGTTAATCTTCCGTGATGTCACCGGTCCCTAGTGAATTGTTTGGCTGCGTCCTCCTGAATATTGGTTCAGCACATAGATTGTTTGTCTGCACTCTGTAGGCAACAGGTGCACTTTATACAATCATTTGGGGTTTGACATATTCTCCCTTTAAGAATGATTTACCCTCGTACAATGCTGGCACACACCTGTATGTAGTATTACGCAGTAACAATTGCACGTTATTGGTGTTTTGACAACGTCACAAAACGACATCTGTTGTGGACTTTTCACATAGACAAAGGAAGTTCCGCAGCTTAAACAAAAGAGCTATTCAGGTATTATATAGCAGTGTCCCTGCCTGACATTTCCTCTAGTTGTAACTGTTTTTCTCTCTCTCCCAACACATTGACGTAATAGTGTTTTTTCAGTTTTGTTAAACTTCTGGTCGGGCACTCCTGTGCAAGCGCTTCCTGGTTTGAGGAAAGAGAGCATCTCCTACCCCATTGCAGGGAGAGATTGGGCACCCCAGCTGAGACAAGACCCAATTCACCTGGCTCGGACTTAGAAATTCACTCCTAGGGGTAAATGTATTAAGTAGCGGTTGCCGGATATCGGCGACTTTGCAGAGGAAATTTAAAACGGAAATGGCTTTCAAGGCAAGTTTTGCCTTGAAAGCCTATAGTGTGTTTTGCCTTTAGTGTGTAACACTTGTTTAAAATGCCTGCTGATATTTTATTACAGATAGGTGTCTCATTCTTTGTTAAATGTATTGTTTTATCTTCCCCGATGTGGCCCCTGAAATGTATCATTGTATGCTCTAACCAATCTACAGAGCAAGTTGTCGATGCCCCTCCCCTGTAAATGTTCAATGATTTTGCCCCTTCCTCGTAAACGCCACATTTCTGCTCCAAATACATATAATAGTTCATGACTCTTTACTCTGTACTGTAATTGCTCGCCAGGCTGGGTCAGCGGAGATGCCCCATCCCTCCTATTCACAGTTAGAGCACAGAACACACTGGCACGGGACTGATGCGGGCATCTGTGGTCCCAGTATATCCAGCGAATGGCGCATATCAGGTCTTGCACGAATAACTTACGTTTTTATTTTATCGCCTGATACTGTTTCTTCGCTTCAGATGGAATCTTCCCTTTAAAAACTTACCCAAAATAGACTTGTTCACAGTGTTCTGAATCAATCAAATAATGAAATAATTAGTTTATTAGAGTATGACTCAGATAATTTAATTTTCCAACAAGTACAGAAATATATTTTGGACTGAACACTTTGTTCAGAAAGGCTAACTTAGTGGTGTTATAATTTAATTTGCATAGCATTTATTTACATAGAAATCCAAATGCTTTCCAGATCTGTTTTTTTTTGTGGGGATCATTGCAGTCTGGCTGTACGCACCCACTTGTACGGCGACAGAACCACTGGTTATAAAACAATTTTCCAGGAATGCTTGCTATGCATAATGAGCATACTTCATAACATTTAAAAAGCAAGATTGGGACACATATATGCCCCTCCCACAATCCACCCGAGCCACTCCCATATTGGACACACCTTACCCCTGATTATTGCAAGACCACACCCTTCCAGGGCATGCAAATCAGGACAGTCCCCCCAAAATAAGCTCTGGTGGGAGGTATGAATGTGTGGGTTGCTCTTTAGCAGCATTTTTGTGTACATAAATTGCTATAATCCTTTACAATAATATTTGTTGCCATGCCACAAAATAAAACTACTTATTTAATGAGTTAATTAGATTATATGATAATATAGGAATTCAATTGCAAACAATGAAGCTTTTTACTGTTCTAATTTGTTTTGCTGCCTACAAATACAATTTCATATTCATCCCAACTTGCTTGGGTCACATAAGTAAGTTTTTATGTTGCAGAATATTTAATGTACTAGAAAAATAGATTTTGTCTACAAATTTGAAAATGTTATACCACAGAATTGATTGTAACAGAAAACACGATTTTGGAACAAAATGTTTTTCTCTATATAACTATTACAGAAATAATTTCATCTGCGTCCCCAGTAACATTAATATTTTCTATCAAATTACAGTATAACAATTTTGGCTGGGAGTGTCTGCTATATTCTCTACCAGCTTTCTGGTTTATAGGATATGTCTCCTTCATCCGCTCTGGGGGACGCTACTACCATGGGAGTTGTATGAGGGCGCTTGGAGTTGGCACTTAAATAGTTAACAACTAAGTTTGCTGCTGACTCCTCCTCTCTGCAGCCCCACAGACCTCAGTTTTGTTTAAGTGCCCAAGGAGTTGGGCTGCGGTTAGTACTGCCCTGTAGTACCTGCTGTTTAGTTTTGTAAAAAAATAGAAATAAATAAAATAAAAAGACCAACAGAAGAATCTTTAGACTGGGGGCAGTGACAGCGCTATGCGGCTGTCACTGCACTGTCCCAACGGGACCGGCGCTGCCACGGGCAGAGAGCGCAGAACTCGGTTGAGAATCCGCCATGTTGATATTGGGAGATACCAAGTCCCCTGCTGAGGCAGGGGGGGGGGGGGACTTGGATGTCATAGAGCCCTAAGAAGGATTCCGAATGGGCATTGATACAACGCAGTGTGGCAGCCTGGGCTGATGGAGGCTTCCTCTGGGTGTTTGAACCATCAGACAGCGCGGAGTGAGTGAGAGATTCCCCTGCTGTCGGTGGAAAGAGATATTCGGACTTCAGAGGTACCTCAGAGAGTTCCACTGCTGCTGGCTGCTCCTCACAATTCCTCCCTGTGTCAGCTGAGTACCCCATAGGGGATATATATTAGAGAAAAAAAAAAGAAAAACAGCACTGCTGGGAGTGTAAAGGAGACACCCCCCCCCCCCTCCTGCTGATTGGTACACTCTAAAGGCGGGAAAATGCAGCTTCAGTTACCTCAGAGGATCCTGACTGATATAATGGAGAATCATCTGCTGCTGCTTCACTACATTGTCAGTAGCACTAAGTGCCCCAGTTGTTTATGATATAAGTCAGCAGAGTTTTGTATATATATATATATATAATGTTTGTTTATATATGTTATATGTTTACAACAGGCTTATAGGGTTATAACTAGACTCTATCTGCACTTAGCTGAATTTTCACAATATCTTCCACTTTTACATTATTATTACCACATATATTTGTATTGCTGTTTTGAGGCTATTAGCCAGAGTCAGAACTAGTAATTATTTTACTGTATTGTTCTCTGTGAAAGTCGCCTAATCTGTATTTCTTTAAAAAAAAAGTAAAAAAGAAACACAATGTCTGATAAGAACAAGAATTCTTCTGCAGAATTTTATACCTGATCACAATGTTCTGTCAGATTATCTGTGGGGTACAGAGACCGGGGGCCGTTAGTGCTCAGTGTGACCCCGTCCTCAGCAGTAAGTACCTCACTGGGGGGTAACTAGTTACTGAGGCTCCTTGTGGTAATATAGAGAACACTGTATGTGTATATATATATATATATATATATATGTATTTTCATCTGGAGACCCAACGAATCAGACTCTCTAGGGAGACTTGTCAACCTCTGAAATGTTGGCTAGTTCAAGAGCATCCGATGATGGGACGATCTTTTGTCCTGCGGTCTTGGATTCTGGTGACCACATACCAGAAGAGTTGGCAAGTATACTTTAACATGCTGCGTAATATTAAGACACTATATAAGTAAGCAATAATAATATGATAGTAGACACAACTAGTTGTCTATGACAGAATACTTTTTGTTCATATAATTCATTATTGTTGGCAATATTGCTGAAAAATAATTCACGTAATGATTGGTTTATAATAATTTTATTACAAAACACATAGACATGTGTAATTAAATAACATCCACGCGGTACATATTATCAATAAAACATTCGCTGCCTATGGAAGGTACAAGATAAGTATATTTGTAGATACATCCAATATAAGTGACTTTGGTCGGTTCTCAAACAAGAATTGTAAACACTTAATTTTTTCTGTAATGAAGTAAACAGACACAGGTTTGTGTCTCTATTTTTCTTTCATAAATAACTGAATATGAATAAAAAAAAAGTTGTGACCATACATCCTGAAATAAACAGATGCATTCCTAGAGGGTGAACCGACATTTTGAAACATTCAAAAAATAATAATTTGCGTTAAGAAAACATTTTTGTTCTCGCATGATGACAAAATTTATTTTTAATTATTTTATTTCTTTACATATTAAATAATATTTACACATTTAATGTGTTTTTAACATTAAATTAAATAGTTTATTTCCCAGATGTTACTATCATTATAGAAGTTATGCCTAGGTCTCCTTAGGACTTTGCCATTACTGTATAAAATATTCTGGCTAAATATGTAATTTCAGTAGAATTGTAAATTTCAAAATGAACAGGGTATATCCAAAATGATGATGATTTTGGCGGGTTCGAGAGTTGCATTTTTTCCCTGAGAAGTAACTTAAAGGTCTCCGTAATTCTTCTTGTTTCAGTGAGGATATCGCTTAAGAAATTTACATGCTGATCAGAAAATCATATCCTGCACTGAGGAGCCATAACTCAGGTGAAAAAGTCTTTCGGTAGGTTTGACTAACACGCAATGGACCTCACATATATCCACAGCCATGCTACATTCCTATTGGTTGAAATATGAACATTGTTCTGTTTTCAGAAGCAGAAAGAAGATGCGATCTATAGATGACATTGGCTGTACTAAATATATGTGCTGTACAGTCATAGAAGTTACTGAGTTTTGTTTTTATAAAAACACCATTATTTCTACTCACTTATTTCCTATAGTGGATAACACATAGTATATGGTTTATAATCAAATTATACATGCTTAATCCATCATCTTAAGCAGTGATTTAGTGTTTCAACCAAATTACAGATTGTTGAAGTTTCAATTGTTTTACTCTTTTTGTCTGATAAAAAGACCGTTTAAGCACCAGTGTTTCAACAAATATTTTTGTCTACTTAAAGGTATTTAACAACAACCGAATACAACCTTAAGTCAATTCTTTCAATAGTAAGTTATATTTAAAGGAAATATATAACACACAAAAAAGTTTTGTAAAATCTGGAGACTTTTGCTCTTGGTTTAAAAGTATCTGTGTCCTCCTTTAAGATTAATAATGTGTTTGTTCCCGATGATGTTTACCAGCTAGTTAATGCAAGACTCGAAGAAAGCACTTTGACTAATTTCACATATCAGCTGTGAAACTGGAGTACTGAATGTGTTAGAGGAATAGCAACATAATGGTAGAAGTCATATTATCTCCTGTAATTTCTGTGCCGCTAAACAGCAAATTATCAGTTGACGTTGCATTATCACTTTAAATCACAATTCCAATAGCAAGATCTTACCCCAAGCGGGATAAGAAGAATACAGGGAATTCAGCCCAAGAAAATCACACTTGTCAGGTGACTTAATCAGTAAATGCAGAGATTAAAAACATCTTCCACAAGGACAGGGCATAATATTTTGATGTGTTTTGACATAAGGATGCAAAACCTATTGTGCTCATTCGTCCCGCACATCTGCCCATGTGTAAAACCCACCTAAGTCCATCACATTACTCTGTTCCAGGATTGAATGCAAATGTGTTAAATTGCTTTTGACAGGTTACTTCATTCTCCTAATGCCTTACTAATGTAATTTATTTGCAACCATTGTTCATAATAGCTTATAATTCTAGGCACTGGTGGAAGGGTGGGTGTAGATGGTGGTATAACGTAATGCCACTTCTCCTACTGCCTTCATTATAAAACTATCATATTCGTTTCACTTACATACCCATTACATTTTTCATATCGCCAACTCTAAATTTCCACTTGGACAACTAATTCTAGGTTTCTGTTTTGTCTCCCCATGCGATTTTGTCTCCATCGGAGAAATTTTTTTTCTGGGAAATCCCATACGTAGTGTCATTGCAGTTTAGCTTGTTAGTGGTTGATAGTCGGCTGCTAAGGGAAGGAGAGGAGCTGATATTCTTTAAGTTGAAAGAGTTATAACAGCACAAAACCGAGCGCATCAACCTGAGGACTGAAGGCCGAAGTATGGTGAAAATCCACGGGTCAATGATGGAATTCACAGACAGAAATCTTAGCGCTAAAAGGTCCATTTTGTCTTCTCCTCTGTCACCTTTAACCTGGTTTAGATAGGCCTGTACCTGCAACACAAGGAAACAAATATAAAGTCTCATCACAAGTTATGTTTATCATGGTCAATCGGTCAACAAATAGGCAAGAAATTATCTAAAATCAAATCCAACAAATGAAAATTTGTGGTGGCCAATTACATCATGAAGGCGACAATCTTTTATAATGTATCACATCAACAAAATATTTTACAACCTTCCTCTCGAGTAACAGACAATTGGTGGACCCACTGCTTCTAAGTAAGATCCCCCCAAAGTTATAAATTCTTCAGATGAAGGCTCGAGATTAGATGAACCAAAGCTTCTTGGGAACATCTACTAGAAGGTCTTAGATTTGCCCATTTCTCTTGTCGATGCTGCATGAAGATGCGTAGCTAGTGGTGCTTTGTCTGGAGTAGGGTAGACAAGTGTCTTTCTTTCATACTTGCCTACTCTTCCGAGATGTCCTGGAGACTCAAAAGTTTCGGGTAGTTCCCCCGAACTCTTCTAGCATCCTTCCCACATTGTAGTGAAGTGGGCAGGACAAAAGTCTTAATGATGTGATTTGCTGCAAATTGGGTCATTTTGGCTTTTATTTGGACAGAGTGATACAATACTACGTAGGGTTTCAATGCACCCCAGTTTTTTTGCGGGTGTTTATCCGCACTGAAAATCCTTACTACAGAATATCAAAAATGTATTCTCCTGATACACCCAAATTAGTTAAATAAATTAGAGGGTTACTACACTTCACATTATTGGGAAAACAAAAAACAAAATAAGGATAGCACTAATAGACTGGATGTTAAATCTTCCAATTTGCTGATATTATAGGAATGTTAAAAGGAGACTAAACTCTAAAATGTTTTCATAATTGTACATAGCACAAGGGAATATATACATTAGACTTTACCTTTCCCTCTGTGCAGGCTAAGAGCAAACATAGGGAGTTTAAGCTGCCAAATCTACTTTCTGACATATTATCAGATGCCCCCAATGATGTTACACCCAAACTCATGGGCTCAACCAAATCCTGTATCACTTGAACATGTCCCCAAGATATTGTTTTGTGAGCGGATTTTCACACCTCATTTAGATTCCAAGAAGAGTTCTGCGAGGCATTGCAGGGGCGCACTAAGGGGGGTGTACAGTTACCCAGAAACCCCCCTTTCTCTAATCATAGAACCTCCCAGTTAGTAGGTATATTAACAAAACTATAGCACATTATCTGCAGCCTAGGAAACATTTCCATGAGCATCTGCATGTGTTTTCATGAACACTGGCCTCAACAAAATGTCCACCGTCACTTTTGTCTCTAGTGTATTATTTTTACAGTAATTTCCTGACATAGAAAATACAGAAAGTAAATGATCCGTTATCCTCTGCAATCTGATGTGCGGCACTGGGTAAGTACTAATTGTAATTAATCGTTTTTATTTTAATATGGTGTGAGGGGAGGTTAATACTAGTGTTGTAGATTAATAATAATTTGGTCAGATTTTTTTAAAGCGGTTTTCACATTAATGTACAGCTTACTTTATGCCTCATTCTTTGACATATAATATTTTATTACATTTATGTACTTTTAATGTTCTAATTCTTGTTTTAATATCTGAATACAGCACTGCTGCCTAATTTCTGTTTTGTATGCAGCTCTAAATTGCTGAATGTATGGGCACTGCATATTGCCATGCTATAGATATTTACACTGCACAGTACCACTTCTCTTTATGTCATGTTCATGCTGTACACTTGGGAAAATCTCCCCCGACGACGCACCGCCAAAAGTCTCAGAAGCCCAGCGGTGGCCATGTTTTTTTTGTTTTTTAAATGAAAGTTAAACTTAAAACATAATTGCCTACTTTCAGGCAGTGCAGTCCGGGAGAGGGGCGTGACTAGAGGGCGGGAGGGGGCGGGCGCGGTCAATTGCGTCGTTTTGGTCACGCCCCGCGACAAATCGTAATTTCTGTTGTGAGGCGTGGCCAAAACGCCGCAATTGATCGTGCCCCGCCCCCCTCCCACCCTCTAGTTGCCCTTTGGCGGGTACAAAATGACGCGATTTACCGCAAATCCCATTATTTTGGGAATTGCGGGATGCGGGAGACTTGCCTGCTCTCCCGTGAGTCAGGGAGACCGACCTGGATTTCGGGAGTCTCCTGGACATTCCGGGAGAGTTGGCAAGTATGATTTAAAATATTAAAAGAAATTAGAATTATCCGGGTTTCACAAAAATTTCCAGAAAACCTGGGAATAGAACCGGCAAGTGGAAACATTGGAGCAAACAGCTCTCAGTAGCTGCTTCTGCCGCAGTTGTTATTAGATTACGTCTCACACTCTGTGACTCAACCAAACTTCTTATTTACAGTCAAACAATTTCACTACAAATGAATGACTGTTGCCGATTTATTGCAGTAAATTTGTTTTTGTTTTGTTTTTGCTTTGTTTCAAAATCGAATATTTGGAACCCCTCTAGAAATCCTGCATTTGCCCCATGCATTGTAGAGATTAAAGAGAAGTGAAGACAAAAAATGGAAGTGTACTTTACAGGGAACTCTGCAATCAGGCTTATTAATACCATCATAGGAACTAGTTAAAGTCGTATAACTAGAATATTTTTAGACATTTATCCCTTAGTAAAATATTCAACAGGAACAGGGAAAATAAAAGAAAATCGGGGCTAGAGTCCCTTTAAACAAAAATGGCTCCTGAAATTGCGCTAGAGTCTCACGTTGACTCATTTGCTGTTGTGGAACTTTCCATTTTTGCTGCCAATATGGCTTTTTGTCCATTAATAAATCACGTCTTATATCTTCTTTCAGCTGAATGACTGTGTAACTATGTAACATGTTCTCTTACTCCCAGCTTATAATTTGCTAGCAGAGGTTCAGTTTATAGTAAATAGTTTGCCTTCTGCTCTAGTTATCTGCCCTTTATCTGACAGGTGATATATTACCCCCATAAATTACCGGCCTATCCTTCCATATTGCGGCAGATATTCTTGGAAGATCGGTAGTTAAAGAGTTTACACTCTGGCTTCACTTTATCATGAATAAATAAAGAAGATAATTCATTCTTGCTACATTTCTGCATTCACAGAGGAACCGCTTTGTAGCCCATTAACAGACTGGAAAATAATCATAAATCTAATTCTGGTTAATCTTTAAAATGTCTACACAGCTACAGGATGATGTTATCTCTCATTAGTTAGTGTTTGTTGTCATTCAGGCTGTACATGAATCATGTATAATGGCTTGACAAATAAATTACCTAAGCTAATTAGGAAACATTTCTAAAGAGTTCTGTAATTTATGGATGGTCAGCAGAGTGGCACAGTGGTTAGCATGGCTGCCATGGGTTTGATTCCTGTGTCCGTGTAGGTTTACGCAGGGTGCTCTGGTTTCCTTCCACACTATAAAAGCATACCAGTTGGTCAATTGGCTGCTGACAAAAAGTTACCCTATTCTATGTGTGTCTGTGTGTGTGTTAGGGAATTTAGACTGTAAGCTCAATATTCTCTGTACATCGCTGCGGAATATGGTGGTGGTATATAAATTAACAATAATTAAACACAGAATTAAGGATATATACATAATACCAGCTGTATCGCAGCTGACTGGCCCAATATGAAAGGGTATTGGTCCGAAAATGACCAATACCCCCCTCCCCTTGAGCAGTCCCTTTCCCCCTCTCTTTTTTTTTTTTTTTTATATACAACTTAATTCCATTGATTTAGAGAACAGGTCTCTCCTTGTCATGATGTCCCTCTCCGCTTGCAACTAACTAACTATCCGTGATCCTTTATTTTCCCATCCTCCTCTTCTCTCCCCTACCCCAACTCTCACTCCCCCCTGGGCTCCCAAGCCTATTCTAAAGCGGGCTGCTTCTAAAAAAAAAAAGTGGACCTTCATTACTTTATTATTGAAACAATTGTAGCTGTTAATTGTGTCCGTAGAAAAAAAGAAGTTAGAATAAATATATATATATATATATATATATATATATATATATTATATATATATATATATGAAAACCTTGCAGACTACTGTGTGCTCTGCATTTCACTTTCTGCTTTACTTGGTTAGTTGATAATAGATAGACACAACTGCAAGGCTTCCAGAGACATTGGTCCCCTCTGTGACACCTTTAAGGTTATAAATGATTGGCTTAGTACCCATATATATGAGTGTGGGGTGGTGTACTTTGGAGGCCAAAGTTGCTTTTTAATCCCAATCAGTGGTGGAACTATCTCCATTGCAGGGGTGCAGCATCTACAGGACCCGGAGATGAAAAGGGGCCCGTAGCCCCCGCACTCTGTTTAACAGCATTAGTTCCGCCACAGCCTGCACTTATGACATCGCAAGTGAAGCTGCAGCTGGTTTACCTGCTGCATCCACAAACTCCCAGCCCCCAGCACAAGTTGCGCTAGGAGGCCCAGCAATGTAGTGTTCCCAATCCAACACGGATTTATTGGGTTAAATTGCAGCTAGTAGTGTATCACACTATAGCACATTTTTGTTATTTGCTGTCGTCAGACAGACGTTATGTATGGAGGAATCACTACCAGAGAGGAGGAATTTGGAGCAGCGTGCCAACTTCTGAGGCTTTAATCATACAAGCCGTAAAACATATGTTGGCATGAAGATGGATTGCTATAAATAGCCGTCAGTGTGCAGTTACTGTACTTAATACTCCTGCAATACATTATTGATACAGATCTTTATACAAAGCAGAGTAATATTCCTAACATGAATACTAGACTTGTTTCCCAGGCAGTGTGCACCATAGTGTTCATGGGAAAACGGAAGTTTTACTGTGCACATTGGTTCATCCCATAAAATGGCTGGAAGATAATTTAACTATAAGTGGAATAAAGTTTTCTGAAACTAACACTTACAAATACGGCAATCCTAATTGTATTGTGCGTAGAAGGTGGTATTAAAGATTTAAAGTATTTGGTAAAGTAATGCAGTTTAACGTTAATTTATCTCTTTGCTTTTCGCTCAGTGACTTTCTTATTATGCCCCAACTTGCAGAAGAAGCTCTATGTTGTTAAACTTGTACTTTGTCCTGTGTAAACAATGTCTTCCAACACAAGGAGAAAAGTTTACAGAAAAGGCTTATCCAGCGCACTCATTTCCAAACTGTTTGTTCTACTGAACTGAAAATGAGACTTTTTTCTGGAGAAAAGTTTAGCACTTTCTGTAGAGAATATGATGTCTTGAACTCTTTTTTTGCTACAACAAACTCTGGAAATTCTAATCTATGGCCGAGCGATTACTAAAGTCTCAGTAAGTGTCTGCAAATCATTTACAAACCTCTCATTTACAAGTGGTTCACTAGTTCAGGTTTTCATCATCATCATCATCATCATCATCATCATCATCTGCTACTTACACCCCTGACCACCAGCAAATGAGAACAGTACAGCGGCCCTTTAAATGAACATTATAGCCTTTTTACACTAGCTGGATAAAATATATAACGTTTACACGCAGACATAATTTCCCACTATTTCAGAATGTCCGAGACACTGCCGAATTTCGGGTGGTTCTCCCAGACCCCCGGGACAGCAGGCATTTCTTCATAGTGAAGTGGGCGAGAGATGGGGCCTCATTTTGGCCTTGTTCCCGCATTTGTAACGTTGGCAAGCATGCATGTAGAGATCATGTATTCTTTCGTGGAATGTTTGATTTTATATTTATTCTTCTTTACTGAGATTGGGGGGGGGAATTAATTTGTCTTAAAAAATCAGTAACAGACTGAAATAGCAAATAGCTTCTGTACTTATAGCCATTTACAGAGAGCTCAAAGCTATTTTCGATTCCTACAACAAGGATTATCATACTATGCTGGGAGTGCGCATGTGCTCTAATATGTAACGTTTGTGTATTTATGAAATTAAGGGAAAATATATTCTTTTAGTGTGCATTTGGAAGGAGCAGGGTCCACAGCAGCACATAGTATATCAGGAGATAAGTGATGGGTTAGTGAGTACAGGGCTGCATGTGACAGGGACAGTGACATGATGTGAGGAGGGGAATGGAGGCAGCAGGAAGCCACAGACTGAAAGTTATATAGTGGAAGGAGCAGGGTCCCCAACAGTACAGAGTAAATCAGGAGATGAGTGATTTGTTAGTGGGACAGGGCTGCATGTGACAGGGGCAGGGACATGATGTGAGGAGGGGAATGGAGGCAGCAGGAAGCCACAGACTGAGAGTTATATAGTGGAAGGAGCAGGGTCCTCCAGCAGCACAGAGTATATCAGGAGATGAGTGATGTGTTGGTGAGGACAGGGCTGCATGTGACATGGGCAGTGACTTGATGTGAGGAGGGGAATGGAGGCAGCAGGAAGCCACAGACTGAGAGTTATATAGTGGGAGAAGCAGGGTCCCCAACAGCATACAGCAGTTTAGTGACTCCTGTCACACTCTTGCAGGAAGATTGTGGTGTTAAACTCACTTCTGTATGAGTACATACATGCAACTTGTTTCTTTAATTATTATTACAATTGCACACAGGTAGTCCCATTTCTCTGTATATTCTGTAAATATCAGTGAAGACTGCCATATTGGTTACAATAAAACATCATCTGTAGACTCTAATGCAACAACGCTACCTGTCGCCAGTTTGTCTTGGAAAATGGTACAATAATTGTTTGTCTGTATCAATAGCTGAGAGGGACCAAAGGGATATATGTTGTATGTGCCACATTCCCGGCCTCCCAATGCCCTGATATTCCTTGAAGCACTATCACCATATACCGAGGAAGGAGTTGGAGTTATGAGACTTTCCCAGTCAGACCAAGCAAGTGAGATCTATGAATCATAGATCACCATTCTGTGACCACAGCGGTTAATTTATTTTATATGTGTTTACTAAGCCTGAGCTCCAGTGCTAATTGCTCACTGCCCCCATCCTGTAAGGTAAAGCATTTTATGGGTCTCTCCAGCCTGTCTATGATTTTATAATGTGCTGTATAACATTGTGCTATGAAATAAAGCATATTACGATGTATCAGAGAGGGAGGAGAGCAGCATGGGAACACGGCTCTACAAACCAATCAAATCCTTTAGCGTGCAGGCTGCGAGCATGGAGATTAGCGCTGTGCATTTTCTGCACGATGAATGGATCGGTACATATTGCTAAAATTATATTCAATATCCAATGTATTATTAAAAGTAGAATACAGAATCAACATGCACTCCACTCAGATGCTGCAAGTAGCTACCCCGGGCGATAAGTCTTTCTCAAGATGATCATTTTGAAAAAGGCTAAGAGAGAGCTGAAACGCGTTGATGTGGAAGGTGAGAACTTAGAACTGTGGTTTAAAATTTGTGGACTTTTCCCGTACACAGTTGTCTTTACTTGTGTATACCGCTCGATCCTGGGTATGAGCAGTGTGTACGATATGCTTATGATTTCTTAACCACGGTACGGGTCCATCCACTTTTGTTTTTGATGTGAGTTAATACTAATAAATTTAATACGTAATCCACCAGATGGTATTATGCTATTTGCGGTCTTTCTATATTTCTTCACATGTGATCGGGCTTTGGACCAATGAGAGGACGTATATAGTATACAGAGGCAGCGGTAGGAGTGCTTATCTATTTGGTCGCCGTCTGCGAGGACGTACATCATAGAGGCAGCAGGGAGAGTGTTTATTCATTCAGAAGCCGGCTGCAAGGTGGATACAGCGTCACCTATGTGCTTAGAAGTGTGGCGGAAAGCATTGATTTCATTTGGAATCTATTTGGCTCTTAGAAGTTTGATTTCTAGTAAGTAAAATCACATGGGATCGGGATTGAAAAGATCTTCGAGTTCAAAGAACTTGCTATAGACTGGTTGATGTGTATATATGATTAGTTAACCCAGTGGTTCCCAAAGTGTGGGCCGCGGCTCCCAGGGGTGCTGCGGCGCTGTCACAGGGGTGCCGTGGCCAGGAAGAAAAAACAAAAAACAAACTTACCAATCCGGCGGCACCTGGGACCTAGCATCCTCCTCCCTCCTTGCTTCTCACTGAATGTTGGGTGTGTTGTCATCACATCCGACATATTCAGTGAGAACCATCGGTAGAGAGGAGGATGATGGGTCCCGGGCGGTGCCGGATTGGTAAGAAGACAGAAGAAATAGAAGAAAGAAGGCCAAGTATGGTAAGTAAAGAAAGGGGAGGGGAAATGGTGATAGGAGACAGCAATGCAGGGGCAAAAGAATGAAGGAGGGGGTAGAGTGAGGATGAAGAGGAGCAAAGTGAGGATGAAGAGGGGCAGAGTGTGGATGGAAGAGGGGCAGAGTGTGGATGAAGGAGGGCGCAGAGTGTGTGGATGAAGGGGGCACAGAGTGTGGATGAAGGCGGGCACAGAGTGTGGATGAAGGCGGGCACAGAGTGTGTGGATGAAGGAGGGCGCAGAGTGTGTGGATGAAGGAGGGCGCAGAGTGTGTGGATGAAGGAGGGCGCAGAGTGTGTGGATGAAGGAGGGCGCAGAGTGTGTGGATGAAGGAGGGCGCAGAGTGTGTGGATGAAGGAGGGCGCAGAGTGTGTGGATGAAGGAGGGCGCAGAGTGTGTGGATGAAGGAGGGCGCAGAGTGTGTGGATGAAGGAGGGCGCAGAGTGTGTGGATGAAGGAGGGCGCAGAGTGTGTGGATGAAGGAGGGCGCAGAGTGTGTGGATGAAGGAGGGCGCAGAGTGTGTGGATGAAGGAGGGCGCAGAGTGTGTGGATGAAGGAGGGCGCAGAGTGTGTGGATGAAGGAGGGCGCAGAGTGTGTGGATGAAGGAGGGCGCAGAGTGTGTGGATGAAGGGGGTGCAGAGTGTGTGGATGAAGGGGGTGCAGAGTGTGTGGATGTAGGAGGGCACAGAGTGTGTGGATGAAGGAGGGCGCAGAGTGTGTGGATGAAGGAGGGCGCAGAGTGTGTGGATAAAGAGGGCACAGAGTGTGGATGAAGGAGGGCGCAGAGTGTGTGGATGAAGAGGGCACAGAGTTTGTGGATGAAGGAGGGCGCAGAGTGTGTGGATAAAGAGGGCACAGAGTGTGGATGAAGGAGGGCGCAGAGTTTGTGGATGAAGAGGGCACAGAGTTTGTGGATGAAGGAGGGCACAGAGTTTGTGGATGAAGGAGGACACAGAGTGTGTGGATGAAGGAGGGCGCAGAGTGTGCGGATGAAGGAGGGCGCAGAGTGTGCGGATGAAGGAGGGCGCAGAGTGTGTGGATGAAGGAGGGCGCAGAGTGTGTGGATGAAGGAGGGCGCAGAGTGTGTGGATGAAGGAGGGCGCAGAGTGTGTGGATGAAGGAGGGCGCAGAGTGTGTGGATGAAGGGGGTGCAGAGTGTGTGGATGTAGGAGGGCACAGAGTGTGTGGATGAAGGAGGGCGCAGAGTGTGTGGATGAAGGAGGGCGCAGAGTGTGTGGATGAAGGGGGCGCAGAGTGTGTGGATGAAGGAGGGCGCAGAGTGTGTGGATGAAGGAGGGCACAGAGTGTGTGGATGAAGGAGGGCGCAGAGTGTGTGGATGAAGGGGGTGCAGAGTGTGTGGATGTAGAAGGGCACAGAGTGTGTGGATGAAGGAGGGCGCAGAGTGTGTGGATGAAGGAGGGCACAGAGTGTGTGGATGAAGGGGGCGCAGAGTGTGTGGATGAAGGAGGG
Source organism: Mixophyes fleayi (assembly GCF_038048845.1). Classification (NCBI taxonomy): domain Eukaryota; kingdom Metazoa; phylum Chordata; class Amphibia; order Anura; family Limnodynastidae; genus Mixophyes; species Mixophyes fleayi. Next base: position 7,273,248 of record NC_134413.1, on the reverse strand, counting down.
CGCAGAGTGTGTGGATGAAGGAGGGCACAGAGTGTGTGGATGAAGGAGGGCACAGAGTGTGTGGATGAAGGAGGGCACAGAGTGTGTGGATGAAGGAGGGCACAGAGTGTGTGGATGAAGGAGGGCACAGAGTGTGTGGATGAAGGAGGGCACAGAGTGTGTGGATGAAGGAGGGCACAGAGTGTGTGGATGAAGGAAGGCACAGAGTGTGTGGATAAAGAGGGCACAGAGTGTGTGGATGAAGGAGGGAACAGAGTGTGTGGATGAAGGAGGGCACAGAGTGTGTGGATGAAGGAGGGCACAGAGTGTGTGGATGAAGGAGGGCGCAGAGTGTGTGGATGAAGGAGGGAACAGAGTGTGTGGATGAAGGAGGCCGCAGAGTGTGGATGAAGGAGGGCACAGAGTGTGTGGATGAAGGAGGGCACAGAGTGTGGATGAAGGAGGGCACAGAGTTTGTGGATGAAGGAGGGCACAGAGTGTGTGGATGAAGGAGGGCACAGAGTGTGTGGATGAAGGAAGGCACAGAGTGTGTGGATAAAGAGGGCACAGAGTGTGTGGGTGAAGGAGGGCACAGAGTGTGTGGATGAAGGAGGGCACAGAGTGTGGATGAAGGAGGGCACAGAGTGTGTGGATGAAGGAGGGCACAGAGTGTGTGGATGAAGGGGGTGCAGAGTGTGTGGATGTAGGAGGGCACAGAGTGTGTGGATGAAGGGGGTGCAGAGTGTGTGGATGTAGGAGGGCACAGAGTGTGTGGATGAAGGAGGGCACAGAGTGTGTGGATGAAGGAGGGCACAGAGTGTGGATGAAGGAGGGCACAGAGTGTGTGGATGAAGGAGGGCACAGAGTGTGGATGAAGGAGGGCACAGAGTGTGTGGATGAAGGAGGGCACAGAGTGTGTGGATGAAGGAGGGCGCAGAGTGTGTGGATGAAGGAGGGCACAGAGTGTGTGGATGAAGGAGGGCGCAGAGTGTGTGGATGAAGGAGGGCACAGAGTGTGTGGATGAAGGAGGGCACAGAGTGTGTGGATGAAGGAGGGCGCAGAGTGTGTGGATGAAGGAGGGCACAGAGTGTGTGGATGAAGGAGGGCGCAGAGTGTGTGGATGAAGGAGGGCGCAGAGTGTGTGGATGAAGGAGGGCACAGAGTGTGGATGAAGGAGGGCACAGAGTGTGTGGATGAAGGAGGGCACAGAGTGTGGATGAAGGAGGGCGCAGAGTGTGTGGATGAAGGAGGGCACAGAGTGTGTGGATGAAGGAGGGCACAGAGTGTGTGGATGAAGGAGGGCACAGAGTGTGTGGATGAAGGAGGGCGCAGAGTGTGTGGATGAAGGAGGGCACAGAGTGTGTGGATGAAGGAGGGCACAGAGTGTGTGGATGAAGGAGGGCGCAGAGTGTGTGGATGAAGGAGGGCACAGAGTGTGTGGATGAAGGAGGGCGCAGAGTGTGTGGATGAAGGAGGGCGCAGAGTGTGTGGATGAAGGAGGGCACAGAGTGTGGATGAAGGAGGGCACAGAGTGTGTGGATGAAGGAGGGCACAGAGTGTGGATGAAGGAGGGCACAGAGTGTGTGGATGAAGGAGGGCACAGAGTGTGTGGATGAAGGAGGGCACAGAGTGTGGATGAAGGCGGGCACAGAGTGTGTGGATGAAGGAGGGCACAGAGTGTGTGGATGAAGGAGGGCGCAGAGTGTGTGGATGAAGGAGGGCACAGAGTGTGGATGAAGGAGGGCGCATAGTGTGTGGATGAAGGAGGGCACAGAGTGTGTGGATGAAGGAGGGCGCATAGTGTGTGGATGAAGGAGGGCACAGAGTGTGGATGAAGGAGGGTGCATAGTGTGTGGATGAAGGAGGGCACAGAGTGTGTGGATGAAGGAGGGCACAGAGTGTGTGGATGAAGGAGGGCACAGAGTGTGTGGATGAAGGGGGGCACAGAGTGTGTGGATGAAGGAGGGCACAGAGTGTGTGGATGAAGGAGGGCGCATAGTGTGTGGATGAAGGAGGGCACAGAGTGTGGATGAAGGAGGGTGCATAGTGTGTGGATGAAGGAGGGCACAGAGTGTGTGGATGAAGGAGGGCACAGAGTGTGTGGATGAAGGAGGGCACAGAGTGTGTGGATGAAGGGGGGCACAGAGTGTGTGGATGAAGGAGGGCACAGAGTGTGTGGATGAAGGAGGGCGCAGAGTGTGTGGATGAAGGAGGGCACAGAGTGTGTGGATGAAGGAGGGCACAGAGTGTGTGGATGAAGGAGGGCACAGAGTGTGTGGATGAAGGAGGGCACAGAGTGTGTGGATGAAGGGGGGCACAGAGTGTGTGGATGAAGGAGGGCACAGAGTGTGTGGATGAAGGAGGGCACAGAGTGTGTGGATGAAGGAGGGCGCAGAGTGTGTGGATGAAGGAGGGCGCAGAGTGTGTGGATGAAGGAGGGCGCAGAGTGTGTGGATGAAGGAGGGCACAGAGTGTGGATGAAGGAGGGCACAGAGTGTGTGGATGAAGGAGGGCACAGAGTGTGTGGATGAAGGAGGGCACAGAGTGTGTGGATGAAGGAGGGCACAGAGTGTGGATGAAGGCGGGCACAGAGTGTGTGGATGAAGGAGGGCACAGAGTGTGTGGATGAAGGAGGGCGCAGAGTGTGTGGATGAAGGAGGGCACAGAGTGTGGATGAAGGAGGGCGCAGAGTGTGTGGATGAAGGAGGGCACAGAGTGTGGATGAAGGGGGGCGCAGAGTGTGTGGATGAAGGAGGGCACAGAGTGTGTGGATGAAGGAGGGCACAGAGTGTGTGGATGAAGGAGGGCACAGAGTGTGTGGATGAAGGAGGGCACAGAGTGTGGATGAAGGCGGGCACAGAGTGTGTGGATGAAGGAGGGCACAGAGTGTGTGGATGAAGGAGGGCGCAGAGTGTGTGGATGAAGGAGGGCACAGAGTGTGGATGAAGGAGGGCACAGAGTGTGTGGATGAAGGAGGGCGCAGAGTGTGTGGATGAAGGAGGGCACAGAGTGTGGATGAAGGAGGGCACAGAGTGTGTGGATGAAGGAGGGCACAGAGTGTGTGGATGAAGGAGGGCACAGAGTGTGTGGATGAAGGAGGGCACAGAGTGTGGATGAAGGCGGGCACAGAGTGTGTGGATGAAGGAGGGCACAGAGTGTGTGGATGAAGGAGGGCGCAGAGTGTGGATGAAGGAGGGCACAGAGTGTGTGGATGAAGGCGGGCACAGAGTGTGTGGATGAAGGAGGGCACAGAGTGTGTGGATGAAGGAGGGCACAGAGTGTGTGGATGAAGGAGGGCACAGAGTGTGTGGATGAAGGAGGGCACAGAGTGTGTGGATGAAGGAGGGCACAGAGTGTGTGGATGAAGGAGGGCACAGAGTGTGTGGATGAAGGAGGACACAGAGTGTGTGGATGAAGGAGGGCACAGAGTGTGTGGATGAAGGAGGGCACAGAGTGTGTGGATGAAGGAGGGCACAGAGTGTGGATGAAGGAGGGCGCATAGTGTGTGGATGAAGGAGGGCGCAGAGTGTGTGGATGAAGGAGGGCGCAGAGTGTGTGGATGAAGGAGGGCACAGAGTGTGGATGAAGGAGGGCGCATAGTGTGTGGATGAAGGAGGGCACAGAGTGTGTGGATGAAGGAGGGCACAGAGTGTGTGGATGAAGGAGGGCACAGAGTGTGTGGATGAAGGAGGGCACAGAGTGTGTGGATGAAGGAGGGCGCAGAGTGTGTGGATGAAGGAGGGCACAGAGTGTGTGGATGAAGGAGGGCGCAGAGTGTGTGGATGAAGGAGGGCGCAGAGTGTGTGGATGAAGGAGGGCACAGAGTGTGGATGAAGGAGGGCGCATAGTGTGTGGATGAAGGAGGGCGCAGAGTGTGTGGATGAAGGGGGTGCAGAGTGTGTGGATGTAGGAGGGCACAGAGTGTGGATGAAGGAGGGCGCATAGTGTGTGGATGAAGGAGGGCGCAGAGTGTGTGGATGAAGGAGGGCACAGAGTGTGGATGAAGGAGGGCGCATAGTGTGTGGATGAAGGAGGGCGCAGAGTGTGTGGATGAAGGGGGTGCAGAGTGTGTGGATGTAGGAGGGCGCAGAGTGTGTGGATGAAGGAGGGCACAGAGTGTGGATGAAGGAGGGCGCATAGTGTGTGGATGAAGGAGGGCACAGAGTGTGTGGATGAAGGAGGGCACAGAGTGTGTGGATGAAGGAGGGCACAGAGTGTGTGGATGAAGGAGGGCACAGAGTGTGTGGATGAAGGAGGGCACAGAGTGTGTGGATGAAGGAGGGCACAGAGTGTGTGGATGAAGGAGGGCACAGAGTGTGTGGATGAAGGAGGGCACAGAGTGCGTGGATGAAGGAGGGCGCAGAGTTTGTGGATGAAGGAGGGCGCAGAGTGTGTGGATGAAGGAGGGCACAGAGTGTGTGGATGAAGGAGGGCACAGAGTGTGTGGATGAAGGAGGGCACAGAGTGTGTGGATGAAGGAGGGCACAGAGTGTGTGGATGAAGGAGGGCACAGAGTGTGTGGATGAAGGAGGGCACAGAGTGTGTGGATGAAGGAGGACACAGAGTGTGTGGATGAAGGAGGGCACAGAGTGTGTGGACGAAGGAGGGCACAGAGTGTGTGGATGAAGGAGGGCACAGAGTGTGTGGATGAAGGAGGGCACAGAGTGCGTGGATGAAGAGGGACACAGTGTGATCGTGAAGATTTTTGTACATGTTGTTGTTTTATATTGTTTGATCTTATTCCTCTTAGTATTAGCTGTAAACTATTCTTCGACAGAAATATAATTGAAAAAAATATATAAAAATATTCTTTTCCCTTGGATTTATGTGTATTATTTTTGCAAACAACTTACTAAGTATTTCTGTCCTGACCTAAATACTTATTACGTTATTTTAACCCAACTACTTATAAAACGGGACTGCTCAGTAATTTTTTTGGAGGGGTGCCTTGAAAAAATGATGGAGACTCTAAGGGTGCTACGAAATGAAAAAGTTTGGGAACCACTGAGTTAACCCCTTGCTGGAAACAGAAGCACTTGTCAATATCCAGTGTATGTTTTACATTTACTTTAATGACAGTGCAGTAGTTGTAGTAAACCGTACAGCTGTGATTTTCCACCAGTGTGACACATTTGCATGTTGCCATAAGTGGCTCTATGTGTCATAAGAATCTAGGTGTTACATGTGGAATGTGTTGAAAGAAATTGAAATACAAGTGCAATGGGGTTGTTATGTTTTTGCTGTGAAAAGAGGCATAGCCTAAGAATTTGGGTTGAGACACAAATTGGGTACGTAGCTTTCTGAGTCAGTGTCACCCAAAGTGCCCCGATTTTCCATTTAGCAACCTTCGGAGGTAAGTTGTAGAAAAGATTAATAAGTAAAAAAGTGTATGTATTTATAAACATCTGTGTAATAGACAACAAGAAAGGATAGAGGAACAGGTGGTTTTTAGCCCAAAAGAGGAATAAGTTAAGAAGCTCCCGAATTTCGGCGAGTCCTCTGGGACTCCCGGATCCTTATGGGACTCCCCTGATCCTTATGGGGGTGGAGCTTAATGACATGATCATTCCATTAGGCCCCACCCCATATATGCAATGCTGTGAATTACGGCATTTCATAGTAGAGGCGGGGCCTAAATACCTGTTTCGCTGAGCCCCGCCCCCACATGCTCACCTTACCCCGGATGCCAACTTCAAAAGGTTTGCGAGTATGGAATAAGTCACAAAATATACATTACAGATGGAACTAGAAAAGACATGAACAAGTAGAGACAAGCTAACCACACATAACATGAACTGGAAAAGGCAGTATTTTCCTAATTGTTTTGGTTTATCGCGTGTGAGATAACATAACTTAATGCTGTGCATATCTGTGTGAGCCATTCAGCTGCAGAGTGATGAGGGAATCGCATGAAATAACAGATTCAATTGATATTGCTGCATCTGAGGCTAAATACTTCCGCATTGTTTAAAGGTTCTAATTCCACTTTTAAACAAGTGGCTTGTATTAAATATATTAGTTCCAAACATACACATTTACTAATACAGCATGTTACCTGTGAATTTTAGTTTAGTTTTTTTAGAGAACTAGTAGCAGAGCCTTGGGACTGTCTGGTCTGCTGTGCATTGTGCTCACACTAATATGCAGAACCTTCATTTGGTGCCTAGTCTAGTATGCAGAGCCATACATGTTGCCAACTGAATTATGCCAATACATACATGGGACCCACTCTAATATACAGAGTATTATCTAGTGCCCACTGTAATATGCAGAGCCGTACATGGTGCCCATTCTTATATGCAGTCTTACCTGGTGCCCACTGTAATATGCAGAGCAATATTTGTAAAGTGACATGAGCCTCTGTGTGTAAGCTGACTATGAGGAGGTAAGGAGGCAGCGTTATCAGAGCTTCTCTGCTGTGTAATGTACAGGGACCCCCCCCCCCCCCTCCCCACACACACACTTAATAAGGAGAAAAAAAGAAACCACGAGGAGCTTTGTGACCATAAAAGATTTTATAGAGTTCATGGAACCCTGAGGAGGCTTTTATTTCCCAGCAGGGGGTCTATTATTCTTTATAGCCCAAGAGTAGTTTTAGAACAAAGAAAGTAAACCATTTTAGTACTTTTAATTACCATTGTGCATTTATTTTTATGTTTTTAATGAGAGAAAGGAGAGCTAGTCTGCCGCCCAGCTGCGTCTTGTGGCTCCGGGGTTAAGCTGTGTGTATATGCAGTGTAATGTTTGACATTTGAAATACAGCGGCACAGTGGTCAGTATTGTTGCCTCACAGCGCTGGGATCACACGTTCGATTCTGACCATGGCCTTATCTGTGCGGAGTTTTCATGTTCTCCCCGTGTTTGTGTGGGTTTCTTCCCATGCACCAAAAAACATACTGTTAGGTTATTGTACCCTAGTGTATGTGTGTTAGAGAATTTAGATTGTAAGCTCCAAAGGGGAAGGGACTATTGTGAGTGACTACATATCCTCTGTGCTGCATAATATGATTGGTGCTATGTACAGCAACGATAATAAGAAAAAGACAGGAATGAAGGAGGGAAGCTGTTAGTATTGTTCAAAGACAGTGTATGAGCAAATGTGAAGTATATTATCTTTGTCACTCTCCGATATGAATGAGGAATGTTCTAACATAATCACCAAAGCAGATGATATAACTAATAATTCTAGATTTTCTCAAAGAGAACTGTTAATACAGGTTCATAGGCAAACCGAGGAGGGTTTACTAGTGCCTGGAAAACCCCTACAAGCCTGGGGCACTGTATAATTGAGGTGGCTGGACCCTGCCCCCGCTTCACACGGCTCTGCTTGAAAATGGAGATCTGCGTGCACCTAACAGTAGTGCAATGAACATTGCCCATGTATATTATAGGGATAGGAAGAGTTGGAGAGCAGCCAATCACTGTCTAATATTATAGCCATGCCCCCATGCATGCTGGTCACGCCCACTGGCAGCGTGGTGTGGAAACCCCCCAATACAAATCCTGCGTTTGCCCCTGCATATCACTGTTATATTATACATGTCTATTACTTAGTAGAGAGATGCTTATAACAGTGCCACTGAGACCCCCCGGCCATCCTGCCTCCCTACCCAGCTGTTACTGACAGACATAAGAGGGTGGGTGGAAATGTATGAACTGACTGCGGCTGCCACCTTCATGTATAACAATCACCACCCTTTCTTATTGAGTTCTATGCGGTCAGGAACCTGCCTCTACTCAATCAATAGAAAGTATAATAAAACCCCCACACTGCTCATCTGCTCCTGATGTCATACTGTGAGGGGGGGGTATGTTGTTGCAGTTTAGGATGTGAGTAGTCCCCAGGAAATAGGTTACATAGTAAAATAAAAAGCTAAATAAATAAAGATTTTAAAAAAAATGAAATGGGTTACCAAAAATAGAACTTAGTATAAGTAAGAGACGAGCTAACAATAACAAAATAGCTCATACTGCCTCTTTCATATTAATTTCGTAAGAGAAACTTTGAGTGAGAGTAAACTATGAGATATGTTTATCTGATTTCAATAGAACCTAGGGTTTAATGCAAGATAAACTGTTTAGAAAGTTAAGGCAATTGATCTTCATATATAACTGAAATAATTTGGCAATCCAAAAATGTATGCTGATATGTGCAATTATCATAAAAAACAAGAAGAAGTGGCGCTGTGCATATTATATATATGTAGAGTCTGCACCCTGGTGCCATCTCTTCCCCAGGTGAACGACGCACACGCAGCCAGACGTTCATACGATGTGAAAGAAAGTGTGATTCGCCAGACCAGGCCACCTTCTTCCATTGCTCCATGGTCCAGTTCTGGTGCTCACTTGCCCATTGTAGGTGCTTCTGGCGGTGGATAGGGGTCAGCATGGTCACTTTGACCAGTCTGTGATGGTCCCATATGCAGCAAGCTACGATGCACTCTGTCTTCTGACCAGGGCCGGTGCTAGGGTCCATGGCGCCCTAGGCACTTTCTCAAAATCGGCGCCCCCCGTGCCGCAGGAACACTTTGACAATCAAATAAAAATAAATCAATTTTAAAAAAATAATAATATTCTATTTACTTACTTTTTTTCTCTTGTCAGCAGATGCAGGGGGCTCTTCACACTTTTTCTGTTCTCTCCACTGGCTGCCAAAAACGCTCCTCGGCTTCCAAAAACACAGAGGAGGGGGGTGGAGCGGAGCGGTGCATGCTGGGAGGGGAGGGGACTCTGGGAAATAACTTTATTCACACTGTCTGTCAGAGACAGACAGTGTGAGAACACGGGAGGGTGGGGACAGCATTTCTCTGGACCTGGAAGACGCCGCCGAAGAAGACTGATATCACATGATCACTGACTGATGCCAGTGGTCATGTGTGAGTGCTGCGCGGACGGGGGCATCCATAAAAAAAAAATAGGAAACAGCAGGCGCCATTCCGCCGCTGTACTATGTCCCAAACACCGCTGACTAGATTACAAAATCTAGTCAGCGGCGCCCTGCAGGTCCCGGCGCCCTAGGCAACTGCCTAAGGTTGTCTAATGGGAGCGCCGGGCCTGCTTCTGACCCTTTCTATCATACCCAGTATTAACTTTTTCCGTAATTTGTGCTACAGTAGCTCTTCTGTAGGATAGGTCCAGAGGGGCTAGCCTTCACTCGACAATGAGCTTTGGACGCACATGACCCTGTCGCTGGTTCACCGGTTGTCCTTCCTTGAACCACTTTTGGTAGGTACTAACCACTGTATAACGGGAACACCCCAAAGGACCTGCCCTTTTGGAGATGCTCTGACCCAGTCATCTAGCCATCACAATTTGGCCCTTGTCAGTGTTGCTCAGATCCTTGCGCTTAACCATTTTTCCTGCTTCCAACACATCAACTTCAAGAACTGACTGTTCACTTGCTGCCTAATATATCCCACCCCTTGACAGGTGCCATTGTAACGAGATAATCAATGTTATTCACTTTACTTGTCAGTGGTTTTAATGTTATATATCCCAATTGTAAAGCGCTACGGAATTTGCTGGCACTATATAAATAAATGTTGATGATGATATATATTATTTATACCATCCAACCGCCCCGATTTTAGGACTCAGTCCCACCTACGGACACTTTTGTCCTGTGGGTTGGAAAGTTAGAAGGTATGTCCTGCCACCACTGCTACAGAACTGGTGCGTGCAGCATTAAACTGGTGTTCGTAGGGGAGGTGGCTAAGGGACAGTCTAAAGCCTCACGAGTGTTAGTCTCTCCACCACCATGATGTGACCACGCCCCCATTGTGACACAGCCACGCCCCCTATCTAGAATGTAAGCTAAAATGGGCAGGGTCCTCTCTACCCTATGCCTCATGTCTGTCTGCCTCACATGCCCCTGTGATGTCCTACACTGTGTCACCACTATACCGATTGCTCACACACCGAATTTGTACTTGATTCTGCGCAACTGTTATTGCTCAAACATAACTCATACTTGGGGTTTGTACCACATATCTGCTATAATGCTTAGTTGTATTCATTATACTTCTGTGTAGTCATGTATTTGTTATTTTGTATTCATGTACTGTGCAGTTTGTCAGCAGTAGACTAATGACAACTCTCTGCTCTCCAACGTAACAATAAATTTGATTTTCAGGACTGTCGGCTAAGTAAATCGGAGATCCTGGAGTTGAATGGATGCATATGTCTTTAAGAAAACCCTGTAATGACCTGTGTAATAAAGACACAGTCTGAAGTTTACAGGTAGTAAGATTTACAGCCAGAATTAAGACTGCTTCAAAGTCTGCTCTTTGCTAACCTAAAATACATTCTCCGGTTGTGTAAGCAGTGACACAGCGGAAGACACATGTCATATTTCATGATGTCGTGAGGTTAAGCAATATGACGAATGTTTAAATAAACCTATTATCTGGCTATAGGAAACAGCCACAAGGTAAAGTTTGGTAATTATGTATCTCCAATACCCGGCTGCCTTGCTGCTATATCTGCAGAAAATAATTGCCTTGTTTTGTGTGGATAAGAGTAAGTGACAGGCTGAGTGCAGTTTCTCCAACAAGATTTATGAATCAGACTAGGTTTTTTTGAAGCCAGAGTTTGTAGGGTTGAAGCTTATTCAATGAGTCTTCAGCTGACACTCAGCACAGACAGTTTAAATGTTTGTAAGATGTCAGACTGCTGTTGCTGCCAGCAGAGGAGACAGTATTCCAAATAGTTGTTTTTTTTCCCTTCAAATATAATTTATTAAAGTTTTTGCAGAGACAAAAAAACTTCAATAAAAGGAATTAGCACCTGCTTAATTTTTTTCTGGTGGGAAAAATAGTCATGGGTATTCATATGGGATCTAACTGATTAGAGTCCCCAATAGGGCTTGCAAAGACCTGGCTCTGACACCATTTGCACTGGAATGGGTCGTCGGGAGCCGTGTTCTAAGTGAGGTCTGATTTGGGAGTTCTATGTAATGACATGATGTATGTATGTATGTATGTATGTATTATACAAAGTCTTGGGCTGGGAACACACTACAGGATTTGTAGGTGATTATCAGACCTACCACACGATAAACGACCATTCAGCGTACGCGCCAACGATGAACAATTATCATTCCTCATCGCATCGTGACGTTTCATTTGATTTTTAAACCGGATTAAAAATCTCGTTCAACAATGGAACGGTGTAGTTCCAATTCTGCAGTGTGTACGCACTCAGGACCGGCAGTGTCCATAGATCTCTATTGAGTGTACAAAGTCACAATCTTGTCAGCCAATGGTTATGACAGATGAAGAGCACAGATCTGAAGGTAAATCTTATAAAATGTGTATAGTGTGTACACAGGAATCGGCTGCTGATCGGACTTTTTTTTTTTTGGGGGGGGCTTTGGTAAAATCGTTAACTATAACGCATCGCGAACAAATTTCTGTAGTGTGTACCCAGCCTTAAACAGCACAAGGAAGTTTAACGTTAAGTCAGACAGTTCCTGCAGTCAGTGAAGGTGTCCTTAGATATGTAGAATGACACTATAGAATAACGGAGGGAATTAGGGATTGGCCTCATATAATGATACATTATATCGAGAAGTATATAAGTATTGTTTAAATCCACTGGATTGCTCAAAACTATTGTCAATCAAATCTAAAGCTTGTATATAGAAGCTCTAACAGCCAAAAAGATCTATTTGAAAGCAGATCTAAATACAAATATAAATATTATTCTAAAATTCTATCTAAGAGGGAGAGATGCCAACCACTGAAAATCAGTTTTGTGTTCCCTATTTTAATACAGTTGCAACACATCTTTGCAACCACTTTTAACTGAACTATTATTTCTGTAAAATAAACATGTATTGGAACAGAAAATAAAATTGCCAGCAATGTAGAGGAAGAAAACATTGGGAGTAATGGATCCACAACACTATACAGCGGTGTAATGCATTCTATGCGTCGTTAAGTGTCTGTGAGGTGCCATTTTTACTAATCACTATATTTTTTGATGTAGCAGCGTACATTTCGGCTACCAGAGCAGTTTGTTTATTGATCTAAGTCAGTGTTTTGGGATGGGGGAGTGATATTTCACATAAATATGGCAGCATGTAGCAACCAACGTATGAATAATTTCCTAAATAAACAATGATGGTCTAAGGTTCAGGGAAGAAAACACAGAAAAGTTGACCCTTATCTACAAATGATCATATACCTTTGTCCTACATCCAAGATAATTATTTTGTATGACTATACATGAAACATATGTAATCCCCCCCACCCTTAGGTATTTTAATCTTGTGGCAAAAAGCAATAAAGTGAAAGCAAAACGTCTACTCATTCTTAGTCATCAGAAGTAGAATATGTCTGTCATGCACCCACATGTGTAACACTACATTATTGGTTCCTTTTTTATGCCATTTAGACATGTATGACAAATCCAAATGAAATCTGATTATATTTACTTTCTGACAACGTTTTGGTGGCTCAGTGATTAAGACTGATGACTGCAAATGACGGACATTAGAAACCCCATATTGATTCCCGTTACTAACAATTTATGAACGTAAAAGGTCTCTCAGTGCTTCAAGCCAATAATAAAGACAGAACAACTTTAAGTTTGGTTAGCCAGGAATTTGCAATACGGTCTACTCCCTATATTGTTAGTTACAAAAAGTTAATTATTTCTTGACAAATATAGCAGAAAATACGTAATTCAGCCATGTTCTGTTTTCAGTAGTCAGCCCTTTACCATGCCCTACCGGCAATCAATTACCCTGTACAGTGATAACCTTCTCACCTCTGTCTGCATACAGCAATATCGTACCCTGAATTAGCCGCTTAGAAAGCTCAATTCAGGAGCCAGTGGAAAAATGGGTTTGGCAGGTCGTTCCATATTTGCCATTGTATGCTATAAGTTTGATATTTCCAGATGTGTGTTTATACTAACATCTCCGGCCGCAAGAAAACTTAAAGGCAAAAGCTAGTGTCTTCTAATAAAATGTTTATTTTAAAACATATTGAATTTTATCTATCTATCTATCTATCTTATCTATCTATCTATCTATCTTTATATCATTATTGCCAGCCTTTCACTGGTTTAGTAGAACTGTGCATTGTGATGGAGGAGGAATGACAGAAAGTCTAACATTGTAGATGTTTAAAAGTTGCAGAGAGAATCTTGCTGAGAATAAAATGAGGTCTAGGAATAGCCGAAGGGATAAATTAATGGTCCAAGTCTCTGTAGAGTTTAAGAGAAGTATATCTGAAACTTGATGTTACACTTTACTGCTTTACTGGAGATTACTTTTTCTTATCCGGTAGAGCCTGACCTTTCCCAACCATTGAAAACATGAAATATCTGGAATACATTTCAATAACTTACTGTAAAAGGTACTGAGCAGATAATGAAGGCGATGGTCATGATGGACAGGAGAATGAGATGGTCTATTTCCTCGGACATGGAAATCCTCTCTCGTTTGTTGGTCGTCAGGGAGCCCACCCTCCGAGTCTTTTGCCTCTTGTGCATCCTGATGAGACTTACAATGACAATGAGGTTACAGGTCAGGACAGCGATGATGAGAATTAGCAGAAGAGTGGCATATAGCGTGGAGTACACGTAGCTGATGTATCCGTCTACTTTTTGACCTCTCATGTTTATAAAGCACCAGGTCCCAGGGCAGTATTGTATGTATTCTCCAAGTCCCATGACTGGTAGGAGGCAGAAAAACATACAGAAGCAATAGATCACAGGGAAGGTAATGACCCCACACCGCTTCTTGATGAACTTCTCATAAAAGTAGGGATGTCCAATGGCCATGGCACGCTCCAAAGCCATGGCAAAGAGGACCATCATGGTGGTCAAGCTGAAGAACGTCATAGTAAAGGCAAAATATTTGCAAAGATTCAACTCAAACAGAGTGAGTCCCTTGGCATAAGATGTCAACACCACTGGGCTAATCATGCAGGTGCCCAACAAGTCAGTGATAACCAGACCAGTCACAAGGATGAAGAACATAGAAATATGCCCCCTGCTTTCTCTCCTGCGCCTTTCCAGCAACACCAACGCAATGAGGTTCCCCAGCACCCCTGCGGAGAACATCACAGCGCTGATGGCCGGACTGAGATCGGGACTTAGATGTTTTATGTCTCTGCATGATTCAGAGGTGAGATTTCCACTTCCCTCATTCATGCTCCTGAGAGGACACGGACGGCAAAGTCAGCTCCTAGGATCAGCCACTGCTAGTCCAACTCTTCCGACTCTCCAAGCACATGGCAGGGGAGGCTGTGAGCCCTCGGTACTTGGGAGGTTGTGACTTCACTCAGCCCTGGCAAAAAGAGGCACAACGTGGGAAGCCTCTGACATCACTCACAACCTTCGCTCCTCCCCAAAGCACACAGGGAGGGATAAAAAAAAGAAAAATGAAACGTAAAGTGATCTAACAAGTCATAAAAAGTTTCTTGTAAGCATGGCTAAATCTCCAGTGCCCCGCTAACCTCTGCTGGCTTTGTTTTAGCCAGGAGCGTGCTCTTCTGTTCCTCTTTGAGCGGACTGAAAGCGTGTTTCAGAAGTTAAACGAGAAACAATTCCATGCTGCACTCAGCCACTCCTCTATCCTCTCCCTGTGCAAGCTGTCTGCCTGTAGGGCTAGTACCAATTAACATCTTGTGAGTCTCCAATGCTGCAGCTGAATAGTATTGCTGTAAGATATCTGTAGCTGTAGGCAGCTCTAGCTGAATTAAATTATTTGCAGGATATTACGTGTCATGATATCATGTAACAAGTTGCAGACACCTATTTAGTGAAGATGCAATAGGCAAATAATTTCAAAACCAGCAAATTATTCATTTTAACCTCTTAGGCTGGATACACACTATAGAAAATTTCTCCTGATGCGATATCATTAATTATTTTACCAATGACGGAAACGAAAGTCCCGATCAGCATACTGATTCCTGTGTACACACTAAGCACATTCTACACGTTTTACCTTCAGGTCTTTGGTCTTCATCTGTCTTAACCATCAGCTGAAACGATTGTGACTCTGCACACTCCATAGAGATCTATGGACACTGCCGGTCGTGAGTGCAGACACACTGCAGGATTGGAACGTCATTGGTCCATCGTTGAACAAGATTTTTAGTTTGGTTTAAAAATCAAATTAAACCATACAATGTTCTTTTGAGCGATAATTGTTCATCGTTGGAGCGTACACACTAATGCGGTAGCAAGCCAAATGGTTGTTTATTGCAAGAATGGCTGAAAACCCTGTAGTGTGTACCCATCCTTAAGCTGTGTACACACCTCTGCAATCTTACTTTGGATGCAATATCTGTAACAAATCCACCAACAATTGAAAGTCCAGATGAGTATGCTGATGCATACATACCTACATGATTTACCGTCAGATCTGCGATCTGTATCATCATCATCATCACCATTTATTTATATTATGCCACTAATTCCGCAGGGCTGTACAGAGAACTCATTCACATCGGTCCCTGCCCCATTGGAGCTTACAGTCTAAATTTCCTAACATACACACACACACACACACACACACACAGAGGGATGGACACACACACAGACAGAGAGAGAGAGACTAGAGTCAATTTGATAGCAGCCAATTAACCTACCAGTATGTTTTTGGAGTGTGGGAGGAAACCGGAGCACCCGGAGGAAACCCACGCAAACACGGGGAGAACATACAAACTCCACACAGATAAGGCCATGGTCGGGAATTGAACTCATGACCCCAGTGCTGTGAGGCAGAAGGGCTAACCACTGAGCCACTGTGCTGTATCTCTTATACCCATCGGATGAATAGATTGTGACTCTGTACACTGTACAGATATCTGCCTACGCTGCTGGTTATGAGCACACACACTGCCACATTTGTCTGACATCGGTCCATCATTTATTGGGATTTTTAGGAAGTTTGTAAAACCAAAACAACGGATGCGATGTGCTTTGGTACTATAAAACATGATCATGGGAGCGTGCACACTCTTACTATATCTGACCAGATGGTTGTGAATTGTGTGATCTGCACGATAATTGTATAGGTGTGTAGCCAGCTTTAGTTTGCTATTTGCAATTAATCGGTTAGTTTGGATATTGGCTACCAAATAGATAAAAGGCTGTAATGAGTATTGTTTTAGCAGTGTTTAATGCCTTTTTGGAGAGCCAGGAATAGTAGAAATTAAAAAAAATGGAGAAAAATAAAAAACTCCCCAACGAGAATGGATATTGAAACGAAGCAAAAAATAGAAATGAAAATAAAGCAATCAAGTCCCTGCATATTATTTTCACTGTTGGAAAAAAAATTGGGGGATTGAAGTCATAAAGGAATTGTTTGATAAATTCTGAAAACATTTTGCAACATAATGGGGGGGGGGGGGTTGTTGCTATATGTTACTGTACAATCCCCCCATTTGGGGGCCAATTCAGTTCCCCAATTTTACTCCTGATGATATTTCATGCATGAAAACTCGATACATCTTTAGCTGCACAGTCCTTTTGTTTTTTAAACTAGCGATAAAAAAAAGAATTTTTATGCCTTTGTTATTTCCCAGTGGAAATTATGGGGGGGGGGGGGGGTGTAAAAAGCCCCAAGAATTGTGTGAAATGAACAGAATAACAACTAACAAAGGTGAAAATTGAAGGGACAGTGGGATTCAGGCAGAAATGTTACTATCATTATTTGTGCTGAGCAGAACATTGGCAGCTAGTTAGAGTTTATAGTAGGACAGGAACCAGAGCAGCTAACAGAGTGTGATAGGGCTGTTCTAAAAGAGAAGGGGGACGCATGTGGGAGGGGGGCTGTCTGTTACAAGGGGATTGTTTGGCTGCAGAAATTGCCAATAACATGGCTTTTTTTCCCCTACACCTCTGGGCCCAGGAGCAGCAGTTATTACAATAATTTTTGAATCGTTAAAGCAATGTATCTGTGCGGCTAGTTTACTAACATTGCATTAAGATGCAACATTTGCCCTAAATTATAGCCACCTATCAGACACTTGCTTTCACTGTGTGACTGGCAACAGACCGATGAAAGCTAATTTATGTTTTGTTTGCTGGGCCAATTTCGCACCTAAATGCAGTTTTGTAAATGTGCTATTCAGTCTATTGCATCTACAGGATATGTTGCAACTCTAACACTTAACCTTATCAGTTTTAAAATCTTAACCTTCCTCAATCTATAAAGAAACTCAGTTGACCTTCAGATCTGTGATCTTCATCTCTCATAACCATCTACTGAAAAGATTGTGACCCTGTACACACTACGGATATCTGCCTACGCTGCTGGACGTGAGTGCGTACACACTTCCACATTTCCCTGACATCATTTCATCGTTTATTGCGATTTTTAGGAAGTTTATAAAACCAAATCAGCAGATGCGATGTGTTTTGGTAGGGTAATACATGATTGTGGGAGCGTACACACTCTTGAAATATCTGAACGAACCGTTGTGAATTGTGTGATCTGCACGATAACTATATAGAGGTTCACCCAGCTTAAGATTCCTCCTTTCTCTGGACAATAAATGTATAAAGTCAAAAGAAGATTTCATAGTTAAACACATCACGTTTTTCTTGGATGTCATATTTAAATGGAACGATTCAGGGTCTTTTAATGACCTTCAAGAGATTTAATTTCATAATTTTTCCAACACTCCCCCCATTTGCAGGAGGATTCACCGAAAGGCTACCTTTCCAGCCCACTCCTGGCATCCGATACTTGCCATGAGGCTTTCTGGATGCTGCTGGCCACATCGATGGTGAAATGGTTAAATAAAATAAAATTCTTCACTGCCAAAGGCAGCCTTGATGAAAAGCACCTGTTACGATTTAAATGCCTCAGTCAGTATTTGCACAGGCTTACCCAGGGGAGCGGAGTCTAACGACCTTCCGGTCTTCACCAAGAACCACCGCAAGGTAGTGTGGTCTTTGCTGCCGAAGAACCGCAGGTCGCGGCCCCCAGGTTAGCCTACTGACGTAAGGGAGAAGGTTCTAAGTGATGGATAGTCAGACAGGCAATATGACAAGTGATGTAAGTACAGGCACTAACCGTGAATTCCAGGGTTTGAAGGTCTGGAGCAGTAAGCGGTAGATGCACGGAGTTAATGAGTGCATAGCAGGAGATGGGTCCAGGAACACAGCCGGGTCGGTACACAGGAGATGTCAGGTATACGGTGCCAGAGGGAAATCCAGAGAGTAGTTTATAACACAGCCGGGTCGGTACACAGGAGATATCAGGTATACGGTGCCAGAGGGAAATCCAGAGAGTAGTTGATAACACAGCCGGGTCGGTACACAGGGAAGACAGTCCAATACGTGGTGCCAGGAATAAGCCAAAGAATAGTCAGGTCACAGCCAGGTTGGTACACAGGAGTAGGAGGAATAAAGGAGTACACAGGGAGCAGGTTCACAGGAGTCGGGAACACAGGAACTGTTAGCCAGGAACAGGAAACACATTGCTCTGACAGAGATAGCGTGTCAGAGCAGGAATAAGTAGTTTTTGAATTCCCCGCCCAGAGTCACATGACCCCTGCTGCGAGAATCTGGAAGTGCAGCAGCGCCATCAGGGAGAGCGCTCACAGCTGAAGATGACAAGCTGCCAGACCCGACAGCGCAGCGGAGCAGGGAACAGGTAAGATCCTAACAGCACCCTACTCCCGTGGGCACAATCCCTGTATGGAGGAGATATAGAAGGGAGAGGAGTTTCAAACTTAGTGAAGAAAATTTAAAGAGCCAAACTCCTGCTTGGACCCTCTATACCAGTCATCAATGGCCTCCTGTCATGATTCATAGGCAAGGATTTAACATGAGTGCAAAAATCCATGTTTCCTGCCACCCTCTGATTAAACTAAAGCACTTACTAAAACTGTCTTCAGCACGTCTGCAGGAAAATATAACTGAATTCCTGCAACAAGTAAAAATAAAAATTAATAATTGGGTCATGTGAGTGAGTTCTCTGTACAGCGCTGCGGAATTAGCGGCATTATATAAATAAGTGATGATAATGATGGGTTTCTCAGCCTCCTTTCTTGAAGCATCCATAACAATAGAACTTTGCAGACAGCAAGCCCTTAATACTCTGAGCTGTCAAACCCCTGTTACATTCTAGAACACCGTTTATCCTAAAGTGGCCACACATATGCTGACCCAGACAATGGATTAACTGGCACACACGGGTGACCAAATTGGACAGAATTGGCCATTTGGTGCCAGGTCCTATTAGGGTGGGTGGAATATTGCTGCACTCACAGACCTAAACCTCATCTGCTGATCCCATTTACTGCATGCCCAATAATGTTAAGTTTTACTTAGATCAGATAACTCATGGGTATCTTTTATTTTGGGGTGACATATCCTGGAATTCCAAGCCAAGTTTGCTGGTATCGCCATGAAGCGCGAGTGCTCTAAACTTTACAGAAATCTGACTGGATATAAGGACACTCGCTGATGGGAGGGGTTAAGCAGGTTGGGGCGTGTCTTACTCAGTGCTGATTTGGCCCCCAAATCAACTTTATTTTTGCACCCAAATGGAAAAAAACGAAGAGATTTCATTCTGTGTAATGGGATCATTTGGACAAGCTGGTGCGGGTGAAGATATATTTTTTTTGCAAGATGTTCCCAGTTTTATAGCAAGCACATGGTATTATTATCCCTGCAAAAGGACCTGATTTTCCCACGCGTTTTGCACAGATCGCATTTCTAGGCACCCCCAGAGCAATACAACAAAACACTTTAAACACACAAGTGTGGCATATGTAGTCCCAATATTCATAATTAATTTAGGCCATAAATAGAACAAAATGAACAGGATTTTGGGAGAATAATGTAAAATGTCAAATTAGTGAAAGAGGTAGTCATAAAGTGATAGTAAATTGGACTTTGCTTTGATTGCGTTCTTTACACAATGCACATTTTCAGGCGTATCTGGAAACCTGCAGCAAAAATAAGACACTTCCCCTTTTACTGGTTTATTTCCAAGGACAGAGAAGCGGGCGCACCATGAAACGCGCTGAGGGGACAGCTTGGCGCACATGTGCGAAAGAAAAAAGTCTGCTTTTTTGTTTTAAGCATCAGAAATAAGCCTTTATGTATTTGTTTTCATTTATAACAACTCTTACTTTCATTTAAATTTGTTCATTTGTTTTTAAGGATAGAGACAATATACAGCAAATTGTTTGAATTTTCAGTTTCTAAGTCTCTATATAATTATATATTTCTCTCTACCAAATAAATCTACTATTTGATTTATTTTCAATAAAAATAAATAGATGAGTAGGAATCTCCCAGCAGCATGACATTTATTGTGAAGAAGCCAGAGAACTGGACACCAGTGCCAAAGAGACTGTCCGAAGAGTGCATGTGAGCGTCACGTCATTGGCTTATATCCTACCCTAGAATGTTCTCTTCGGCCAAGTATATTCTGCTAGTAGTCCAGCCGCTGCATCATCATCATTGTTTATTTGTAAGGTGCCACATCATTCCGCAGCAGCGAACGGTTATAGTTATAAATCATACAAAATATAAGTGCACATAAAAACAGGACAAGTGTAGAACGTGGTCACCGCAGGAGGTGCAGACGTGAGATTAAGGGTAGAAAGTGTCCTGACCATGTGAGCTTTCAATCTAGATGGTAGAGGGCTATGTTAAGACAAAATGAGCTAGGGGTCTTCATAAAATGCAGAGGGAGTAGTATTAGGTGGGTGTATGATGGGCTATAGTGAAGAGGGAGAGAGAACGATTGAAAGTTGGGGAACAGTCTCGTTGGGCAGGGTATGGAGCTCCATGTGTGCGGAGCAGCACAGGAGAAGTCTTGAAGGCGGGAATGACAGGTGGTTACCAGAGAAGAGGAGATGTAAGACTGCAGCAGATAAAAGAGGGCGACAGTGAATGTATTTTGTGGGATAATTTTTTCTAGAAAGAACATCAGTATTTACTTTCTCCGTTATGTTTCTGCCCTATTAATAACACTGGCACCGTGACCTGTCTGGCTGATAAAATACCAGCCAGCTTTTTTTAGGAGACCAGCCAGGTTCTCCATCAAATCTCTCTGCCTCATTGTTTGTTATATAGTCAGTGCAATTAAACACATCATGTAACTTTTACTTTTATGTATTTATTTAAATTCTATTAATGACCGTGGGGAAAGCAGAAAACAAATACAGTTTTCCATGATTATTCCACAGATTAATTTAATATCGCTAGTGCGGTCTCTGGAAGGTATACCGGAATATTGGTTAGTTCTTCTCAGTATTCTGATACAGAATGTATGTGCTCTATTCAAGGAGAAGAAAAGCACCAGTTTCAGTTTTACCCCCCCCCCTTCCTATGGTATGCCCCATCCACACACCTGTGCAAAAATGTTTAGGATGGCCTTAAAGGTATGGTGGCTCAATGGTTAGCACTTCTGCCTTACAGCATTGGGGTCATGAATTCAATTCCCGACCATGGCCTTATTTGCGTGGGTTTCCTCCGGGTGCTCTGGTTTCTTCCCACACTCCATAAACATACTGGTAGAATAATTGGCTGCTAACAAATTGACCCTAGTCTCTCTCTGTCTGTGTGTGTAAGGGAATTTAGACTGGAAGCTACAATGGGGCAGGGACTGAAGTGAGTAAGTTCACTGTACAGCGCTGCAGAATAAGTGACGCTATATAAATAAATGGTGATAATGATGATTAAGTGTCATCTGTTTTCTGACTTGAATTACATGCAATTGCATACATTGGTGTAAGTTCCGTTTAAAAGCATGCACAGCGAATTTACACAATGTACAGCCTGCAAACAGGCTTATATCTGAACATGAATCGGGCCCAATGTGGGGTGTCTGCCTGCAGCTGTTGGAAACCCCCCCTCTAAAAATCCTGTGTTTGCCTCTAATAAGGTAGATAAATAAATGCAGACATGGAAAGAAAGGGTAAAGGGGGCCCTACTATTGATAGAGCGTTCAATCTAGTGAGAAGAGGATGCTGCTGACACAAGAGGAGCAAGTGTGGCTCAGAGTGGAGATTGGAATAGTTGTGAGGGTGCTTTAGTGCGGGTACTATAGTTGGGAGTAGGGTAAGTATTAATATAACCACATGGGTTTTGAAAGAGTGTCTACAGATTTGCAGGCTGTGGGAAAGTCTTATTGGGTCTTGGTAGGGAATTCCATAAGTGGGGAGCAGCACAGGGAAAGTCTTGTAGGAGAGAGAAATGGTTACTAGAGGCAAGGTGCAGGTCAGAGGTAGATCTAAGAGGGCGGAAGGGAGAGTATTTTGAAATGAGATTTGAGATGTATGAAGGGGTAGTGTTGTTGAGAATTTTGTAGGTAGGAGTGAGTTATTTGAATTAGATTCTGGAGGACATAGGGAGCCAGTGTAGGGATTTGCAGATGGGTTGGGTACCTTAAATCGATCATGGAAACCCTGACATCGGATACACTGACATGAATACACCAAACGTCTAATCCCCGACAGAGTGCAAATAGCTTGGAAAGCAGATATCAAACAGTTCCGACGAATGAAGATCCCGGCAGTCTCCAATGAGGTCCCTTTGAAGGGCCACACTAAGATTTGTGCTGTTAAGCTGTTAATTTAAGGAGGTGGCGTCTGTACAATGTACTAGGCTTTGCAAACAGCATTGTACAGATGGCGCCTCCTTAAATTAGCAGCTTAATATCACGAATCTTAGTGTGGCCCTTCTCATTGGAGCCTTCCGGGATCTTCATTCGTCCGAACTGTTTGATGTCTGCTTTCCTGTCTATTTGCACTCTGTCAGGGATTAGACATTCGGTCTAATCATATCGGTGTATCTAATGTCAGAGTTTCCATGATCGATATGATAACTACCACTGCAGCAGATGTGGAACAGCAAGACATGAAGAACACTCTTACTGCAGCATTTAGGATGAACTAAAATATGGATATGGATCGAGGGGAATTCTAGAGAGGAGCAGGTAGCAGTAGTCGATGAAAGAATAGATAAGAGTTTTGTTGAATGTTCTACCTCGAACGTATTTTCATTGTTATAATTCTGTTTATTAACCTTTATTTATATAGTGCTTGATAGTTAGTATTATTATTATTATTGTCATTGATTTGTAAGGGACCAGAGTGCTCAGCACCATAGCTGGTATTTGTTGGCACAAACACCCAACTTGTACCACGTCCAAGTGTGTGGCTAATCGTGAAAGATCTAGCCGTGTCTGAATGACCAGATTCTACAGGGCACCATAGGTGGTGGGCAATGACTGCATGTATGTCCGATGTAGCCATCATACCACCATATATTATAATCTCCTAGCAGACTTTGATCATGATGAAGAGTTTCTTGTTCCACATTGGTTGCAATTTGCAGCCAGTTGGGATACTTTTGCTTACTGTAATTTTCTCCTTGTGAGTTGTGTTTTTCACGTATCTGACTTTAGTATGTAGGAGGAAAGTAGGAATTAATTTGTTAAAGTAGGCGTGAGATAAGTGAAGTCACTGGCAGCATGCCATTGAGTAACTGTAGATTTATCCGGGAATGACAATACACACCAATGCAAACACAGCTCTGAAATGTAATGATGCCTACGTGTCACATTTTCCGCATGCTTTATTCCTCACAATAGACACAAACCGGCTGTCCACCTTTTCTTTCAAATTTTTCTCATGGGGATCGGCATCTTGGAGCGCAAAATATTTCTGTTTATGTTTGGAGAGCGACTGTCATTCAAGAGGGTTTAAAAATCTTACAGAAGTTACATAAGCAAGTTGCTCGATCAGGGTATAGCAGAAGGTGCAAATACCAAGAGGTCAAGGTGCACAAAGACGTTTTAAATAGACCTGTGTTATACACAGAGTGGAGGTGCCTTCTTGTGGGCTAAATCCAATGTTCACAAGAAGACGGCCTGTCGACTCACTGAGGGTGGTCCCATATTTCAGATTAAAATATAGGGACTAGCCATCATTGGATGTCCACAGCTTCCAGAGAGTTCCTGTTAGGCAGTTATTTTCCTTTTAAGCACGAGACCCAGATTGAAATGTTTTGCGCACATGGGCCATCTTTCTGTGCTGCTCACTAATCCCCAACCAACCACATCCATCGCTGCTAAATCATGATGATCCTAATCTTTACAGTATCACACTTTTAACAATACATTTTGATCATTTAAATCTAAATGAGCCCTTCATCGAATTATTCTAATATGTAAATAATAGATTACTAATACATAAAAAGTTACGAGCGCAGCCTGCCGCCTCTGCCACCCTTGGGCCCCAAATCCAGGACACTGCGCATGTTCAGGAAGTAAAGGTTTCATAGTGGTAGATTTATTAGAACGACTGAAAAAGAAAAAGGGGAGGTGTTGCCCGCAGCAACCAATCAGATCCTAACTATCATTTATTTAGTAGAATGATCTAGAAAATGATAGCTAGAATCTGATTGGTTGCTGTGTGCAACACCTCCATTTAACCTTTTTAGAAGTTTTAGTAAATCTGCCCCATGGTGTAAAATTGTCAGAAATGTAGTCCACATCTGTGTGTAGTCACATTCTGACAATTTCTAGCATTTCTAGTTCTGTAGATTTCTAGAGAAGTGAATATCTGTCAAGTTTGCAAAAACCAACAGTTAAGTCTACTCGCACTCCTGACTACATCTCCCACTGTCTTGTCACTAACGGACCACAGATGATGCTTTAGTACAATAACATATATAGATCCTCATATCTCCTAATCTACAATAATATGACCTAAGTGCTTCTGCACAGCAATTGTTTGAGGGACTTGTTTGCTTCCTTGAAGCCTATGGACTCTTGTGGACTATATACGAGGCAGAATGTATTCGAGCACAGCCGGATAAGAGAAGGGCGGAGGTATTGTGGACAGACAAGTTTTGTTTGCCCTGAAGCAGATCTTACACCCATATTACCTGTAGGCACTAAATAGCAAGTTATGATAACAACCTATTTAACACAAGGTTTGCGAGAAGGTGGATTAACACCTGGGCTGTTAGTGAAGGTGTTATGTACAGTGGGTATAAAACATCTACACACCCTTATTGAAATGTCAGCTGTTTGTGATGGGAAGCCTGAAACCAAGGAAACCATGTCTAGGCTGGGGCAGCACGGTGGCTCAGTGGTTAGCACTTCTGCCTCACAGCACTGAGTTCATGAGTTTGATTCCCGACCATGGTCTTATCTGTGAGGAGTTTGTATGTTCTCCCTGTGTTTGCGTGGGTTTCCTCCGGGTGCTCCGGTTTTCTTCCCACACTCCAAAAACATACTAGTAGGTTAATTGGCTGCTATTAATTTGACCCTAGTCTATGTGTGTTAGGGAATTTAGACTGTAAGCTCCAATGGGGGCAGGGACTGATGTGAGTGAGTTCTCTGTACAGCGCTGCGGAATTAGTGGCGCTATATAAATAGCTGCTGCTGCTGCTGATATTCAGGGTCTGGCTGGTAAATTTTAGCCCGGGGTTGAGACTCGGCCCATTAAGAACATTTTAATTGGAAAAAAATATGGGTAGCCCAGTGACCCAGCCCAAGGTAGCCCACCATGGGCTAACCGGGAGCAGATGCCCCCTTGCCCTGCAGCCTAGCCGGCCTATGCTGATATTGCCAGCAAACGACTAGACTGTCTGATATGAATGCAACTGCAATAAGTTCAGAAATAAAAAAATACGTTACTTGCTTCCTTGTCGATCTGAATCAGTCTCTCTCTCTCTCTCTTTCTCTCTTTCCCTCTCTCTCTCTCTGTTTTCTTAATCTAATGAACTGCTACTAAGTCCCGCTACCATACGATCACATGACAGTGTCGTCAGCAAAATGCGTCTTCCCCTATATTTCAGAACCGACCGTATAATTCACAGAGTGCAGCCTCTCTAGTGCAGAGTCTCTTTTTAACACAAATACTTTTTTGCAACAATGGATATTCTGTTTTCAGAGATTTTCATGTAAAATGAAGTTGCTAAAAGGATACTGTGCAAAATGGACTGACTTCAATTCAATGTATTTTAGAGATTAGTTAAATATCATTTCAGACAGTTGATATTGTTAAATGATTTTCACTAATGGGCAGCTTTGTTTTGGTCATAACATAAAGGGAGATCAGTTTATTTTATAGCAGTTTAACACACAACTTTGTAATCATTTCAACAAAGTCAGTGACTTCTGCAGAGTCTCCTGCACTGTAGCGCCCTCTGCTGGAGGAATGCACTATAGGTCTCAGTGGCCAGCGAGGGACTGTATGTTGCAACCTCCAAGGCACCGTCAGTGCATCTTGTAGAACAATTATGTTCATTCACTCAGTTATATCACATAACTCCCAGTAGCCTCAATAGTTGACCTGACAGTATCAAAGGATCATCTTTAATTCCATCTGTCTAATAACTGTCTAATTGTTTTGTAAATTCAGTTCAGTCATTGTTGTAATCAAACCCCATCCTCGCCACTTGCAGGTTTATCACTGTGCTCCAGATGTTTCTCACCATAATTAGGGTCATCAGGATTTATCTTCCGAGTGTTGCCAAGGGAAGTCATTGTGTAATTTCTGCAGAAAAAATGTGGAATTAATAGAGCAGATAATGTAACCCCTGCTGTAAATTGTGAGGACTTTGGAAGTCATCCCAGAGCCATTTAAAGGTGCAAAGCTGCATGTCAAGGGCTATAACATAGTTTAGGGAACTTATCATAAATCTTCTTTGAATAAATCATCGGCCAATGTGTCCTAAAAGCTGCATTGTAGAGGACGGTGAACTGTATTGTCTTACTTTCCTTAAACTGGCCACAGGTTCTGCAATATTGATAATGGGCAAAAGACCTCACAGCGTGCCCAAAAATAATCCAATTGAAATTGATTGGATCATTATCAAACATATTGAGAAACGCGATCGGTAGGTGACCGCTCTTAACCTATATGTGTGCCATCATCTATGATCATTATAGCCAGGGCCGTAACTTGGGCTGAACGATACGGTGCAATTGCCCAGGGCGCAACGCTGAAGGGGGTGCAGTTTATGAATATTTTAGGTTAATTTGGTTACAATTGAGGGCTAGGTTTGACGGCAATTTTCCCTCTCGCCCCAGGTGCTAAAGTTTTAACTTACAGCTCTGACTATAGCAGCTTCAATGAAGCCAGAAGGGATCCGGACATTTGGTGCCGAATGACTGGCTTTCAACCAATTTGACCATCCCTGGGCAAGGCAAGACCGGTCACGGAGCCTTCTACTTGGCATTCTGGATAACCAGCCTGTGTGTGGCCAGTATTACATATCAAACGTCAGTGGCCAACAGCTTATGAACTGCTCAGAAATTTTGGCAGTGAGAGGGATCATTGATCCCTATGATAACTGCTCTTGCTTCTGCTCCTGCATGTAAAGTTGGGCACATTGACAATGCTGCAAGTCATAAAAATGGCACCGGCCGACCACCTTTTTTTTTCAACCTAACTCCTGCTTTAACACAGTCCTCCATAAAACGAAATACTGAAATATATGTACAAACACTTTTCACGTAATCGCATGATATAGCTGATTTGAATATTATTATATATACCTGGGTTGCACCAGAATAATTGGAAAGTGTAATTTTCGTATTTTTGTGTTTTTTTTCCTATACAACGCATGACTTGCATTCAGGGACCGCCTGGGCTGGGGGAAGGGGAGGGCATCTGCCCCGCCGGGCCAATCCCATAGTGGGCTACCTTGGGCTGGGTCACTGGACTACCTGCATTTTTCTTTTCATTTAACATGTTCCTAATAAATTGCTGATCCGATCCTCGCTTACCCGGGCTAAAATTTGCCATCCATCCCCTGCTTGCATCCATGATCACACATAAGGAGCAAGACACTTGGGACCCAGCTGACAGACGTATCCATGCAGATCTATTAACAAAATAAGGAACATTTTGGAAGGAAATGGAAACAGGGATTTCGGTCTGAAAGAAGGGCAGCTGTAAGGTTCATTGTGCCAATATGCTGACAGCGTTAATCTCTGTGATTATAAATCTATGAAAGGATGTCGCTGGATTGAGTGGGATAGCAGCAGTCAGCACATAACTGTTGAGCTGGTGGGTGTTAGCGATACATTCTGCAGTATAGACAGGATAACTCTACACACAGGGATTATAGAAAAATAAAACTTAATAAAAGACTAAAATGAGACATTTTATGACTCTTACTTTATACTGATCTTGATTTCAAATGATATAATGGTATGTGTTTAAGGCTATCTGTTGCAGACCGTGATTGGCAGCCTGTGGTCACTAGCTGTTGTAGAACTACAAATCCAAGCATGCCCTACCAGCCTGCTTTCAAAATCTTACAAACGGGACTGAAAATTTGTTTGCTAGCAATAGGGCTCGTCGCCCTTTCATAAATAGCCCCATATTTTGATGAACTTTGTTTGCCACATGAACTGATCATTTGCATCTTGGTTTCCAAGATCTCCTGTAATTTTCTACTTTTTCCAGAGCCAAACTGTTTTAATAAAACACATACTTTCAAATCACATTTTTTTGTATCTTTTTATCCGGCCTGATTAATGAATCGGCAACAAGTCACGCCGAAATCCATCGCTTTTCCGAGAATGAATTTGAGTTACACAAGTTACAAGTTTTTCAGAATCTGTTTAATCATCTTTCAATAGTGAAGAATAAAATATTAGACCAATCCCAAAATAAAGTGAAATGGAATTAAGATTTGCGGAGATCAAAATTACACACTAGACTCAATTACCAAAATTACATTTTAAGGATGCAGTACCAGGATTGCTGAGAATGGGTCCTAATCCCCCCCTCTCCCCCCAAAAAAACAAAACACTTTGATCCTGACGTTACTAATTTATTTCACGTTCAGTTTTTTCCTACAGTCTGGATTTCTGGGATATTTCTGTTTAATTTAGAAATCAGAGAAACTGGAAAATTGATTTCCTTAAATTTAAATTTAATTCCTATTAAACCCTTTGTTGTATACTGAACCTGTATTTGTGTTTTGTGTATTGCTAGCCAGGTATGCAGCTGTGTGATAAAACACAAACACTCAGGAGAGCTTTAATTATAGATAAGATTCATCATTTATTGGTCATAATATCTAGCTTTCCTGAAATGTTATTTGTCGTGCAAATGATCTCCATCCTGTTACGAGGGACTTATCTACAAAAAGACGTCACAAACACATCACAGATTTCATATGGAACAAGAAAAAAAAGCTATAATTCGTATAATTATTTTGCAGTAATTGGATCAAAGAGGAGAAGTTATCCTGCCAAACCCTAAATATTATATATAGCTTGCCAACTTTGGTTTGCGGTAGACTGGATTAGACCCAAAAGAACATGTATGGACACAAACTTCGACTTTTGGCTATCCCTCAATCATACATTACAAGCATCACTCAATAAACTCAAAGACTATAACATTGATAATGGACTCAACATGTAGACTTTGGACATTGGTTATAAGTAGAGATGTTCACTGACCCCCGTGTTTTGGTTTTTGTTTTGGTTTGGATCTGGATTAACTTCATGTTTTGGTTTTGGATCCCTATTTTTTTCTTTATAAAATCCCTATTTTTTTTTTCTAAAATCACATAATTTGGCTGGTCTATTTGTTTCTACATTATTATTAACCTCAATAACATAAATTTCCAGTCATTTTCAGTCAATTTTTGTTAAGTGACAAGAACACTGCTGCCCCTGTTTCTGTATGAGTAATGGCACTGAGCAATGTCACTGGAGACTGGAGAGTGAAAAGAACACTGCTGCCCCTGTTTCTGTGTGAGCAATGGCACTGGAGACTGGAGAGTGACAAGCACACTGCTACCCCTGTTTCTGTGTGAGCAATGGCACTGGAGACTGGAGAGTGACAAGCACACTGCTACCCCTGTTTCTGTGTGAGCAATGGCACTGAGCAATGTCACTGGAGACTGGAGAGTGACAAGAACACTGCTACCCCTGTTTCTGTGTGAGTAATGGCACTTAGCAATGTCACTGGAGACTGGAGAGTGACAAGAATACTGCTGCCCCTGTTTCTGTGTTAGCAATGGCACTGGAGACTGGAGAGTGACAAGCACACTGCTACCCCTGTTTCTGTGTGAGCAATGGCACTGAGCAATGTCACTGGAGACTGGAGAGTGACAAGAACACTGCTACCCCTGTTTCTGTGTGAGCAATGGGGCTGAATCTGCTGGGGTGGGAGGTACTTATGGAATCCAAAACCCGCAAGATCCGACAACGCAACAATGACGTTTTGCCTCAATTCAGATCCGGAGATGCGTGAAAGTACCGAGCCGGCTTGCGAGCCTACTCAGATCCCCGAAGTCCGGGTGGGCTTGGTTTTCAGAAAACCGAGCCCGAGCATCTCTAGTTATGAGAGTAATTAGATACACCACACACATTTTGTATTCATCACATTCCTGGAAAATCTAGAATATCAAGCGGTGGAGGCAAAACAACCATTTACTAGATGGCCAAAATTGGGACTTACTAAACTGAAGGACCTTCTAGGTGCATCCGGAAACCCCCTCACCTAAACTAAAGCTGCAGAAACATCTGACTTTCTATCCCAGCACAGATTTGCTTTCATGCAAGCAATGCATTATCTACAAACCGTCCTTCATATAATGGGGCAACAGGGTTCATTGTGCCCTCTCGACTCGCTCATACAGAATGGTCCTCACTCCACTACTGCCAGCTATACAAAAACTAAACCAGAAATGAATATTGAGGATGAGAACATTTAGCATTACATCTGGTTGTATTTGGAGACATTTACATCTGTATTGTATCCCAGCTGCAGATGTGTTTGTAAACAAGGACATGACAGATAAGCAGATGTGTAGCAGCTGTGACAATGGGAAGACTGATGTTTGGACAGTAAAGTCTCGGAACATGAAACAGCAGCTTTTTTTTTACTATGGGAAGGTTGTGACCCTGAGGTGCTTGTGGTAAGCTGTAAAATCCCTGTATTATATCCATCTATCCATCTATTTCATATCTATCATTATAATGGTGCCCTCAGAACTGTCCAAATATAGGTTGCACCATTCAGAACCTTGGTCTCAGTTGGTTCACCTGTTAGGAGATGTGTCCTTCGGAGCGGGTGACCACTGATGCAGAGTTGTGTTTAAGGGAGGGTGGTTGCTTCAGAAGACACTTCCAGAAAGGAAGTGCCCAACATGACGTTTCTACTCTCTTATCATGACATGACCATGTCCTCTTATCGGTGGCAATATTTTCTGCTTTGTGGGGCCACTCTCTGCAGCTGTATGTATGTGTGAGTCCACTAGCCAAGGTTTGGTCTTTCACTAATGTGTAAAAAATATATCAATTTAAATTACATTTTTTAACACGTTAAAAATGCTATATTCAAAAATTTTAATTCTTTCCCATATTAGTTCTTCAAAAGAGCATGGAAAATAAAACAAGTAAAATTCAGCGTTCCTGCTCCCTCCTTTGCTTTCTAAAATTTTTGCTCTACATTTAAAATTTTAGACTGCAGGAGGCCAATGTGCCAACACGTACTATTAGTACAATAGATTGTGTTGGTAAAAGAGCAACTCCTGAAAAGAGCATGGAGAAAGGGGTAACAAATGTATGACGAGTACATATCTAAAGCGCGTATGTTTTCATGTATTTTTTTCTGTTTTCCAGCGCGAATGTCTGAACAAACCGAAAGATTCGGACATATCTGTTTTCTTTGGATTGGACAGTAAATCCTTAGCAACATCTCTATCTATGGAAAAAGCAGTTTCCTTCGATTTGGCCTTTATTTCATCTGCAATAACATTTTGGTTCTTGGTCTGTTTAGCCCTCTGACGTCATGTGTCTATACAGCATTAGCTTTTGTAGGAATAGCAGAAGATTTCATGGTCTGGTTTCAGGCAAGAGGAATGTTTAAAATCCTCAACTCAGGGTCTTTAGTAGAGATTTAAAGACTATGACAGCAGATGGGTAACATGTGGACCACCGTGTGTGTCTACTGCTTGATTAGATTAAATCTATTTACTTGCTATCTAAGTGTAATAAAAGCAGATGAGTGAGTGACACTCTTTTACCAAAACGCAGCCATCTGTAACTTTTTATATTCTCCCTTGATTAATGCTGTAGCCAGGGTGAATTCTAGATATGAAATTGAATTTTTTTAATTTTTTTCAGAAATCATACTCTATATAATCTGAATTACAATGGTGGTGAAAATAACCTTATTTGGAGAGACTTCTGAGTTTCAGGGAGTCTACAGACTTTGTTTTGCACTAAGAAATTATAGTATTACTAAACTCTCCTAACCCACTCTCACCCCATTTTAGACTCTTCGCTGGCCGACGACATCATTCCTCCGCTCTCACATTCAGTCTTAATAACCCCCCTCGCCACATTCTATGTCATCCCCTTCACTCTGTATGTATGGGTTCATTCCCTCTGCTTAGAACCTGTCTTTGCCTTCTGACATTTTGTTTTTGACTTTTTTATGACTGTGCAATGCACAGGTACCTATCATCATCATCATCATCATCATTTATTTATATAGCGCCACTAATTCCGCAGCGCTGTACAGAGAACTCACTCACATCAGTCCCTGCCCCATTGGAGCTTACAGTCTAAATTCCCTAACACACACAGACACAGATAGAGAGAGAGAGAGACTAGGGTCAATTTTGTTAGCAGCCAATTAACCTACCAGTATGTTTTTGGAGTGTGGGAGGAAACCGGAGCACCCGGAGGAAACCCATCCAAAAACGAGGAGAACATACAAACTCCTCACAGATAAGGCCATGGTCGGGAATTGAACTCATCACCCCAGTGCTGTGAGGCAGACGTGCTAACCACTAAGCCACCGTGCCGCCCATGCATCCATTGACTTGTTGTTATTCAGCTTTGTGCCTTGTGAAAACCAATACAAATTTTCGTTCCAAGAGACCTTTAACCTATTGTTTGCAATCTGTCTCTCACTGCACAGCTAATACAAAACAAATATTAATACATATTAAATGTAATGAAGCTAATTAAGTATGCTTTTAGTGCGCGTCATTTAATAAGGAAAACACTAAGGATTTATTAGTGGCATCAAAAATGTTTAGTCGAGTAAATTTGTTGGCGAAAGACTTTATCAACGCTATAATCAGCCATTGCTTGCCTTGGCCGCATACCAGACGCCTCCGAAATGTCATATAGCTGTACTGTCATGTCCTTGACATTTTCATGCCGGTGTCAGACTAAATTAATACTTCAGTGTGTTCCTAATTTGAATAAAGCTGCAGATCCTCGATTGATAACAGATATCGGTCCAAGAGTTTACACGCCAAGGAAACGAATTGCTTGGTTTTCCTATAACTGTTAAGACGAGGGTTATACAACCATCCCACGCTGGACAATTTCAAAACACTGACTCATAATGCATCCATGTTTCATATCCCTTCCAACTACAGATTACTGCCCAAAAACTACAAAGGGGGATCCAACTTCAGCGTAATATTATTATAATAATACACAAGCTCATGTAAATCCTTGTAAATAATGAATAGTAAATTCCTGTTAATATTATAGGAACACAGAATTTGACAGCAGATAAAAGCCACAGAGACCATTTAGTCAGCTCATTTTTATACCTAAAAACCTCAGACCGTCTTTGTTCCTGAGCCGTGTGTCTACCCACGCATGTTTTAATTCCCGTACTGTACTGTACTATACTTTACTCCCTTTCAGTAAAGTACTTCTTCATATGATTTTCCCAAAACCTAATGCCTTTTGCTTCAAGCTATGCATGATCAGGATTATTAGTCTTTCATGATAAGTTTTATGATGTAGTCCTTCTTCGTATATTCTCTAACTGATTTATGTCCTCCAGAGTGGAACACAGAGCTACTGCTACTAATTCCTCTTCCTATGCTACCTTTAAACTGACCGGTGCTCAACATTGCATTGCCAGTCTTTAAGTCAACTGAAATAGTAACTCCTAGACCCATTTCCTCCTCAATAGTTGCCATTTTTGTGCCAGTAATACTATGTTCTGCCTTTGGATTTTTTAGACTGAAGTGCATGATTTCACATTTTTCGGCACTGAACTATAGTTACTGCTTTTCTTAATCATTCTTTTTTTCTCCTTAAGTCTGTTTTCATTTCTGTGTTTCTGTTTAAATTGTTCCCTACTTACCTGTATATATTACCTGCCCTAACAATACCTTACGCATTTGGGAAGTTTTTTGCTGGCTTATGTCACCTCCTCAGCTAGTTTACTATTGCTAATTGTTAGCAGTCGCGGCGGCCGCGGGCACCGCCGCGACTCTCACCTGGTTCCTGTAGGCGTCCCGGTCGTCGCTATGGCGACCGGGACGTCACTTCCTGCCTTTACCCGACCGTTGCCAGGGCAACGGTCGGACACTAACTACAGGGGCGCTGCATCCCGGCAGCCGGGAACAGCCGGGCGCATGCGCAGAAGCGCCCACAAGCCTGTGGGCTGATTTATGTGGTAGGTTTGAGCCTGCCCATGTGATTTCAGAGCTAGGCTCTGATTGGCCGCTACTAGTATTTAAGGCAGTGAGGTCTGCAGCCTCACTGCCGGTTATAGCGTTCTGTCCTCAGTTCTGCTGCCTGCTTGTACTATCTGTTGGTTATTGCTACCTTGGATTGACTACCCGTGTTTTGACCTTTGCTTGTTCCTGGACCTTTGAACCATCGCTTCTGACCCTGACCTTTTTGCCTGGACTCCGGATTTTGCTTCTTTGCCTGTGTGTCTGACCCTTCGCTTGTCCCTGGATTTTGTACCTGTGCTAGTGACCTTTGACCTCGGATTCGTTCTTCACTACAGTCCGCCAATCTATTCCACTCCTGGGTGCTCCTTTAAGTCAGTATACGTTACTTGACCCTCGGTCGGCCCGCAGCCAAGTCTGTCCCCACCACTAGGGGCTCCAGCGAACACCGGGCCTTCAGAGTAGTCCCGAGTTTCACTGTACTGGCTTGGGAGTTCCTAACACTAATACAGCCTCTGGACTGTTCCGATAACAAGTTCTGAGCAGGCAGTATTTGTTTATATAGTCCACATCCTACTAAGCATGATAACTATGGAGCATATTTATTAAAGGACAAAGAGCCTTGCTGCCGGAATTGTACTATTATATGATCAGACAAGAAGTGCTACATTCAGTCAGCTGCCATAGGACACTAGACAGGTGTGTATGTATATATATATATATATATGTATATATATATATATTATGTGTATGCCTGTCTCTGTAATGTGATTTAAAAAGAGATGATGTAACCCCTACTAGCTAATGAGCTAATGTAAAAATAATGTATAGTCAATATCCTCCATTGTCTCTGCACCTCTTTAAGTGGCTCTCTATCTGTTGGTTGCATCAACACCAATGGTTTCAGGTTTCAGTTTGTGCTTAATATACCCCTTGCACCCCAGTAGCTGTGTTTAGTGTTGTAGTGTTATTTGTTTACTGTATTCAGTGGCGCACGCAGGGGGGGTTTCTGAGTCTCTAGAAACCCCCCCTGCGCTAACTAAGTGGCCACTGTCCTATACAGCAGCCGCGGCGCTGTCAAATAAGCGTCCGCGGCGGTGCCGCTCGTATAATATCTGTCGATTTGTGCCTGATCTGCATCCACCATATCCTGAAAAATATAATTTAATACAATGGTAATAAAATACCCAAATATTTAATTTCTTTGTAAAAAAAATAAACTAAACAAAAAACACTTATGTGTTATAAGGAATACTGTGCTCTCTGGAACCTCTTGCATTGTTCTTTAATATCTTCATTTTTTGCTTTAACTTATATATTAAAAGTATCAAAACAGTGATGAACATTGTCATAACATTATATTGTTTTGTTTGAGCTCATTTAGGAATGTCTTCCATAGTGCAAGACCCAGATGGATGCAATTATAATAGTTATGGGGTTTTGTTCACTGCCAGCTACAAAATAAAATACATTGACAGTTTAAAAATATTTTTTCAGGGTTGAAAGTACATACTTACATACTAAGACATTGTCTTTGGATGGTCATCATACCCAGCATATGTCTACCATAGAGACCTTAGTCAGTATTATGCATGGTCTAATACAGCTCTCCCAGCCCTACTATGACCTCCAGCCAGAGACCAGACTCCGCAGTTGGGTTCTGCAGTGTCCTAGGGTCAGTTGTTGGATTTGCCATAGACAATAAAATCTGTAATTGGCAAAGCTGGTGCTTTCAGAGTGATGCGTGCACTACAGTGAGTCCATGATTGCTGATATAGTCCCCTCTCTACCACTTACAGAGTGGTTAATGGTCTTACACATGTACCAGTGGGAGTCATTAGTCAGCCTGAGTTTCCATCCTGTACAAGGGGGAATCTAATTTATATATATATATATACTGTTTTGTCAGCCACCATGAGTTTTGTTAGGAGACCTGTGCTAGAGCTACGTCACCGGGTATTGTTTACCCTATAGAGAGACAACGTGGCCTATTTATCATTCTCCAGCGACAAGACTGATTATTTTATATTTACGTTTACAAGGACTCGGGAAGGTGACTGGTGCAGTACAATCGATGATGCTCATAGTCAAAAATGCACATTCATAATCACAAAGTTTACCGGTTTCTGGACACACAATATAAATCATCCCTTTTTAGAGAGTAGTAATTGAATTATCCAGAGGAATAATAGGTGAGGGGATTCTGACTGATCCGGACTTTTGGATTTTGAATATCACAAGCACCATACCAATATCAAGATATAAAACATCACTTTTGAAACATTTGAACAACGCAGCTTAAATGGTCATTCTGGTGCACTGCAAGTCAACCAGCCCTATTTAAGCATGGTCCAGTAGAATTGATTATTAAATGACAATGAACGACGATACTCTTCAAGCACCGGCCATAGAGCAGAGTATATATCTACTTGGTTCTTTGTCTAAAACTTGAAGAAACAAATATATTTAAGTCATGTGCAAGCCCTTATCTTGCCCGTACCCAAAGGGAATGTAACACCCATTTATGAGGAGAGTGTAAAGGAGTTAAGTGAAATTACAATAGCTCCCATAATCTTTTCATTGCATTTTTTAAGTTGCTTAGGGTACTTGTATATAATAAAATATAATAACATTAAAATGGAACTACACTGGTGACTGGCTAATAGGGCCGTGACCTGCGTGCCCTGTGCAGCGAAGTCCAAACCTCCTTGCGGGGGTCCCTGGTGAACACCAGGGGCACGTTAGACTCCGCGCCTGTTAGTCCAGTAGTGCTAATACCGGTTAGTGTTTGCTCCACTTCAATATCCATAGGCCTGCGGCCTGACAGTCTTGTTCATTGTCATGTGTTCATAACCAGCAAACAAAGAATACAAAGAGCATAACTTGGGAGCTATACAGCTGGCCTATAAAAAGAAGAAGCAAATCTGCTGAAGTTCGGAGGAACAAATATTCTCAAGTGGAAAGAAATTTCTGATTCATAACTGATGAGACACCCCTATCCTCTTGCATGGGAATCATAATAAAGCCAAAAAGACAAATAGACTTTAAGTAGTAATATGCATCACTTCACACCAGGGGTTGCTGCATTCTTCCGTTAGCTGTGCTGCTCTGTGACTCACCGCCCTCCTGACTTGAGATATTAAACATCACGTTATAGTTGCTGAATATGAAGAATTCAAAGTTAGCGACTCCTTTTCCTAAGAAATTTGCAGCGTCTGAATATCTATCTAATCAATTGAATGCGCTACTACAACATAATAGGGACTTGTTCCTTGTTATTTCCATTCTTCCAGTGTATAATTTTAGGATGATTTATTAATCAAATGTATTATTAACCCGTCCTAGCTGGATGGCCGGAGGGTATATATGTAATTACAGACATTATTTTTGCCTACAGCATTGCATCCAACATTCCAGTTTTGGGGGAGGTCAACTTAAGGCATACCTACCAACATGTGGGAATCTGGCATTGTTACAGGGGGCGCTGCCATGTTACAATAGGGGTGTGGTCATGTCACTATGGGGATGTGGCTACTCCCCCGAGTCATGCCTAGTCATGCCTAGTGTGTGCCACACTAATATATTACCTCCCAAATTTCCCACTCACAGTAAAAAAGCAGTTCCGATTGGGATGACAGGACAGAGCCCTCAAATCGGGACTATCCTGCCAAAATTGGGATGGTTGGAAGGTATGTTTATAGGGGCATGATTTCATCATAAGGGGCATCTGAAATGCAAGATCACCCTTCCCTTCCTCAGTGGCATGTGCCTGTGCTATCCACTGAAAGCTGCTCTTCTTTGTAGAGCAACGGTGAGCAGGACATACCTCCCAAACATTGTGGCTGTCTGGATGAAAATCAGGACTGTCCCATTTAAATAGGGACTGATGGGAGGTATGCTTCCGTGTATATGCACCATAGTTCAGTCCACTTTTGGAGTGATCATCATGGCAACTTCCAACCAGCTAAGCCCTGCATGCTGTATTCTTATAATCTAGAAATGATTTCTAACCAATCATAAGTGGTTTCACAAAGATGCCGATTGGCTGGCTCGTGGGAAAACACTTGGAATTGACTACCCAGATAATGATCCTCCTTTTCCATTGAGAATACAGTACTTTTAATTCTGTGTCGCCCAGTGCTGTATAATATAGTGTCTTTACTAGAATATACTCTAAGCCCTTTTGCTCATTTGTGTGAATGTAACATGTATTGTACAAAATGATGTGAATCTTACATATCAGTGTCATTGCGGTCCTCTCTGTTGTCAGAGGTGATGGTGCATTATCCTGGATCATCGCTGTGATACCCAGGTAGCTCAGAGACGATGGGGTTTATCACTGAATACGAGCATGTTTTACAATCTAGATACTAACCTGATTTACTGTAGTTAGATTGTATCTGTGGACTTGATGACTTTATTGATCCTGACTACACAACACTAACAGAATTTTAATCCTGAGTTCCCGTTACTAGTAATCATTTCCTTACAGATTTATTATCTGCCGAGTGCAGTGGGAGGACATTACATAATAACAAGGAAATGTGTTTTCTTAACATATTTTCGCTGGCAAGAGGAGATCTGTGCGAGAATCTGGATTCATTTTCCAGCCTACAATCTTGTCTCCACAGTCACAATATATGAACTCTAAAGGCTCTCTATGCTCCTGTTATTGTTTAATCAATTTTGTAAAGATTATTTTAGTAACACCACTTTTATGTCGAGATATATGTCATATATATAGTTTATATACTGTTTACTGATATATATTCAAATTGCTTAAATTGTGGCTCCTTTTTTCTTAGCTTGCGGAAATGCACCCCCAAGCTTGCAAGCAACCTTCACCATGCCTCACTGTGGCCTGCACACTCTCATTATTGTACCGGTCTCCAGCCAACAGTGAGGCACGGTGGAGGTTCCTTGCAAGCTTGGGGCTGCA
Organism: Mixophyes fleayi; assembly: GCF_038048845.1. NCBI lineage: Eukaryota > Metazoa > Chordata > Amphibia > Anura > Limnodynastidae > Mixophyes > Mixophyes fleayi. The sequence continues at coordinate 7,233,913 of NC_134413.1, read as the reverse complement.
TTTTGCAAATGGAGTTGGGGATTCGGTCAGGATTAATGGTGTCCTCAATGCTAAGACAGGCAGGTACTTATCCATCATGCAATACCATCATGGAGGCTTTTTGATTGGCTCCAAATTTATTCTGCAGCCGGACAAGGACCCCAAACATACAGCCAATGTCATTAAGAACTATCTTCACCATAAAGAAGAACAAGGAGTCCTCAAAGTGATGATATGGGCCCCACAGAGCCCTGATCTCAGCATCATCGAGTCTGTCTGGGATTACATGAAGAGACAGAAGGCTTTGAGCCAGTCTACATCCACAGAAGATCTGTGGGTAGTTCTCCAAGATGTTTAGAACAACCTCCCTGCCGAGTTCCTTCAAAAACTGTGTGCAAGTGTCCCTAGAAGGATTGATGCTGTTTTGAAGGCAAAGGGTGGTCACACCAAATATTGATTTTCATTTAGATTTCTCGTCTGTTCATTCACTTTGCATTTTGTTAATTGATAATAATAAGCTATTAACACTTATATTTTTTAAAGCATTCTTACTTTGCAGCTTTTTTTTCCACACCTGTCTTATACTTTTGCACAGTATTATATATATATATATATTTTCGTGAATATTAATGGTAGCCATTTTTATACACCGATATGTGTTATGGGTTTACTGGGCCTTTACCTGGAGAATGCGTGTTTCCTTTTATTTTCACTAATGTCTAAAGTACAACTAATTAGAACAGTCGCAGACATTCAGATATAGATCTTGCTACTTACAAAATGAATGCCAAGTTTGAAATTGTGTAAATCATTTTGAGCTTAAACAACATCCCATGTTATGTACAAGCACTATCATCTAGAGCCAGCATAGATGGAGGCTGCCAAGACTTGTCTTATATTAGCTGACCCTTATCACCGTAGCAGACTCAAACTCTCTATCAATTAGCTGAGACTGTATTATTGGTCTCCAAAGTATCTCCAGTCTGTGTTTGCAGTTACTGTAATTGTAACTGACACAGAGAATAGGCAGACTGGGTATGCTGTAAAGCTTGGCGCTGACTACAAACTGTAGCTGGTAATGATGGAAGACCCTAAAATTCCGTCAAGGTCAACCTATGAGAAGTTTTATTGTGATGCAGAGGAAGGCAAAGCTCCAGCTTTTCACAGTGGAAGAAAATGTCTTTCTGATATAGCAGGAATTCCCACGCTCTGTCTTCCCAATAATGCTGAACGACTCTTCTCTTTGGTGAAGGTGAAAATATCATTCCTATCGTCGCTGTAGATGTTCCCTTTGCATTAGAGGGGAAACTCTAACTCACATTAAAAACAAAAACAAAAGTGGATGGACCCGTACTGTGTTTACAAACCCATAAGCATATCGTACACACTTCTCATACCCAGGATTGAGCGGTATACACAAGTAAAGACGGCTGCGTCCAGGAAAACTCCACAAGTTTAAACCAAAGTTCTACATTCCCACCTTCCGTATCAGAGCGTTTCAGCTCTTTCTGAGCCTTTCTCAAGATGATCATTGGTTAACCTGTTGGTGGAAACAGAAGTTCTTGTCAGTTCCTTTTCATATATTTTTGTAGCTGATATTGTTTTGGGGCAAGTAGGTGTATCGCCCAGGGGTAGCTACTAGAAGCGTCTGAGTAGAGCGCCTGTTGATTCTGTATTCTATTTTTTATTGTGTTAGAGGGGGAGTGTTTGGGGTGATTCATTACCACTTTCAGCAATGCTCCCTGCACTTGGCAAAAGTGCACATTTCTATAAAGTAAACAGCTGGTGGCTCTGTTGTTAAGCTAAGGGGAGAGGAGGGCATCTGCCCCAATTCACTCAGTATTAATATAGGTGTAAAATTTTGATATCCAGCAAATGAAGACTATCCATGGATCCAGTGGTAATCGTTTTCACGATTACCACCAATCCGACATCGATAAGCCCTCCAACTAAAATCCGTATTTCTGCCAAACCGATGTGAAAATAAACCTATTTACTACTTACTATTTTCTACTTACCTTGAAGCTGACGCTGGAGATCTCCGATTGGCTCACCATGTTGACAGCAACTTATCCCGATTGGACAAATATTCGCCACTGCAGCTTGACGTCATCGCGACGTCTGTCAATACAAATTTAAAGTGGCAATGTGGGGACCCCTAAGGTTAAGTGTTTAAACACTTAACCTGACATTGATGCTTTAAATTTCTATTGACAGACGTCGCAATGACATCAAGTTGCAGTGGCGAATATTTGTCCAATCGGGATAAGTTGCTGTCAGCATGGTGAGCCAATTGGAGATCTCCAGCCTCAGCTTAAAGGTAAGTCTGTTTATTTTCATATTGGTTTCCCAGAAATTCGGATTTTAGTTGGAGGACTTATCGATGTCGGATTTTTCCGCATCGATCAAGCGTACACAACCCCATGGATCTTTATGGACAAAGTCTCAGTACTATTAGGTCTTAATATTCATTTGTTTTCATCTGTAAATGCTTTGACATAAACTCGACCCTGTGGAGAAAAAAAATATATTAATTAAAAAAGAGAACTCTTATTATGAAGTATGCTTTACATATTTACAGTCCATGAAGGACATATAGGAGCTTTCATCTTCACATTAAAGGATTTTTATGCTTTAAAAATCAATTTTAGGGGATGGTCAGACAGCTAATGGAGTGGAAGCATGTTCTCTGGGCTCTGTCCCTGTGGTCTGTTTTCAGTACCTGATTTCTTTCCACACGAAGAATGAATTTTGTTGGCTAAAGGCTAGGCTTAAGGGATGCCTCCTAAATGTAAAAAAACCCAGCACAAATTGCCTCTGATAAACAGCTAGAATTTTTCTATCATTGCTCCCTTAATTTTTCAATGATGAAGACAATACATGACCTGAAGACTCGGAACAAGATACTATCAGTGGATCACCAATTAGGACTTTAAAGACCCCCAGAACAGCACTGAAAAACTGATTCAAGCAGACTTACAAAAATGTATGTGAGTTTATATATATATATATATATATATATATATATATATATACATGTGTGAGTTTTATGTGTATATATATATATATATATATAAAACTCACACATAAAACATAGAGAGGAATTCAGAATTCATAGGACTTAAAGTATGTTAACAAAAGGAAAAATGTATTAAACGTCCCAGGCAATCAGCCCTTTCTGAAGATCTAACACAGTGATGGGCCACAGATTGCCCTCCGAGCCTTCCCCTACGGCCCCCACCTCTTTCCTGCTTTAATGTCAGATTGGTTTGTTATAACTTGTAACACTTGTATAAATACCTGCTGGTATGTTGTTACAGATAGGGGTCTCTTTCTTTAATTAAATGTATTGTTTTATCTTATTACTGATATTAGGGGTTAATGTGCGGCCCCTGAACTGTATCATTTGCCTATCGGTGATCTAAGTTGTGAAACCACGTTGTGTGATTTTTTGGACCTGTGCGACTGAAGCATAAAGACACTTGTGATCCATCACCTGTTTCGCCAGCTGGAGCGTTTAATCACCTGGTTTCAACCGTATCATTTGCATCCGCTACAGGACAGGTGTAAATGCCGACTGAGACTGATAAATGACACAGCATAGTCATCGTATTAAAAACTACACGTGCCACTAGCTAGCACAGAACATGTGTATCCAAGTAAACATACATTGCGTATGTACAGTACACATTAAAAGCATCTTTATTTATGTTTAAAGAAAAAGATAAAATATTTATTATTAACAATTCATATGTTTATTAATGATTATACTGTTTGGACTTGTTTATTTATTATACAACTTTTTTTTTTTTTAACATTCTAATCTATCCATATATTATATATATGCTTGGTGTTTACTGCAGTCCCCCCCAACTGGCCTGTCACAGCTCAGCCAACAGAGGATAGGTACTCTCAACTCTGATCTTCCCTTTTATCACAAATATGTCCTTAAGCAGAGGATTCAAAATGAATGTGAATGGGATGTCAGTAAATGAACTAACAATAATTCCACTGGCATTCCATTTGTCATCCACAATCTTCAAAAACTTTTCTTTAGCCTTTAATCGTTTCAAAAACACACAGAATATTGGCAGTTGCTTCTTTCTGTCCACAGATGTTGCAGGTTTCAGGCAGAAGTTACTGTACACTGAGAAGGGACTCTGTTCAGCTGCAAGCTGAGAACACACCCGTATATAATACTGATTTATAATACTGTTACGTCGTTTTGTGCCCTCTAGTGGCAATTTAGAGCAATTTTTTTTTCTATCGGACCATCTTTACGTTCTTGTACATGTCTTTCTGCAATGTATCACTCTGGTTTGCTAAACTATGGGGCACATTTATCATCACTCGCAAAATATGAAAAATAGTTTTCAGACCTTATCGCATTGATAAGGATTGAACTATTTCTCAGATTTATTAAATAAGCAACACAGGAACAGCAGTTCCGAAAAACTGCTGTTCCTGTGAAGTAGAAATCCTACTTACCACAGCTGCTTCGTTCCCGAAGCAGTATGTGGTCAACGGGGGTCCTGTTCTTACTCCAGTGCGCATGCGCCGAGTGAAACCCTCGGGCATGCGCACAAACATCTCTGTTCTCTATCGGCAATTATAGTTTGCAGAGAGAGAGTGTGAATGACAGGGAGGGATCATGTGATCCCTCCACACATGCGTTGTCCAGCTCTGCTCGTCGGAGCCGAGCTGACAGCACTGAAACTTTTCGTTAATGATAATGTAAGCCAGCTTCAGCTGGCGTACATTATCAAGACAAGTTCCCGAAAAAATCTATTTTTCGGAACTTGTTAGATTGCAAGAGGGAGCAGTCACCATACTATTGAATGGTGACTACTCCCCAAAACGAAGCAGAATGCAAAGCAGCAGATATCCATGATATCTGCTGCGATGCATCTTTGCGGGGGACACATCGGGGCATGGATTCTATGTTAAGTGCACGTTAGTGCACCATCACAGTTTGTTAAATATACCCCTATATGTATCCATCTATTTGTATAATTAGGTTGAGTTGTTTCGTTTCACTGTCCTGGGTTATGATACAACACCGCTGTGATCAACAGAACTGCAGTGCAGTTGAAGTTTCTTTGGCGTCACATGTTTGCAAGATTTCACCTGTTTGGGAGTGTAGCAATGTGTGGGCCAAGATGGTGACAGCCCCGGATGATGTGTGACATTGGCAGATCAAAGTGTTTCTTGCTGGGTACATATTAGTGATATCAGCGTTCTTATGTACCAATGCTCAAAAGTGAGATTTAGATTGCGAGAAAAGAGTATGGGAAAAAGATAAAGTTGCGACGCTTTGCTAGAGACGGCACAATATCATGATGCCGTGGTGGGTCTGGGCGTATGCGGAGGAGCGGACATACCTGGAACACTAGAGTTTGAGACTCTTCACAAAATGGTCCTAGTTAAATACAATCTGCTAGATTAATGTATCTAATCATTGATTACAGAAAACAATCTGCTAGAGAATGTTTCTAACCAATAAGGACATACAATAATCTGCTAGTGAATGTATCTAGCCAGCGATTACAGACAACAATCTGCTAGAGAATGTATCTAACCAGTGATCACAGACAACATTCTGCTAGTGAATGTATCTAGCCAGTGATTACAGACAACAATCTGCTAGAGAATGTATCTAACCAGTGATTACAGACAACAATCTGCTAGTGAATGTATCTAGCCAGCAATTACAGACAACATTCTGCTAGAGAATGTATCTAATCAGTGATTACAGACAACATTCTGCTAGTGAATGTATCTAGCCAGTGATTACAGACAACATTCTGCTAGAGAATGTATCTAACCAGTGATTACAGACAACATTCTGCTAGAGAACGTATCTAATCAGTGATTACAGACAACATTCTGCTAGTGAATGTATCTAGCCAGTGATTAAAGACAACATTCTGCTAGAGAACGTATCTAACCAGTGATTACAGACAACAATTTGCTAGAGAATGTATCTAACCAGTGATTACAGACAACAATCTACTAGAGAATGTATCTAACCAATGGTTATAGGCAACAATTTGCCACAGAATGTATCTAACCACAGACAACAATGACTATGCATTCATTTTAAAGTTACCTGTAGAGCTTACACTAGATACAATATAATTGTATCGCTAGAAGCGCACATCAAGTGCACTGTGCTGCAGGGAGGACTCGAGAACAGGCCTGGAAAGCTTTGTTAACAGCGAGGACAAAGTACAAGGTTTTCTTTATACATTTAGCAGGTGTTGTTTTTCAACGCCCTGTGTGTACTGTACGTGCAGCGTCTCTGCATGTGGTAAATGTAATAACTGTTTGTGGTTTTACGCTAGAAAGGAAATTACATTTGATATCTCCATATGTTGCTTGGCGCTAGAAGAAATTAATTATTTGATTTAAAATAATTATATGGTCTAAAATGTTTCCAGGAGTAAACAATAAATCATGTATTCTGTTCTGTTGGTTAATTAAAGATTAAACATCCAGTAATCTGAAGTGATGAACCGAACACACAAAACACCTAACCGAATACACGTTGAGGAGGGATGAGGTCAGTTCAGTTTATATTGTAAGGGTTATAATGTTTATTTGAATTTTTAAACTTTATTTGTAAAGCACCTATATTATTACACACCATTCACATCAGTCTCTGGCCCAGTTGAGCTTACAATTTATATTCCCTACTGCACACACACATACACTAGGGTTCATTCTGTCAGATGTCAGTTAACCTTTCAATGTGTTTATTTTGGGGTGTTAGAGGAAATCGAGGCATCTGCAAAAAAGCCACACGAACACAAGGAAAGTATACAACATACATACTCCACAAAGATAGTCACCACTTGGAATTATCCTACGGGCTCAGCGTTGTGGGCAGCATTGCTAACCACTGTGCCCTTGTGACACTATATAATACTTATGGAAAGTGTATTTCCAGTATATCAGCCACTTATTCAGTACTTCACGTTGTTACGAGTTGGAGAACTCTCTTAGTGTAAATGAAACTCCTGGTTCCTGTTTTATGCAGCCTCAATTTGATGATGAGAACTTTTACATACTTTAGTAATAAAGTGTTTTCTTTTTTCGATCGGAGCACAGAATGATAGGATCACTTCCTATCTGGCCAAATTGGATAAGATTCAGCCATTAAGGTCTCCGACCGAGACTCTGAATCATGTCCGGAGGACACTGGGGAAGGGGGGTGTGCAATGTTATTGAGGGCATGAGATGACACTCTGATAGTGATCACCCCTCAACTGTGTTTTCCAGCAAGCAGGATAATGATCTGATCAACTTCGATTTAATTTTTGTGGGGCTCTTTCTGGGGGCTCACACACTGTGATATCGAGTCGTTTAGGCAATATTGCCGGCACAGTGGCCAACTGTCTCCTGAAATGTCCTTAATTTTTAATATTGCTTTAATTAAGTGTTCCACAGAGTTAAAATGCTTAAGTAGTGAGGAGTGCAAAATGCTGCACTTTCACCTAACAATATGCACTTTAATGTAGCATAAAACATAACTTTTTTTTTATTACAGAGAACATAGACAGAGTTGAATCAGTTGCTACCTCAATGTCCCGATGTAGGCAGTGGGCCTGATTGAAGTCTGAACGCTCCTTGCACATAAATTGCATGTTTAAAACTGCACAGAACTTGCACATAGTTCCGACCATATTTGCGTCCTACGTTAGTCCACCAGCTCCTTCCTAAGTCCCTCCTCTCAAGTCGTAGGCCATGTAAGTGTCTTTTGTGTTCAGACATGAATTGCATGCAGTTGATTTCATTGGCATAATGTCTGTTTCTTGGCTTGTGCAGAGATATTTCATGCAAAATATTGCGATGCAAACATTTGAACATTAATCAGGGCTTCATACAGATGGAGCAAGGTAGTCTAAGAACGTGATTAAGTGCTGGTTACATAGCATGCAGCTTGCACTGTAGAGAGAAGAGCGGGATATATATGGGGACGTAAGAGAGGCCGGTGCAGAGGTGGCAAGTGACTGAACTTGCCAGAAGTCTGAATAGTTTCTAATAAAAGAGACTATATGACACATTCTCAAACCATTAGGCTTATTTCTAATCACACGCCCCATCATATCAATAAGTCTCCTACATTTCTGAAAATATATTGCTGAGACAGATGAGCGTTACTTGCCTGGAGCAGTGAGCGTTAATTCGCCAATTTGCCGGTCATCTCTGCGGTGACGCTGTTATGTAATAGAACTGAAAGCCCAGATTTTGTTTTTCAGTTCCACTAATGTAGGAAAAAAAATTGTACAATAAAAGTACAAAAATACATTTTATTTTAAAAATAAAATAAAGTAAATTTTTTTAACGCTTTTCTTCTGTTAAAGCCATCTTGAGAGAACAGGGATTGCAGGGGTCCAAGTACAGCTGTGATACTTTTTAAATACATTTTTCCATAGAAAGGCAAACTTATTACTGTGGGGTTATATCCGGTAATAACGCCTTTCATGTATAGAGGGATAAAACGGCCCCCACGTTTCTCACATGGAAGAACCCTGTGACTTAGCAAATCTGTTGCTGGGTCTGGAACACATTTGACTAAAAGAATGTAAAAATGAAAAACACATCATCCTACATATTAAAAAATGTTCTGCATACAAAAAGGCTCCAAACGACATTACTATATATTATTTTTTTAATTTATTGTCCATCTGTCGGTCATGCATTCATAAGGTATAAAAACCTTAACAATGTATAAAATAAACACAAGGGCCTGAGTCATTAAGAAAATTAAGGCCATAAAAAGAGTAGATTTGATCCTGGACAAACCATGTTACAATGCAAGGGGAGCAAAATAGTTTATTACTTTGCACATAAGATAAATACTGGCTGTTTTTTCATGTAGCACACAAATACATGATAGCTTTATTTGTACACTGAAATGTAAAGGTGTTCTAGGACATGTCCTACTCCAAATATAAATCTGTCCTCACATTTTAAATGTGCCTCCCTTTCCAATGCAACATGGTTTTCCCAGTTGCAAAGTTACCCCTTTTTTTGCTTTCCTTTCCTTAATGACTCAGGTCCCACATGTTTGCTTATAAAAACACTGCAAAAGTTCAGTTATATTTAATTTCACAGAAAAAAAGGAAAACATTGTGCCTTGATGCAAACTACCCGTTATGAGTGTGCCCATAGGCAACTCTCTGTGCTGTCTGCTTGCCTTTGTGATTTGGATGGCTGGGAATGTAACCCATCTGGCTTTGTACAATGATGTGTAATATGATTGGCGCTATATAAATAAATGATAATAATAATATAGTATATAATATATAATTTATATAAGCCATTGTATGACATACATGTTTTCTACATCTATAGAACTCCTGGGAACTCCTGTAACTAGTGTTATTGTCCTCATTTTTCCCAGTGCAGGCTATTTTTAAAATAAATAGAGAACAGTTCAATTCAGGCTTTAAATGGAACTTGTGCAATAACTTTACGGTCAGGATATGCAAATTTCTTTTACTGTATTTCTAGACACCGTACGGATGTATTTCTGTATAGAAGGGGGGGATCCTTGAACCTGAGTAATTTTTTCTACACAATTGTCAAAGTCATGCTTATGTCAGCTGTTTCTCTCCAGTTGTTGTGGAACTACAAGTCCCAACATGCCTACCGGCTAAAGGTTGATAAAGACTAGAACCTGTGGCTCTCTAGTTTTTGAGGAACTAAGATTCCCAGAATTATCTGCCAGTACATGGTCTTGATGATTCCTTAGCTGGAAGGGCATAGTGGGCGGGAAGGGGGGGGGGGGAAGAGGGGGGGTCTGGGACTTGTAACCACAAGAGCTGACAAACCACCAGCATGCCTCGTGACAGACTCAACACAGGCAGAAATTAAAACAAGACTTTGATTACTATGCAAAGCCACATACACTTTAAAGCTCCCAAAACATACAATATTCTGAATTCTAAATCATTCGAAGCACAATTATGTTGCATTTAGGATGCTGGCAGATATCTTCAGTGAATGTTAGTGAAGTGGTTTATCCAAATTAAGTTGTGGTCTTATCTCAAAATATTGCCTTATGTTGTCTTAGCAGCTGTCCATCAGGCTTATTTAAGGCTCAATTGGGTGTGGCTCACAAGCCAGCCCTTGCTAGATGTAAGCCTCTATACCTAGGAGGTGAGTGCATCTGATTTGAACTGCATTTTAATGATGTCTAAAGCATATAGGTCAGTGTAGGACCTGCATATAATGAGGTGCCCTTGATGCTGGGATGCAGGCTTAAATGTTTTGATCAGTATATGAACCAATACCGCATATTTTCATTTTGCTTGATACGCACAGATATGAAGTATTAAGGAAAAGTGCTGGCAACAACTGACTTTTTGTTTTATATACATGTAAGGCGTTTATATTGCCATGCAGCTGGTACCATTTATAATATGGGATTAACCAAGCGTGGGCTTATTTCTTCTCTGGTTTTGTATTGAAAGGATAATCAATAAGGCGGGAGGAGGCAAGAGATTTTCCAAAACAACAAGGGCCATTGGGAGATTTCAAGGGTATTTAAATAAGGTCAGAGCACTTATTGTATTCATTCTTCAAAACTGGGGGCATGCAGATGAGTAAGAGATCATCTTGGTGAAACAACAACAATTTGTAGCCATCCTGAGCATTAGAATATTAAAAAGCACCGCAGAGTGTTTCAGGTTATTTTAACATTGTGAGAAACTACAAGAAGGTGCCGAGTGTCAGTACATTAAAGACGGTTGTTTCGATGACCTACTGGAATGCCATCTCTGTTCGGCTGCTGAGTATATGTGGACCGACGATTACACACTTTTCCATTGTTCCTATTTTCACTGTGTTCCATCACTCACAGGTTCCCTTTGGGTGCAATATATACAGCAAAATACAGTTATAGGCACAATTCTACCAATATAATAAAAACATCAAAGACATAGTTGAGGGAAGGAAAGTTTGAAATTAATGAAAGTTTTTACTGTAGCCACCTGACATCAGGACCCACAATTCTGTAAAAGGATAGACAGAGAGCTTTTATGAGGCAGTTCCCGAAGTGGGATTGATATATGGATCTATATAAGCACTAGTTGAACAGGTGAATAGGTGCATTCGAGCAAAAAAGAAATTTCCACATGTTTTGGGGCAAAAATATGCTTAATAGATGGGCTCTAAACTTACAAACCTGCCTGATAATGATCCTGTTGACTTGGAAAAATCTCTACATAGGAAATTAAGGTCAGTTTAACACCTTACGCATTGCCATATTGAGTTGGTTGCATGATACACAGGGTGAATTGTCAGCATAGGATAATTTAAATTGTACATAAGTGTGTAATTGTGTAGCTAGCACGTCATTGTCCTCTGACGTCAAACTTTGCAGACTTTTAGTTTTGTTGTAGGCAAAGAGGAAGTTTTGCATGCCTTGGCAGGCGTGCTTTCCTCTTGGATCATAATCTGGTCCTAAATATCTTCCTTGTCTTCAACATCTTCCTGAACTTTTTACTTACAACGTATGTTGTGAACATTACCTGTACCTCAATTATGCAAGGAAACCTTCATTATAGTTTTAGGGGTCTCTTCAATAATTAATCTATGTATACGCTGCTATCTTAGATTGTGCCCTCCATATTTTATTTAGTTGCCAGAATGGGGTCTTTGCTTTGGGGCTTCCGCAAGTATTTTAATTTTACTGCTACATAGTTACGATTCTAGGCAGAAATATAGGATCCCCGGGTCTGTCTAACTCTACACTACTCTACCCAGCGGCGCGTTGTCTAACAGGACAGGTTGTCTTCACCTGGAACCCCCGCAAGGAGGTATGGGCCTTGTAGCCACTGCCCCGCAGGTCGCTGCCGCCTGGGAGAGCATTAGACGAGACCCTTATAGAGAATTTAGGATTGGAGGGAACTCTGCAGGGAGATGCCGCAGAGCAGCGAACTGGACTCGAAGACAGGATAGTTGTGGATTAGTGGCACTGAACAGTCACTGAGGAATCACTGGAGCAACAAGCTGAAGAGCAGGAGCAAAAAGAAGCCACGTCTTACAGTAACACATACGGAGCTTTAGAACTGGAATTGCCATATAAACCGCCAGATTGCTCAGGGCACTGATAGCTTTTTAAACAAACAATTTGCTAATTATTGTCAGATAAACTCCATACTATCCTCACAATAATATATTGGTATAACATGTCTTCATGTGACTCACCAAAACCGCACAATGAAATGATTTGATTAGAAAGGGTCTGGAGCCCCTAGTGTTTATATTAACTGCTCTTGTTCTCAATTAAATAATTATTTATCCAATTTACTTAATTTGAACAAAGTGGTTTTCATTATTGACATTATTTGCCCGGGGAGTTATAAATATCTGCTTCAGTGGCGCACGGAGGATTGTCCTATACAGCAGCCGCGGCGCTGTCTAAGAAGCGTCTGCGGCGGTGCTGTATACAATACAGCACCGCCGCGGACGCTTCTTTGACAGCGCCGCGGCTGCTGTATAGGACAGTGGCCACTTAGTTAGCGCAGGGGGGGTTTTCTAGAGACTCAGAAACCCCCCCCTGCGTGCGCCACTGTGCTTGATGTCTAGAGATTTAGGATGAATAGACAATGGATATTTAAAGCACAACAACTAAGATGCGTCTGATGGTGAAGTATCGCACTTCGTAACACATTGCAGGGCGCATACTTGGATACAGGTCACCTGCTATTTTCATAGTTCAGTGCTACCATAAACCCCAAATTGATCAATGACCCCGATTGACACGCTTACTGAGTGCAACACGACTTGTCTTAAAGTCCATCAGTATAGCAGGAGATATCTCCTGCATTAGGCTTTTCTTAAATTACAATTTTACTTAAAAATGCCTTAACCATGTGGGAAAAGCTGTTTCCGCATGGTTTAGAGCTTCATACATAGGCCCCTTAATGACAAGGGAATTATCCTTACTCAATTCGCTAGAGATTTTAATTGTTTAATAGACAAATTATTATTATTCTTTTCTTTTTTTCCTTTAATTTGTCTACTTCAGCCAAGAGCGATACTTGGATACTAATGTTCAGCTTTGGAACGAAAATAGATGTTTGCACAAGAATTTATCATACCTGTCTCTTCATACTTCTTGGTTGCTATAATAGTGTGTACTATTGTGTTTGAAAAATGATCTTCAATAATAGGATCTGCAAAAACACCTACAATTATTATTATTATTATCGTTTATTTATAAGGCGCCACAAGGTTTCCGCAGCGCCGTACACAATACAAACAATGGACAGTACAGGGAATAACAGTACAGAACAATAAACAACTAGTACCATGACTTCAGAGGCTCCAGGCAAGGCAAATGTATGGAGGTTGGAGCAGAAGAGAAGGTAGCGAGACAGGAGGGAGGAGGTCCCTGCTCATACGAGCTTACATCCTATAGGGAGGGTAGACAGACGACAGGCACAGAGGATGTCGGAGGAGGGGAGCAAGCGCTCCCCTCTACTGAGGAGGAGTGAAGTGAGGAGAGTGAGCATGGAGAGAGGGTTAGGTGGAAGGCTTGTAGGCAATGCGGAAGAGATGAGTTTTGAGTGCCCGTTTGAAGGAGCACAGGTTAGGGGACAAACGGATGGACCGTGGGAGGTCATTCCAGTGCAGGGGGGCAGCTCGGGAGAAGTCTTGAATTCTGGAGTGGGATGAGGTGATCAGAGTGGAGGAGAGGCGACGGTCATTGGCTGAATGACCGTCAATTGAATCTTATGACCAATTGAATCTTATGACCAAACTTGAATACATCAGAGTTAATAGAAGTAATGTCAGAGCAATGAGTGGGTACTTTGGAGAATCCTTTTCCAATATTTGAAGTTGGTCTTTAGATATTTGCTCGCCGGACAAATGAGTCATTATTGTTTTACAGACCACATCTGAATGTGCTATGTGGTGATTGTATCTCGCTTGTTGTGGTTTGTGTGAATCTTGTGTTATTTGCTCTTGCATGCTTCATAGTTTTCCTGCTGCGTCATCTCCATCTGAAGCTCTGGAAAAAGAGAAAGAGGACACTTGTGCCCTTCGGTTTATTTTGGTACTCTGTCTCCGGTAATATTTTGGTTGGGAAAAACAGTCAATGCTGATTTTCTTCCTTGGAAATACTGTAGAAGGCTCATCTTGAAACATTTAATAAACAGCAACATGTATTTCAAGAGAAATATATTCCTACTTCTTCTGGTTCCTTTCTGTATGTGGGATGTACAATTTGGCCATGTAGAGGAAGAATTAGTATACACCAAATCGTGTATTGGGGTAAAAGATAAAAAACAGTTCAGTGAGTGTCCATTTATCTGACTGTAATAACAGCAATGTCCCTACACCAGAGGTGGCTAACAGGTGGTACGGGCGGCCACCAGAGGGCCGCCAAACCTTCACCTGCGGCCCATAGTTCTGTCCTGCAGGTCTGACTTTTTCTCTCCTGCAATTCCCCAGCCAAAATAACGTGATTTGCGGTGCATCGCGTCATTTTGGCCCCGCCCCAGGCGAAATAACAGCATTTTCATAGCAAGGGGTGTGGTCAAATGACGCAATTGACCATGCCTCGCCCCCTAGTCACACCCCTCTCCCAGACTGCACTGTCTGAAAGTAGGCATGTATGATATAAAATGATTCTCAGATGAGAATTTTACTGGGCTCAAGAGCTTCTCAAGGGAGGTTTGAGTACAGAATGTGATTGTAGTGTTTATGTGTAACATTTGTATTGCTATGATAAGATGTTTTTGTATCCAGTTCACTGTTAGTTTTGTACCAGTTTTATTTTTCTCTAACAACATAATAAATAATTGGTTATATATGTCGTGTGATCCGATTTGTTCCCTTTAAATCACGTGAGCGTATGCGTTTAACATTGCCTTTTGATAATGGCTCTTGCATGCGGAAAAACAGTAAAGTAACTTTTTAAATTTATTTTTTAATAACTTTATTTATAAAGTACCAACACACAATGTACACATACAATGTAGAAAGCCAAAGTAGGCCAAAATAGTTAACAAAATATGCAGCTGGAGGTGGCTTTTTAACAACCCCAACCTTTACACTGAAGAACGTACAAAAAAGGTAACAAAACGGCAGAAAAAGTACACGTTCAATTAGATGTCCTGAACTATAACAAAATATTCAGTACTAAACCATTAAATTATATATCCAAGTGTGAGGTCTATTTTCTGTAATTTAATAAGGGAGGGAGGGAGAGGGACGTAGGGGGAAGGGGGGGGGGGTTAGACTGAGACAAGACACAGGGCTCCCGGCGGCCACATTCCTTTATTTGAGTCAACATATAACATCAAATTTGACAGGTTATAAGAAGAGGGATGTCCTCAGGGTGAGTGCTGGTGTCGTGTGAACTTATGGGGTTATTATACATAAACCAATCGCACCAGATTTGGGAGAATATGTGGGATTTATTATTTAGGCATGATGACATTTTTTCCATTGATGCCAGGAACCAAATTTTATTTATCAGGTGCTGTCTAAATGGGGAAGGGGGGGTCTGATTTTTTCCATTACTTCGCCACTAGGCATCTGGCTGTGTTAAGGATTTCTCTGGATGTTTATCAAGAGGCTCTAATGAAGAGCCCAAGAGGAAAGACCAGGGACATTTAGTAATCTGAGTCTGTGTAACTTCACTTAGTAGAGCAGCCACGTCATCCCAATACAAAGCAATCTTTGGGCAGGACCACCAGATGTGAAGAAACGATCCCCGTTCACCACATCCCCGCCAACATAGATCAGATGTGGTCTCATATATTGTTTTTGTAATATAACATTTCAGACTTCATTCAGTTAATATTTTGCTACTGTTTCCAGTGGTCTTTTGCACGCTCCCACAATTACTGATTGACTGGTGGTGGGCAGTCCCGAGTACATTTCAGAGATCACCTGTGTCTTCTCAATTTGTTTGGTTGCTGCTTATGTTATATGACCAGCAACATCACAGTAATGACTATCTATTTAATGGTAAGCCTCTATCCGTGGCTTGTCATTTTCAGCACTATTTGCAATAAATCAAACTGAAAAAAATAAGACACTTTGCCCACAGATTCCAAAAACATACTAGTAGGTTATTTGGCTGCTATTTAATTGACCTTAGTCTCTCTCGGTCTCTGTGTGTGTGTATGTTAGGGAATTTAGTGTGTAAGTTCCTAGGGACTGATGTGAGTGCTGCGGAATTAGTGGTGTTATATAAATAGCTGTTCCTAATGAAGTGTTAATAAGTGAAACTTGGATTTTTTGGTCTGTGATTTCATGTTATTCCAGTCTAAGTGTGATACCCCTCTGACTATAACCTTGTCAAGTGATGTAGAGTGCACTCAACTGCCATGTGAGTTCGGCCAACTGAGATGCTGCTGATACTTGACTGTCTGAGGTCCATGAGCTAGGTTCTGAAATGCAGAGAACAGCTGGTGATGCTATCGGGAGTGTTAAGACCAAGTGCACGGTCAGGGCTGGATGCCACAAACTTGTCCTGTATGTGGGTTGAGAAGTGTGATTGTTGCCACTAACTCTGAGAGGCTTGAGACTGCACTTGTTAGAGTCCCAGGTGTAACCAAGAATGGAGAGAGGTGAGCTGGAAGCATGTGATTACATTGGAGGCATGTGACTACATTGGAGGCACATGACTACATTGGAGGCACGTGACTACATTGGAGGCATGTGACTACATTGGAGGCATGTGACTACATTGGAGGCATGTGAATACATTGGAGGCACGTGACTACATTGGAGGCACGTGACTACATTGGAGGCATGTGACTACATTGGAGGCATGTGACTACAATGATGTGACCGCATGTAGAGGCAGAAGACTGAGAGATATAAAGTGACAGTCCCACTTCCTGAGGGTGCCAAGCTTGACACATAGGTGCATATACTCAAATATTAAAGCTCTATGTGCCTAGGTGATTTTTACTTTCATAAATGACCTTTTCTGTGTTGCTCCTTCTGACCCATCTTTACCCTTTTTTACAGATGTTTATAGTTTTCTGAGGAATCTAACTTCTAAAAGATATTATCACAGCAAATTGCGTAAAGGATAATTAAAAGACTTTCTTGGAACCGACAGACACCAGTAATTCTATGATAATTAGTTCCGTAGTTATAGATGACTGGAGGGCTTATGTGGAAAGTTTACACATTTGGGAATTACATAAAACACAAGTAAACAAACACTTGCCAGACAGAGGGGACATATTTTATAATGTAACTTACTCAGAATTTGTAAAAACCATGTCTTTTAAAATGAACCAAAATTGTATTAATAATGACGCTATTTGAGAAAAAGATTGTCTCAAGCAACTAATCATTGCCATCTTCAAGCAGATTTGGACACCTTTTGACCAATGTAACATGAACGCTGCCCCCCCCCCCCCCCAAACCCTGCTTTCCAGGACCCCCTGCAGCCAGAAGCTGGTTCACCCTCCTGCAGTTCTTCCATAGCACTTCAACACAGCTTTATCGATGAGCAGCCGATAGATTGTTCCACCCATGTGAGCTGTGGTTTCAGCCAGATCTTTGATTCAGGTAACCGAATGGGGTATCTGGGGAGGCAATTTGCCCACTCATCTGCTGTACAGGGGCATTTGTTATTGATCAGGGCTTGTCCAAAGGTGGACAAACACATTAATGATCTGTCAAGCAGACAAAAGAAATAATTCTGATGTCTGTTAGGGTAAAGTGTCAGTGCATCCATAGATGCACCATTGTACCAGATCAATGTATACATATGTTCACACCCATGCTGACCACAATTGTGGCCCACCTGTGCATCCAGTATGCATTGTCATTGTGGTTGGATAGTGGGGATAGTACCTGTTATAGCAACGTTTATTGCCTCTATAAATTATTTAAAGCCATCAGTCTCTCGATTGCTCATTTCATCTTCAGTGATGTTTCTTTAACCAATAGTTGTCATCTTGATCCTATTAGAAAATCACGCCACATGTTGAAAATTCTTTTGGCTTACAAATGACTATATTTGGATCTCATTCAATGCGATTAATTTGTTTACTTCCAAGGAATATCAGTTATGTTTAATGGCAGCCACAGTTGTTCTTGAATGAATCCACATTTTGCCTGAAAGATTTAAACGTACTGGGACAGTATTTACAGTCATAGCCAAAAGTTTTGAGAAGGACACAAGTATTGGTATTCACAAAGTTTGCTGCTTCAGTGTTTTGAGATCTTTTTGTAAGATGTTGCTATGGTATACTGAAGTAAAAACTCCAAGGGGTAAATGTATCAAGCTGAGAGTTTTCCTGCGGGTTTGAAAAACCAATCACATTCTAGCTATCATTTATTTAGTACATTCTACAAAATAACAGTTAGAATCTGATTGGTTGCTATAGGCAACATCTCCACTTTTCAAACCCACTGGAAAACTCTCAGCTTGATACATTTACCCCCAAGTATTGATTAGGCAAGAATGGGCAGCCATCAGTCAGTATGTGGCCCAGAAGTTGATTGACAGTATGCCAGGGCGAACTGCAGAGGTCTTCAAAAATAAGGGTCAACACTGCAAATATTGACTCTTTGCATAAACTTAATGTAATTGTCAATAAAAGCCATTGACACTTATGAAATGCTTGTAATTTTACTTCAGTATACCATAGCAACATCTGACAAAAAGGTGTAAAAACACTGAAGCAGCAAACTTTGTGAAAACCAATACTTGTGTCATTCTCAAAACTTTTGCCCATGACTGTAGTATTTTCTGGACCTCTTTTGGAAGAGTTGCTTCATTACAATTTCTGCACCTAAATTCAATCCTACAGATGCTCTAAAGTTTAGTAGGTAGGGGGCTTTAGAAACACCGTACTTAAGTAAGTGGCTTTAAAAAACTGATGAAGGAGCAATAATAGAATAATAGAGGAGCAATGATTGCAGGGATTGAACACACACACACACACACACACACACACATTATGTATATATATATATATATATATATATATATATATATATATATATATAACTTCTCCTGCAACCAGCACCAGTGCGAGACAGATTGTCCTAGCTGGTATGATTGCGGGGTGACCTGCATCATTTATTTCCATTAAACTTCTTGACCAGACCCTGGTCTGTGCAGAGATGTGGGGGCTGACCTTATAACAGCTAAAAAAGAGTTGTTCCCCTTACTAATCACAACCAGTCCTACTCCTGACAATCCCTGGACCTCTTCCTAGACACCTCCTACATCCTCTATTCTTCTATTCTTCTCTATGTCTCATTTTAGGTCTGCAATAGCCTTAAATGGAAAATCGTAAACGCAAAAATATTCAAATACTCTAGCCTTACCCATATAATGTCATGCGTTTATATATGAATGTCTAATAGATTCAGAACTTGTGGTTTTTCTTTGGAGATTCAAAAGTGTCTGTCTGTCATCTCCCTCATGGGGGACATAAATGATGAAGAAATAGCACAGGGGAAAATGAATAAAAATACATTGGTACTCTGCCAGTGTAGATGTGAGGCATTGTAAATGATGACAATAATTTGCTGTTCAGGGCTAATTATCACTAAAGTACTGGGTTGAGAAAGAAAAGTTAATTAGAAGGCAGACATTGTGGGACCACAAAAGATGGATCAGCTTGGCATTTTATCTAGGTTATGGTGTCTTTTACTGGGAATCAGCAGTGTGATTAGAGCCTTACTAATGTGTGTGTGTGTGTAAAAAAAAAAAAGTGAATATATATATATATATATTCACTTTTTCTTTTTCAAATCCACCTTGACTTACATTTCAATCGCTTTGCGTCGAATACTCTTCTGTTCTTCGTCGCTGTTCTGCGCTCCTCCCTGCTGTGCTCGCAGTGAATGTCGGGCGTGATGATGTCATCATGCCCGACATTCACTGCGAGCGCATCACAGAAGAGGGAACCAAGGAGTGAGCCGGATTGTCACCTAACCTGAACAGTCAGGTGACCGTAAAAGGTAAGTTTGGGGTTTTTTTTTCTTGTTTTTTTTTAATAGGAGTCCTGCCTCTGGCCCCCTTGTCCGCTGGGCCACCGGGCAACTGCCCATCATGCCCAGCGGGAAAGACGGCCCTGCTCTTAAGTTTTAAGCAATGCCAAAGCATCACATAGAGGGGTGTTAGGAGTTCCTCACTTTTCTTGGAGCATAACCACTTCGTGTTAAGGTCTGCTTAAATTCAAGAACGCAGTTTAGAGGATTAGGGCCAATATTAGTAAATCATCCTTACGGTCTATATTTTATATGTAAACTATGCAGAGTTGATTATTTTACCTGGCCCTGTTTTAAATACAATGTTGCCAAGTAAATAATATTATATCACATGAGCCAAGCTGCTTTTTAATGATGGGCAACCCAAGAAAACAATAATATAAAGTCTGTTTAGAAAGAATCCAGTGAGATAAAGTAATGTATACTTGCAGGACGACGTGTAGAAACCGATAAGTGAAAGGTTTGTGCAAGTGGAAAACAGATGTGTTAAGATTATTTTTAATGTGACCGAGCAAATTGTTGTATCTGTACATATACGTTATACAGGAAACCACATTTTATCTGCAGAATCAGAATATGAATTAATCGTTTTTATCATTTCCGTCATTGATTTATAGATTGTTTACATTATTTTACATGATGTTAAATATGTGTCAAATACGCCCTACTGTTAAATTAATTATTCAGTTTAACCTCACTTGCTAAAGTGAATCATAACAAGAAGATGGATGGCACCTGAACCACCAGGATTGTTTTGGTAAATGATGTTTGGAAACATGAAAGATTAATGTACAAATGTAGAGAGGCTCTCTGCAAATATCATAAGATTTGGCATCCTTGGTACAGATCACAATATGTTAACCGTCCTCATCAAGACGATTAGGGGTGATAGGGGCGAGATGAAAGCCAGTTATGATAACCCCTTTCTATGTTTCCTCATGCAATATGGCACTACAATACTGATATTCAGCCTTTCTATCATCATCATCATTTATTTATATAGCGCCACTGATTCAGCAGCGCTGTACAGAGAACACTTTCACATCAGTCCCTGCCCCATTGGAGCTTACAGTCTAAATTCCCTAACACACACACACAGACACAGACAGACACAGACAGACAGAGACTAGGGTCAATTTTGATAGCAACCAATTAACCTACTAGTATGTTTTTTAAGTGTGGGAGGAAACCGGAGCACCCGGAGGAAACCCACACAAACACGGGGAGAATGTACAAACTCCACACAGATAAGGCCATGGTCGGGAATCGAACTCATGACCCCAGTGCTGTTAGGCAGAATTGCTAACCACTTAGCCACCGTGCTGCCCCATATCATATCACTATGCTAAGTGGTGGCTCAGTGGTTAGCACTTCTGCCTCACAGCCAGGGCCGGATTAACCCTAGGGCTAACTGGGCTATAGCCCAGGGGCCTCGGGCATCCAGGGGGCCCATCAAAGTCCTCAGCAGCATTATTGATTGGTTCGGGGGCGGGGGCGCCCCCATCCCGATCAATGCTGCTGAGCACTGTCAGTGCAATCCTCCGTCCCCGGCGCCGCTCAGTAATCTGCTTACTGAGGAGATCTCGCGAGAGTTCGAGATCTCCTCAGTAAGGAGCTTACAGCGCGCCACGGAAGGAGGACTGCACTGACAGGTAATTGCTTGGGGGGGGGCCTCACGGGAGGCGGCGGGCGGCTCACATTGGGGGCCTCATGGGGGAATGGAGGCCCCCTTAGCCCAGGGGCCTCCATTCCCTTAATCCGGCCCTGCTCACAGCGCTGGGGTCATGAGTTCAATTCCCGACCATAACCTTATCTGTGTGGAGTTTGTATGTTCTCCCTGTGTTTGCGTGGGTTTCCTCCCACACTCCAAAAACATACTGAAAGGTTAATTGGCTGCTATCAAAATTGACCCTAGTGTCTGTCTGTGTGTGTGTATGTTAGGGAATTTAGGCTGTAAGCTCCAATGGGGCAGGGACTGATGTGAATGAGTTCTCTGTACAGCGCTGTGGAATCAGTGGCGCTATATAAATAAATGATGATGATGATATGTTGAGTTTACATATATGTATGAAATTTTATCTTTTAAAAACAAGTGACGTTTTTTGCTTATAGCTTTTATGTCTTATTGTCTAAAACCAAGTTCTCACAGCCTGAGTATGTCTTAATCAGATACGCTACGTTTAGTTATTTTCAAAAGGTACGTATTGTATTGTTACATGTTTCTAAAACCAGTAAAAATACTTTATCAAATACTCCCTACTGTAAATTTATACCAAATGCCACCTACTATGTGTACATACTATGTGTACATTCCAAGTATATCTCTTTACATATTTAAAAATATCTCTTCTTATTTGTTCTATATATAACTAGTAAATATTATTCTGGGTGAAATTAATCAGGTGAAAATACCCCTGTGGGTGCACATTCTATGGGCGATTCATTGAGGCATGCAAAACTGACATAAATTGTCTTTTCTTTGTTTAAAACACACGTAATTCAGACATACGCACGCCCGTATTCAAAAAGGAGCGGATCTGAAGAAACATCTCTTCTAAAATACGGATCTAAGTCCACTCTGCTGTGATGGACAACACTGCAGGATACGTACAATACACATGTGGAATATGAAGTCTGAGCGGAACGCCCAGAAAAAAATATTCAGTTGATGTCATCTGTTAATATTATAGTCATTAATGACCAAAAATTTTTTTAAAAAAAATCCCCCCCCCCCCCCATAAAATGCATTTATTAGGATGTTATTAATGTTTACTGTACATAAAATACATTTATACATTTGCTAATGATTGCACACACATTCTAGCTGTATACACAGCCGTCATCACTAGTAATCGGCACTTACATCTGACCTGTAGCTGGTGCAAGTGATACGGCTGAAAAACACGTACCTTAGAGATGCCCAAAGGTTGATTGTACATTAACTGCGCCCATTCCCCTCCCCGGTTCTCCCATGATAGCGTAGGCTGCCGTAAGGATTCTCTGTGCTTGAAAATGAATGAATGTTCTTGCATTCACTGGCGTTTGGTTCACTTTTAGGCACGTGTAGAGCGAGTTTATGCAAAATACAGCACATATCAGCATTTATGTTCCTTAATGAATCAGGCTCTACATGTTTATAAACCCTGCTCTATGGGCTGGCTGGTCTTATATGGTGTTTATATATTAAATGTTCATGCACTGTTGCTACGAATAAGGTTTAATGTTTTAATGGGCTGATTAAATGTTATACTTTATGGATATTAGCAATGAGTTCTTGGAGACTTTGTATCTACAATGCATGGTATGTTTTCATTTCTCCTGTACTGGAAGCACCTGTTAAGAAGCCTGGAGGCATGCAGCTGAGCACGGGGAAGTAGCGGGGTGATTGATTGTGCAGAGTGAGCTAGGAGCCCTTTTATATTTGCATAAACACATGTATTCGCTATACATTTCCACATTATGGTAAATGCGCAATGCAATGTATTGTGAAACACTGGTTTACCTGATAAATGTAGGATGTTGGCACTTGCCAATCTGGCATGTAGCTTTAAATATCCACGTTAACCCATTCACACATTCTTCATGCGTATTTATAACCCAAATTTAGGCTAAATACAGGTTTTTGTTGAATGTGTGAAAAGGATCTGAAACTAACCAAACACTGAAGCAACGTGATTAACATATGGAATTCCGGAGAGTACTTTGAAGACTCCGCTTTTAGACCTACATCAGATGCCATTGGGACATAAAGATGCCCTAATGATGCGGGAGGAGCTACAGCTGTCTGCAATGGAGCGGGGAGTTAATACTTTATGACACGGAGCCGTAACTTAGAATTCTAGCGCCTGGTGCGAGAAAGACAAATGCAACCCCCCCCGCTAGCCCTCAATTTTAACCAAATTAACCTAAAATATTCCTAAATTGAGCCCCCCCTTCAGCGTTGTGCCCTGGGCGATCACCCCTGTTGCACAGTCCTAGTTACGGCGCTGTTATGACAGACCTGCCTAGGGAAGTCAGGGTAACACTGTACAGTGTATTTCCTCTCCATGGTTCATATCTGAAAATTTGAATTATGTACTTTAGTGGGCCTTTAAGGTTTCTTGCTTTCTTTTATATACTTTATATACTTTAATCATGTATCACCCATAATGCATCTAAACTGATCAACAGATCCATTACCCCTTTTCTATTATCCCTCATATCTATATAACCGTGTTGGAGTCATGGCATGTGTCCCAACGATTGATGTCCAAGTCGGGAGATGACCCTGCCTCCTCTAAAAGCGGGGGTGACTGACTCATGTTAGGGGTGTGGTCACATGACAGTAGGTATGGCCCAGAGGGTGCTCTAGCGCTTGTGAAGTGTTGGTCTGCCCCCAACATCTCTCCCCTCTCCTAAAACACACAGTTGAATTGTACCATGAGAAGGCAGGTTCCTCCTGTACAATAGTGAGTAGGCACATACCTCAAATTGGGACTATCTCCCGAAATTGAGACAGTTGGCAGGTATGGTAATGGTTACTTTATTAACCGTGTTGTGTTAGCTAAGCAAATTATTTTATTCATTTTAGTATAGGTGATTTTCAGGGCTGTATTTAGAACGTACTGTTTACTAGGTATTGTAAGTAAATATGCCCTAAAGAGTAATTGTAGTTAGAAAGGATTCATATAGCTTTGGAGTGATCTTGTTGTCAATCAACTTGTTTTGTCACTTTCATTTTATTACGACATGTCAGTAAGGATTTGGGTAATTTCACTTTTCCTGTTTGGTAATGAAACGCCTGACTGGCAGGAGCGCTGTGTAGAATTGAATATGACTCAATAGAAAAGAAAGAGTGTGAGCTTTTTTTCCTATATATTTGTATAAAATCAAATGAAAAGAAAATCCCATGTATCAATTGAGAAGATATTTCCCTTTTAAATGCTGTAAAAAAAAAAAAATATATATGTTGCTCACTTGTGCCCAGCACAAGGGGAGGCTTAGGGTAGACCTAGTTGTATGTTACCCCTCCATACAGACAGACGTAGCTGCGCCTGCCTCATCCTTGCCTACTCACTAATATTTTCGGACTTCTACATCCTTGTTTGGACCCTCCTGCCCATTTTATTATACCATGCCCACATTTATATCTCACCCACCCTTTGTTACTCGTCCACATCCACATATAAGGGTCACACAGTCTATACACAATTTTCACATTTGCAGTCAGATTATTATTAGGTTACAGCCAGAAATTGTAACATTCTCTATCTCTTCCTAAATTGTCACTACTCCCCCTGAGACCACCTAGGAGCAGAGCAGTTTGGACCACTGTAGGTCCTGAAAGAGTTAGGACTGACGATTGTAGGCACGTCATCGACAGCTATGTCATTATATAATTCATTTTCCGTTCCTATTGATCATAAATACGATATAAGGGTCAGTAGCTATTATTGTAAGAACTTAAATTAGGAAGAACTTTTGATAAAGGGAGCTACAATCTAACCAACGGTTGTGTCCTTTACCTACCCTAAAACATAATAAAGAGGTGGGCACCGTTTCAAAAATTGTCATTGGGCCCAGAATTCTTATGTCTACAAGGTAAGGTATGTTCTTTTTGCAGGTGATACAAAAGGAGTAATAAAAAAGGCAAAGTTATTTAGAGAAAATAGAGGGATAGACCATGGTCTAAAAATCTTTAATTTGATAATCAAAATGTAAAATAAAAATAGGGACATGAAATGAATGGTGAAGTACTATTAACAGGAACGGGACCTTTCACATTATAATTTCGGATTATATGAAGTTCAGCAAGCAGTATAGTCAGCAGTGGGAGGAGCCAGTAGAATACTTGGTTATATAGGAAGAGGGAAATTATATCACCACTTTATAGGACTCTGGTAAGACCTCAGCTTGAGTACTGTGTACAGTTCTGGAATCCCTATCTCGAAAAATATATTAATAAAATTGAAACAAATCAGAAAAGGGCTCCTAAAATTGTGCATGGTTGGCATAACAAAGCTTATCAGAATAGTAAGTGTCATAGAGCTAAACATGTAGAGCTTAGAGGAGAGAAAGGACAGAGGTGAGTTGATAGAAACATTCAAATTTATCTAAAGTATGAATAGAGTTCAGGAAGGCCAGATTTTAAAAATAAGAAGATATGTAGAAGGAGGAAGACACAAAAGTAAAGGTATGAAGAACTTTTTTACAGACCAATCCATAGAACAGTAAGAGCCGTAGAAGGGTGAGATCAGTAGAATGGTGATATCAATAGAACGGTTAGAGCCGTAGAACGGTGAGATCAATAGAAGAGTAAGAGCCGTAAAACGGTGAGATAAATAGAACGGTAAGAGCCGTAGAACGGTGAGATCAATAGAAGGGTAAGAGCCGTAGGATAGTAAGTGTCAGAAAATATTAAGATAAATCAGTCTTTTTATTTAGTAAAATTTGCAGAAAGGCATGACCCTTATACCAATAAATGAAGGTTTTGTGAAACCCATTGGAAGGTCCCCAGTCTAGCTCTAGTGGAAATGTTGTCTCTGTGTAATGTAAACTATAATGTAACCCAGCAAATTGTTTTATTGGTATGTATCCGTCATACAGGAAGCCACAAGTTTTCATCAGTTCTGCCGCACGCTATGTTTATTCATTAGCTTCTTCCTGTAAAATGATTGTCGACATCCCTTAGGGCTCATTCACACAGAAGCACTGGGGAAACTTACTGTGGCTTCTAGCAGTAACAATTAAACACTGAGATGATTAAAATTTCAAATCCCCAGTTTTGTAGCTTACTTACAAAACATTTTATTAAAACATGAGTGTTACCATGTTGTGATCAGTAATAGAGTCTATGAAGCTTGTCAGGGAGTAAGATTATCGCAAGAAACCTTAAAGAGCTGAAGTTTGCCTGTGGGTCTCCCGTTGGGCAGCCTTGCCCTACACTATCAAGTCATGTGTATTGGAAACTCATCGCCAGTGTTGTAAAGATGACCTGATCTGCATATGGATGACTTGAGAGTCGTTGTCTAAGAAAGGTGATTATGTCACCATCCCTATATGCTGCAGAACAGGTAAACTCAATAAATGTGATACTAGCACACAGATGACACATGAAATTTAGTGAGAGGCATAGTCACACAGGCATACCTTTGCTTTAGTGCAGTTGTTTATTTTCCATATACTGTATGTATACAATACATAGTTCCTTTTTCTGGGATTACATATGTATGACTACAGTTTCTTCATTATGTTTACTTCAGACTATTTTCACTCAATACCCTGTAGTACCATATTTATTAATCAGAAATACAAATATACATCCATACATTCAGTGTATCTCTGTGACATATTAATATATTTTCTTCTTATAGACAAAACTCTTAACACACCTCTCATGAACCTCTTTCCATTTTATACCCAAAACCTTCTACACACCTCTCACTAACCCCACCCATCTCTAACCATATCTCTCTATACACCTTTCAATAATCTCTTTCCATCTTATAGCCATAACCCTCTACAAACACCTAACTAACCGCTTACCATAACTCTCTACATATTTATTACTAAACTCTTCACTTATAGCCATACTCACATCCCTCAATAAACTCTCTCTTTCACATAGTTTCAACAATCTACCACAATCCTCACTAACCTCTTCCCATCCCATAGCTATAACCATCCACCAAATTGCTCACTAACCTTTTCCCATCCGATAGCTATAACCATCCACCAAATTGCTAACTAACCTCTTCCCATCCCATAGCTATAACCATCTACCAAATTGCTAACTAACCTCTTCCCATCCCATAGCTATAACCATCTACCAAATTGCTAACTAACCTCTTCACATCCCATAGCTACAACCATCTACCACATCCCTACCTAACCTCTTCCCATCCCATAGCTATAACCATCTACCAAATTGCTCACTAACCTCTTCTCATCCCATAGTTATAACCATCTACCAAATTGCTCACTAACCTCTTCTCATCCCATAGTTATAACCATCTACCAAATTGCTCACTAACCTCTTCCCATCCCATAGCTATAACCATCTACCAAATTACTCACTAACCTCTTCCCATCCACAGCTATAACCATCTACCAAATTGCTCACTAACCTCTTCCCATCCACAGCTATAACCATCTACCAAATTGGTCACTAACCTCTTCCAATCCCATAGCTACAACCATCTACCACATCCCTACCTAACCTCTTCCCATTTCATAGCTACAACCATTTGATATGTCCCTACCTAATGTCTTCCCATTTCATAGCTACAACCATCTACCACATCCCTACCTAACCTCTTCCCATCCCATAGCTACAACCATCTACCACATCCCTACCTAACCTCTTCCCATCCCATAGCTACAACCATCTACCGCATTCCTACCTAACCTCTTCCCATCCCATAGCTACAACCATCTACCACATCCCTACCTAACCTCTTCCCATCCCATAGCTACAACCATCTACCACATCCCTACCTAACCTCTTCCCATCCCATAGCTACAACCATCTACCACATCCCTACCTAACCTCTTCCCATCCCATAGCTACAACCATCTACCGCATTCCTCACTAAACTCCTCTTTCCACAACAACATCATTATACCCCATGCCTCATTAACCTCATAGCTATGTCGATCTACCACATCATCACTAACTCCTTTTTTTCACATAGCTATATCCTTTCTACCACACCTCTCACTCTAACCTCTTACATTAGCTTTATCCATGTACCCAGGGCCAGATGGTAAAACAAATTTGGCACTGGGGGTGTTGCTGGTGGTTTGCCTGTATCCGAGGATATGTGACACCACAGACCAATAGAAGTTACAAGCTTTTGAAAATATGTGGTAAATATATTCGGCTGCTTAACACCATTAACTAGCTGAATTTCCGGGTGTACAGTGTCAAGAGCTTAGCACCAGCCCAATCTGCCATGCATTTAACATACCACATAACTCACTTTCCTTCCCAAAGCGACACCCATTTACCACAACTCTCACTAACCTCTTCCTTAATAATGCTGTAGCCATCTATCGTATCCTTCACTAAGCCTGATTCCACAACTGTATTAACATATATATTATTGACTTCAAATATGTAAACTTTATTGATAATGTGCTTATATTTTGCAGTAAAACTATCTACTATTGTTTTTCCCTGTATGTCTAAACAGCGGAATCCTCTTAAGATACTGTATTGAGTTATAACTCGACCAGATTTCCTGGATAAATATTACTTGCTTTTATCATGAATCAGCAGTGCATCCTTCATATAATCTTTTTATAAACCATTGTTTTTCTTTTAGTAGCATATTAAGTACAACATTTATAAATTGAATGCTACGACTGGACGTTTTCAGGTTTTGATTAAATCTTTCCAGTCTGTTCACGGAACCTTGGTTACTGCAGAGTAATCCTTGGAAAGGACCAATGATTCAGATTACAGGTTCATGTTAGTGTCTAGCAGCTCAGACTGTGTGTTGCTTGTAGAATTAATTCTACTACAAAGTTTATGTACGTGGGTGTGAAATTTCGACGTCCTGAAGATGATAAATATCCAAGGATCCACTATAGAATTAATCGACAGAAACCTCAAGACTATAAGGTCGGCATATTCATTTTTCTCATCCGTAAATGCTCCAATGTACACTCGAACCTGTGGGAAAGAGGTAAAGGCCAGTTAGTGGTGACATTTTATGGGTATTTTAGATTAACTATAGATATATGATCATCAACCATTAAAACAGAGGTGTCCACACTCGGTCCTCAAGATTTACCAACAGGTCAATTTTTCAGAATTTCTTTAATCATGAACAGGTTAATCTATTTGGCTGGGTCAGTAAATAGCCCACCTGTTTCTACAGTCTGAAATCCTGAAAACGAACTGTTGGTAGCTCTTGAAGACTGAGTTTGGACACCTCTGCATTAAAATATGGAATCCACACTTTGACCCACTAACATTATTCTGTGTAACGAACAGCGAGATCTGTATCATTTATGTTTGCTGGTCTGTTTTACTAGTTGTGGTCAAGTACAAATACAAATCAAGTGCAAATCTATTTCTTTTGAAACATTTGACATCACCGGTGGAACCGCCGAATACATTTAGCAGCCCCCTGGGGCACTGGCTTGGGGGGTGCAAATAATAAGAAAAAATAACCTGGTGTATCTGAGCCATTTTTCCTTCCTGGATCCACTATGTTGCAATGCTGCTTTGCTGAACACTAGGGGGTAAATGTATCAAGCTGAGAGTTTTCTGGCGGATTTGAAAAGTGTAGATGTTGCCTATAGCAACCAATCAGATTCTAGCTGTCATTTTGTAGAATGTACTAAATAAATGATACTAGAATCTGATTGGTTTTTCAAACCTGCCGGAAAACTCTCAGCTTGATACATTTACCCCCTAGGAGTAGCTTGAATAGACTACTCAGTGAATAAATACAAGCTCTGTACGACAAAACAGTGAGTGCTGTCATTAATTACAGAAATAGGAATGGGAAAGCTCTGCGAACAAATGAGCACTTACAGTAGAAGAGGGTTTGTGAGACATCTGAGCGGCATGACAGCCCACTCTCTCGTCTTCTTGGACATCAGGGGGCTGAGATAGAAATTATTTAATGGCTTATCCTATATAGGCTCTTTTGGAGGCTACTCAGTTTTAAGGCAAATGTCCATTTGTCCCTGTATTAAAACAGTTCAGCTTTCACCCATAATGTTCTACAGTAGACAATCATCCAGCTGTCCAAATTCCTTCACACCAACTACAGCAATGTGAATTCTCCACCATAATTTCAGAATCACTTACATAATGGATTTTAATCTGGCATCCTTTAATTGTACAGCATTAGTCATGGTTTTATTTTGTGAAAGCTTCCATTAATTTACAAAAAATTACAAGTGCACAACTGCCAAAATATAGAATATTCTGTTCTTCCAAGCTAAACAAAGCTGCATACTTGCCTAACCTCACGCCCTGCTGGAACAGACTTCAATAACAAGATTTGTAACATAAGCCCGTTTCTCAGCGGAACATGATGAAGTTACACAATTGTGCAGAGATAGGCGAAAAGATAACTGTACTTAGAAGATAAAGGGACACAAAGGAACAATGAAGCACAACAGGACAAATTAAGTGACCAGGGGGTAAATGTATCAAAGTGCGATTCTGCCAAATCTCCAATATTTATTTACCCCCAAGACTGATACTAGGAGTCATTGGTATATTTAATTGTTGAGTGTTCCTTGAAGATATTCTCTCTTTTGTGCCTTAGTTTTGTCACATAAGTTGATCTTGATCTTACATTATTTTTTTCAATTCAACTTTAGACAACTTTAATTTATTTGCTTGTTCATGCCATTCCGAAACTTTTACTATGTATATTTTTTCCTTCCTTATGGGCTTCCATTCGTTTACTTATTTAATCAGGCATTTATCCATTTTCATAGCCCTGAGATACTACACAAAGTAACTCTCTGGATAATGCTGACATTTTTATTCTATTTCACTATGAATCTGTTTGTAGCATCCACATGACAACTATCAAAGACAAAAACACAACCTGACTCATAACAGCAGCACACGGTGCATACGTTCAAACATCCTGATTGGAAATTCAGGATAAATTAGGGATCACCCACAATCCACTCAAATCAGGTCCATATCTGCTAACATAATGCCCATTGTTGGCAAGAACACGCCTACTTTCCCCACGTGTCATTTCATTCCCATGAAAACTGGGATTGTTGGCAGGTGTGCATGATGACAAAAGAAGAAACAAATAAGAACACGTGAGGACCTCCTAGGCAGAGCAAAAGTTTTGGGACCCCCTATCACTGAACTTTTCAGTGTCCCACATGATAGATTATCTCCTGCACAATTTTATACAAGCAGTCTGAGGTGCCCACTTGATTATATACCAGCCTAAGGTACCCACTGGAATTCCAGAGTGCCCATGATTAAATACTAACTATAGTCCATACCTGTGCATGATGCTGAATAAAGATAAGTTAATGGAGAGACTGGAGATAGCAGTCCTCCATTCTCCAAATAATCTTTCCAACACACAGATTTCCCATAAATACTTCCTCAGCTTGATCAAACAGAAAATCTCAATCTCTGGGGGTAAATGTGTCATTTGCCATTTTTGAAAATTGGGATATTTACAGTAGCACATTTGTTCAAGGCAAAACCCGATGGATGATAGATTTACCCCCTGTTTCATCTCCTATGATGCCCTTGTTGCTCCACTTATCTCTCGATAAATGGTGCAATGACTGCACAATCCAATAGGCTAATAGTCTGTTACAACTTCTAGATGGCTGCAGGATGTCCCTCTAACCCAAAGTCTGCAGTTTAACTGCCCATCAGTTTGGAATCATTCAGTACACTAAGCTTCATAATACTGGTTGCGTTTGCATGACGTAAATTGTTGATAATCATGAAGTTTAGATTAATAAATTATTGCAATACCCTGGACAGCACAGAATAATGATATATGTTGCAACCTGTTTTCATGCAGTCCCCAGAATTGTAATAATTTATGATTCTATACTTAAATGTAAAGTAACTCCTTACTTGTGGCTCTACAAGTCCAAGCACAATGACCTGCAGGAACATTAACCATACTAGGGTAACCCAGGGATTGTGCCGATTCCTCCTTCTCTCCCAGTGCCGGATAGCACGCAGCCTATACATTTCAGCACACTCTTTGTGAGCCAATCCCCTGGCACCAAAGGTGATATTTGTACTTTACAATGTTGTTTCTGTGGACTTATCCAAAATATAAAACCTTCCTTTGGGAAGACTAGGGCTATGGAGCAAGCGTTCTTAACCTCTTTCTGGCTGGGACCCAGATTTTGTTTGGAATGAATCTTGGAACCCATAATTCAGAACTACAAATATTTCATTGTTACTAGAATGTGGCCGTTATGTATTTGTACATACTGATGTTATAATAGGATAATTTATCTGGTTTTTGTCAAAGAGAATCATAAAACATTTGATGCCCAGCTGTCCCCATTGGTGTAGGATTTTTGCATTTAGAGTTAGGATTAATTGAAGCTAGATGTTGTAATTTGGCAACTTGGCAAAACCATTTTGCGCTGCAAAAACGGGAGCAAATTTAAAATGTGCGGGCGCATTTAAAGTTGTGAAGGGGCGTGTCCTTGCTCAACTCTAAATCTCAGTGTAAACAGAAAGCTGTTCAGTATTTCTGCGCTAAAATACAAAAGCAACCAGTATTTTTCCTGTAGGCCAAGAAAAGCTCCATCTGTACCCCTGGCATCGCAACATGGTTTGTCCCGGCGTAAATCTACAGTCTTTAGCTGGATTTGCTTCTAACTGACGCTCCTAGTTGCAATTTGATTCCTAAATTTCTACATTTCTGTGGTTGTAAACCACATGCCAGGATGAAGTCACATTGTACTTTCCAGAGGAGGCGTTTCTGTGGTTGAAACTATGTTTTGACTTTCACAACATCTTAAATATACTGGATTGTGAAGCGATATTTGCATGTGGCTTATGTCACTTTCTCAGTACAGAGACCAGCTGGAATTGAGAGCAGGGCCATCTCTTCTATTGGGCACGATGGGCAGGTGCCCGGGGGCCCTGCAGGCAAGGGGGGCCCGTCCGAATCCTAAAAAATATATTTATTTATTTATTTAAATACTTACCATGCGGTCACATCAGCGGTGATCCGGCTCCCTCCCTGGTCCCCTCTTCCGTGCTGTGCTCGCAGTGATGTCACGCCCAGCATTCACTGCAACCACAGCACAGCACAGCATTATATATAAAAAAAGTGATTATATATATAATCACGTTTTTTTTACATACATATATATTTTTTTTACACACACACACACTATTAATATATATATATATATTTTTTTTTTAGGGGCCCGGTACACTGCATTGCCCGGGGGCCTATAAAGTTGTTAAGGTAGCCCTGATTGAGAGAGTTAATAAATTTGTACTGGAGACGGGCATCTGCTGTTATACGTTACTGGAAGCCGGACATCACTGTATATGTGAAGGCAGCTTCTACCCTCTGATCCACATGAGTCCAATTCCAGACCATGGCCTTATCTGTGTGGAGTTTGTATATTCTTCCCGTGTTTGCGTGGGTTTCCTCCGGGTGCTTCGGTTTCCTCCCATACTCCAAAAACATACTGGTAGGTTAATTGGCTGCTAACAAAATTGACCTTAGTCTGTGTGTGTGTATATTAGGGAATTTAGACTGTAAGCTCCAATGGGGCAGGGACTGATGTGAGTGATTGCTCTGTACAGCGCTGCAGAATTAGTGGCGCTATATAAATAAATGGTGATGATGATAATGATGATCCAGTCCTAATCAATAAAAAACTATAAATTACAGCGCTGAGCAACAGATTAACGTTCACCGCATATGAAAATGAGTGCGTGAAAATGTTCTAAAAATTGATTTTATTAATAAAACTTCAAAACAACAGTATGAAATCTCCAAATCATTGATCGCATAACCAATATATAAAATTGATCCTATTATACATTATTATATACACAGTTATACTGAATAGTATCATCAGTGCATTGATCTATATATTAGACATGACAGTTCTTTTGTCATTGCACTTAATAACAGTGATTTACAGATTTATCTGAGTGATGGGAAGTTGGAGATGTCCACATTCAAGAAGATGGTGGACGTAGCCGACTATCTTCACTACGGGAGAGCACATCATACAACATGGAAAAACAATATTCCAAGAGGGCAATTGAAATGGTACCAGTGAAGATCGTTTTAACTTGTAAAGCCAAAGATTAAATAAAGGATATTCAAGAAAGGGGCTATCCTGAAAAATGGCTTGATCATGTTTTTAGAGAAGTCTCGCATATGGATAGAAATAAATTATTGGTGGGGAAACTGCAGACTAACCTGGATGTTGGGACACTTAAGAGAGAAAAAGATGTGATTCTGTAGAAATAATATCTAACTCTAAATATAATAAAATGTCATGGGAAGTTAAGAAGGTTATTAAAGCACATTATCCTATTCTCCAACCACGTTGAGAAATATTTTACTACAGAATCAAAGAATGGTATTTAAGAAAGGAAATAATAAGAATTTACCAGCTCATAGCTTAGTAATATGTAACCAAGGGGGTGATTTAGGATCATCTAAAGGATCAGATTGAATCCCCAAAAAGAACAGATGGGTGCTTCAAATGAGGATGTGCAAGATGTAACACCTGTACCCATATGATTCATACATGCGAGTAAGAATTAAAAGGTCCGTGGGTTCATTAATTGTAACACATGCTGTGTAATCCATGTTCCTAGATGTGGCTGTGACTTAGCGTACGTTGGGAGAACTACAAGAACCTTGAAATCCAGGTTCATGGAATACAGAACATGCTAAATAAGAATGTACCATGCCATTTTCATACATGTCATGAAGGAGATATTAGGGGTCTAACAATTGTGGGGTGAAACATATCAAAAATACAGTACGAGGTACAAAAAATTGTGCACACAAGAGGTTTTTTGGATACATCAGCTAAACTAATTGAGTCCTGGAGGGCTAAACAAAGTATTGGAATGAAATGAAGTTTTCTCCTAAAAAATGCATGTGGGTTTCTGTATTTTTTTTTTTCCCCTGTAGCATTTAGGATACAAACAGGGAGGGATTTTCCCATCTCCGAATGGAAAGCTGAACTGAGAGGGTTACATAGGAAGAGCCATTGATCTATTATTACCAGTATTATTTTTTCTGGTCCATCTGAAGG
Source organism: Mixophyes fleayi (assembly GCF_038048845.1). Lineage (NCBI taxonomy): Eukaryota > Metazoa > Chordata > Amphibia > Anura > Limnodynastidae > Mixophyes > Mixophyes fleayi. Next base: position 7,198,171 of record NC_134413.1, on the reverse strand, counting down.
TCGGCAATCATATAAGGGTACATGTGTGTATGTGTGTGTATATATATATATCTATATATATATATCTATCTATATATCTATATATATATATATATATATATATATATATATATATATATATATATATAAAGAGAGATAATATATATGTGTGTGTGCATTCATATTATTTTAGATAGGTATTGAGATAATCTATTATCTGTGTGTATGGTTAACCATTTAACGTTGCCATCTTATTAGATGTTCATATTGTTTTTAAACACTGTTTGTTTGCACAATAGATTGACTAAGTAATAGACTGCAGTTGTTACAATGTGATACTGGTAGTTTCTCCTTTCATATCCATGAGGTCTGTACATACATCGATTCATTAACCATTAATCAGAATCAATCAATCCAGAACAAAGAGCATTTTAGCTGTCTAATCAGAAATAGATACACTTATCTTAAGTCAATGAGCGCATAACTCTTGTTTTGGTCCTATAAATTCTATAAGGAAGGGATAACCGGAGTAATTGCCGCTCTTGCACCACAGAAAGGAGCACAGCCCCTAATTCTTCATCGCCATTGGATAAAGAAAGCTTATACACCTCTGAGGAAATCATATGGATACGACGAACCGCGTTAGGTCTGTTATTTAAAAGACATTGAACATTCATCATATCCTATTTATACATCCTGCTATTGAATGGGTTCCATATTATCTTCAAACTGCAGGAGGATCGCAAGCCGACACATAGAGTGAACTGAAAACTGCTGTCACCAGACAGCTAACCACTCGGTTAAAGCTTTCAAACAGAACGAGCAATCGAATGAAACGGCGATCGGTACTTTGGAATGACTGTCGTTCATCGTGCAAGTATACACACTAATGCGATGTCAGGTCAAGCGGTGGTTTATCGGGTGTTTGGCCCGATAATTGGCTGAAAAACCTGTAGTGTGTACCTAGCCTAAGTGTTGATTGCATTATTTTCTGGCATGGTGTATCACAGGTTATACACCTGTCACACAAAACACTGGCTGTGTTCAGTTTTGGATTTTTTGAATATTGGTAGAATATTAAATCAATCTTTATTTCCTTATTAACATATTAATTCTTATTGATTTGAGATATATTCTTTAACAATTCTTAATTTTAAAATAATTCGCTAAAAGACGTTTTCACCGTTATTTAAACAGAAAAAGACTTTAAGACTGTTATTCAGTTTGGGTTGTTATTTGTTTTTGTCAACAGCAGCGCCACCACTTTATTACAGTATTTTTGTGGTTTATTTGAGTTTTGGGTGGGTGCAAAGTCTGGAGAAGTTGGCTGCACCTGTTCTTAGTTTTGTTCTTTTAGATATTATCGTAGTATGTTTTATCTACTTGTGCATCTGGAGAACTTTGATCAGTTGGCGCCGTTTCATGTGCTAGTTTAGTTCCCACCCAACCCTTGGAACGATCCTCTACTTCATTAAGTGCTGTGCGTAGAGGTGTTTGTCCAATGATTAACAGTACACAACCTTTATATTCTGTTTTAAATATTTGTAGTGTGCTTATTTGTATGTTTTTCCTGTGACTATAAATACCTTAGAGCAAACCTGACCGCAAACCTACAAAAAGTTGTGCAGATTCTGTTTGAATAAACTTCAAACTGTAAACACATTTGCCCAAAAGAGAATGCACTTCAACTTTCCATTTTTTCCCACATTTGTAAATTAAGAATAACAAAACTTTCAAAATAAATATATATTAACCAGCATATTTGTTTTACTTAGCTGATGACATTTAATTTCCAGTGCATAGTTGCAAATTGCAATTCTAAGAGATCATAAAAACATCTCCATAATGTGTATTTAATTTCAGACGGCAAACCTCAGTGCGGGTATACAGTAGATTGTAATTTATTTTGGGGGATTGGGGAGGGGTATTTGCTGACAGCAATTCTAATTGACAAACCATACAATAAGCTGCATTAGCGCAGAATTTATTCTCTTTCTAGATTAGTTTAATATCAGATAATATTGTGTTAATCAAACAGAACATTCCTACTAAAACCAATAAATTATTTACTCAGTAACTAAGTCCAATTTGTTTTTCATGGTGCATGAGCTATGAAGTAGCATTAGGGTTTATCGAAATTGTTGCATGTTCTGTTTGCTGAAGGTGAACTTGAAGATTACTCTATGTAGAAACAGGACCGATGGCCATGAACCATTATACATTTTATTACACTCTATACATACATAGGACACTACACCTCTAACATGACCTGACCACTGGACGTGATCATAATACAATTCTAGTACACTATATACAGACATAGGACACTACACCTCCAACATGACCTGACCAGTGGACATGATCATAATACAATTCTATTACACTATACAGACATAGGACACTACACCCCCAACATGACCTGACCACTGGACATGATCATAATACAATTCTATTACACTCTATACAGACATAGGACACTACACCCCCAACATGACCTGACCACTGGACATGATCATAATACAATTCTATTACACTATACAGACATAGGACACTACACCCCCAACATGACCTGACCACTGGACATGATCATAATACAATTCTAGTACACTATATACAGACATAGGACACTACACCCCCTAAAAAACCACCTCTTCCTTAAAGCCCTTTAGTCCCCCACCCATTGACCTCCTCCCAGTCTCCCCCTACCCCCCTTCCTCTCCTGTCCCCCTCCTACTTCCCTCCTTTTCATTCTCCTCCCCCCCCCTCCGTCCCTGCCTCCGTCATCCCCATTCCCTCCTCCTACCATTGTGTCTCTGTCCGTCCTACCCTCCCCTTAGATTGTACGCTCCTCCAAGCAGGGCCTCCTCTCCTTCTGTTCTCCACCACCTTAACTCTGTTATCCAGCTCCTTGTCTCCTCCGCGAGGTCCTCCGGCCCCTGTCTCTACCCCGCTGGGGGCTCTCACCTCTAATCTAGCTGTTCATTGAGCTTCTGAGTTACTGTGATTTCTGTTAACTGTACTGTGCTGTCTCACCCTGTATCGTGTTTCTGTCTGTCCCTGTACGGCGCTACGGATACCTAGTGGCGCCCTATAAATAAAAATTAATAATAATAATAATAATAACATGACCTGACCACTGGACATGATCATAATACAATTCTATTACACTGTATACAGACATAGGACACTACACCCCCAACATGACCTGACCACTGGACATGATCATAATACAATTCTATTACACTATATACAGACATAGGACACTACACCCCCAACATGACCTGACCACTGGACATGATCATAATACAATTCTATGACACTATATACAGACATAGGACACTACACCCCCAACATGACCTGACCACTGGACATGATCATAATACAATTCTATTACACTCTGTACAGACATAGGACACTACACCCCCAACATGACCTGACCACTGGACATGATCATAATACAATTCTATTACACTCTATACAGACATAGGACACTACACCTCCAACATGACCTGATCACTGGACATGATCATAATACAATTCTATTACACTCTATACAGACATAGGACACTACACCCCCAACATGACCTGACCACTGGACATGATCATAATACAATTCTATTACACTGTATACAGACATAGGACACTACACCCCCAACATGACCTGACCACTGGATATGATCGTAATACAATTCTATTACACTGTATACAGACATAGGACACTACACCCCCAACATGACCTGACCACTGGACATGATCATAATACAATTCTATTACACTGTATACAGACATAGGACACTACACCCCCAACATGACCTGACCACTGGACATGACATAATACAATTCTATTACACTATATACAGACATAGGACACTACACCCCCAACATGACCTGACCACTGGACATGATCATAATACAATTCTATTCTATGTTTATCGTTGAGCATACATTATATTATATCAAGGCTACGCACCACTATTACTATGTCAGCTCATTAAAAATGAATGTAACGTGTGTAAACGTGTGTAAATTAGTACAGTATGAGATTTTGGAAAACCTTTATTAAAGAATAAATTAATAAGTAAAAAAACCCAATAAAACCTTTAACTTAAATTTAGTAAAAGAGACCAATACTAAAAATTAATCATCATAATCACAGATTCTGCCAAAAGCGTATCTCATGGCACCCTGGTGTCTTTGGGTGTAAATGAGATGTGCTAGTTGGTTTTTGGTAGGATTCTCCTCCTCTGCATGTGCCAGTGCTTCCTCCATTTTCCAAGCATCTGTGCATGAAATGACGCCAAAGTTTTAGTGTAACTGTATTGGTCATGTAATATTCTTCTTTTCTTAGTAAAACACAACATAAATGCCAGATACGTTTCAAACGTATCTGTCTCTGTATTGGAATATTTCATTTTTATTTTGGGTTATTTGCATCATCTGCACTTGTGTTCCACATTGCTAATTTCATATGCTTATTTGTAAAGGTACAAATTGAACATATTCTATTGCCAACGCAACAAATCCGTCCTCGAGGCACTACTTTTATACTTGAACCCTAGGGGCCCTACTAATTTTGGTGAATTTTATTTCTACTAACCATGTATCTTGCTGAATACAAAAGGTTTTAAAGTGGTTTAAGTGAACCATTTGTAGGTGATTTGGTTTTGGGAGCAAATGCAGTAAATGGTTTATTTCTAAATGGACAAATTATTCTGTTTTAGTGGAGATACTATAAAATGCTAGATGAACTCTGAAGTTACACATATACGCTACTACAGATTGTTCAACACTTTGGAAGAAATACATTCAGTGCCATGCACCCAACATGTGAAAATTACATTGTGTGTTATAGGAAATATAGAATATTTACATTGTTGGGTATCCGCTGATGGTTCCTCCTCCTAAACCACTTCCAAATCTTCCCCCAGCTCTCCCACCTCCGACTCTAGATCTTCCACCACCTCTTGTATAAGGCAGCCCAGTAGCTGCAGTTCCTGACGAATTATTTTGGTCTCTATGTCAGTAATCCAACAACTCTCTGTATTTGATTTTGAACTTTTGTGTAGCCAGCATTTTTGGAAGATGGATAGCTAAGCTTAACCAGACATCAGCTCTCAGCAATGTGAGAAAAAAATAACAGCCTAAATTCACCAGAAAAAGAGTTGAATATCTTTATTTTAGAGAGACCAGCCACATCTGCTGCACCCTCATCTAAGTCACCCACCACTGATGTGGGTAATTTTAAAACATTTTTAATAGATTATGTTTTCAGTAGCAGGGCTCTCCTGTCTTCTTCTCCGATCCCACCTCATTGACCTGTGTATCCAAGTATTATGCCTCTTGCATGCTGTGTACTATGATTTATGTTACACTTGCAGCCTCATTTAAATTAGAATCCTTCTATCCATTAGTGTAAAGTGCTGTAACAGACACATTTTATTTATAGACAGACGCATATATTAGGGCATGAAGCAGATGCATTATTTGTATGTGCTGTAAAAAATTGTTTAAAAAACAAACAAACACCAAATTAATAACTAGCCCCATCGCTATAGCCTGAGCAGAGCCCCTAATGTAGCGGCACTGCAAATTAATGACCTCAAATAAGCGAAAAGGGGCAACTGTTGTCCCACGCCAACCTCTTGTGATTGGCGGTTTGTATATTGATCCTTCTAGGTCATGCGAGTTCTTTCATTCGCCTCACGGTTCCATTAGTTATTTAAGTTGTGTCCATCTATTAGAGGGTTTTTTATTTAAAATTTCCATTTAGAAATCTTCAAAAAAACAATATTCCCATTGGAGCGTAATAAAGTTTTGAAGGAGGGGTATCGGGGTACTTTTATTAGAATAAAAATGTTTTAAAAAATGTGGTTTTTTTTTTACATTCCAGCATAGACATGCTGGTACTTGTAGTTCTACAACCACCAGCATTGGAAAAAGCAGTCAAGGGCTGTCAGGGCTTGCTGACACTTGTAGTTCCACAATAGTATGTTATCCTTTTATCACTTTAACCCATTACCCTGTCACCCACCACTCAGCGGGAACCCCCAGTGCTATTCAGCATGGGGCTTATTTGTTTAAGGGGACGCATGTGTTTTTTTGCAATCTTGATTTACCTAGGGGATACCGCCACATGCTGACGGAGCTAGGACTGGCATCACCTTATGGCTGAGATCTCATGCTCCCTGTTATAGTGTGAGCACCCCAGACTGGCATTGTCCGCTGCTGGTTACCTCTTAGTTGAGCGTGGGTTCCTCTGCATTAGCAGCAAGCAGACCCGCCTAGTGCACCGTTGCTTATTTATTTTAGGGGGGGAGGAAAATATAATTTTAAGAAAAATTTTTTTTTTTTTTTTTTTAACAAGTAAAGACAAATGCTGATGGTATCATCATCCTCAGAATGTACCTGTACCCTAGGCCCGTGGTCGCTGCAAAATTGGTATATCTGGAGAGGCGGCCAAGTCAATACAGACAGGATCTCCAGGTGTGCTCAACTTCAGTTTGGCCACCCCCAGCATAAGGAGCCACAGGTGCAAGTTGTGTCCTGTGTAAAAAAAAGCAGTAACTTTGGTGGCATGCGCAGTTCATGAAAAGCATAGTTTTACATGTCGCAAATGGACCAACTCAAAATAAGCCTCTGAGTATCTATCTAGTTTAGTACATATAAAATGTGTAGAGGAGGTAGGGTAAATTACCTACTGTAACTACATAGGATAAAATCTGAGAAACAAAGCATTTGGTTATACATATATGCAAATAGCAAGGGTCTAATAGTAGAGTAACCCAACACCTATATCATCATCACCATTTATTTATATAGCGCCACTAATTCTGCAGCGCTGTACAGAGAACTCATTCACATCAGTCCCTGCCCCATGGGGGCTTACAGTCTAAATTCCCTAACACACACACACATACACACGCAGACTAGGGTCAATTTGATAGCAGCCAATTAACCTACCAGTATGTTTTTGGAGTGTGGGAGGAAACCGGAGCACCCGGAGGAAACCCACGCAAACACAGGGAGAACATACAAACTCCACACAGATAAGGTCATGGTCGGGAATTGAACTCATGGCCCCAGTGCTGTGAGGCAGAAATGCTGCCCACTAAGCCACCGTGCTGCCCTATATCCTTAATATAAACAGTTCTGTATTATGTTTGTCTTTGAAAAAGATCCCAGGAGGGATCTAAGGTATAAAGTGCAAATGCTGATCTCATTTCTGTGGATTACAGGTATATAGAATTTCCAATAGTCAGAAGACTGGACTTTGTGTGATGTCATGTCCTAATTACCTGCAGAGTTACCAAAAGAATCTTTCTCCACTTTTATAGAAAGTTTGAATGTCAACAACAGAAATGTAGAATTTATCACTACAATCAGTAGCTAAAAATGAACCTTCCTTGATCTTGAAATCATTATCAAAGACAATAAAATTGAAACATAGACACACTTTGAGGCTATTGACATCAACAGTTTTGGCAACCACTAATCATTACAGAAATTGGCTCAATAATATTTCTTTGGGTCAATTTATCAGGCTTAGAAAAAACTGTTCACAGTTCACAACATTTGAAACAGCCATTTTCCCAAAACCCAATTTAAAGATAAAGGGTATGATATAAGTAGAGTGCAAGAAGCATTAGAAAAAAGTTAGGCAATAAAGATATCAAAAAATGTAGAAGTTAATACCAAACAGGAAGAAACAATTCATCACTCAATATACAGACTCAGTAAGTAAAGAGTATGGTATAATTAATAAACACTGGCACATACGTCTAAAGGATGAAACCTTAGTCAAACTGCTCCCCGTTAAGCCAAAGGTCATCTTCAGAATAGCACCCAGTCTGAAAAATAAACCTGTTTCTGGTCTTTTCCACTAAGTTAGTCCCAAAAAAAAGACTGGTTTTCTATAATCAATAATACAAAAGTTTTCTATCATTGCAACAATTGCAAAATTAGTACAGGTACCAACCCCATCATGCAACTAGCCAGAAATGTAAAATCCACACTAAAATCACATGTGAAACATTGAGGTCAATATACCTTATATCACCTGTCCATGTGGCCAACAATATGTGGGTAAGACTTACTAAAAACTTAAGACTAGATTAGAAGACCTTGGGCCTCATTCATTAAGGAACTTAAATTAAGAATTTTCTTATTTAAGTCTTCTGGACAAAACCATGTTACAATGCAAGGGGTGCAAGTTAGTTTTCTGTTTTGCACATAAGTTAAATACTGACTGTTTTTTCATGTAGCACACACATACTTGATAGCTTATTTGTACACTGAAATTTAAAGTTGATATTTGTGTGCTACGGCACGGTCCAACCAACAAACCTTTTTTTTCTGGGCAATTCACTTACTGAACAACTGGACTATCAGAAACTAATTGGAGTCAGTTTAAAATAAGACAATTCATGATAACAGGTCACTGCTGCATCAGTGGTAATGTACATTGTTACCCACATACTGTTTAGTATCATTACATCTGAACGAGGGGCTGGCCCTCTTACTGCTAATATTTAGGTATGCTATTTTGAATGTTGGAAAAATTTAATTAGACACAAATCTACAAAGTATCTACACCTCCCAAAGTATATATAGACCTCCCACTCCTTCCCCTTTCATCTTCCTTACCATTTGCGCTCTTACCCCACCATACTGGTTAATGTTTCCTAATCACCTGTACTTGCATAATTCAGAATATTTATGTACACTACAGCCTACAGCCTTTTGTACTGTGATGACATCATTGTATGCTGGAATAGAGCTAACAAACAAAAATACAGACTGATGCGGTGGAACATAAGTGTGAAAAATCTTATTAGTATAATTTTTTTTTAAATAACTGTTTAATAAAAATCAACTGATTGATGAAAATGTTGTTTCAGGCATCATTCCAAAATAAAGAAAAAGAAAACAATAATAGGCACTAAATAACCATCGGTATACACAATGTATATCTAAGCTGCAGCTCTCAATGACAGGTTGTGCAGCCTGAAAGATTATAGGCAACAAATAGAAAAATTTGAGAGAGCGCAAAGCATAGATAATAAAATGTATCTAGATTTAATAATATAAAATATCATAAAAATAAGCATTCAGCAAATAGTGATTGGAGTTGATGGTCTAATAGTTCATAGGGACTCTAAAATGCATATAACACATTAATCTTATTAACGTGTCCAACCCGAGTGACCAAGGGGCATATTTAACAAGTAGTGAAGAAACACTTTCAGACACTTACCGTAAATTCCACGCCACTTGTAGTGTCCCGCATATTTATGAACGGTGCATCGCAGCAGATATCGTGGATATCTGCTGCTTTGCATTCTGTTTCGTTTTTGGGAGCAGTCACCATTCAATAGTATGGTGAGTGCTCCCTACCGCAATCTAACAAGTTCTGAAAAAAGTTTTTTTCGGTAACTTGTTTTGCTAATGTACGCTAGCTGAAGCTGGCGTACATTACCATAATTGAAAAATGTCAGTGCTGTCAACTCTGCTCCGAAGAGCAGAGCTGGACAGCGCATGAGTGGAGGGATCACATGATCCCTCCCTGTCACTCACCGCTCTCTCTCTGCAGCTATAGTTGCACATGCCCAGGTCTTCGATCTGCACATGCGCAGTTGCAGTAAGAAAAGAAACGAAGCAGACAAGGAGGAGATCCGGAGACAGCGCATTACGAAGAGGCGGAGTAAGTATTTTTTTTTATCACAGAAATAGCAGTTTATCAGAACTGCTGTTCCTGTGTTGGGTTCCTCATAAATTTGAGAAATAGTTCAATCCTTATCAATGCGATAAGGATTGAAAACTATTTTTCACTTTATGCGAACATTGATAAATATGCCCCCAACTATTGTAAATCTCAGAATCTTAACTGAAAAGGAAGAGACAATGTTCTCCTTGAAGCAAATCTCTCTGAATAGGTGAACGCTTGATATAATCACTTCCCTTAGCTGTGGTGTCCGTGTTATGTTAGTTGTGTAAATTAGGACCCTCCATTGCTTATGTAGCAAGACACAGCATGCAACAAGTTGGATGTAGTCTAAGGATTTACTTATCCTCTCCTCCAGCCGTCATTAGTGAGGGAAGAATCAGAACAAGAACAAGCCGATAATGCAGCAAACCTGTGAAGTGCGCACTCATATTTTTTTTATTTGTTATCTTTGATCATTCCAAAATATCCCCAAAATGTTGGGTTGGGCTTAAATCTGGAAACTGAGTATACCATGGCAGATGGAGAACATCAATGCACTCATCAAACCATTGGACGATCACATGTGATCTGTGGCTGGGGCATTATTATCCTGGAAGATTACCATAGACCTTGCCTTCTAAGGAAATTACTTTACCCAAACCATGCCACAAGAATGCACCCACAACATTATGGAATCACCAGAAACCTTCATCATGGGAAGCCAGCAGTCTGCAGAGTACTTTAGGTTAAAATCCAGTGTTGCCGTTTGCTGATGTTTATGTCTGTATGTTATACATATATCATAAAATATGAGGTTGAAATAACAGCTATGAAAATCTTGTGTTTTATATTTCTGTGATACAGTTCACACCTGGAACTCCCGATCAGCAACGTCTGCATGTGGTGCAATAACTTTGTATAGTTCAGAGCTGTGCGAGCAGGAACTGGGATTTGCCGGACCAGAAGAGCCGTTCAGTATGACTTACTGAATGAGTCTATATCACTTTGGTGATTTATATGACCATGCACAGAGGCTGGCATTCTGGCTTCTGTGTGAATCTGCCAGTGTCTAAGTGACGGTAGGTGAGAGCTGAGCTCGGCAGGAAGTGATTAGGTGTAGTTGCATTGCATTGACTACACAGGATAAGCACATTTAGGGGCAGATTCAATTATCCGCGAGGGGATGCGGTGTGTCTCCGGAAGAGTCAGCGGAGACATATTCCGTTGGAGTTTTTACAGAAATTACGGCTCATTTTTGCATCCCATAGAGATGTAAGGGATAATTAGCAGAGATTTCTATACTGTACTAGTGGGCAAGGTGCACAGCCAGACCATAAAATGTAGCTGCGCTACGCAAGTGCACAACTTGCGTCCGTATTCAGAGTTGAGCGTGTCTTATACTTGTGACGCCTTGTGCTTAGACATGTGTGTCAAGGGTGTTACATGTAAGTTCAGGACAGTTGGGGTGTAGAGAGTCCAGGGCCTGATCAGCCAATAGGCTGACCAGGCTGCAGCCTGGGGCGCTGGATCCTGGGGGGCGCAGCGTCGCCGAGATGTTTTTGTTTTTTCTAAATGTGTCAGCCGGAGTCATCGGGACCATCCCTGGTCTAAAGAAGCTGTCCCGACTGTCACTATCATATGACAGGCAGTCTGGCAGCGAACGCTGGCGCTTTTTACTCTGGTCACGTGAGATCAGGTCTTCCACATCTCACATGACCAGATTAAGTAGCGCCCGCGGCCACACTGACAGGCAGCTAGCATCGATCGCTGCCAGACTGCCTGTCATACACAGCGCTGAAGAGAGGACTCCACAGCAGGTAAGTCCGTTCTAATGTCTCAGCGGGAGGGGCGGCAGATGGGCAGGTGAGGTGGCTAAAGGGGGCAGGTGAGGTGGTTAAAGGGGGAAGGTGAGGTGGCTGAAGGGGGAAGATGAGCAGGCTGAAGGGGGCAGGTGAGGTGGCTGAAGGGGGCAGGTGAGGTGGCTGAAGGGGGAAGATGAGCAGGCTGAAGGGGGAAGATGAGCAGGCTGAAGGGGGCAGGTGAGGTGGCTGAAGGGGGCAGGTGAGGTGGCTGGAGGGGGGGGTGCGATACTTCTGAAATAGCCTATGTTGGGGGAAGGATGGGGGGGCTACGGCTGAAATAGCCTAGGGTGGCCGAAACCCTTAATCGGGCCCTGGAAGGGACACAAGTCAACCACGCCCCTCATAGATGTGTCCGATTTTGACTCAGACGTAGGCTTGAGGTATGTGTTTTATGAGGGATGCCATAAAACTAATGCAAAGTTCTGTGCCGGTGATGATTATCTTATAGTTGCAACGGACGCATCTATGCGCTAGATTACAAGTTGCACATATCTTTAGATACATGTAGCTAAAAATACAGTCGCAGAACTGAAAGTGTACGGATGCTTGTTTTGTGCGTACGCAAAAATGTGCAATTTACGTTCAGGTCTGAATGAGGCCACAATATGCAGAACAAATGCTTTAAAGGTACTCAAATATCACAATAGGGAAAAGCCTTTAGAGTGTGTATAAAACAGGTGCAACATTGGGTACATAGTAGAAGCTCTGTCATCACCAAAAAAAAAACTTCAACTAAAGGTCTTTCTGACCGGTGTTATCTTTAAATGGTTCTTGCTGCTTAAATAACAGTCATAAGATCTAGATGTTCAGAACTCTGCCTGTTTAGCTTTTCTTAGGAAAAGTATGAACCAAGAGGCAGAGGAGGAAACATGATTAAAAGCAGAAAAAAAAAAGATTGAAAGTACAAATACTCCTTTACTGTGAATTTCAAGTATAGAATTTCATGGATTCAGAACAGAATGGGCTTTGTGTGATGTGATGTCCTGCGTCACCTACATATCCTAATCACCTGTACTTGCACAATACTCAATATTTAGGTACACTACAGCCTTTTGTCATGTGATAACATTGTGTGCGTGAATAGAACTAAATGAAACAAAAATACAGAGTAATGCAGTTCAACAAGAGTAGGAGACATGGGGAATGGCAAATCTTATTAGTAGGATTTCTTGAAATGTTTAGTAAACTAATTGGGTATAACTTTGCAGGAAGCTGTATTTCACAGCATATATTGCATTAATGAGCATGTTAGTTGCAGTGTTAAAGTTCAGCTTTCCCAGGTAGGATGAAAAAAAAGTCACCCTACTCAAGACGCCCCTCACCTGAACTTTGGGGGCTTCCCAAGACTGTTCACCTGAACCCAGGGCTGTGGTATGCTGCATTAAGAGAGGTGATCGCAGCCCCCCAGCACCCACAATATAGAGGTCCAGGGAAGAGTGACAGCGCTGTTCAGTCTTTTGGAGAAAGGAACAAGTTGTTTTTTTTGTGGACCCCATAGAGGCTCCTGCCCCTCAATGACCAGGTTGAATCCAGTTCACATTATAACAGGGGGACACTATGCTGGGGGATTCAATGTTCTACTGTGACCAGTCAGCCGGTCTAGTGATGGGCTAGTTCCCACTGTAGTATCCACACTCCTCGTTCTCCTGCTTTAGTGTGGTTTTAGCTCAGGATGTCTAATGCAAGCTCTGGTTATGGGTTTTGGGGGGAGGGGTGCACTTTTTTTTTATCTATTTATTAATATGTTACTGTTTTTTCCCATTCATTTCAATGTAGTTTTCAGCACAATATAACATCTAGTGATGGAGCAGGGTACAACGTTATAATAATGTCACTTTTGTGAGTTTGATACAAATATCAGCCATAAAATGTCAACAGAATAAAGCCATTTAGTAGCTAAATTGTCATAAAAATAGATCATTGATAAAAGCTATATTGTTTGGAGACCATTATCTAGTTAATTTTCTAAGCCTGACGAACTTTAAAGTGTGAATTAGGAAAATAACAACAAAAGTCATATAATAAAAGTGATACTGTATATTTGCAAACTGGAAAACAAAAGAATTTTTTTTTTACTAATGTGCAAAAACGCAACCCCACAATACATTGCTAAATGTACCTGTGCCTATCTGCATCCCATGCAAAACGCATTTGCGCAAAACAGGCGCATGATGTCACTATTGCGAAGTGTAGAAGGGAGCATTTTTGCACATTCGTAATTAATTCTGCCTTTGTTTTTCCAGTTATATTAAAATATATCACTTTTATGGTACTGTTTTCTTTTACCACACAAAACGTTTCTGTTACCCTGTATTGTCTTCTGACTACTGTACAACTTTTTTTGCATACAGTTTTATCTGAAAACAATGATTCACTTAAAGGGAAATTCACCTGGAGATGACCACGTATTGGCTTGTATGTGCCGTCCTGCAACTCTATACATTGTTTTATTGAATTTTAGCTGTATGCTGTGCTTCAGAACCATGACTGTATATAATGCAGTTGGCTTATCTATTTATCTGGGACACGTCTCCTGTCATCTCTGCACTGGATACAATTATATCTACAGAGCAGATTTGTTTTCTCTCCTAGGGTGATGAAAAGAAACAACTTTGTCATATATATACATGGCTAAAAAGCACAAAAGGAACTTAGAAAGAAAATGGTAAGAAGTTAGTAAAAGATGAATGTGGTCACACACAAAGCTAATAAAGTAATTTCAGTGTTAAAAATAGTTTGTCTGCATTATATTTGGTTCCTATTTACTTTATAGTAATATTGAAACAAACTATGTTATTTTGGAAACAGAATTGCCTGTCTGTGTCTTCCTCCTGCTTCACACTTGGGGCCAGATTTACTAAGCTGCGGATTTGAAAAAGTGGGGATGTTGCCTATAGCAATCAATCAGATTTTAGCTGTCAATTTGTAGAATGTACTAAATAAATGAAAGCTAGAATCTGATTGGTTGCTATAGGCAACATCCCCACTTTTTCAAACCCGCAGCTTAGTAAATCTAGCCCTTGGTTTTTAAATGTTATATTAGGATTAAATCTTATTCCATTCTAGAGACCAGAACCACGAATTAAAGCGGTGTTGGCTAACCTTTGAAACTGCAGGTGTTGTGAAACTACAAGTCCCAGCATACCCTTCCAGCAATAAGCTGCTCTATATTGGCAAAGCATGCTGGGACTTGTAGTTTTGCAAACTCCTGGGGTGTCACAGGTTAGCCAACACTGAATCAAAGCATAAAAAAAAGCTGAACTCTGTTCCGTATCCGGGAAATAGAATTTACCTTTCATCCCACACAAGCTATTTTTTGCAATAAGACAACAGCACACCTTGCACAGTAGAGAGTTTGATAGGATTGGATACGTACAGTTAAAGGAAGTGAACATACTGCAAAAATGATTGTCATAACTGCCAAGAGAATAAGATGATCTAGCTCTTCCATGCCAGCCTGCTTTACATATTCTATCTTGGATCCGAACTTGGCACCAAAAACGCTCCGTTGGTTTTGAATTTGGTACATCTGGTAAAGGCGTCTCATAATAGCCACATTGCAGATGATGATGGCTACCACAAATATCCCCATAACCGTACCATATAGTACAGAATAAGCAAGGACATCGGGCTTTGATTCCTCCGCAGTCATTTGAATAAAACACCAGGTTCCGGGGCAGTACTGCTGGAATTTCCCAATGCCCACAAAAGGCATCACGCAGAACCCAGCGCTGAAGATGTAGACTACAAGAGGGACCACAAAACCAACCTTCTTAGTGATGTAGTTATGGTAGAAAAAGGGTTGAGCGAGAGCAATCCAGCAATCTACAGCCATGGCAAAAAGAATAAGCATTGGAGCCAAACCAAAGAAAGTCATAAAGAAGCTGAATATATTACATAGATTTCGGTTTTCGGCCATCTGGACCAGTGTCTGATTTTTGTAATAGGCAGCCAGCACCATTGGGCTCACCAGACATTTACCCATCAGATTTGTGACCGTCAGACCAGTAACCAAAATATAGAAAATAGAGGTTTTGTCCTTCACCCGTAATTTGTGTTGCCATAAGATAAAGATTGCAATGATATTCCCCAGGAGGCCAGCAGAAAAGAGCAATGAGCTGGGTATCACCGAGTAATTACCTTGAATGGCTCGGCTATCAGAGCATGGATAAAACTCCATGTAGAGACTCAACACGGAGGATACAATTGTCCAGCAGCCAAGGAGAGGTGGAAGCCGACGTCCGTGAGTTCTGAATTGCTCATCTGTCTGAGACTGGCTTTTCTATATGAATGGTTCAGCTCCTAGGATGCCTGAAGGAGGTGGAGAAAAGCAATTGACAAGTAAAATAAAAAGGCTTATGCAAGGCGTGTCCTATTCTGCTGTAACTGGAATAAAGCCAGAAGAGGAAAGTTTGCAAAGAGGAAGTGTTGTAAATATAACCAGTTGTGTTTGTAAACGTGCTGGTGTAAAATGAATTTACAGCTTTAGTTAGATGATTGATTATTATTCTGGTGGCTGTACAAGGCCAAAAATGTACTTAATAATAAAAATGATAAAGCAAACACTTTCAGTAGACAGTAAATTAAAACTTAAATGAAATTATTAGCTCCCCTATCTGTATATTCTACCACTTATCCTGTCTCATATTGCAGCATACATGTCTTTTTCTACCGTGAAAGTGTATGTAGATGAACAGAGCAATAGTCAGTGTTATGTTGAGAGTATGGCGCTTGGTTATGATGTCACAGCCTGACGCCACGCTCCAAGTCCCAGGAGGTGAGCATGCCGCTCCCCGCCTGCTAAGGTGGGGTACAGCACAAGAGGGGGGATGCCGTTTAAGGTGCCCCCATGACTTGCTCTAGCCCTGAATATGCTCACAGAGTGATAGACGATCAATAAAAAAAGCTGTGTGCTCCATCTGTAACTCTCAATACTTGTCTCCAGTCTGTGCTCTAAATCAGGTTCTGGCACATGTGTTAGCACCTGTACCTTCTTCTTAAGGTGTGTTTGAATGGGGTGAGAGCACTTTTTTGTTTTCAATATATATCTCCCGCTCGTCCGGATGTTTCTAGTGTTGAAGCGATTGCCAATCAAATCATCAGAATGTTTACAGCAGCACAGTGTATTTCAGGGATGAGCCTGCTGATCGTGTGGGAGGGAGTAACCTGTCCACTCACTCTTGTGATTGTTTAAGTGAGGTCTAAGCTGCAGTGCCGTGAAGAGTAGAGAGGGATGGAGGCACCGGATGAAATCACCGACTTGAGACTTCCGTCACACTGATGGGAGATTGTGGTGTCGAACGAACCTCTATATGGAACAAAGTTGTTGTTTTTTTCATAGGATTTTCTAGCTTCTCTATAAAGATATGTTACCTATATGCACTTATGTGCCTTACAGCCACTGCATTATGTCATCTCTCGGGTGTATGTGCAGCTCTGTAGACTTTTGTACCGCTGTATGGTAACTTCATTGTCTCCATGAAAGGGGAGGGGTGTCGGGGTCAGCCTCGCGCTTCAGAGGAGCTAGACACATCCTGGGGAAGTGGACAATCCCCCCCTAACATGACATGGCCATGACTCCTTTCCGTGTCCTGATTTTAAAAGCTTATGCGGTATATTACGGATTTCAGCAGCCAGTTTCTAGACGTTGATTACTTCCCTTCTTAACCTCTGGCTTTTTGTTTTTACGTTGTCTGGGTTCTGTAACCAGGGTGAGTAAATATCAGCAATCTGAATCTATTTTACTTCTTTACTTCTTTTTGTAGGGCAGCACGGTGGCTAAGTGGTTAGCACTTCTGCCTCACAGCTCTGGGTCATGAGTTAAATTCCCGACCTGTGTGGAGTTTGTAAGTTTTCCCTGTGTTTGCATGGGTTTCCTCCGGGTGCTCCGGTTTCCTCCCACACTCCAAAAACATACTAGTAGGTTAATTGGCTGCTATAAAAAAAAAATTGACCCTAGTGTCTGTCTGTGTCTGTGTATGTTAGGAAATATAGACTGTAAGCTCCAATGGGGCAGGGACTGATGTGAGTGAGTTCTCTGTACAGCGCTGCAGAATCAGTGGCGCTATATAAATAATTGGTGATGATGATCTATTTTACTTCTTTATCTTGCACTCTTTCTCCATCTCTCTGTTTCATGACTTTAGTGAACCTTTCCATTTATTGTCTGCAGTGATTTATGTTCTTAGTGCCCTCTGCTGGTTACTCATTATAAACCAACATTGCATTATAAAGTTGTCCTCATGCAGCTTCTTTACCTATGACGCAGGGTTGAAAATTGGACTGTGCGAAATTAAGGGCTAGGGGGGCGGCATTTTTCTTTCTCGCCCCAGGTGCTCAACTTTTAACTTACGGCTCTGCTATGACGTAATCAGGAAATTACTTGGGCTCAGTTTCCATATTGCTTATTTGCCTAGGAAACCTATCCTCCATGTATAATCGGTTTAGCTTCATAGGTTATATGATGAAATAATGCATTTTGGCATTATAACTACAGTTACCTGCCAGATCATTAGACATCCCACTTCCTTGTGGCTTCCTAACAATGCAGCTTCTATGTGTTCTCTTAAATGTTCTATTAGATAGAGGTTTCTATGCAAATATTGAGCACTCATGGGCTACTTAAGCAATAAATTATTGATCTGTGTGTATTACATCAGATTGTTTATTCCAGTTTCACCTCATCCTGTAACTCATCAATAAAGTTGAAGCTGCTGGGAGCTTAATACATGTTTTTTGGAGTTGTCCACTCATTGTGAAAACCTGTGGATGTTTGAACTTATTTTCCTTATCACTAATACAAGACTCCCACTTCTATCAGAATTGTCCCTTTTAGTCATCTATCCCCCAAAACTCCAAACATACACCTGATATGTAACGGGTCACAAATTAATCACAACCAGATCGGCACTAGCCCAATTTTGGAATCCACCCCCTCCCCCTCCACCTATGCCTAAAACTATTTCCAATATTCAGAGCCATGAGATGTAAACCATCAGGTTCAAAAACTCCACATCCGTTTCCTCCCCTTTACCAAATGGTGTCAATGGCGAACCGAGCCACTCCACCCCGCAACTCCAGTACATAAATTAATGCTAAGCCTTATATGTACTTTTGCATCTCTGTTTGCTGTTCACTTTATTATCCTAACCTTATAATACAGATAAGTGTTTTCTGTGCCAGGATTATTGCCTTGTCCAATTTTCCTTCCCCTCGCTTTCTTCCCCAGTTTAAGGTTGTTTTCACACCATTTTTTTCCTAATGTTTTTTGCAAATTACAAAGATTATTTATATGCAAATGTTTTGTATCTCAATGAAAAAATTCTTAATAATAGCTTGAGATAGAAAATAAAAATAAATAAAGTTGAAGCTAGAATCTCACATGGTCTTGATCAGTGTTTCCCAAACCTGGTCCTCAGGGACCCCTAATAGATCTTGTTTTCCATATCTCCTTGCTGGAGCACAGGTGTAATCATTACTGACTGATACATGTAACTAGGCATGAGCGGGCTCGGATTGCGCTAATCCGAGCCCACCCGAACAGTGCGGATCCGACGGGATCCGAGCACTGTTCGGGTATTTCCGGCCGCAAAGAAAACCGAAACAGAGGCTCTGACGTCCAAGTCTCGCGTTGGATCTCGCGAGACTCGGATTGCATAAATTCGCCGCTTACGCCCACCATCTTCATTCGGGCTCAGATCAGGGAAGAGGGAGGTTGGAGTTTGTAGTGGTTCTCTGTCCTGCTGATCAGTCCAATGGTGCTTTTGTCCTGTGCTCTGTCCTGCTGAGTCCAGTGGTGCTTTGGCCAGTGCTCTGTCCTGCTGAGTCCAGTGGTGCTTTTGTCCAGTGCTCTGTCCTGCTGAGTCCAGTGGTGCTCTTGTCCAGTGCTCTGTCCTGCTGAGTCCAGTGGTGCTGTGTCCTGTGCTTTGTTCTGCTAAGTCCATAGTTATTTTAAAATTTTAAAAAAATCCTAAAAAAATTATACAAAAATAATTAAAAAAAAATATAAAAAAATTATACAAAAATCTTTTAAACAACATCAGGGTGGGTGCGAGGGCCCAAGGACAATTCCATCTTGCACCTCCTAGCAAACTCTTGCAAACTGCCATCCTGTCTGCCACTGCAGTGCCACTCCTAGATGGGCCACGTGTTTGTGCCGCCCACTTGTGTCGCTTAGCTTAGACATCCAGCTACCTCGGTGCAACCTTTTGGACTAAAAACAATATTGTGAGGTGTGAGGTGTTCAGAATAGACTGGAAATTAGTGGAAAGTAATGTTATTGAGGTTAATAATAGTGTAGGAGTGAAAAAAAAAAAAAAAAAATAGGGAATTTAGCACTTTTTATGCTTTTTTAAAAAAAAAAATCAGAACCCAAAACCCAAAATCAGAACCAAAACCTTTCGTGGGGTGTTTTGGCAAAACAAATCAGAACCCAAAACACCAAAAGTGGCCGGTGCACACCCCTAATTGTAACAGATCCACAGCTGGTCTAATTATATCACTTGTGACCTGAAAAACCTGCACTGTTAGGGGGCACTGAGGATAGGATTTGGGAAACACTGGTTTAGATGAAAGGGGGGCATTTAGCTGCCTGTCAATCTATATCTCCCCACATCTCATGTAGACAGGACAGAACAGTGAAACAGAGGCTCCACCTTGCTTTAGGCTATCGAATCCTATACACATAATTCTGCGCGTCATGGCACATCTCAAAGCTAACTGCAGCTGCAGCAGTGCAGACAAGCAGGCGAGTTTGCAATTCTGTAATGCTGCAAACATTTGCACCAGGAAATTGCTGTGTTTAAGTGGTCCACTGCCAGCACAAAAGCCACTATTGCCAATAAAAAGCAAGGGTCTCCTTTTCCAAAAAGGAGATGAAAGTAAAGTAGAGAAATCCAGCATAAAAACAACTTTTGTTTCTATAGAGAGGAAAGCGGCAGCCACCAATGATTATACGGAGGTCCTAGAGACAGCAGCATATCCTGACAGTGAAAGAAACAGTTATACGGTTGATCCAGAGCTTAATTAAGACATCTTAGTTTGATTTGAGGTACAAGGGCAACACTGCATAACATTAATAGGCAGTTGAGCCAAAGACAAGCTGTGCTACAGTCACACCGTGGTGCCAATATTGCAAATAAGAGAACGACACTCTAAATGGCTTCTTCTGTGATGATACACTGACAAGCCACAATGGTACAGAACGCCAAGCACACTCCATAAAATATATCTGACCACCAGTTATGTTTGTTGGAGATGTTTAAAAACTCCCGGGAATTATCTACTTATTTGGTGGGACTGCCCCAAGATACAAAAATTCTGGACAGAAATTGTTACAATTGATAAAATTATTCTAAATTATGAAGCTCCGCTAGAACCAAGCTTTTGGCTGCTAACTTTATCTTGTATCCTCATTAACAAATACAAAAAAATCACTTTTAAATCACTTAAACAATGCTGCTAAAGCAGTAATATCTATTCAATGGAAATCTACCATCCCACCTACATTAAAATATTGGTACACCCGAATTGTTTACTATATGTCAATGGATGACCTGATCTCCTCAACTAATGATAAATCTTCAGATTTTACATCTACTTGGCTTCCATGGTTAGATTTCAAGGAAACTGATTGTTACAAAGACTACATGTTTTTAACAAATAGAGACAAATAAATATTAAAACTATCAAACATTTATATGCTTTCTCAATAGTTTATATTTTCCTATCTACAGATTTAAGCTGAGTTTAATTTCCATGATAATTATCTTTCTAATGATTAAAAGCGGTCCTCTCTTACCCTAATTTTCCTCCCTCTTCTTCAGTCTTTTTCCTTTCACTTTCCCCATCACCTCCTCGTATGTATTAACCCTCTAAAATTTGTCATAAATGATATCAGAAAATGAAAAGTATTGAATTATATTTATATTTATTAATACAAATGTTTCAATATATACTTTCAATAAAAACAGTTTAAAAACATACACTGGCAATCTTACAGTTGGCGCTCTCTTTACACAGAAAGGGAATGCTGGCGACTGGTCTGAAAGAGAGACCTTTAACAAACGTGGGTTCCCATCAAACCTCTAGTGTAATAATGTGTCAACAACTGATTTGTCTCGAAATCAGACACTAGCAGTCTTTGCAGAGTTTTTTTGCCTAACATGACTGCAGGACTTAGTATAGAGTATGGAGACTGGTAATCTTCATTCCAAAATGCAATTAAGGACTTAGATCTGTCTGCGAGTGAAAAGGTAAAGCTTCTAGTCAGATAGCGTTTAAATGAGTCCACAGAACATGCAAATCTGATCAGAGGCTTTAATATTGAATGTACGTCGCTAAAAATGATGTGGGAAGAGCTTTAATGAGTGTTACAGCTTCCTGGACGTCATTGAGAACCAGGGGCTGTGGGCAGAGGACATCTGTGGGCTACCTTGGGCTCTGGGCCACCTGCGTTTTTACCCTTTAAAATGTACATAATAGGCTGAGTGGAGTCTTACCCCTGGGCTAAAATTTGCTAGCCCTCCCCTGTTGAGAACGCACTGTTCAGAAAGACTGAAGAATTTCCGAGAGGTCTCTAACAAAGGATGCCAGAAGCTGAGAGATCTAAGCAATTTATTAATGGAGCTCCAGTCTGCCAAAGGGAGATCTGCAAGGCCTTACATTTTTTGATATAGCATGTGGTCTCGGCCCTATAATACAGAATCTACCATACAGCCTGTAAGAGAAATGGATTACTCAAGGCTTGAGGTGTGAACTGCAAGATAACATATCGTTCCTTCTCCTTTTTTGTAGACTCCGTATGTCAGCAAGCAAGGACTTGGAACTATCCTAGTATTGATCAATGTTTAATAATACTCATCTCAAGTCAGAAAGGATTGCTGTGCTCCACAACCTAAGAAACACTGTCCACAAAACCAATGTGTTTCCTACAGATCTCCCATGTAAACTTCCTGGCTCTTACGATAAAGAGGAGATGCCAAATGTGAGTCAAAAGTATCAGTCACACAAGAATCCCCAGCCACTCAGATAATGTCCTGGTTTAAGAGAGAGGCCCCTTGCAGAACATAAAGCTTTTTTCAGAGAGAACAATATTTGCTATAGAGGCTGATGCCAGCCTCACATCTCCTATGGACAAGAATTAAGGGACAGATTCAAGTCCGAACGCAACTTGCACTTGTGCGCGGCACCGATCATATTCAAATCCAGCTCAAGATATGTTTCCTTTTGAATCTAGGTGTAAGAATGCTCTGGCTATACGGTACTTGCAGTACGTAGACACACAAAACAGGCTGCACAAGTGTATGTACAAAGTATGTAAAAGATCACATAGCGCATAAAGTTTTTATCATGACATAAAATAACAACTGTTACCAGCAAAATCATTTTTACATTTTGAAAATTAAATTTCATTTTATTTACATTAATTACATTACTAAAGATGATTTCACCGAGTACTGTACATACATGCATTTTTGCAGTCTATCTTTCTAGCATACACATATTCTATACTATTCAATTCAAGACTATGTTGTGTCAGTCATCACTATCACAGTACTGACACCTGATCTGTAGCTGGTGCAAATGATACCGCTGAAAACAAGCGTACTTATGAATCGCCTCCGAGTTCGATCCCCTTCTCTTCTTTTTTCTGAGTCGTCGCTGTTCTCCGTTCTGCGCTCAACCATGCTGTGCTCGCAGTGAATGTCGGCGTGATGGCGTCATCACGGCCAACATTCACTGCGAGCGCAGCACGGAAGAGGGGACCAGGGAGGGAGCCGGATCACCACCTGACCTGAACGTGACCACCTGACCTAGACCGCAAAAGGTACGTTTTTTCATGTTTTGGGTTTTTTTTACAGCATTTTTTATTTTCATCCTGCCTTGGGCCCCTGGGCACCTGCCCATCGTGCCCAGTCGAAAAGACGGCCCTGGCCTATGTTAGTCCGCCCCTTTCTCTCTCATTCCACCTCTCATGTTATAGGCAGTAGTGTCATTTGCATTCAGACGTGAATTGTCTGCAAGTGCGTTCATTGACGTAAGGTCCATTTCTCAGCAGACACAGAGCTGTTTCACATGAGATACAGCAAGCAAAGGGATGTACATGAATCAGGCCCTTGGTGTTTGTCTTTCTATAGTGTTTGGATTTTTTTTTATTTATCTTATATTATTTAGGCTTAGCCATTTAGGACATGTTATTTATGCCTGCCATCGAGCTTTGTAGTAGACTCCAGTAATTCGTTTTTTTTTATCACCTTTTGGCAAAAGTGTGGTTAAACTCATGATCCTGCTATACATACTTAATGGGTCATTGAGCTGCTAAATATTCGTACAGTTCATTTGTTAATTTACTGTAGATACGGTTTATCTTTTTCTTCCAACCTTTCTGTAGATTGTGAGTTTATGTACACGTTTTACTGCTGGAGATATCTCATTGGAACAGTGTCTATGTTTATAATTTATAGTATTGTGTAAGGCTGGGTACACAATACAGTTTTTTCAGCTGATTATCTGGCCAATCAAATGTTAAGTGACAGTTCAGCCCGATATGACATTAGTGTGTACGCTGCAAAGATTAGAGGTTATCGTTCCAAAGCTCATCGTATCGTTTGATTTGATTTTTAAACTGGACTAAAAATCTTGTTCAACGATGGAACGATGTTGTTCCAATCCTGCAGTGTGTACGCACTCAGGACCGGCAGTGTTCATAGATCTCTACGAAGTTTACAGAATCACCATCTTTTCAGCAGATGGCTATGACAGATGAAGAGCACAGATCTGAAGGTAAATCATGTGAAACATGTATAGTGTGTACACAGGAATCAGCTGCTCATCGGGACTTTTTCTGTCGTTGGTAAAATCATTAAAGATGACACATTGGGAGAAAATTCTGTAGTGTGTACCCAGCCTCATACTGTGGTTTTCTCATATCAATAGTATGCTTTGTTTAGGCTTATGTGTTTATTTGATCTTGAACCAATTGTTACTATTTCTATTTACATGTTTATACACACTGAGAGATACTGCTGCAAGCACGCTATTTGCTTCTGAATAACAAATTCTACACTGAAACTGTTTTCTCTGTGATATTTTTATTTTGTTAATGTGACATTGTTTTATGTTACAAAAACATCTATAAAAACACCCTCTGAAATATGCTGTTTGAATGAGCATTGATTCTGTGTGTTGTGAGAGCTCTTTACACTGTTGAAAAACAATTCCTAAACAAGGCTATAACTGGCTTACAATTGTTCTTCACAAGGGAATCATTAAAATAACTATAATCTTTCATTGTCTGGATAAATACCCCACAGTATATATTATATCTGTGCTATATGTTTATATTACACCCTATTTTGAAAAAAACAAAAAACCTTTTTATTTAATTTAAATTTTTAACTGTCCTTTCAGTCTATGCATGTTGTGGGCAGTAGACTAGAACAGGGTCCTGTAGAGCTATAAGATTATACATACTGCCAACTTTTCCTTGTTAGCTTCAGGGAGAACCTTGGTGAGGTGGGGGCGGGGCTTGACAGATTGCATCATTTTTGGCCATGCCCCCTAAATGATTGTCACAATTTTTACTAATTACATCAGGGGGCGGGGCTAAGATGATGCAATATATGAGTCTTTAAGCACCACCCCCGTCACTTATCTATTGCGGGGGCGAGAATCGGGAGGTTGCCCTGCTCTCCCGGGAGTTCTCCCAGAAATGCGGGAGTCTCCTGGAATGTAGGCAACTATGCGTTAAAATATATCAGCTAATGTATCTCTATAGACTGAAGTGTCTTTTACATTTCTGTTTCCATTACTGAAGTCATGTTGTCTTACCTGTCAGTCTTTGATTAAATCTTGGTCTCCATGAAAATGGCCACCTCCATAGGCATCAATACATGGGCATAGGACACAATTTCTGAACTGTGTCATCATGCCACAGATGGTGAAGCCAACCACGTCTTGTACTGTCTCAGCATCAGGGAGAATGCCAGACTCTTCAGGGAGTGAGGGAGATCACCCCTATTTCAGGGAGTCTCCCTGACAGTCAGGGAGAGTTGGCAAGTATGAGATTATATTATCGCTCTGTATAGTTTGAGGATTGATCAGCGCTGCCACGGTGATACAATATAGTTTTGATAAATAGACTCCCTTAGTCTCATTTTCTTTCTGTCTCCAACTTTTGACTTTAATGTCTACTATGTAATCTCATCTTCAATCTTTCTTCAGTGCTTTTTCTCCTATGTCAGAATGTACTTCTTGTCTTTTCCATTGATCTCAGTGTCCTCTAGTTTGTCTCACAGCTTCTCATCTTCTTTCTATCTCCAACTTGTGTCTGTTTCTTCTACCTCCCAACCTCATCTTCTTTCTAACTCCAACCTGGAATCGGGGCCGTTGCCTCTTCCCCTATCAGTACACTACATACGGCTGCTTGGTGGGCAAGAGGAAGGCAGAGGATTCTGCCCTGCCGCTCCATTATATTTTAACCACAATCGGAGCAGTCAGGTAGCATCTACTGCCCATTTCTCAGGCTCCAATCAGAGTGAAAGAGGGGGGCGGGGCTGACCAATCAAATTGACGGTGGGTGCTTAATTGCCCCCCCACCCCTAAATAAAAGTCCAGCACTGTTCTTGGATGAGATGCAGACAGATTAGGTCAAAACATGTTTCTCTAAAGATGTTATTTTAAAGCAAGATCAAGTATGCAGCATTTTTATATAGATTGTCTTACTAAGTGGAGTCGATTTCTCAAAGATCTAAAATAGTTATATATATTGAACTTCGGTCACGAGACTAAAATGAAATTGTGAGAACAAATCTCTGATTTACAGCTATGTTTTTTGCAGCCAAAAAGTGGAATTATCTTACAGGGGAAGTGTTTTGGAAACTATTTTGATGTTTCACAGCAGACATTTCTGCATAAAGAATGCCTCTATTTTTTAAAACAGTTGACGTGATTTCATTTAAGCTGTAAGTTAAGGCCTCACCCTTCAGAAACTTTCATTTGTTTCTAAAAGTACATCATAGGCTAAGAACTATTTTAAAATTAATGTGTCTAGAATCAGCCAGACAGAGTATTGAGATCTTCGCTTAATAACAATACAGTGGATTTCGGGTAGTATTAAGGTTGAAGAGCTCCTGTAATGTCTAAATTTCCTGCATTTCCTTCGCTTGACAGAGTGGTGGATCCAAAGAGGCTTATCAACTCTATAGTGTAGGGGGAAGGGGAGCTTTGCAGGGGTACAGGATGTACAGGATCTGTCAACTGATTGGTGGATGGTGCTGGCCATTCACCAATCAGAGTAGTGGGAGGTGTTCACACTCTGATTGGTGAATGGCTGGAATTGTCCACCAATCTGAGTGCAGGATGCTGTAACAGCGCACTGGGAGACAGCAAGGGACCGCAGGAGGGGTAAGCCATTTAAATGGGTCGCCCAACGCATCTGGGGTTTGATTTTCACATCAATAGAGATTAGATAGGGGGTCTAAACCGCACACCCACTAAAATAAGCTCATTGATCTGCAATCTGGTCTCAATTTCGTGAACACATCCAGCTCGGTAAGGTCTGGTGTCTGGTGTGAGATGCAACGGTTGGAGCTGAGTGTGTTGTGATTGGCTGTCGTAGTCTCAGTGGAAGAAGCTTGAGATCGGAATTACCGCTTCTACGATTTCTTAACTTTAATATCATTATTTATATTATAAATATTAAGTGACTCTATAACCCTGCTTATAAATAAGATATATTTTGTTGCAGACTAGAAGTCGCTCTGAGGTTATTGAACCCTGCTGGAAGCTACTGAATAGATATCTTACTGTTCCATACAGTGCATTGACCCAGCAAATAACCCAGACGATATAGCGTGCTATAGAAAGAGACGTAGCTTATAAGATACAATGTAAACTTTCCAAATCACCAGCTCCTCTCAACAGGGCACATGTGAAAGACAACTGAGGGGGAAAAACGTGACTGTGGGTGACCCTTAGAATAATGCAGCCTTGTACATCTGTATAGTCCGATCATTTTATATTTAACCTTTTCCCTGCCAGAGATCTGGCCAAAATTGCACCTCGGCAGGCCGTAACATTTTTTTTCCCTCTTCCACTCTGCATCATTTTATCCTGGCAAATTTTTTTTTTTTTAGAATGAAATGTGTACTTTTCTGGACTTTAATAATAAATATATATATATATATTTTAAAGCATAGAGACATTCAATACAGTAATATTTGTATATATTAGAATTCAATTACAGGTGTAACCAACGTACAAGAATATTCACATTATTGCTGATTCAGTGGGTATAATTACTGAAAAGCAGCCTTAATTAACAATCTCTTTATACTTGTCATAAGAGTGATATTAATTATAATACCAGTACGAACATTCCAAGTATGCATTAAAGTGACATTGAAGCGCGGGGAGACCAGAAGAGAAGGACAGACCCAATCTCCTTCCCTATAATAGAATTGGGGGATCTCGAAGAAATATTCTAGTTTCAAACCAGAGAGTTTGGTGGAAACAATCATGTAACTGTGTTCGCAGCAGAGTAGATAAACTATTTATATAGCTTTCCCATGTTTCAAAGAATTTACAAGTTAATTTTCCTTTCTGGAGAGATGCCTCCAACCAGTCCATCAGCAGAGGAAAATACATCTTTTCCTTAGTCTAATGTTGGAGGTGAATTCTGAATCCACATAAGGAGAATCGATTTTCTAGCCACTGCAGAAATTGCCATGACCATAAAAACAGGTTAACACTTAAAAATAGGTATCACAAAAGAAGAAGAAATAGCTTTACAGTTGCCACTGATTGCATTCACCTGTTCTAGCGTGCATACACAGCCGTCATCATTAGTAAGCGGCACTTAGACTAGACCTGTAGCTGGATCAAGAGATGCGGCTGAAGAATACGTAGCTTAGAGATGTCCAGAGCTTGAATCGGACGCTGCTGTCTGAGTGCTAGTTTGGCACGCCGATAACTGTACATTGACTTTGGCCAAACACCCTTTTTCTGCCCCATTCCCTTCCTGAAATCATAGTCTGTAGTAAGTGTCCTGTGCGATCGAAGACGATTTGAACATGGCCGTGTTCTGTGGCGTATGGTCAGCTTTTGGATATGCGCAGAGCGATTTTGCAAATATTGCGCACAAAATCGCCATTTATGTCACTTGATGAATCAGGCCTCAAATCTCTATTTTCATGTATGCAATAAGCATTTCACACTCATATCCTTGTACTCCATCTAGCTGTAACCCATGCCACCAGCTATTAAAAAACCTATAGAACCAAAGGTCCATTATTCACCTATAACAGCTCCTATTTCCCATAGTGTTAGATGTGCTCACCGTCTTAGGTGTGATAGGTTTATATCTATAGGCTAGTGCGTACAAGCAGATAGGAGACTGAGTCCTGATAATACTAAACAGCAGACTACAAAACTGCAACACATACACATGTCAAGGTAACCAAAGAGAAGTGAGTGTTAGTGACAGGCCGTAAGAACTGTAACACTCTGAAGTCACTGCAAGTGCCAGGATTCCCGTAGCAAACTGAAGTCAGCGAGCAAAGCATGTACTAATAACTGTAACAATCTGAAGTCAATGCAAACAGCAAATCAGAGTAACAGAGACAAAATCAGGGCAGGCGGCAGTCTAGAATAGTAGCTGAGGTCAGTGCAGGCAGCATCACAAGTAAACTTAAAACATTCAGGTCAGCACAGGTGGCAGACAATGTAATTGTTGAACGAGCACGCCCACCAGGGTAGCAAACCCTATAGCCGGCAATGAGTGAATGGCACTGAGACCCTAATAAACAATAAACCCACCAGAACCAATCCAACACAGCCAATTAGTCCAGCCCTCACAATGCTAATGAATATCCAGCACCCGAGTCAGAGGGTATTAAGGAAACCAAGTACCCAGTATAGACATGCTGGGATGCAGGATGCACCTCCTGAGTCTACCACTGTTTCTGTCCCAGCTTCTGTCCACCATCCAGACACTAATAAAACAGTGTTGACTGATTTACATTGTGTGCGCGCACTTTATTTTTACTGTACAGGTGAATCCACGCCCGACCCACCCATCTGCCACACGCCCTGCACTTCCAAGGAAATTCACCATTTCTGTGACCTCTAATAGTCTCTTCTCTACGGCTGACACCCTGGAGAGGTTTAAACACATCACTCCTCAGTGCAAATGTTTGATCATCCTACTGGACAGCTGCCACAAGTGAGTTATATCGGTGCCAACAGGATTGTATTATTAGGAACTGTGGAGGTGACAGGCGATAAACTCCCTGGGTACTGCCAATAAGCTGGAAGGGTGGTGTTTACAAACAAAATGATCCCTGTACTTTAGAAGGTCATCTGCATACTATCAGTTACTGAACTCCAACGTGAGAGGACATTTTTAAAGCTAAAGATCACACAAGGCTAAAGAATTCACTGTCTGAGGAGAACTTGGAATCATACATGTTACTATCTATTGAAAAGGAATTGTTAGATGGATTGGATGCAGAAGCAATTATTGACAGATTCACACAATCATCTAGTGAATTCAAACAATTGCTCTTAATATAGTGGATTGCATGACATATGTTTTTGAACTACCTGTTAATGTGTAAAATGTTCAGTACAAGCCAACTAGTTAAAAATATCCACCATTTATTTAAAATAAAAAAAGTAAAAATTAAATAACAATCTGCATTTACATTTAGTATCTACTGTATACAGCCAGTAATATGTACAATATACATTTATTTTGCAAAACTTTTAATTGTAGTTTTTTCCACTATTTTTTTTTTAAAATGTTATTTATTTCCTATAAAAAATAAGTGATAGCCTTATAGTTGTGGCTGGGCCTCCTTTGTCTCATGGCAACCAATATTTTTGGACCCAGTCCGCCACTGGAGGCTGGAAAGGAGAACAGCAGGACAATTGCCCATGGGGCATCCTTGTTGTTTGGGTTTTTTAAGAGAGATAGTCGGGGCTTCTAAAAAAGCAACATTCTCTCAAACGTCTATGCACTTGGTGCATGTATAGAAAACGAGGACTGCCTTTTTTCTGCCCTCCTGGCCGCAACACGAGGTACATATTCCTAAAGGGTTTTTAAAAACAGATCCCCCTGGATGTACTGTAACAGACAAAATATTGATTATTTAATTAGACCTACCAACAAGGTAGAAACCACTTTTACAGCAAGAATATTTTTGTTTTTAAAGTCTCTACATTTTGGTGCCCCCAAAACTTGTCACCTGAGACAGTGGCCTCTTTTGCTTTATCACAGGACAGCCCCTGACTTAAATGACATTGATTTGCTATGAGGGTTCTGTCATGTGACCAGGCATGTCCTTCCCAGGATGACGAGCAGATTACCGATTAGCACAGGTGTGTGTACCTAGTTGGTGAAACTAATGAACAGACCTTATGTGCAGAGAGTTGCAACACTTGTCCTGTCCTCTAATGGGAACCAAAGCAGGTTATAAAGCAGCATTTCTCAAATAAAAGGTACTGTTTTATTTGTTTTCTGCTAATGAAATAAGTGTATGCAAATAATTGTGGACTAAATAGGATTAAATGGGGGATGTGCTATGCATAGCTGCCAACAACTTTAAATAGTTTTACTTACCTGCTGTATTTTAAGTATGTTATATCTATTATTGTCTTGTCAAAACCTTGGAGAACTACAATTCCCATCATGCCTTTGTCACTGAATATAATATGAACATACTTTTCTGTGTAGACTTAAGAAGCCCAGAAAACAAGAATAGATTATAATAATTGCATCTTTGGAGCAAAATGAGGAATGTTATTGTGCAATTTGTTGATGTTGAAAAATAGGGACATTTGCAGGGACAAATCTGTGATTGTCCCTAGAATTTAGGGACAGGTGACAACTACGGTAATGGGCTCCATGCAGACCATTTGTAAATAAACATATTTAGGTTTACCAGATCAGCCGTGTTGGACACATCTAAAATGAACATGCTGCCTCACTGCACTGCAATTATAGCTCACGTGCATGGCTGCTGTTTGCACTAGACCAGGCTGGGAGAGTGTCTCTCATGTTTATGCATTTTCCAGCCAACTAACCCTAAGGGCTCGGGAGATGTTTGTTTGCTCTTGAACTTAGCTCTGACTTTAGGTCCATTATCATCTATGAATTTTCACTGTACATGTTCTGTATTACATTGAAACACAAAGTAATTGAACGTGTTCACAATTTACTTTGGTCAGATTTTGTGTGGTAGAAACAGCCAACACATTGATAATGATTGTAATTAACGTGTTATATGTTTAGCATGGTTTAATCATACATACCAACTATTAAATGTTGGCATCCGGGGGAGAGGTTGGCGTGTAGGGGTGGGGCTTAGTGAATCTAATCATTTTGGCCCCACCCCTGTGATGCAAATGTGTAATTTTTTTGGGGGGGACAAAATGACGCAATTCCCTAAGTCATGGCGTCTCTAATCCTGCCCACTTCACTGGGAAGAGGGCAGATGGGGGAGGATGCCCTACTTCCCCGGGAATCCAGCAAATATGAGTTTAATGTGTTAAAAATCAACAAAAATGATGTAGTCTGCACAGGTGGGTATGGGCCCTAAATAAGTGTCTAGGTACAATGAATGCATGTGGTAGGCATGTCCTATGTTAGTGATGTGCCAGGGGTGGCCCTCAAAGCATTTACCTGCGGCCCCCAGCTCCTTCCTGCTTTATTGTCAAGCTTGTTTCTTATAGCTTGTAACACTTGTGTGATGCTGCTGATGTGTTATTACACATGCGCGTCTCTTTCTTTCATTAAATGTCTTGTTTTACCTTATTTCTGAGATTAAGGATAATGTTCGGCCCTTATGAAGGTTAAAGGGCAGCCGTGTGGCCCGGAAGTGTTTCAGTTGCCTATCACTTACATCAATGAATGAACTGAGCCCCGGTTACTATGTCATACTTGCCAACTCTCCCTGAATGTCAGGGAGACTCCCTGAAGTAGGGGTGATCTCCCTCACTCCCTGAAGAGTCTGGCATTCTCCCTGATGCTGAGCCAGTACAAGACATGGTTGGCTTCACCATCTGTGGCATGATGACACAGTTCAGAAATTGTGTTCTATGTCTATGTATTGATGCATATGGAGGTGGCCATTTTCAGGGAGACCAAGATTTAATCAAAGACTGACAGGTAAGACGACATGACTTCAGTAATGGAGACAGAAATGTAAAAGACACTTCTGTCTCTAGATATTCATTAGCTGCTTTTCTTTAACGCATAGTTGCCTTCTCTCCCGGAATGTCTGGGAGACTCCCCCATTTCTGGGAGACCTCCCGGGAGAGCAGGGCAACCTCCCGGTTCTTGCCCCCGCAATAGATAAGTGGCAGGGAACGGTGCTTAATGACGCAAATATTGCATTATTATTAGCCCCGCTGTAATTGGCCAAAATTGTGACAATCGTTTAGAGGGTGTGGCCAAAATGATGTGATTCATCAAGCCCCGCACGCCCACCGCCTCCGGGATCTCCCTGAAGCCAACGAGGAAAAGTTGGCAAGTATGTACTATGTTTCATTATATATGGCTGTATTCAGCGGCCGTAATTTAGAAGTGGCGGTATGGAAAATGTAATAGGAATGTGAGTGAATGGAATGTGATAGTATTACAATCACGCAGTAGAAGAAGTGGCAGTATGGCATACATCGTATACCATGCAACTTCGAGCGCAGGTTGTATTAAGCTTTGTTACTCCACAAAATGTACATTATATATACATGTATTTTGTTTTTAGGAAAAAATATTTCTGTTTAAGTTTTGTAGCAAATACACGTTGTGTGCTACAGAAATGTAATCTCTTGCCCAAATGTAAGATGCACCGTCTAGGAAGCCAAACACTTAAGTGAACTACTTTAAAATGGCAGCGGAGGGTGTGTGAGCAAGAGGATTCTAATTGGTCCTCCTTTTAGCACACCCCCTCACATACCTCCCAGCATGCAAGTGCCGGTCAGGGGGCATGGCCAGGTCAGGATGGGGGCGTGTCTCATGGGGGATATCCGTTCTACATTCTGCAGCAACGTAATTTCTGCAAAGTAAAAAGCGAACAGTGTTTGCATCTCTCTGCCAAGCTCGGTTGTAGTGAATAGAAAAGGGAGGGGGTGTAATTTTAAACTGCATTTAATTGCACTGTGGTTTCTAAGGGGGGGGGTATTCAATTGTCAGCAAGTTGTTTTTTTTACTGTGTTGAGTCATTTTAACGCTGTTTTTTAATCATTTTCGAGCGGATTAACTTTACCCGCAATTCAATTCCATTTTTAACGCTGCGTTTTTTTTTTCATCAAACGGTCCTCTCACGCTCCAGTAGAAGGTCTATTGAAAGTATAGGGAGTGCAAGAGGCAGCAGCGTTAAAAGCTATTCAGTTGTTTTTTAACGCGGCGGGTAACACAGGCAAATATGCTGTTTTATCTCGCACCTCTTTGGGGTGTGTTAAAAATAAAAAACCTCTGAAAAGTATTTGAAATCATGTAAAAATGTTAAAAAAAATGAAACTTATGTTTATCATTAATGCCTAACTTGTGTAAGTTGATTTTCTTGAGAAAAAATATTAAAATAAAACATAAAATCACTAATTAATTAGATTTATGTATGTCTTTGGTACAAATATGAATGTAGTAATGTGTTTTGACATGGTATAGATGATTGTATGGTAAAAATAGTTCAATAAAAAAATATGCTAAAAGAAAGTACTGTAATGTAGATATTATCAATGTGTAATGCAATCTAATGTATGGAAATGTATGCAAAACCTTTTTTTTGTGTTATTCATGACAGAAGTTAAAACTCCCTTTCACTCACCTAAATTCTCGCAAACACAATTTTTAACGCGCGGGGGGAAGCGTTCCCTCTTAATTGAATTGCACAAGTTTTCCCGCTGCGCTAACTCAAAGCGGTCGCTATTGCTTGCAAAAACCCATGGATTATTTTTTTTTTTATTATTTTTTTAACACGGCGGGTAAAACAAAAATCTCGCTAGCAATTGAATAACCCCCTAACACCGTGAGATTTGACCATACAACTGAAATCTGCCTGTGTCTATGTATCTCTTATATAAAAGACAACTTTAATATTTGATTATTTTTCCACTAGATGAGAGGAGAAACTGTAATAGCAATATATTTTAAATCATCTTATCAACTGAGGAATATAATTTTTTTTAAAAATTTGGGATTTTCCTTTTAACTACTCTACCAAGGGTTCCCAATACCACCAACAGGACATGTTTTCAGGATTTCTTTAATCATGCCCTGGTGAGTTAATCTTTTTTTTTTTTTTTGCTGTGTCTGTAATTATCCCGCTTGTTTCCACAGACAGAAATCCTGAAAACATGACCTGGATTGGAGTTGAGAACTGCTCTCTACAGTGCTATTTCCTGTAGGTGTTGCAGTTTGTCGCTGTGATCTTCAGTTGTTGTGATGGATTGATGGCTGCCGGTTTCGGACATTCTGTTCACAATGACCTTATTCCACCACGGAGTGATACATTTCATTTGCGGTATTGCTAAACTATCCCAATCCCTGTGCACATAGCTGACATTCATTACCCAGAACGACAGGCAGCTCCTCGCTATGTGCCAGACAGTTGTTACATTTGATGATGTTGGCAAATGCTTTTTGTTTGTGTAAGGTGTACACACGTGTTGTTGCCTGCACACACTTGCATCATTGGCCACCCAATGTTCTTTAATATTAATTTAAACAATATTTTCTTATGAACTTACTTGCTCTTGCAGTAGAATTTTCCACATTAGTCTTTCTGCACCAGAGTTTTTGTGTGTTATCTATCTTGATCCATAACTGGTGCTACAGTACCTTATATTATGCAGTACAGTCCTCAGGCACATTCTTAACCCAATACAATAGTACCAGATCCCATTTCATCATTATAGATTGATGCACAATTTTAAGACACCCATTGACCAGTATATAGTTCACCCTTTGACCAATTTGACCAACTACATCCCACATTAGCAGTGTACAGTGCATTATTTGTCCAGTAACAGTTCCCATCACAGTACACAAGAACGCGCCATTTGACCACTAGCCAATCCCATTTGTCCTAAGACTACAGACCCAATTTGTCCAGTATGCATTGCTGCAGCATTTGACGAATATTGCATTCTGGCTCATATTGACCGGTATACAATGATCTCTTTAACCACTAATGGGCCATAATTTGACTAATGCATCTCGTTGCACAATTTATCCACTAAGGCTGAGTAAACGCTACAGGTTTTTCAGCCAATTATAGGGCCAAACACCCGATAAACAACCGTTTGGCGTGATATCGCATTAGTGTGTCTACTTGCACAGTGAACGACAGTCGTTCCAAAATACCGATCGTCGTTTCATTTGATTGCTCATACAGTTTAAAAATCTCGTTCCAACCTCCTTCCGATCCTGAAGTGTGAATGTTCTCACAATCACGATTTCCATCGAGTTTACAGAGACGCAATCTTTTCAGCCGACGGTTATGACAGATGAACAGCACAGATCTGAGGGTAAATCTTTTAAAACATGTATAGTGTGTACACAGGAATCGGCTGCTGATCGGTGCTTTTTTTTTTTTTTTTTCAGTCATTAGTAAAATCATTGTAAATAACACATTGGTCAGAAAAGTTCTGCCATGTGTCCCTGGCCTTAGACCAATTTGACCAGTATACAATTCTGCACCATTTGACCAGAAACTGAACCCATTTGCCCCTTACACATTTCTTCATTATTTGACAAGTAACACGTCCAATTTTTTTAGTGTAGCACCACTTGACCAATTATATTCCTCATTTGGCCAATATACACTGCTTGCTAATTTGACTTATATACAATGCTCCTATTCAATGAGTAACGGACAATTAGACCAGTAATTATTGCTAAACCATTTCAGCAATAACTAACCCTTTGGGGGAAATTCAACTGCTGTTGATGTGGCGCGCGAACATTGCGCCCTAAGCATTTCTGGCAATTACGCTCATTTTCCCTCGCACCTCTATGAGGGAGTGAGGGAAAATGAGCAGAGATTTCTATCAAGTCTCCTCCGCAAAGTGTCTTGTGTGTTAATATGGAGCGCTATGCTTTGTCTCCCATCTTGGTAGTAGTGTCCAGGGCCTGATCAGCCAATAGGCTGACCAGGCTGCAGCCTGGGGCGCTGGAGCCTGGGGGGCGCAGCGGCACGGAGATTAATTCTTTTTCACTGCCTTTTTTTTAAAATTTAGGCAGCGCCGGGCCTGCATCATCGGGACCGCCCCTGGTGTAAAGGGGGCGGCCCGACTGTCACTACTACATGACAGGCAGTCTGGCAGCGATCGCTGCTAGCTGCCTGTCAGGACGGCCGCGGGAGCTTCTTACTGTGGTCACGTGAGATCAGGACTTCCGCATCTTACGTGACCACAGTAAGAAGTGCCCGTGGACGCACTGACAGGCAGCTAGCAGTGATCGCTGCCAGACTGCCTGTCATGTATAGCGCTGGAGAGAAGACTGCTGTGCAGGAAGAACAGGCAAGTCCTTATGTCTGGGGGCGGAGGGGCTGGTAACAATGCTAAAGGGGGCAGGTGAAGAGGCTAATGGGGCAGATAATGCTAAGGGGGCAGGTGAAGAGGCTAATGGGGGCAAATGACAATGCTAAGGGGGGCAGGTGAAGAGGCTAATGGGGGGCATATAACAATGCTAATGGGGGCATGTAACAATGCTAAAGGGGGCAGGTGAAGAGGCTAATGGGGGCAGATAACAATGCTAAGGGGGCAGGTGAAGAGGCTAATGGGGCAGATAACAATGCTAAGGGGGCAGGTGAAGAGGCTAATGGGGCAGATAGCAATGCTAAGGGGGCAGGTGAAGAGGCTAATGGGGGCAGATAACAATGCTAAGGGGGCAGGTGAAGAGGCTAATGGGGCAGATAACAATGCTAAGGGGGCAGGTGAAGAGGCTAATGGGGGCAGATAACAATGCTAAGGGGGCAGGTGAAGAGGCTAATGGGGGCAGATAACAATGCTAAGGGGGCAGGTGAAGAGGCTAATGGGGGCAGATAACAATGCTAAGGGAGCAGGTGAAGAGGCTAATGGGGCAGATAACGCTAAGAGGGCAGGTGAAGAGGCTAATGGGGGCAGGTGATGAGGCTGATCAGGGCTGATGAAATGGTTAAGAGGACTATTTAAAAAACGAGCAGTTTTGGGGGGGCATAATCTTTGTATTATGTGGCGATTATGAGGATGGTCTCTGTGGTTCTAGGGTCATTAGAATGCTAAATATTAGTCAGGTGGGGCTGATAGAGGTTTATATTTGATTATAGCTCTTTGACAACAATTTTCATATGTTTTATTGCCTACATATGCCTGTGCTATGGGGTAGTTTTATCTGGCCACAATGGACTGTTGTGTTTTGGAGCCTAATCATTCAGGATTTGTTGACATTTAGCATTATAATACAATTGCTGCATATTTCCAAAACAGGACCCAGACTTTCCAGAAGCAGCTAGAAGACAACAAAGCTGCAAGAACAGGGAACAGAGAAGAGCAAGAACAGGCAAGAGAGAATGTACTGTCTAAATT
This sequence comes from Mixophyes fleayi, assembly GCF_038048845.1. NCBI lineage: Eukaryota > Metazoa > Chordata > Amphibia > Anura > Limnodynastidae > Mixophyes > Mixophyes fleayi. The sequence goes on along the minus strand of NC_134413.1, from coordinate 7,160,056 downwards.
TGAATGCTGGCGAATTCTCCTGAATATACATATTCAGGAGTATTCCTATACGCTTATATTGGGGGGGGGGCGCTGCGGCGGTAATAGCCTAGGGCGGCTGGTACCCTTGATCGGGCCCTGGTAGTATCCCCTGTAATCTAGTAAGGACAGAAAGTGGGGCAGCCTCCAGCCATCCGCATCACTCTACTGAGCATGCACAGACAGGAAGTTTGGCTCTCAGCAGGTTCTTCCAGTGACAGTTGAACTGTAAGGAGGTTGTAACTTGTGCTGCGTCCCTGTTGTATAAACTTACATATATCTATATAAAGTGACCGGAGGCACAAAAAGATGTATGAGCAACCTGATCTCTGCCCACAATATAAGCTTACTCCCATCTGCATATATTAATGTACTAAAATAGTGTTACGTACATTAACTGCATAAGATTGTCATCCTGCCTGTCAGTTATGTGTGTGTGTGTTTGTATGTGGTGGTGTATGTATGGATGTATATATAAACATTCTGCCTTATTGAATCCCCCCCAATTTGTACAAGATACAGTGCTGCACCCTAAGCAATATTTTTCCATTATACCATGCTGCACCATTTGTTCAGCAAAAGATAATTTGACCAGTATACTTTGCTGCATCTTAGGTCTACTTGCAGATCAATTTTGACCACTATACAGTGCTACACTAACCAGGAACAGACCCTATTAGATCAATAGACAATGCTGGCTCATTCAACCAGTTATAGACTTAATTTGACCTGTATTCAATGGCTTAATATTTGACCAGTCTTAAGGGTAGATTTAATAAAGCTTCTAAAAAGGAAAAAGTGGAGGTGTTACCCGTAGCAACCAATCACAATCTAGCTGTCATTTTGTAGACTCTAAGAGACACCTCCACTTTTCCTATTTAGAAGTTTTAGTAAATCTACTCCTTAGGCTCTATATGACCAGTATACATAGCTGCACCATTTAATTAGTAAGTGACCCAGTGTGACTCTTATATATTACTATACTATATGACCAGTAACAGACATGGTAATTATACAGTGCCATGGCATTGGCCAGTATCATATTGAACATTTGAATATCAGTATTCTGGCCGTACAGCGTTCGATGTGGCCACTCCTACAGTGCAAACATTTCCTTATAACACAGGTGATGTAATTGACTTGCATAGTTTGCACAAATACCTTTTTAAACTGATTAACCACAGATTGTTTATAAGGAATGAAAATAGATGATTTTTTTTATTTTATTATTCAGTTCCCGTTAAAACTTCTTCATGGTTACCGTGTAAATAGACTTGTTTGCTGGTCTGGCTACACTTCATCTGTTGTTTTCATTGTATAATGTGTCTCCATAGCGACTATCTCCCTCTATCTATAAGGCATATTGTTTTTCCGACTGCTTGGTTTGGCACACATGACCATTTAATTTGGTGTTTACTTTTTAGTACCTGCTATTTTTGTTTACTTTTAATGGACCACTAAACAGTAATGAAAACCGGTTTGAATGATCTCCTGCATCACTGTAAGGGGTCCCCTGAGGGAGGGGAGGGGACGTCTGAGCGCCCAAACCGCTGCAGGGGAAAAGGGCCCCTGTCTTCGTGTGCAGGGCACTCGTTTTTCTGTAAGGGAAAAGGGGGGGAAAACAGGAGGGACAGCTCCACCAGGTGAGTGCACCAAGGGAACACCCCTTGTTGCGGCTATACTCACGGACACAAGTCTACGATGGCGACTCTCTCTATCCCTTCTGCTCTAGAGGTCCTCGCACGCCGGGATCTTCCGTAAACCTTGTCTGACGACCAACAACTGTAAAACAAGGGAGACTGAGCCACACAGAACAATCCCTTCCCCAACAACCCAGATGCTCACTCAATCCTGAGGGACCGCTACGGAACGCACGTACCTTTTGCCTACGTGACCAGGGTTCTCCTACTCACCCGTCTTCGGTCGTCTGGGTCCCCTGGCACTCTGTCGCTACACAGGCCTCTGCCCACAGCCCTAGCCCCAGCTGTTAAGCCCACCCGATCTTGGGTCTGAGGACTTTCAGTGCCCTTCCGGACGGATTGAGGGCCTTTGTATGCCACTCATGGTACTCTACTACTTAACTACCAAGGGACCAAGTGCCCCCTACGTTACTCCGGGACCTAGCGTCCTACTAGACCTGGGCCGAACGCCTACTACCTACTATAAGGGCCTACTGCCCTGCTAACCATAAGGACCTTCTGTCCCTCTAACCACAAGGACCCAATGTCTTTGTTACACTACAGGGCAGCCGCCCTGCTACTCTGGCAGGAGCCTATTGCTCCCCTCACTCAGAGGCCTGCGCCCCACTACACTCCAAGGGCCTTGTGCCCTCCTACAGCTCCAGGGCCTTGTGCCCTCCTGACTAATATGGGGCCTTATGCCCAATCAACGCCTACTGTGACAACCTCCGCTTGCCGTGCCGTCTACGGGTCTTCCAGACCCTCCAGCCTCCGGCGCCTCTTCTCCTGTTCGGCGCTCTGCCTCCCGCAGTCTTGATGGCACAGTAGCTTGCAAGGGCTTCCTGCCACTTCCGCCGGCGTCTCCAACTGCTCTGGAGATGGGTGTCCTCCGGCATTCTCTTCTTTCTCCTCCGCCAGCGAACTGCCAAGATGGCGGCGCCCAGCGGCTTATAAAGCTGCGGGCGCGCCGACATCATTGGCCGTCGCTTTGAGCCCTGATTGACTCACAACGCCGCCAAAAGTTTAAGTGACCGGAGGCGAGCCACCGATTGGCCAGCAGCTGGAAGTGAGCCTCGATTGGCCCACTTGCCCGCTGTCACCGGTACCTGCAAGAAAAGAGGAGGGATACTCACTGCTGGAATGGTGAGTAGCTTTCTTTTTCTTCTTTCTTCGCCCTCTTCACGGGCAGCTGATCCGCAGGGAACTTCTCCACATCACAATGTCAATGTCCTTCTTCTACCGTCACTGTGCTGGGGTAAGTGTAGCTCCCAACATTGTCCTGGAGATAATAAAATATTTATTTCAAATAAAAGGCATGCCTCTGATGTACTAGCCCTCCCCCACCCTAAAATATCTTTGATAGCAAAGGTGTTGCCCATAGCAATCAATCAGATTCTAGTTATCGTTTTCTAGGGTTTAAAGCACTCAATAAATCCTGTAATAATGCAAATTGTCCCTATATAAAGCTGAAATGTATTCTATGAATATGTTCTTGGAATCGCCAACCTTTTCCTTCCCATCCTGTTTCTTTGATTTATGTTTTGTTTTTTAGCTTTACTTTTCTTCTGAAGCTGGGAAATGTCAACTAATAAACTCCTCTGCACATGTATTAAATATATATAATGGGAGCAGTTCTCACAGATTCCTTCCTGTGTTCATGTCGCACATAGGAAACCACGTGTCCATAGTCCGTGCTAACTAACGATGCTTACCATATGTACAGTATTCATTGTTTATACACTTTGCTGTCATTGGTGTGATATATATATATTTAGCATGATATTTCATAGCGGTTTTGTAATTGCGTACATATGTTGTATTGTATTTTTAATCATTTTTTTGGGCTAAAAATGTAAAAAAAAGCCAAAGCTGTTTAATGTTGATTACAGCTCTGGCTTTCCAGTTGTCATGGGACTACAAGACCCACTCCCAACATGCCCTCATGTCCTACAGTGTTTTATAACTGTTCATCTGTAAATCCCTCGTGGATGACAATAAAATAAATTAATTTGCCAACTTTAAACTCACTTAATATCTGTCAGGATCCACTAGGATGAATGGGATCCCTTTGTTCTGCCTGGGATTGGTGTTACTCCACCCAGAGGTGCAGGGTCTAACAGAGTGGAAGGTTTTCACCAGAGGTTCCCGCAAGGGAACTTGGGCTTGGCTGCTTCCACTCTGCAGGTCGCGGCCCTCTAGGGAAGTTCCCAGTAGCAGTGATAGAGAGCCAAGTAGGAGATGAATACAGGCACTAGATAGCCACGAAAGAACAGGAGTACCGAGTGAAGCTCAGCGAGTGTCCACGGAGAGATAGTAGCGGACTTGCAGCAATACACTAGGAGGGATGGTAGCGATGATTTGCAGTAGTTACCACTAACGAGTGGAGCAGGTAATAGGTGAGTTGCAGCAATACACTTGGAGAGATGGTAGCAATGAACTGCAGGAGCCACCACTAACGAGTGGAGCAGGTAATAGGTGATTGCAGCAGCAGAGTGCATGAGCTGCTTCCAGACCAGGAGTCTGACAAGACGAACCAGCACTGAGAGGTGCTGGGAGGAGGCTTATAAATGAGAGGTAACCAATGGATGAGCAGGACAGGTGAACACAGGTGAGATGATTACCTGCGCATGTGCAGGGCGGATTGCTGGCCTGACAGCCAGGGAAGAAGCAGGGAATGAGGAATGAATGATATTCAGGTTACCGGGTGGCAGCTGTGGGTGAGCGACGTGTGACAATTTCCCCATTGTTGTGTGGATTTACATTCTGCTATGTAGGTTGTTAGTGCAAAACTCCACTGGGAGAAGGTTTAAGATTGTCGACTTCCGCTACTACTGCTACAGCTACTACTACTACAACTGTCGGCTTTTCACTACAGCTACTACTACTACAACTGTCGGCTTTTCACTACAGCTACTAGTACTACAGCTGTCGGCTTTTCACTACAGCTACTAGTACTACAGCTGTCGGCTTTTCACTACAGCTACTAGTACTACAGCTGTCGGCTTTTCACTACAGCTACTAGTACTACAGCTGTCGGCTTTTCACTACAGCTACTAGTACTACAGCTGTCGGCTTTTCACTACAGCTACTAGTACTACAGCTGTCGGCTTTTCACTACAGCTACTAGTACTACAGCTGTCGGCTTTTCACTACAGCTACTAGTACTACAGCTGTCGGCTTTTCACTACAGCTACTAGTACTACAGCTGTCGGCTTTTCACTACAGCTACTAGTACTACAGCTGTCGGCTTTTCACTACAGCTACTACTACTACAGCTGTCGGCTTTTCACTACAGCTACTAGTACTACAGCTGTCGGCTTTTCACTACAGCTACTAGTACTACAGCTGTCGGCTTTTCACTACAGCTACTAGTACTACAGCTGTCGGCTTTTCACTACAGCTACTAGTACTACAGCTGTCGGCTTTTCACTACAGCTACTACTACTACAGCTGTCGGCTTTTCACTACAGCTACTAGTACTACAGCTGTCGGCTTTTCACTACAGCTACTAGTACTACAGCTGTCGGCTTTTCACTACAGCTACTAGTACTACAGCTGTCGGCTTTTCACTACAGCTACTAGTACTACAGCTGTCGGATTTTCACTACCGCTACTAGTACTACAGCTGTCGGATTTTCACTACAGCTACTAGTACTACAGCTGTCGGATTTTCACTACCGCTACTAGTACTACAGCTGTCGGATTTTCACTACAGCTACTAGTACTACAGCTGTCGGATTTTCACTACAGCTACTAGTACTACAGCTGTCGGATTTTCACCTCAGCTTCTTTAGCTACTTTGCAGCTTCAAGATCCTGTAGACAAAGAAATGCAAATAAATAAATTCAGCCATTTGTTTTCAAGCTTTAAGGCATTTTGAAGCCAAAAAATATGAAATGATGAAAATTACCGAGCGCTGTCTACCTTAACGTGAACAAGGGGATATGAAAGTGGGGTGCTGATTCTGGGGATTTAAATGGTCTCTCTACCATTCAGATAAAATAGATATAGATACAATTCCCTGGTGCTCCACCACTAAGTAATGTGAAACAGAGTCTCTAAAGAATGTAATGATAACAAACTTGCAGGTTTAAATATCCCTCCTTCCAGTCCCTGATTGGTTGCTCGCTGGAGATGGGAGGTGCTGATACTTAAACCTGCAATGCTGACTGGAGATTCATATTCACTTATCCCTGAGGAAGCCACTATTGTTGAGGTGAAACGCGTTGGGTACTCTGCATATTATCCATACCAACACCCACTTCACTGCAACATCCGATAGTGACTCCCTAAGCGATATCCACCGTTAAACTGCAGCCGCAGGAGATTCACCCGTCAAGCGAGACGTAAGAGGCTACAGACGGAGACTACTACAGCTGGGAGCACCGAGGATCAGCTGCACATGCGCTATCAAGCACCTACTTTACAGCAGCTAAGTCCACCTATAGACTGCTCTCCTCTCCCTATCCAGGGGACAGCAAGGAGGATCACCCGAAAGAAAAACGAGGGCATGTGTGATCACAAACTGGGAGTATTTTTTCTTTCCATTTTAGGACTGATCATTTTGAAACTATGCAGGCGTCTATTGGGACGGTTATACATCTGTCTAAGTGACCACGATTAGATGTCATTATATAGGATTATTCTGCACTGCGTTGCACTTGGACCATGTAATAAGTGAGAGCTTGGACTCTTTACCTAAATTATCATATGATTATGTGCCATTTTCTATCTGTGAGTTTTGTCTGTTTACAACTTGTATTTGCTATATTGTTATACTCTGGCCAGAGCAGCATATGCTATTCTTTTTAATACTTCACTATATAAAGTTTGTGATCATTACATTATTTAGAGACTCTGTTTCACATTACTTAGTGGTGGAGCGCCAGGGAATTGTATCTAAAAAAAATATGAAATGGCCCATTTGGAAGGGCTCCATAACCTTGTTATATGAATATAAGCCGCTGTGTTAAAGCATTAACATTAATGTCCTCTCTCTCCTCTTATTTATATGTCCGTTTGGTGTCTGAACGCTTTCCCCTGGATTCACTGATAAGTTGGTTACAGGGAGAAAATAGCACCAGCTCCTTAATGTTCATTTCCTCTCCTCCAATCATCTGGGAGCAGCTGCTGTTTACTCGCTGCGAACATTCACTGGCAACTCGAGTTGCTAGTGTAACCCAGAGGCAGAGTCTGGAACTTTACAGGGGAGGTTGGGAAACTTTGGCTAAAGGGAGCTGTGCTCTAATCCACCAATTGTTTCCATTCACCCCCCCCCCTCCCCCCAAAAAAAAACAAAAACCCCAAAACCCATAAACTAATTCTTCTAGACATAAGTTTGTTAATTAGATGTTGAGATATAATATTTTTCAGGCCAATCTCTCCTCAAGGGGAGGTCGGCCTGGGATCGAAAAATTGTCATGGAGGGGGGCATTTAATTGCATTTACCTCTTAATGCAATGTCAGTCAGCACTGCCAAGTATGTACATGTATATATCTACCTATATAGCTATCTGAGTGTGCGTGTGTATATATATATATATATATATATATATATATATATTTCATTCTCGCAGACTAGTAAATGGAATGGACTGTGTTTAATAGTGGAGAGAGACCTCTCCCTACAGCAGGATTCAGGGGCGGGCTGGGCCGAGGGGCAGGGGGGCATCGGCCCACCGGGCCGCTCAGAATCACGGCTGTTAGGGCCGGCCGCCCCCCGGAAGTAATATAAATGTGATGCGGCCGTGCAGGCGATGACGCGCCGCATCACGTGTCATGTGATGCGGCCGCCTGTGCGGCGTGTGCCCGCCGGGCTGACGTCCGTCAGCCCGCGCCTGGCAGTATTACTTGCCAACATTTACCTACCTTACTTACAGGAGTTCTGTCAGTAACATAAGAAAATATGAGGTGGGCAGTCGCATGAACAACCCCGCCCATCTTAGTGCACTGAAAGTGATGTGATTCCCATTCTGGCCCTGCCCACTTTGCGGCAGTTAAGCGCTCCCGGGCAAATTATCTGGGGTCTGAGAGGTCTTATCCTAATTCAAAAGTCTCCCGGACGTTCCAGGAGACTAGGCATAATTATGTGTTATCATCTTAATTCCCACCATTTATCCAGACAAAATCAGGACAAAACAAGCTCTGCCCCAAATTTGCGCAAAACGTGCCATCATTTTCCTCCAAACCCTTCCCTAATCTGCATTGCCACAGCCTCTTTGGCCCACAAATCGGGGCAGCCACATATAAATCAGGACTACTGGGAGGTTTGTTTGTCTATATGACAGCCAGGAAGAATTAAATATATCTGTCTACTGTTCAGGTACCTGAATCAAATTGATAATGATGTAAATAGTGAACTCTGGCAACTTTCAAACTAAATGTATTACCAGGGCAAACACAGAGTTTCTAGAGGGCAGGATTTCCAAATGCATTGATTTTTGGAACAAAGCAAAAAAAGAAAATGTTTCCAATATTGAACCAAAGTTACTATATTTATTTAATATTTCAATCACCATTATTATAGATGCAGATTGGGGGTACGGCGGCTATGAGGTCCGGAGGTTGCCCTCTGCCTGTGCTAGGCAGAGCATGTGCATTGGAGGCATCCGTTGGACCAGGGATGCTCTCTGGAAACACAACGCTCTATTGGATGCAGTTATACGTTTTTGTTAATTTGATATAACTTACAGTAAATGAGCTAATGGGTTATGATTATTTAGTTTGATTACAGGAAACATTGTGATTATTGACCTGGATTTAAGACCTCTGCACCCCTTGACTTACTGGTATACTGTTTCACGTGGCTGGCCGTGTTGTGACTTCTAGAACACTGTCGCCATGTTGCTCAGATCACGTGATCCACCTGTGTGTCCCATGATTACAGGCAGAAGGATTCTGTGTAACTGGACCCCCCCCCCCCCCCCTGTATTGCCCGTCTGTAAAAGGCCCAGTAGTTTGTAGCTATTGTTTAGTGACTAATTCAATATACATCTTTGTATTAGTTCAGACCTTTTTGAATCGTTATAAGTCATGGATGCTAGAACCTTTCCAGGTTGGCCCCTGGGAGTCTTGAGGGGGGTTGGCGTGAGGGGGTGGGGGGAGGACTCCTAGAATTGCATCATTTTGGCCCTGCCCCCGTGATGTAATGATGCAAATGCGTCATTTTACCACGGGGGTGGGCCAAAATTATACGATTCTCAAAGAATCGCATCATCTTCACTTCCCAGTGAAGTGGGCAGATTTTGAGCCTCCATGATGCGATTCTTTGTGTGGGAGAACTCCGGAGTCTCATGGACATTCCGGGAGACCTTCCCGGTTATAAGTAAACACTGGCATTGAAACAGAGTGATGTGACTTGAAGCTGGCAGCGCTGTGGTTTTGTGTACGATTAGATATTTGGAGATGAGCAGGTTCCAGCGTGTTGTGATATTCAGTATATGACCGTGAAGTGCTACATCGCACATTCCACACACAGAACGAGGGCGATGGTGTTGGCAAACAGGAAGATACACTTTTGTAACATCGCTTCAATGTCAGTGTGATTCCTATTTATACAGGTTGTTAGGTTAGGAAACGGCTTTGTTTTCAGTATTTAATTTCCTCATTTTATATTTCATCACAGTCTTCAGAATTGGAGCTAAAAATACTTCAGGAGCCACAACAACAATTTACACTTTAATGGTTTTCTGCATAGTTTAGGCATATTTAAGTAAAATGTTCATTTAAGAGAAGCCTAATGCAAGAGATATGAAGGTCACATATCTGAAGGTAAATCCTGTAGGTGTGTACGTATGGATCGGCTCATCAGGACTTTCAATCGTTGGTGACATTATTACAGATATTGCATCTGAAGTAAGATTGCATAGGTGTGTACCATGGGCAGGCTGGGCTGGGGGGCATCTTCCCCCGGATCGGTCCTGTAGTGGGCTACTTTTGGCTGGGTCACTGGGCAGTCTTTAAAATAGGGTTCTGAGTTGAGTCTTGCATCCCGGGCTGAAATTTGTCAGCCCTCCCCTCAGGGCTGTCTTTTCTATTGAGCACGTTGGGCAGGTGCCTGTGGGCCCCATGGGCAAGGGGGCCCCATAGGCAGGGCTCTTAATTACAATAAATAATACTGCAAAAAAATAATTAAGTTTACCTTTTGCGGTCACGCGGTCAGGTCAGGCGAAGATCCGGCTCCCTCCGCCCCCCTCCTCCGTGCTGCGCTCGGACTGGATGTCGGGCGTGACGTCGTCACGCCCAACACTTTCATTGAGGAGCGCTGCACGGAGGAGCCACAACGCGAGGAGCAAGCGACAGTGAGGATTCAACGAAGCAGAAGACACAGATTTCCACAATATCGGACATAGTGACTTTGCCAATACACAATTTATGTTAAGAATATGCATTAGAATTATTTCCATTAATGCTGTATAATTGCAGAAACAAATAGAAGTGAATATTAATAACCGAATGCACTGCAGTCATGTCAATGAGTGATAATATGGGAGATATTCATAGTTATTATCGTGTTTCCCCGAAAACGGGTTGACAAGCTCCCTATTCTGGTTTCAGGACAGATGTAATAAAGCTGCTCTCAGTTCCGAAACTTCAGGATGGAACCATAAAAACTATGGCTAAGGCAATGGTGGAAACCATAGATGAGTGGGGATTGCGGGACAACATCCAAGAGCTATGTTTTGATACCACAGCATCTAACACTGGAGTGAAAGGTGGAGTATGTGCGCTGCTGGAGTCTGAGATTGGACGACCACTAATAATTTTGGCTTGTCGACATCACATCTCTGAAATAATGCTGGAAAAGGTCTTCAGTATCCATGAGGTTTCTAAGTCTCCAAACATGGAACTTTTCATTCACTTCCGAGACTTTTGGCCTAGAATCGATCAAGCGTCATTCAGCACAGCAATTGAAGATGAAAAGACATCAGTTGTGGTTGCTCCCTGGAAAGATGACATCATGAAGTTTGCAGTTGCTCGTTTGGAGAAATTCCAACCGAGAGATGATTACCGTGAGGTATTGGAACTCACCATAATTTTCTTGGGAGGCATTCTTCCACGTGGAGTACATTTCCTGGAGCTATCCATCGTGCTCGCTGGATGGCCCGGACCATTTACTCCATCAAGATGTGGCTGTTCCGCAACCAGTACAATCCACAGGAGCCAGGGTTCAGCGAGTCACGGAAGACTCGTGGGATATCGTACTGTGACAAAGTTTGGCATCATCTGCAGGAAGTTTGTGTGTTCATTACTGCCATTTATGTGAGATACTGGTTCCAGAGCTCATCACCAACTGCAGCTCCAAGGAATAACCTTGCCTTGTTACATGTCTCTGTATCCAAGCAAAGAAGTTGCAACGGTAGCCAAGAAGGCATTTAACAACCATCAATGGTATCTTTCAGAAATTCTGGTCGGTTTCAGTTTCTTTGATTATGAAGTGTCAACAGATAAAAAAGAAACTTATGGCTGCTGCTATCAAACACTCAGATGGATCTGACAATCCTCTGAGACGTATTCCACCAGTTCTTCAGCCAGCAACAAAGAGTTTACATAACTTCGTCCCAAGATCAACGCTGAGTTTGTTCAAAATTATTGGTCTGACTGAGGAATTCTTGGAGTATGACCCGGCGGAATGGCAGAACCTTGAATCATACCAAAACAGTCAGAAGACTGCAGACTCAGTGAAGGTAGTAAATGATCTTACTGAGAAAGGTGTGGTGCTAATCCAAGAATTCGTAGTTTTGATAACACGAAACGAGGAACAGAAGCGGTTCCTTTTGCAGGTCGTGAAGGATCATCGCTGTAAGTTCTGCACGGCAACAAAAACTGTTACCATCAAGAGATCATTATCAAAGTGACTAACGTAAACTTGTTGATTGTTTAAAATATTTGATGGAAAAAACATTAATATTTAATATATATGAAGAAATATATTACCGTTCTGCATTATCGCAATGTAATTGTCATATTATAAACTTTGGTGGAGTTGTGCAAGTTCTAAATATAATATGATTTAAAAAAATAAAAATTACTGTCATGTTTTTTCACATAATGGCACATTTTGGTGGGTTGGTGGTTGTCATTTTCAAACAAAGATTTTTTTGAATCGCCCTAATATATATATATTATGGTGATTGCCCGGGGGCCTATAATGTTAAGATGGCCTTGCTTCCCCTGGTGTGTACCCAGCTTAACTGGAAGAATTGTGTTGTTCTACAAGGTTGTATGTCTTATTATATTATAACCACTAGATGGTGCTAATTCATAACTGAAATAAAGCAAACTAAATTCACAAGCGTCTGAAAAACACTTAGGGGGGTATTCAATTGTCCGCAGGTTCGAGCGCGGGAAAACTATTACCGTTAATATGGTAATCTCTCGCTGGATTTCAGAGCTGCGAGCTGAAATCCAGCGAGTAAATTACTGTATTAACGGTTGTTTCGCGCACAATTACCATAATAACGGTAATCGTGTGCGGACCGCGAGATTTTCGGCGTTTCCTCCGAGAACTGAATATGCCCCTTAGTGGGAGATTCAATGAGCCACATTTTCACCATTACTACGGTAAATTTTCTTTAGAATCTGCAGACATTGGGATTCTGGCCTTTTTATCTTTGCAACCAAGGAACTGTTGGAAAATGCCCGTCAGGCGCTGTCCAGGGACGGACATCTTCTCCTCTATTTAAAGGAGACTGGCGCCAGAGTATCAAGGTCTCCTTATGCTCCTGTTTGCTCCTAAGCATCCTGACGGACTCCTCGGCTCCAGACTTGGCTTCCCCTGACCTCCCTTTTAAATCTCCTTCTGGCATTTACAGCTTCCCTGGTTTGACCTACGGCTTCCTGACTACGCCTCTGCCTGACCCTGTTGTACCTTGTTGCCCGCATGGCCTGACCTTGGATTGCTTGACTTCGCTTATTCACCTATTACTTCACCGGAAGCTAACTAGGAGGGCCGCGACCTGTGTGTCTCTGCAGCTAACTCCAAACTCACTTGCGGTGGTCCCTGGCGAAGACCAGGGGCACGATTAGACTCTGCGCCTCCTTGTTTAGTGGTGCAAATACCAGTAGGTAGGCCTCAGTTACCTGCTAGCCGTGACAGCCCCCCTACTTTCTGACACTACTTAATGAATCAATGATTGGATGAATCAACAAGATGTCCTATTGGGTTTGGGGTGGAGCCTGATATGTGTACGCTGCCATGAAATCACCAAGAAAGTCTCTTATTTTATTTGTGTCAAACATTCTCAAGAGCCCAGTAGAGGATCCACTGGTAACCTTAATGGTCAGTCTGAGCCTACACAAGGCAGATGCATATAAAATACCCCATCTTAGCGTAACTATAGGCTCCAGTGACAGAGCAGATACACCAGAGCTCCTGCCACCAGGATTAGTGCATCTGGCAACCTATGTCGGTGACAAAAGGGAAGTGACGACTCAGAGGAGTTTTCTTTATACAACCCATTGTTGTTCTCACCCCTATCAGTGTTGTCAATTCTTGAATAAAAACATTAAATATATATTTTATAAATGATAAATATTTGTTTGTATAAACTAAGAAAGGTAACTATGTAAGGTAATGAGTAAGACGACTGAGCACCACAATATTGCGTATTTAATGCTAAGGAGAAATACAAATTGCAGCACCCAATTTTTGTTTTCTGTTCTGCATATTTTCTACAGTACAGTTATTGGAAGCGTTTTGTTGATGTTTCATATTTTTAGCAATGCCTCCTAATCTGACCCCCATTGTTCAAACAGCTTCCGCCTACAATTTCCCTTCTTTTTGTCTATTCCATAGTTTGCATCAAGAGATTGATATAAATAAAACTCCATAGTTATAGCTTTTGGTTTACTTGGAGGACAAGAGGGGGGAGGATTGTTAGTTAAACTGTAGATAAGTGTCAATAAGACCTACATCTAGTCTGCCCAATAAGCTTTTTTTCTTTCTTTCTTTATATTGCATTTCTCTATTTTATATACATTCTTATATTAATCCTATTCTGTTTTCCAAAACTATCTGAAAATTGTTCTCTGTGAACATTGATAATTTTGCAGTGTATACTAAAGATCTATGTGTTCTTCGCATCTTTGACATATGTAAACAAGCAGGGGCGGGCTGGGCCGCTCAGTCAGACCGCTATTAGGGCCGGGGGGAGGCCAAACGGCCGCCCCCCCCCCCCCCCTCCCGGATGCAATATCCAACACTTTCCCCGGCGGCCGCATTTGATGACATGTGATGCGGCCGCGTCAACGCACAGGCGGCCGCGTCATCAATGATGCGGCCGCATCCCCTGTCATGTGATGTGGCCGCCTGCGTGCCCCCCCCCGGGCTTCCCTCTCCCAGCCCGCGCCTGTAAACAAGGATGTATGAACTTAAAATAAAAGTGTGATTGACGCCAAAATCTTTCTACCTTGGTTTGACGGGAGCCTCACATCACTACACTTTGGGGTCCCTGCTCCTTGAACTATATAACTCTGTCTGTGCCTTTCTGCTGCCTCCATTCCCCTCCTCACATCATGTCTCTGCCCCTGTCACATGCACCCCTGTCCTCACTAACACATCCGTCATCTCCTGATATACTCAGTGCTGCTGGAGGACCCTGCTCCTTCCACTATATAATTCTCAGTCTGTGGCTTCCTGCTGCCTCCATTCCTCTCCTCACATCATATCACATGGAGCCCTGTCCTTACTAATATAATCATAAGTGGACAGGTCACTGCCTCCCTTATGATCAGCTCATCTACTGCTGCGGAGACCTTTCTGATGATCTGATTGGCTACAGATTGTTCTATCCCCGCCCACTTCAAAGCTGAGGACCCTGCAGTATGAGAATGAAGATGGGATAATACAGTATAATAAGATACAATAATATGCTCTGGCCCTAGTCAAATCCATTTTAAGACGAAAAAAACCTGAATAAAAAAGTGAATGGCCGAATCTGAAAATCCAGCTGAAATCTCTAAATACTCTGTGCTAATGTTGCTCTACCACTAGTGTGGTCAGATGATGACTGAACACCTATTCACTTTGGGCCTGTACAAGATTGTGTGGGTGATTGTGTAGCCGAGGCTACACAATCTTCTGGTTAAAACAGTAACCACAGGACCCTTTGAATAGTGTTCTGCTTTCTTATGTGACGAAGTGCATAACACTGCCACTGTCTGGCCGAATTTACTATCCTTCTGGATGAAAGCTGATTGATCACACTAGTATGGACAACTTAAGGGGGCGAGGGGAGAGGATCCCTGCTAGGATGATCATTTTATCCTAAACTGTAGTTATCCCCACACTGTTATTTACTTGCATAGTAGTTGTTTATGACTCAAACCATTCATCATCCAAGCTCTCAGCAGATATCTAGATAGGCAATAAAAAAAACCTGTATAGAAACCATAGTCCAATTTGCCTTAAGGGGAAAATTCCTTCTTGATCCCATAGCGGCAATTGTCAATTGCCTGGATTTGCCTACCAGTAGCCGTGTATGTTCCATATTTTTGGGAAAATGCCCATTCCTATCTTAAAGGTATCTTCTTATCTAGCGTTTGTCAATAGTATTATTTGTGTGCATGTATTCCACAGTTACAAGACTCTTACAGTAAAGAATCCTTTCCATAGATGGCTATTAACATCTATTTTATTACAGCCACAAGGGGTGGCTGTGTTGTCCCTGTTGGGAGCTTAAACTGAGCAGCTTGTTATAATTTTTTCTGCATGACCTATTGATAGATGTATACACATTTATCATACCGCTTAATTTTCTTTTCTTTAGTGTAGATAAATTTAGCTCAGAAAGTCTTTACTTACAGCTAAGAATCATCATACCAGTTATTAATGTACTTGGCTTTCTCTGCACTTTCTCTAGTTCCAAGACATCCTTTTTGTGAATTGGTGCCCAAAACTGAACTGCATATTAAACCATGCTTTATATAATACTCTTCTTTCTGGAGTTTTTTAGTTTTGAATAAAATGATTATATCCTGCTGGCTCTGGATGCAGCAGATTGGCATTACATGCTGTCGCTACATCTATGATCTACAATTATATCTAGTTCCTACTCCGTCATAGATTCCTTTATTAGTGTCACCTAATGTGTAAATGCCTATTTTTAGAACTCAAATGCATAACCCTACACTTAACCACATTGAGCTTCGTATACCATTTCCCTGACCAAACTTCTAATTTAGGTCTATTTATTCCCTTGTAAGGATAAAACATGTTGTACGGACTCACATAATTATTTTGTATTCTCTCCAAACACAGATAAAGTACTTTTATTTCCAACTTCTATCATTTATAATCATAGAGCATTGGTCCTAAAGCATAGCCCTCAACTACATCACTTATAACTTTAGTCCAGTTAGAAACATTGATTGTGGACACAAACTTGTTACATATTGTATTATCTAGACCAAAACTCTTTAACTTATTCATTAAGTATTTGAAAAACCTAAACATGCCACATCCACCACCAACCCTCTATGCAATTGCCTATTCACTTCTTCATAAAGCACAAGTAGCTTAGTTTGACAAGGTCAGTCTTACTAGAAGTCTATGCTTGCTGTTGCTGCGGATATTATTTGCTATAACGTGTTTTTTGTACCCATCAACTATAATTTCCACTATAGATGTTAAAGTTTCTGGACTATGGTTTCTCTTTTCAGGTATGGTACCACATTGACATTTTCACAAATCCATTAGTACCATACCAGTTTGTGGAGTGTCTTTACAAATTACAAATAATTGCTTTGCACAAATGATCTAAGCTCTCTCAGGACACATGGATGTAAGTCATGATCAAGGTACTTTATTCACATTAATTTTGCATAATATTTTGTTTGTGCTAGAATTCTGATAACAAAAACTTGATCCTTTGTATACACAGAAGAAAAGAAAATATTTAATAACTCTCGTGTCATCACTTGTGACCAAATCTCCTTTTTATTTTATTAGGGGACCAACAATTCTAGTTCTTGTCTTTTATCTTAGAAATATCCCTGAATGTTTTTTTGTGGATTCTATTAGCTCTCTTTTGCTTCCTGTTTTCCATTTTCCTTTTTAGCCAATTGGATTTTTGCATTTTGCATCTCTTGTTGCACTACTTGTAGCTCGCAAATTAATATTTTGTCCTTTCTGATTTTATCTAAATATTTTTTGTTTTTACCTTGTTAACTAAGCCACATTGGTTTTGATTGTATTATTTTGTATTTGTTCCTGACATGAATAAATTGATAAGTATATATTAATTTAAAATTTATTTAAAACACTTTCACATTGTATCTTCCGTTCGTAAACAATGACACTTTCTTCTCTGTGGAACCCTTGGCTCTACTTTTATATGTATTTTACAGATTAATTATATAACTATTTCTCAAGAACTGTGTTGCCAAATCTAAGATTCATTTGATAAACAAGAATTGGAAATTACACTGTTAATGTTGCAGTCAACTACACAAGTGGATTGTTTGCACAGAAATGGAGGTTAGTATAACTCTTCCATCACTGGGATAAGATAAGCAACATGTCCTATTAAATTGATAATGTGGTTTTAAATAGTATAACGGTATTTTAGTTATGCATAGACATAAAAGTATTTGACTGGGGTTGTTGCAGTATGTATTACATTACGTATATGTAGGATGATTCACTAGTAGACATCTAAGTGTTCTAAGGAAATCTATAAAAAAAAAAAAAAATACATTTCAAGAAAGGATGCACTCAATCCAGATAGTAATTACTGTGCAGGGTCCATATAAAATAAGTGTAAATCCACATTTGTTCAATTATGAACAGACCAGCACAGGCTTAGAAAAAATAATTTGTATTTTAATAAAGTCTAAAATACATTATAACATTGCGCCCAATGATCGTTTCAATGTTTTTCTTCAGGGACCTCTGAAGAAAGTGTAAGAACAAATGTGGATGTATATAATTAAAATAAAATATATATTGCATGAAGTACCTTCCACCCCTGGTCCTAGTCTCGCCTGTATTTTTGGGGTCGCTTCTGTTAGTTCACTAGTGTCTCATGAATATTTGTCATAAAGTGTCAGAGATCCCCAATCTCCTAGATTCATTGAGACCAAGAAACAAGGGGTCTTTATGATTGCACCATCTCAGGTACTATGCCCCTTGTTCACCTTGTTTCCATCGTGCACCCAGTTGCGAGAAATGTTCTGTAGTCGCACGTGTCCAAATTGGATCTTGACTTCCTGTTGGTATAAACTAGGGGCACTGCCTGACAACTTAACTCAATGAGATCTGCTCTTTGACTGGTGCCTGAGGAAAGGTATTGTATCTATATTTGTCTTAGCTGCACTGTTGTATGAGCGGTTTACTATGTACCATCCTGACTTGTTTTGACCATGTTTGTTTGCTTGTTACCCTGACCATTGGCTTAATTATCAATCTGACCATCAACAGTGTGTGGTCATTGTACTCTACACACGCCAATCACTAGTAGCACACGGAGTCCATATTTTGGAAATTTTGTGCCAACTGCATTGCAATCTAGTTGGTGAATACTGCTGGGCAGCCCTCTGTAGAGTGGACACCAGCAGCCGACTGTACAAGCAGAGCACTATTGGTAGAGTGCATCTCAGAGCGCAGACGAAGCTTGCAGCTGGTACCGTGAGATGAGCGGTTGCCACATTGGCTACTATTGTCCAGAGACTGGGATCTAGATTGTCTGCAAGACACCAGACGTTGGGAATCTGTGTAGTTCATCAGCCACTAGAGATTGATCTCTAATAACCAACAGACTGTCAGCCTGCGATTTATAGTGGTCTCCAATGAGCTCTGCATTGTATAATGGTTACCAGAATAGCCTCTATATTGTATACTGATCTCTCTTTTATGCACCTCATTATGAGTGCGCACTGTATGTAGTAGTGGTCTGAGAGGGCTGGTTTGCATTTCATTACAGATGTTAGAATTAGCAATACTTTCTTATACATTTGATTGGTTGAGTAAAACCACACCCACTTCCAATTTTTTTAATCTTATGTTGTAGCACAAACAGGGATTTGCAAGAGTCTCCCTGATTTACAGCCTCCCGGAATGACGTTTTGCATCTACGAAATACATAGAGATACTTAGCCTGATTCATTAAGGAATGCAATTTGCATTTTTTTTTTTTTGTAAAGTGCACTGAAATTGCACACATGTACGCCCGTATTAAAGTATACGCGAATATGAAGAAACGTTTGCATTTGTCTAAGCGCGCTCCGTTACTTGCCGTATGCAGATAAATAGAACATACTACAGAATACACACATGCATATGTGCAATATAAAGACCTATCAGGAGGTATAGGGAAAAAAATACATTAACACCTCTTAATACTATAATCCTTAACAAAAATACAATTTAAACTTTTTTTTTTACATGAAATACATCAGGATCATTATTATAGTTTCTCTTACTTGCATATACATCTCCTGGTATATGTGTAGTCATCACTATCACTCAGCACTTACACCTGACCTGTCGCTGGTGCAAGTGACATGGCTAAAAATCACGTACCTGAGAGATGCCGAGAGCTTGAGTTGGATAGATGTGGCAGCATGGTGGCTCAGTGGTTAGCACTTCTGCCTCACAGCACTGGGGTCATGAGTTCAATTCCCGACCATAGCCTTATCTGTGAGGAGTTTGTATGTTCTCCCTGTGTTTGGGTGGGTTTCCTCCTGGTGCTCCGGTTTCCTCCCACACTTCAAAAACATACTGGTAAGTTAATTGGCTGCTAGCAAATTGACCCTAGTCTCTCTCTGTCTGTGTGTGTGTATATTAGGGGATTTAGATTGTAAGCTTCAATGGGGCAGGGACTGATGGGAGTGAGTTCTCTGTACAGCGCTGCGGAATTAGTGGCGCTATATAAATAAATGGTGATGATGATGATAGATGTGCGTGCGCTCAGCCTCGAGACGCCCTTACTGTACATTGCCTGTTACGCCCTTCAAGTTGTAGACAGTCGAAGTGTCATTCGAGTGCGAACATGAATTGCGTGTAATTGCGTTCACTAGCGTAAGCCTTGTTATAGCGCATGCACAGGGAGATTTTGCACAAGATACGACATGTAAATGTATTTACATTACTACATAAATCCGGCCCACTGTGTGAATAATCATTGTTATAAGGTGCAACTTTTGTTTGGCTCGTAAATTCAATAAAATACAGTATAATCCAAACTATACATTATTTGGATTTCTGTGGCTATATAGAAAGTGACTCTTGGTCATTGGAAATGCTGGTGGCTAAACGTTCAGATCTCACATAGACTGAGACTGCACTGACAGAATGATCTAAAGCACCTTTATAACGCACATAACTCACTGCTGCTAATTTATGGTCCCTGTATCTCTCATCTAAATACTCACTTGGCTCAGGCCTTACAAGGTATTCCAATAGAAAACTTTCCATCCGTCCCACGACCTTACCTTATTAGCATCACTGCAGAAGTATCCGTCGTATAGACCATCATCTACATGAATATTTCAAGAATGTCAGGGCTTCGTTACAGAGCTCTCGCTACTCGTCCACGAGCACTGGACCAAGAACGAGGCTTCATGCCAAGCAACACACAGCATTTCTATCAAAGGGTTTTCTGTTACCTGCTCTCTGCAGAGTTACAACACGGACTTGTCCAACATATACTAAAACAAGTGCATTCAGAATGAAAGGGCCACGAAGCCTAACGTTCAAAGTAATACAACCTGAAAAGACATCGTGTCAGATTCAGACTACACCGAAAAATTTTCTTGCCGTGACAAATTATCATCCTTTTCCTTAGCGACTGTTTCAGCTCCCTGTAGAGTTGTTTAATAGGTTTATGGGCAGGAAGGCTGGTGTGCATTGAAAAATGTCTCCTCCGTGACACACTTGTGTTTCACATATCTTTAGTTAGAAGTTCTGCTTGGTCTCACATATATTCATAACACTTGTTTTAGTACAAGTTGAACATGTTCGTTTTATGCCTTTAATCATCATCATTTATTTATATATCACCACTAATTCCGCTGTACAGAGAACTCACATCAGTCCCTGCCCCATTGGAGCTTAAAGTCTAAATTCCTTAACATACACACACAGACTAGGGTCAATTTGTTAGCAGCCAATTAACCTACCAGTATGTTTTTGAAGTGTGGGAAGGAAACCGGAGCACCTGGAGGAAACCCTTGCAAACACGGGGAGAACATACAACTATTATTTATACCTCTATTCTCTATTATAATGAGGTACAAATAGAGGAAGCAATTTCAATTCCTTTTTCAAGTTAGTGGCCTTTTAGTCGGCCTCTCAAAAAAATGACGTGTTGACAGACGTTCACCTACATGCTGACCTACTGTACTGTATTCTGGTGTTTACATCGTTCTTACTGGGCTACTAGTTGCAGGTTATGACACTGCTGTAGCACAGGTACTTTCAGTTCATTAACACTCTCTTTAACTGTTCTAAACGGGCTGGTATTTTGGCTGGCGCCCCGGGGGGATTTGGCTAAGCAGTAACCCTCAAGTATCTGAATAACCTAATTTCTGAAGATACAATGTGTCAAGTTTACTGAACTGGGTACATGGCTTACCAGAATAGCACAAGGTCACTGTAAATTAGAGACGTGGTTGGTCAGATTGATGTAGGGCCTTTTTGTCCTGATATTAAATTTCTATCATAACGTTAACTTTTAGCCATGAAATGTGTCTGCTGTTCTATTTAATTATTGTGACTATAGAAGTACCTTTTTAGTAGCAGCTTGTGTGAATAACCGTAGCCGTTTTCTGAATTTGTATATTTTCAAAACGGGGGCGGAAGGTCAGCCTGTAGTTTTTCGTTTTTGTGTCTGGTTGTGTCATTGCCTCTTGTCCTCTGCAAGTCTTTGTATATGCAGCACATGGAAATGTCCAGGAGAGGGCGCTACCATGCAGTTCTCACACCAGGTACTGGCTACAACAAGGGTCAGGTCCTCCCAACAGGTCAGGTTCTGAGGATTTCCCTCTGTGTGAACAGGTGGGATAAACACTGACCAAGCCAAACATATTTATTCAGCGTTACATTGTTACTAAGGAATTCCTAACAATATAACTAATTGGGGACAATTGAGAGCTGTAATTGAGGTAAACTATCCTACAGTACCTGCTGATATTGACTTAGGTTCTGCAAGGTCGAGCAATACGTTTAAATAAAGGAAACTGCAACTAGTCTTTCGTCTGGCACAGCATGATGGCTTGTGCACGTTGGGGAGTTGTGCAATGTCTTCTCTGCATCTTTCCAAGGATAAACCTTTATAAGAAGTTACAAACACACACTAGTAACTCCAAGTACCGGGGGCAATTGGTGAAATGACAGCTGACATGAAGAGTTTTGCTATGCTCTAATAACCAAACCACTAAGAAAAGAATAACAGCGGCGGCTTCTTACCCCCACAATATTCTAAATAAAAATAATGAAAATAATCGATTAAAAATGTAAGAAAAGACTAAGGGGTATATTTACTAAACTGCGGGTTTAAAAAACTGGAGGTGTTTAGCCTATAGCAACCAATCAGATTCTAGCGGTCATTTTGTAGAATGCACTAAATAAATGACAGCTAGAATCTGATTGGTTGCTATGGGCAACATCACCAGTTTTTCAAACCTGCAGTTTAGTAAATATTTAGTAAATATACTCCCAAATCTATCAGTTCTACTGCGCATGGGCGAGTCAGCTAGCCAGCTTATGCATATCTTCAAAGTATTACTTTGCTGCCCTGCAATATATATTTTTTTTTTTAACTTGGGATTTTCTATCGCTGCGGTAAGCAGGGATAAAAGAGAAAAAAAATCACCCATCTCACCGAAATAAAAGTCCTGTTGGTCAATAGGCTGCTAGATAACTTATATACTGTCGCTGCTTGTACCTTACAGGTATCAAAGAAATCCCAATTGTTAAAATAGTAATGAAATATTTTTTATTTTAATTTGAAAGCGGTTACCTAGCTGTGCCCCTCTACACGCTGTAAGGAACATGGGGCTGGGCTTATGACTAGTAAGGGTTAAGCCAGGAATCACGCTATATTGAATCTCTATTAATACTTTGATAATTACAACCATCCTCCCAGCAGGAAGCTCTTCCTCTCCGCCCTCTTCCGTTCTCCCACAAGTTGTACCCCTGTATGAAACATGGGCTCTGTCTCCTGCCCTGTGTTTTATGAAAGGACTGCAAGGTTAAGTTCAGCTGCAGGGGTATTAGGAACAGCTGCTCCCAGACTCCATCAGCTGCAGGAATTCCTGAAACTGGGATGATCGTTTGTACAACTGCTGCAGAATCTGGGACTTCTTACTGCGCGTGAAATATAGATTGTGAGAAGTATTTGTCCCACTTGGGCTCCATCTACCCTATAAAACTAGCTGGGCCTAGTACTGCCTATGGGATATTGCATATATTTCATTTATGCTATATAAATGTTTAGGAAAGCTACAAACCTTTACTATTTTTCATATACATTTTTGTCTGCTGCAAAATGAAACACCCAAAAGAACTCCACACAAACAGTTTCCTCTGCCCCTAAGGCATGTCCCGTATTAATATAATCCTTGTGGCCACTGCAATTATGTTCGTCTGCCAAGATAAAATAAAATATCAGCCAGAGAACTAAATAGATGAGTTGCCCCAATCATAGGAAAACGTTGTTACTAATGAACATGTAACATGGGAGTACTCCTCCTCTTTATATTCAGCAAGTGAAACTCCACAAAACATTACTCCATTATGGAAGGACATTGGGTGTCACTAACCTGGTTCAAAAGCAGGGGTGCATGCAGGGGGGGGTTTCTGGGTCTCCAGAAACCCCTTCCCTCCGCTAACGAAGTGCCCCACATAGCGGCACTGTACTATATAGCAGCCGCGGAGTTGTCAAAGAAGCGTCCGTTGTATACAGCACCGCCGCGGACGCTTCTTTGACAGCGCCGCGGCTGCTGTATAATTCAGTGCTGCCGAAACGGAGCTGCTGTGCATACGCGCTCTCTCGTTTTTTGTTTTTTTTTGGGTGGGGGGGAAACGCGCCCCTAAAAGTAAAAGTGATAGAACGGATATCTGCTTATACTCAGAGCTCTGTAGGTGCCATAGGCGGTGCCCCCCAACTGCCCCACCACACCTGTAATTGGACCCCCCATTCAGTGTTGTGCCAGCACCCCTACGAATTCTTACCTCAAAGTGCATCTGTCCTTCGTAATTGTCCCTCTTTTTATGCTAACGGTCTCTGTATGACTACATACAACTATTTTGATTCACACTTACAATTACAATAGTATCTACCATGAATATTGTTACACACTTAGTCCTTTGTGGAGCTTGTTTTATATTTTTGTGTTTGAAAGGGAGTGTGCGCTCGAGAAAAGAGAAAGGGGAACGTTTAAATCAAGTGGAAAGTGTGTGTCTTGTTTTATGAAATGCTGTAGCCATGTTCCATATTAATTTTCTAGGCAGATAGAACCCCTAGTTGGAGTGTATTGAAGGCGATATTGGGAAGGTGTACATGTATGTATCTGTGCATTGACCTTGCTGCACACACTGTGGACACGGATCTGACCTTCATATGACCAGTGATTGATGTCTGGCCTCTCACATCCTGGTGACTTGTGCAAAATACACAGGGGGGACATATGGATCCAGTCTGGAGAGAACATGTGCAACATATTTTATCCTTAAAATCGGTCTAGAATGCGTCAGGTAAAGAAACCATATGTCTGGTTCCCAGGGCCGAGTGGGCTGTTTGAAGATGAGAGTTCACATAGAGATAGTGTACACTGGATTCTCCTGCCAGTGATTGACGGTGATTAGTGCAGGTAACATCTGCTGGATGATGCAGTCTGACAATAGACACAGGGTCAACGAGGGTGCACCATGAATTAATCATATCACAAATGTTGTAACATAATTTACTATCCGATGGGTAAAAATACACAGACGTGCATACGTCTATTAGATACTGGCATATAAAAGATCTTTGTGCCCATACCCAGACCAATCTGAGGAGCCCAGTTTGTGCCCACTTTGGTAAAATAAGAAAGAAGCAAAGTAATTAGTGGGTGGAATTGCCGGGTATCTGGGCAGGAACAGGTCTGCTACTTGTCCAAATGCCCCTCTGCCCTGGAGGCCAGAAATCAGCTCTCCAGCACATTTAACATGAACCAGTAAATCGCTTCTATGTGGCAAAATGTATGCCAAGTGTACATAAGGTGTGAGAAAGGGGGGCACAGACTGGCATAACATGCAGAGGGGGCAAGGGCTGACAAAATATGTGTGTAGAAAGAGCAGTTTGGAAAAATACTGGAGGAGGGGAAAGAGGGGGGGGGGAGGGAGAGAGGGAGGGGTAGGAGTGGATGGAGGGAGGACAAGAGAACAAGGGAGGAGTGAGAAAGCCAGGGGAGGGAGAGAACTGAAGCAGGTAGCAGAGTGAAGGGGGGGGGGAGGAGGGGTAGGTGAACGAGAGCACATGGGAGGGGTGGAGTAAACCAGAGAGGTAGGGGAGGAGAGAACCAAAGGAGGCGGAAGGGGCGCAGGGGAGTAGGTGAGGGAGAGCACATGGGAGGGGTAGAGAAAACCAGGGAGAACGGGAGAGAGAGAACTGGAGGAGGAGGGGTGAAAAAAACAGAGGATGGAGAAGGGGGATAGGGAGTAAGGGGAGGGGGGGAGTTGGTGAGCGAGAGCACATGGGAGGGGTAGAGAAAACCTGAGGACAGGTTATACCTAACTAACCTGTCCTAACTTCATCCTTCTCTGCCCAACCAATGCTCACATTCTTGCAATGCCACACCCACAAATTCTGATAGGCCACGCCCCATTTCAGGACCCAAAACTTTGCACTATTGCAAGACATTATGCAGTCAGCTCTCTCGTCCAGCTGAAGATGAATCCAGATGGCAGTGGGGGGTGGAGATATTATGTTATGTTCTGTATGTAAAATAATTGTGTACCAGGCTTTAACTGAAGATATATGATAAATACAGTCTCTCCAGTCTTTACAGTTGTTCTGCGTCCTGGTAGAAACACAGCATTTAAATGTAAATTTTACTCTGTAGCAGTAAGGGTTAATTGTCTTGTATAGAAGCCGCAACATTGTTTCAACAAAGTACAAAAAATTAAGAAAGCTCTGTCTGTTCTCTAGTAGTGAATAAAAAAAGGGGAGGGGCCATGCGAGAGCTCAGACTGCTGACCTATCAAACAGATCTCATTAATGTCGGCTGAAATCTCCAGTTCAAAATCACAAGTAACTATATGAATATCCCAAACGCATTTTATATATCGAATTTTAGATTTTTCACCAAAATGCAGCTTAAAATCGAGGACGATAATTTGTAAATCACATTAGCAGTATATTACCAAAATAAGACCAAAATGTAGCAGATGCTACTATTACAGCTATAAATATGACGCGATGAATAGCTCAAATATGAAATGTATCTGTATCAACATAAAAGTTATATCAACATTCTTACAGAGGTTAAAAACACACAACAGCCTATATTTCATCACGTTGGCCTTGCAGCATGAGAGAGGATCAGCTAAATTTTCCTGTGTTCAAAAGAGATTAATTGAGATGCCCTTATTTCTGAATGTGAGTTAGGTTAGCCAAAGTTTAAGTAAAAACTTGGCTTGGAAAGAAGTGTATGTACAAGTTTGAACTAGTTGCGGACGTTCAAAATCTAACGCAGCGCTCCTTTTTCTTGTATATACATATGTAATCACAGTGGCCTAGTGGTTAGCACTTCAGCCTCACAGCACTGGGATCATGAGTTCAATTCCCGACCATGGCCTTATCTGTGTGGAGTTTGTATGTTCTCCCCATGTTTGCGTGGGTTTCCTCCGGGAGCTCCGGTTTCCTCCCACACTCCAAAAACATACTGGTAGGTTAATTGGCTGCTATCAAAAATTTACCCTAGTCTCTCTCTCTCTCTCTCTCTGTGTCTATATTAGGGAATTTAGACTGTAAGCTCCAATGGGGCAGGGACTGTTGTGAGTGAGTGCGGAATTGGTGGCGCTATATAAATTGATGATGTAATATGTATATATATTCTTTGCCAGTGGAGATAGAAGTATACTTTATACAAAGCTAGTTTTGACCCATGTGTGATTTGTGTTGGTGTCTAATGCACGTTGCACTCATTCTCTTTTGCCAGTGGAGATAACCATATATACATGAAGTATAATAGCAGAACCAATACAAACAAGCTCCCTGTTCCTGTTTTCTCATAGTGTTTGTAGCAGATTCCTGAAAATGCCACATACAAACAGAAAACAACATGCATCATATTATTTTGCAATTTTAATTGCTAAACAATCAATTTAAGTAATTTTATTTTTTGTGATGTTTTAGATAAAGTTTTCTTGAAACACAGAGAATTATTAGTGGTAGCTGATGATGATGACGACCATATTCTGGTTCTTTTATATGGTCACATGACTTCTTGGTGACTTCTAATATCCGTTTACGGAATAGGGTTATATTGTTCCTTACATCTCTTCCTGTTATAGGTTTTTAGTTGGACTCTAGAACAGCGTAGAATGAGCTCTACTATCACATTGTTACAGTGTCGCTTTATAGAGTGTTGCCGCTGATAAGGATTCATCCATCTGTGTAGAACGGAGCCATAGTTACAATGTAACAGTTCCACCATTCACTATAGTCCTAGCATGAAGACAACTGCTTCAGCAGCTGTTCTATGTGTCCTGCGTTCTTCATGATGAATATACAGTACTGCAGGAATTAAAGATGTAAGAAGAGACAGGCAGGTTTTATAACACAGTATTACAAGATAATAAAAGGTCTTTATGCCTAAACCAGATTATTCCAGAGGAACGATGTGAATCTGTTCCATGCTTCAAAACAGCTCCCAGTTTATAGTTTCCTTAGGGAGAATTCAAACACTTGTAACATGTTAGAATAAAACGTTTTGTGGTAATGTATTGTAAGCTACAAACATCTTTTTTTTTTCTTGACTCCCTCTTCTGAACATGGATCTTCTAGCAAATGTCCAATTTGGATTTATCAGCAATGGCAGTGTCTAGATGGCGTTGTGAGGTGGTAGATTTCAGAAGGGCTATAATCGTACATTACTCATAATCTAAGCTGTTTCTTTTCATTTGTAGGGAGCCCAGTGTCTCAGATTACTTATAGATGTCGCAGGAAGCCACAGACTGAGAGTTATATAATGGAAGGTGCAGGGTCTCCCAGTAGCACAGAGTATATCAGGAGATGAGTGATGTGTTAGTGAGGACAGGGCTGCATGTGACGGGGCAGTGACATGATGTGAGGAGGGGAATGGAGGCAGCAGGAAGCCACAGACTGAGAGTTATATAGTGGAAGGAGCAGGGTCCTCCAGCAGCACAGAGTATATCAGGAGATGAGTGATGTGTTAGTGAGGACAGGGCTGCATGTGACAGCGGCAGTGACATGATGTGAAGAGGGAAGTGGAGCCTGCCTGTCACGTCTGATCAAAGATGGAATATGTGCCATAGATGTAAAATGTGTAAATTTGAAGCTAAACCCAAGAAACATTTCTATTTCATGTTTATATACCTTTGATATCTATATGTTCAGTCATCCCTGAGATGCACAATGTGTATCACACTTAGGTCTTTAATGGAAAGAGTATATGAACATCAGATGTACATAAGAACAAAGACGAACACACTTCCCATTGACAGGCATTTTACTCATTATCATGAGATTATCAATTTTTTTTAATTAGGCATAGAAACGGGTTATCCTGATAGAGGTGGTGACCGCATGCATATTTAAGGAGAAGGGTAACCCACTGGATCCATATATTGAAGACATTACCTCCCTCTGGTTTTAATGGTTCATTTCTTTTGTACAGTTTCAGCGGCGTACAGGCCTGGTGAGTCACATGGTTTCACGGTCCCATCATGTGACTCACGGTTTAGGACCATGTTATACGATCACATGATGAGCTTCAGTCCGTGGTAGAAAAGAATGATTGACAGACACAGCATTAAGCTGTACTTCCTACTCAAGTGTGGTCAAGTGGAGTTAAGTAGGAGAAACAACTTGTACTTTATCCATAGAGAAGCACCTGTCTGCCTGGAGTTAGTTACTTTAGACAGAGGCTATAGCGGAGTATATGAGACATTCTAGTGGCATTATATGAGGGTATATGGAGATGTACGGTATGTGTTGTACATTGGGCTGTATATGACGACCAGTTGGGTCTTACAAAACCAGTGTATATTGTGTTTCATATGTATATTTCATTTTTCGCCATAATGAAAATGTATATTTATTTTACCCTAGTGCGCATATGTATGCGTGTTATGTATTTAGCTTTGACAGGCACCATTAGACTGGTTGGACGACGAAGGCGCACACGGTCGGATGCTGTCATTGTTTGACTGCATTTACTTCCGTCCCGGCGAACATAGAATATATCCCGGTCAGACGTTGATTGGGTTTGGCGGCCTTTCTGGGCACATACACGCTGTGGATTTGCACCAAATAAGCCTCAAATGGCTCAACTGGCCATCAAAACCGCAGCACGTACGGGCACTGTAATAGAAATAATATGAGCCAATGTGTATAGCCCATTTATTACTTTTGAAGGCAGAATTAGGTGTGTCCATATATGGAGTTTTGATTTGCGTTCTTCCTTTGTCTTTGGTCACTGGCTTTTCCCAGGTACCCGTTCATGCAGTTAGAAAATGGTAAAACCCAAAGTGATTACTGATCATCTTACACCTCCATTCACCAACATGCCTGACTTCGCAGTGTACGTAGCCAGCAGGTGTAACTACAACATGGTTATGTAGGCAAAAGACAGAGAAATCTTCTGCACATAAAGATCTCTATTGGTGCAGAATTGGCGCACTGCGTCTGCATTTAGAGTTGCATATATCTTGTTTGGGGGAGAAGGTGATCAGGGGTGTAAATATGAAGCGCAGTACAATAAGGATGTATTACAGTAACATCCACATGAGAGGAGTTTCATTTTGAGTCACACGGATTGTCATCATTTATTTATATAGCGCCACCAATTCCGCAGCGCTGTACAGAGAACTCGCTCACAACGGTCCCTGCCCCATTGGAGCTTACGGTCTAAATTCCCACACACACACAGGCTAGGTTCAATTTAATAGCAGCCAATTAACCTACTAGTATGTTTTAGGAGTGTGGAAGTAAACTGGAGCACCTGGAGGAAACCCACGCAAACACAGGGAGAACATACAAAGTCCACACAGATAAGGCCATGGTCGGGAATTGAACTCATGACCCCAGTGCTGAGAGGCAGAAGTGCTAACCACTAAGCTACTGTGCTGCCCCACTGTGGCTTAGTGGTTCGCACACGGATATTGAAATACCTTTGCGGGAATATATTTTGTAGCTACATGAAGTGTGTGCAGCTCTGACTGTAATGATATCTTCCCTCCAGCCCATCTGTACATTAGATTTAAGGTTATAAGTTTCCTAAAATGCCAAAATACAGTCATAGAAACGCCAGTGTACAGATGCAGTTTTGCTCCTATATAAAGGAGGAATCCTTATGTTCAACTGTAAATCAGATCCAAAATATTCCCGTAGATTTTACTCCCAATATGTGGGAAAAAAACATTTTTTATATAGTACATTTTTCTTAGCAGTGGTGACAGGTGAAAGTGTGCGGTTGCTTTATACAAACCATTCCACTTTTGAATTTATTATTTATAATTTTCTAAAACAAACAATGGTATCTTCATACTTAACTAAGATAGGCAACAGCTGTAAGAGATTCGTGTAAGGGGACAAGTGTAAAGCCTATAACGGACGCGTGTTTAACACCACCCTCTAATACATACATACAGCCCCTTACGGATCGCCAGCTGTACGCTGTACAAGACACTTTCTGTAGAGGTTTGCAGGATGCAGCAACTTAGTGTCCTTATCTTACAAACATAAATAAAAATGATCTCTTTCCCTTTGCACGTATCTCATTAGAAACATAATGTTTTCATGTGTTCTCTATGCAGTTTAGAGTAGCCCAGGCTTTGAGCTTATGTCATAGGCCTGACAGCTGCTCCCATCCTACTGGAATTTATATGATGCAGCCAACATTCCTTCTGCCCCCTCCCTATTTCACTCACAAATGTATTGGAAATGTTACAAAATAAAAGTGGAGCACATTTCAACAACATTCTAAGTTTTAGAAGGAACAGGAGACCCTATTGTTACTGCGGGGGGAGAGAGAGAGGTACCCAAACAGCTTCTCACATGGTCTAGGCCTCTTGGAAGAGGAAGACATGGAAAAAAAACTGCTGGCAATTAAACTATTATGGTGGAAATCGCTGCCAAATGGCTTTTTGTCACGGGAGTAGCTTGGACATAAAGCATATTTGTAACTCTCAGCTCGTTAGATTCTCAGAGTTTATTTCTTTATAGAACATGGTACTGCTGATACCATAGAATGTACTGTAACTCATTGCAACCAATCAGAAATGTGCTTTCACTAGCCTAATTTGCATTAAACTGCTCAAGGCTGTTCGGAATGTTTGCTGTGGGTTACGGCAAGTCTGTGGTACCTTGTTATTAAATATGGAAAGAAGGGTCTCATTATATCACGTCTGGACCCACTACACGCTTATAAACACGTGGGACTTGGCTAGCTTAGTTTTCACCTTTAGTAACCCGGCTTGCTTACTGGGAGTCGGTCCCACGTGAGTGCCAAATGTTAACTATTACATACGTTCAAGGAAGACAAACTAAATATCAGACCAAAGACAATAATTAGTGGTCAACAACGTACAGAATTACATTCCATAAAGGGAATCCGGTCCAAGGCTATTGAAAGCCAAAGAATTGTCAAAATCCAAAGTTGTAGGTCAATAAGGCAGCAAACAACCACGGTCAAATATAGACCTCTATCAGGGCTAATATATATAGGTGCATTACGTAAGGGATGGGTTGTGTGCAGTAGTCTCAGAACCGGTGACGATGACGTTAAACGTTCACTTCCGTGTACAGCAAGGAGCTGATGGAGAGGGGGATATACATCAGTTTGCGTAGAGTATATTGTTTGAAATCACTCGCTACTGTTGATGAATTGTCATAAACCAGGCACAGATGCTGCTGATGTGGAGACAAGCGCATCTCGAGATATGTACGGCATTGTATATGATGGAAAAGATATTCCTTTTCCAGACTCTACTCTTTTTAAAAACAAAAAAAAACAGTACAAGTAATTTTTCCTGGAGACGAATCTCTTCTACAAACAAAAGATCCCTAAACCTTACACCTGTCGTCTTACTGAATTAAAATGACTTTAATAGATGTTTACGCTAAATGGTCACGTTCTTTTTCCAACAAAGACACTGAGTGTTGAATTAATATCTTCTGTGAAGGTTTGAAAAGGTACAAGCAGAAGTGGGACACACAAATCCAAAAGATGATATGAAGGTCAGGGAGCGGTATAGTCAGGCAGTGGGGAAAAAGCAGCCGGATACTTGGTTGTCTAGGAAGAGGTATTAATAGTAGGACTAGGGGTAAGAGCCAACTTTATGGGACAGTGGTAATCCCTATCTCCAAAATAGATATGAATTAAGAAAAATTCAGAGCAGGGCTACTAAAAAGGTGCGTGGGCTGCCTAAGAATGACAGTGCAAATGTAGACCTTATTTACAGCTTACTATTGTATTTTTCACACAATTTATTTACTATATGTCAAAGAAGTTATGTGACCGATTTTATTTCTCTGCAGTTACAAATAAAAAGTAAATAAAAATAAAATGACCGTGCAGACTAGGGGGTAAATGTATCGAGCTGAGAGTTTGAAAAGTGTAGATGTTGCCTATAGCAACCAACCAGATTCTAGATTGCATTTTGTAGAATGTACTAAATAAATGATAGCTAGAATCTGATTGGTTGTTTAAACCCGTCGGAAAACTCTCAGCTTGATACATTTACCCCCAGAGCCGTAACTAGAAATTACGTGTTTTGAGGTTTATGTCAGCATATTAGGAAGAGAAGGAAGCTGAGTCTGTGCATAACTTCGGGAAATGTTAGCCGTATAGTCGAAATCTCCCACGTGTTCCATAAAACGCATAATCCTAACGTTCCGTAATGAAAAGTGCAGGAGAGGCAGCTCCTATAACTGTTTTACTGTATTTGGTTATACCTTGTAATTCAATAATGATAGTAATTAATAATAATAATATTTTGGCACAGTGTCCCTAAATCCGTCTGACGGAACTGTATTAAACAGAGTGATTGCTCTTCACATAGGGACAAATTGGGTAACACTCCTGATCGCCCCCCAAGACTACACCTGGATCCCACTGCCCATGCACCAATCCCTATGCAACCAAAACCGTTCCAGCCAACAGAAATTGTGACTGTCCCAAAAAACTGGGACTATTGAGCGGTATGGTCAATGGCTTAGTAAACAGCCTTTGCTTATGTTTCTGTGCTCTCTGACATTTGCAATTTTTAAAATTACAGCTGTGGGTGTAAAATTTGGATGAAAATCATGTGATTATTTTTTCATGTTGAACGTTCAGTATTTAGAACTCTGCCTGACACAGCCCCTGGTAGAAGCAGCTGTTCTTGGGGATAAAACCGATCTTTTCTCCATGGAATAGACAGCTGTGTTAGAGAACACTGGACCTGTTACATTATAACCGCAGCGATCTGTACGTAGTCACAGCAGAATCACTGACGTCTGTGTAACTCGGCGTTTAATGTCCCTCAGTCTTACCATAATCATTTTATATAGAACCGCTACCTGCATTTGAACTGTGTGTACGTGATTTCATCAAGATAAAAATTGCTTATGTGATAAGTGATTTGCATTAAAGGGCTTTTTACCTGTTAATAAAAGATGTCAATCTCGTGCAAAGACCAGGAGGTAGCACCAATGGTTTTAAGATTCGCCAGTTCTAGCTGACAGTAGCTGCCCCAAGGATTACTACCATAATCCTTTTATCGTTACTTCAGGGTGGCAATAACAGAAGAAAATGAATGAAAAACATGCTTTATTATTTGATGAAATAGGCACTTGTTTTTATATATATTTTTATTTCCGTCTAATATTTGTAGTCTTTTTTTTTTTTTTTGGCAGAATTTAATATTTTAAATCTGGGCTTTTCAGCCAGGTTAACGCATCTGCATGTCCTCCAGAGGTAGGTTAATTATTACTGCTCTGGGATGGTATCGCAGGGGCAGTTTACTCATATAACACAAAATAGTCTTTACTTGCTCTTTAAGAATTAATTGTATCATGTGTGAAAACTTTGAAATTAATTTGTGTTATCTTCTATAACAAAAAAAAATTCTTAATCCACTTCATGTCTGCATTTAGTAATATGAGCACAATAAGTCCCGTTATCAATAGAACTCTATACCTAGTGGCCAGATTATCATGGTACATGGTAGAATACAGTACTTGACTTAAAAGCAAGAAAGTTATTTCCTCTGGGAAATGCAGAGGGGTGGGTCTACAAAGCCAATGTGGGCGGGTCAGACCCACCCTCCATGCCCCTCCCACCTAGACGCAATGACGTCAGATCTCCTGCTTTACC
Organism: Mixophyes fleayi; assembly: GCF_038048845.1. Taxonomy (NCBI): domain Eukaryota; kingdom Metazoa; phylum Chordata; class Amphibia; order Anura; family Limnodynastidae; genus Mixophyes; species Mixophyes fleayi. The sequence continues at coordinate 7,125,830 of NC_134413.1, read as the reverse complement.
ATGAAGTCTATTGAATCATCATGCAGCTGTTGATTGGCCGTAATGACGCATACAAGTCACACTGACATTTCTCCTGCTTACTTCTCCCACCGTCCAGGAAAATTGAAGACTTTCTCAGGAGTCCGAGAGACTCCCACAAATCCAGGCCCCCCCTGAACATCTGGCATGTATATCATTATGTATTGTCGCTAATCTAAGTACTATTTAATTTATTTATTTAATCTGCGGTTGAAGAAACAGCACTTTTGTTTTATCACAATTCAATGTTAAAGCGCTGTAAGGACTAATTATCTAACTTTAAAGTCAAAGTTTACGTGCGTTTTGTAGCGTCTGGGCCCCGCTCCCCACTGCGAAATGACGCAATCAGCATCATACCGCAGGGGTGTGAGGATGGCAATGGCGACATCAAACTCCACCCAGCAATGTTACGCCCTCTTTACAAAAGGTGATACAGGATCCTGGTGAGTGGTCTTCTCTCCCGGCAGTCTGAGAGGATTCCCCAAAGTTCTGTCGTCTCCCGGACCTTCCTGGAAAAGTGAGCAAATATGTTTATATGGACCCATGACCTACACGCTATGAGGGAGGTGTTGTGAGCTGAACCAACATTCATGATATTGCAACCTATCCGCTCACTAGCTTCTACCTCCCAAGCTCACCTCCCTCAGTGATCTCGCTGAGTCCTAGAAAAACTATAGGCTGCATAATCATACATGTTATTTCTACACACAGGGAAAAGATACTGTATCTAGATTTCTTGGATAGTAGAATGACTGAGCTCTTGTGTGAGACATCCTTATGTTTGAGGCTTTGCACCCCTATAATGCACAATCGGTCTGTGAGGCAGCCGCCGCTCTCTGAACGTTTCTTTCCAAATGTCAGGATGAAGTGTCCTTATCTTTGGTATTTGGATTCACGTCAGCTGTGTTTGTAAAGAAACAATGTGCAGATATGCAGCGTTAGAATTCCTGGATAATTCATGGTGGCTTTTCAGTTGGATAAAATGAACTTGTATCATATTTCTGTCTCCCGAGCACGATATGGTGGCTGGCTGTCTTTCTTGTTTTGTTTGTGTTTCCTAGAACCAGCAGATTATCTGAGTTAAGCTAGCTGTGCATTCAGTCTCATTCCCAGAGGCTCCTGGACTTCTACAGATTGTCCTTATAATGTATCTGCTACTCTGTGTAAATTATTTGCAGGATTTTTATAGTAAATTTGGACAAGACTTATACAAAGCTCCCTTTTTTATTTGCTGTTATATACATAACAGACCAGGAAGTAAATGTATCAAGCTGAGAGTTTCCCAGCGGGTTTCAAAAGTGGAGATGTTGCCTATAGCAACCAATCAGATTCTAGCTGTCATTTTGTAGAATGTACTAAATAAATGATAGCTAGAATCTGATTGGTTGTTCAAACCCGCCGGAAAACTCTCAGCTTGATACATTTACCCCCAGAGCCGTAACTAGAAATTCTAGAGCCTGGGGCAAGAAAGGAAAAATTATGCACCCCTAGCCCTAAATTATAATGAAACCAACCTAAAATATTCCTTATCCTGCTTTGCACCCTGAGTGGCTGCACACAGCCCTAGTTACAGCTGTGTAACTTACTAAATGGCTTTGGCAGAAAAATACTTCAGTTTTTTTTCTCAGAGGATGAGGGGAGTGGATCACAGGGTAGAAGAGAACCAAGTAGTCAGACAATGGAGATACAGGCAGTTTTATCAGGTAAGTAAAGCCATTTGGAGCCATTTTGCTACTCTCCGAAATGTCAAGGAAAATCAGGAATTTTTTGGACTGACCTCGGAAGATTAAACCACCCCGATTATGCTATTTGTCATCATGACCCCGCCCCTCACTGCGAGATGACGTGACTGTGCATTGGCACCCCCTATGCCTGCCCCTTGGACTCTCCCCTCCGGGATCTCTCAGAGGGGAGGTCTGAAATGTATTTATTTTATTTTCATTGAAATGTCTTCCTCACCATTTTAAACAGTGTTAAAAGTATCTTAATTGGTTAAATGGTTAATCCTCCATTTATTAAGATAATGTGCGGCCTGTGAGTCTTGGGGCGTTGAGGTTACCACTCTGGAATCGGAGGGATGCAGAACCATTCTTCCCGAAGAAACACGCTCAACTAGCGTCTGGTGGTGGACAACGGTGTCCCAGGCTTCATCAGCAGCAGCAGCTATTTATATTTTGCCACTAATGCCGCAGGCTTCTTTCCAGAATATCCCATAATTGCTTGATTAGGCTTAGATTCGGTTACGGAGATGACCATGACCATGGATAATCATCATCACCATTTATTTATATAGCGTCACCAATTCCGCAGCGCTGTACAGAGAACTCGCTCACATCAGTCCCTGCTCCATTGGAGCTTACAGTTTAAATTCCCTAACATACACACAGACTAGGGTTACTTGTGTCAGCAGCCGATTAACCTACAGGTATGTTTTTGGAGTGTGGGAGGAGACCCACGCAAACATGGGGAGAACAAATAATATCGATGTCATGCCCCTCAAACCATGGAGTAACCTGTGTATGGGGGCATTGTCCTGGAAGACACCCTGAAAATGCTGCAACATGGGGTGAAAATGATCTCTTAGTTCCATCAAGTAGTGAGTGGCTTTGATATTTCTGTCTAAGGGAAGGACTGTACCCAGCCTGTGAGAACCCACCTCTGTTGGAAACAAGCACTTAAGGCTGTACACTTTACGTGGGAGCCACAGTTGAGCTTGTTTCTTAGTAAAGAACATTAAGACCTTTCTCCAAAGTCGGTAGTATATAGATTGTGCTCTTTGTACCACTGAGCTCACAAATCTGTATTACCTGATGTAATGAGCAGTTTGTGCCCTTCAACCCAACTATAAAATCCTTCTCTGTAGGGATCTTGTTGGAAGATTTTTGATAAAACTTTCTGCTCGCTACACAGGTTGAAGCTTTCAATGATGCAGTTCTTCGTATGTTTTTTCCTTGCACTTCGAATTAACGCACGGATATGGCAGTCCCGCGGTATGTGCTTCCACCCACTGCTGATATCACTAACACACCGTTTGTCAAGAAACATTACCAAGTTCTGTTGTCTTGGGCTCTGAAACACCAGCCAAGCACACCCCTTCCTCACCACTCATTGAGGTCTCTTCTCACAGTCATCCCACCCATAATTATAGTCATCCAAGGGAACCAGCATTTTTCTACATGACCCTGATCATGCTGAGATGCTGTTTGCATCGTTAGCACAATGAGTGGCCCCTGTGTGGGAAGCCCTTGCTTTCAATATGCTTGGTGTCCCTCATTTGCCCAGGTGTTACTATTTTGTCCAGCATCTGTATTTGCAGCATTACACCTAACGTTATTTATTCCAGGGCATTGAGTATGGCCCTACATCAAACTGAATGTGGTCCTTATCCAGACACTTTACTCCCGTTTATCATGGAGTTTGAGAACAGGTGTCTACATAGATTTTGGGTTAAAAGGTATCATAAGGTTTGCAGTTATGCATTTTACAGCCACAAGGGAACTTTTGAAGCCCAATGGCAGATTTTATCTCTACAGATCTGAATATTTTATGCAAAAGACAGAGTTTAAAATATGAGAGACCAGAATTATCATCCAAAAGAAGAAGAATTGAGAGAGATGCATTGTTTGAAATATACATAATATTTTAAACATAAAATATACATCATTTATAAGTGGATTTTAATTGCCTTTCATTTTCTGTACTTTTAGTACAACATTTGGGTGTACGCTGTGTTTACACCTATACATACACAACTGGCAGGGAGATGAAGTGGGTGGGGCTATTAGCAAAGTGTGTATCTTTTACAAAATAAAATGGGTGGGGTTATAGATAAATGACCATATATGGACGTAGATGGGCGTTGCTGGAAAATAAGTGGTTGGAGCGAATATGGTTAAGGGTTTGTTACACATTTCTGCAGATGCTTAGGTAACATAATAATAGGTTAGGTTACATAGTAATAATTTTACTTTGGCAGACAGACAACCTATGTCTCCTACGTGTATAATTATTTGCATTAAGTTAGAGGCTTTCACTACAGCTAAAAACTAAGGCTTTCTTGCAATGCAACAATATAATTGCACCATCAGGTGTGTAAATTGTTATATAAAGTAGAGAAACACACTTAATGTCAGATATTGGACCACTGAGCTGGAAACCGTTATCCAGTAAGTCCCACAAACTAGAGAGAATACAGCTGATGTCATGATCAACAAGTCATTTCCTCTACAGTTACGATGCAGAACAATGTAAAAATTAGGGCGAAAGGCAGGGTGGTTTGGGAGAAACAGGAGGGGGGTTTGATTTAAAATGCAATTTAGTGTATTTAAGTCATGGTGCACCAAATTACTGAGAAAACCCCCCAAGTTCCAAGCATTCCAGATAATAGACCTGTTCTCTGTATTGTGTTCATTTGTCATCTGTGCACTGTACAGAGTGATTCCGTTTCACTACTAGTGGCATAGAATTTACTTATTAACAGTTACGTCTAAAGAGCCTGCATATTATGAAGTCCCTGCCCTGTGGAGCTTACAATCTATATTCCCTACCCCACCTACATCCTGCAAACAACAGAAATATCATAATAAAATAAGGGGTTACTTACATTTTGTTAAAGTAACTTAGGGAGGAATTGCAAAAATGATTTTCTTCTTAAATTCCCCTTCGAATGCTCATAAATTAAAAATATATACTATGGTACCAAAAGAAATCTCTATTTGGTCCCCCCCAAAATGTAGAATTCACCTGAGTTGAGTTAAGAATTAAAAAGTGATTTGCAAAGCCATGAAAAACACCATGGTCTGCTGGGGTGCAAATTTGGCACAGAATACTGTCCGTTCCATGCCACTAGTTATGATGGGCTAGCCAAGGGAGATTTGATTTGCACAAGGAAGATACAAATGAAGTTATTGCATTGTAGAAACTGTTGAGTCAATTACTTGAATTGGGACGTCACATAAGACAAGAATTTTTTGGGCAATTTTATTTTTATTTCATAATGGTTTTAGTCCATCATTAATATTGTATATCTAACAGAGCTTTTAACCACTTCAAAACAGAAATAAACAAATTAGTATAAAACGTATCCAGGATTTTTGTTTGACAGTTCGGTTAGATTTGCAGTATTTATTTGCTTGTTTTTTTTCTCTCTCTATGTAAATATTTAAGGAGTGCATGAGGACCCTGTATATAAAACAATAGTAAAATAGTCACTATGTGTAAACATACAGTATATATATGAAGGAAACATTTGTCGGGACACGTTCCAATAAACCATAGGCTGAGAGGGCTGGTGTCAGCTTCGGTTCACCAGGCCTCTCCGCACAGATATATTTGGAATTTATCCCAGATTTCAGAGGAAATATCCCTTTAGGCCTCGAACAATGAAGGTTTACAAACGTTTCACTATCCTCCATCACATAGATATGTTCCTGCAGAAACCTCAAAGGATTATAGCTGTATTTTGGTGGGTACACCATACCATAACAACATGTAATAACACAGCATTGATGTTTTGTGTTTCTGCTTGTGGTATAAATAACAGATTCTACAAGATAATGGTGGGCAGCATGGTGGCTCAGTGGTTAGCACTTCTGCCTCACTGGGGTCATGAGTTCGATTCCCGACCATGGTCTTATCTGTGTGGAGTTTGTATGTTCTCCCCGTGTTTGCGTGGGTTTCCTCTGGGTGCTCCGGTTTCCTCCCACACTCCAAAAACATACTAGTAGGTTAATTGGCTGCTATCAAATTGACCCTAGTCTGTGTGTGTGTGTGTGTGTGTGTGTATGTTAGGGAATTTAAACTGTAACCTCCAATGGGGCAGGGACTGATGTGAATTCTCTGTACAGAGCTGCGGAATTAGTGGCGCTATATAAATAAATGATGATGATGATCTCCAAGGGACATGTTATTTCTTGTAATAAAACCCAGTGGAACCATGATAGGGATCACTTGCTCCCCACAGCCTTTGAAAATTACACTTTTCTTATAACTGCATTTATTAGAGTTTACAGAACGGACGATAGATCTGTGACAAACATATGATTGTTATGTTAGGACTTGGATATTGAACTATATAGGTAATTTTGCTGACTGATCTAAGCAAGGCATTAGGCTGGTCATAAGAACCATCTCTTTAAATAAGCGTATTTTAACTGGTATTACGGTATACAGTATATTGAATTATTTGACACAATTTATTAAGGACTGCCTTTTGTGGATGGTTTCATATATTATCTGTATTTTGTTAAACAGATACTGCCCGATTACAAGTGAGACGAACATCAGTTTGTGTTGTGTTTCTGCCACTTTTTGGGACTAATTAGAAGTTTGAGAATTATTCACAGAAGCTTTTAGAAACTTTAATAGTTTGATTTTGCAAATCTCAATTCTATCCTATAATTAACCAATAGTTGTATACACTCTCTAGTATAATGTATCTAACATATAGCTTTCATATTTTCTATATGTAGGTGGCTGAGATTAGACCTCTAAATATTGTATGCAGGTGGGTATATTTACCAAAGTATCATTTCAATTTTAAGTCCTATCTAAAGCGTTATGATGAGAGAGGCCTATAGAACTCAATGTATAGGCCACAATCACTGGAATATTATGAGAATGGCTGAGTTATAACTACAGAATTTGTATCAGTTGCTGTATACAGGATCAGTTACAGACCGTGTTTTACTGTAGTTGGTCAGATTCCGGTTTCTGTTCCCCAACGATATTAATAAGTCCACAGTTGGATACTAGTCTTTTAGGTCGGTCTCAAGCTGCTATTTGGGTTAATTCAAGTAGGGGGTGGAGGCTCTTAAAGTGCACTATGCACTAGATACCACTGATCTTACTAAGGCTTTTGGATAAGTGACATGGCTGAAGTACATTACCCAGAAGCCACTTCTCAGCCAGGATCTTAACCCTTTCCACTGACCCCTGTTAGGGATTGACCTATGGAGTAAACTCACCTTCTGATTGGCCCCTGTCCCTCACCAATAGAATTCAGTAGGATATTTTCTAGTTACTATTTTAACACAAAATCTGCAAAGTAAAAAGCTCAAGGTCAAGCAGAGGACAATACTGACCAACAAGACCATGTTCTGTGCCTTGTAATACTTCCCTTGGGCAAGAGACATGTGAATAACTAAACATTCTCTGTACGTTGCCGCATAATATGTTGGCAATTAACGTCCTGAGTGACACTCAGGATACCAGCCGTCGATAACGCCTCCTGAAACAAATAGCGATGTGAATTATTCTTGACACACAAAGTCAGCCTCCCAAGGGTGAGCTGCACAACTTTCTGACCCAATAGGCACTTTGCCGAAATATTTCTTAAGTGCTTTGATTATGTAAGGTTGTATCGGTGCATGGTCAGGCGGAATCCACCTCTTCCTTTCCGATGTAGGCAAACGGTGAGTAATCCCTGAATGGTCTCTGTGTGAGGTAGGAAAAGTGTCCTTGAGAAACCTTCCTGGCGTTCATGTCCACATTAAAATAACCAGATAACAACAATTAATGGATCTCCTGTTCTCGTCTTCACAGGTTGTGTCTAAACGTCTCAAATTCACATCTTCCGACTTTGGGTCACAGATTTTCCGCTCCAAAGTTCACGTGGAGGGGCCAACAATAAACAAGGGGCCCCTGAACTACAGAACCAACTAACTCAACTATAACAAAAGGCATCCTAAAATACACCATAGCCGTTTACTCCTATGCAGAATGTCTTATTCTCTTCCCCATGGACTGACCGTCCTGGTAGACATGGGGTAGACCGTCCTGGGGGTAAATGTATCAAGCAGTGAGTTTCTGGCTGGCTTGAAAGGGGGAGATGTTGCCTATAGCAACCAATCAGATTCTAGCTGTCATTTAGTAGACTGTACTAAATAAATGATAAATAGAATCTTATTGGTTGCTATAGGCAACATCTCCCCTTTTCAAACTTGCCGGAACCTCGCAGCTTGATACATTTACCCCCTGGAGAGATAGATGGACTCACAGATGTATGAATGCTTGTAGTGCACAAGAACTCAGGTAAACATCGATCAAGGCACTTTGCTTGCACTGGAGATAACTTTAGAAGCACAAACCATCTGCTGCGCAGAGCAAAAACTGCTTTTGACAAGTTGTACAATCCTATTATCACAGCTGCTCTGAGATATCCACTGAGGCGCGTGAATTATGAAGTGAGATGGCAGCAGAGCAGAAGATTGTACACCCGGAATGGATGAGTTGGGCATTCCTAGTAATGTACAGGGTGGGCACGCTGATAAGCCTCATTTTTTGGATAAGTATAGACACGAGATTTCATTTTACGGAGCAAGACTATTATGAAATAAAGGGATGACATTTTCAGGAGCAATTCCTCTGCACAACACAAAGGAACTTCAGTCAACACCGAGCTTGGTGGTCTTCTGGTCTCGTCCTATACTTTTATTGTGACCCTTTTAGTCTCAATGCTGCTCTTGGGCAGAAAAAAACAATTTTGCACACACAATTATCACTAAGTGTGAAAGGAAGAGGCTGTGGAGGGAAGGGGTGATTGGACGGACCATGGAAAAAGTTGGAATTAAAAAGGTTGTGGTGTCCGACGGACAAGAACCAGGTTAGCTTCTTCGCCCGCCCCAGGCAGGGATGGGTTATTATACTGAATCTTGGGTCTTCAAACTCTGTGTAAATTAGGCAGGGCCGGATTAAGGGAATGGGCTAAGGGGGCCTCCATTCCCCTGTGAGGGCCCCCCCCCCTGATCCGAGCTGCCCCTCCCCATCCGGTGATCCGAGCCACCCTTCCTCCCCCCAGTGATCCGAGCCTCCCCCCCCCCCCCCCCCCCCCGGCACTTACCTCCTTCCCCAGCGCGCTGTACACTCTTTACTGAGGAGATCTCGTGAGAGTGAGACTCACGAGATCTCCTCAGTAAGGAGACTACAGCGCGCCGGGGAAGTACTGCAGTGAAAGTGCTCAGTAGCACTGATCGAGTGCTGCTGAGCACTTTCAAGGGCCCCCTGGATGCCATAGGCCCCTGGGCTATAGCCCAGTTAGCCCTATGGTTAATCCGGCCCTGAAATTAGGTACAGTGTTACCCAGGATACTGGAGATATAATCCATCGAGGAAATGAACCAGATGTTATTGATCCTGCCTTTCTGATAGAAGGGACCTGTTTTTTTAAAATTTTTGGCGATTTGGTAGCCTCCGGCATTGCATGTATGAATAATGAGTTTATCTAGAGGCCGACTAAGTGGATTATTGGTTTGTTTAATAGGAAGACTGTTTGGTCCACCGGGATGCGGATATTAGTGACTTGTTCAAATATATCTGAAATTATTTTCCAGAAGTTTGTGATTATCAGACATCCCACAAAGTGCGTATAACATACCTATCTCTCTAGCAGAGTATGGAGACTTGGGGAGGTGGGGGGGAACGACATCTAATGAAGTTTAGCTGCAACCAGGTACCACTCGGTAAACAATATGTAAATAAATCTCTAATTGCTCAAATTAAGGAGGATTTAGTCCTACCCTGTCCAATGATATTCCCAGATCCCGTTCCCATGCGACTTCACATAGTTCTAGGATTTGGGGTCTGGGGATGACTGTTTTTATACATATCTCTCAACATTTAGATATTCAAAATAGGGACAAAATATGTCCACCTGCAATCTGTCCAAAGCTTGCCCCAATCTACCCAGAAAAGCCCCCCTAGGGCAAATCTCCAACTGTTATGTGAATGTTTTATTTGCATATACTAAAAATGTTTAAATAATTCTGTCCCTATGCAAATGAGGTTGGCGTGAAGACTACTAATAATTGAAAAAAGTGCTTGTAACTCATCCCACCCCATGGAAGCGTGTTTAGGCAGTTGCATACTGATTCAGACAGGGACGTAGTCGTAGGTACGACAGAAAAAGGTCTTGATTATTTGTGAGTGATATGGGGCAGGTGTATTGGATAATAATGATGATGAACACCCGCACTACTCAACTGCTTATAATTAGAGGTTTGCGAATGATTCCTGGACACTTATTGAGACTTTTGCACTCACTTGGTTAAAGATTAGAGGCAGCAGTTTCCTTCTCGCCTCAGATGCTAAAATTTCTAGTTACATTCATGGTTGTGTTCAAGCAGGGGCCGGCCCTGTGTGTCTCCCGTGTGTTCTGTGTGAATGGACCCATCTTACACATTCTGGGCCTGAATCCTCTACGGACACCAGAAAGGGACTTACACCTGTGAATACAATTCATGTCCGAACACAACGAACACTTGAGACTGTCTACGACTTGAAGAGCAGAACGGGCGTTGGGTTGGGGCGGACGGACGTTGGCGATGTACAGTAAGGGAAAAAAGTTCAGGGCATCTCTTAAGTACGTGTTTTTTTTAGCCGTGTCACTTGCACCAGCTAAATGTCAGGTGTAAGTGCAGACTGATAGTGATGATTACACGTATGCATTGCCAGAACATGTGTGCAAGTAAGAGAAACTATAAAAATAAATTTTATGTACAGTCCGCATTAAAAATGTCCTGGGCTGCACGGTGGCTCAGTGGTTAGCACTTCTGCCTCACAGCACTGGGGTCATGAGTTCAATTCCCAACCATGGCCTTATCTGTGAGGAGTTTGTATATTCTCCCTGTGTTTGCGTGGGTTTTCTCCGGGTGCTCCGGTTTCCTCCCACACTACAAAAATATACTGGTATGTTAAACAGCTGCTATCAAATTGACCCTAGTCTGTGTGTGTATGTTAGGGAATTTAGACTGTAAACCCCAAAGGGGCAGGGACTGATATGAGCTCTCTGTACAGCGCTGCAGAATTAGTGCCGCTATATAATAAATGGTGATGATGATGATTTATGTATTTAATGTAAAAAAAATGACTAATTTTAAACATATATTTTTATTACTACTTAAGAGTAAATTTATTTTATACATTCCCCGTGTGTTCTGATGGGACTTTGTGTTGCACATATCAGTGTTCTCCCCAGAAAATGTTGCCAGCCTGGTGGCATTCAGAAGTAGCCGTGTGAGGGCAGTTGTAATACTTTGTAATAATAATGAAAACTCTTGGGGGCATATTCAATTAGGTTTCCGGAACCTGCGCAATATTGCCGGTAATACGGTATCGCAATAACGTGGATTTTCCTACGCAACCCTATGGGGTGCGAAAGAAAATCCACGTTATTGTAGTACCATGGATTAACTTTGCGGCCCGTTCCGGCGCTATCCCGCGGACCGGAAACCTAATTGAATATGCCCCTTGGAGGTTTTTTTGCCCACACCTGCCATGATTTATGGTAAGTGGTGTAACACACACACTGCTGGCTGTAATGCTGACATAGTGTCTGTTCTGATAGGAGAAACTATGGTTTATTCTATCATAACTACTCTTGCCAGTTGGAGCACCCGGAAAATAGGTGTTGGGGAGAACATGCATATGTATATAGGTATCCTTCACTGTGTTCTGTCTACATACGGTAAGTTACTTACATACAGAGTGTACTTCTACCCACATTCAAATGGAAACGTATCTTGAGAACCACCTTTATAAACGCAAGTTACGCTCACTTATGAATCCGCCCCTCTAAGTGATACATTGTATAAAGCTATGTGATACATTGTATGCAGTCACATCCTGCTGGATTCTATGAATAGACGTTTCCAGCACAATTTAGAAAATGTATTGGAATATCTGATTGGGGATGGGGGACATACTGCACAGAGAAAAGATTGGAAAATCACACCAATCACATGGTATATTAGGACCCCAATGCTGGGCTGTGCAACCACAGTCAGTAACATTCAGCGATTTGCTGCATATTTAACATAATTACTCTGAATATCCCCCGATCCCACATCGCTCAGTGACGAACTAACGACTCCGTCGTGCGAGGACCTTCACCAACCCCCTCTCACCATCCAGATCGCTGAGCAGCCAGATGTTCCCCCCTCCCCGGCCCCTCTCCCCGCCCCGCACCCGCCCACCCTGGGAGCTGTTGGGGGTCGGATGTAGAAGGTCCCGGGTCAGAATTCCTGTAGCTGTGCCGGGCGCGGTGCTGACTCTCCCCCTGCCCCGCATCAGTCTGTCCCCTGCCCCGTCTTCCTACCATGCAGCCCCGGGCGCTGCCTCTGCTGCTCCTTCACTGCTGCCTGCTGGGCTTCTCCGCTGCTATCTCCCGGCAGGAGCTCTTCCCCTATGGGGAGCACAGGGGGGATCTGCTGCTGCCGGAGGGGGACGATGAGACGTCCGAGGTGGTGAGGCTGCTGCAGCCGCTGCTCTTCTATGAGGCGGACTTCAAAGAGCTCTATGTAAGTGCTGAGCCTTAGATGTAATATATACTGTATCCATCACTGCTGAGCCTTACATGTGATATATAGATACTGTATCCATCACTGCTGAGCCTTACATGTAATATATAGATACTGTATCCATCACTGCTGAGCCTTACATGTAATATATACTGTATCCATCACTGCTGAGCCTTACATGTAATATATAGATACTGTATCCATCACTGCTGAGCCTTACATGTAATATATACTGTATCCATCACTGCTGAGCCTAACATGTAATATATAGATACTGTATCCATCACTGCTGAGCCTTACATGTAATATATAGATACTGTATCCATCACTGCTGAGCCTTACATGTAATATATAGATACTGTATCCATCACTGCTGAGCCTTACATGTAATATATACTGTATCCATCACTGCTGAGCCTTACATGTAATATATACTGTATCCATCACTGCTGAGCCTTACATGTAATATATACTGTATCCATCACTGCTGAGCCTTACATGTAATATATAGATACTGTATCCATCACTGCTGAGCCTTACATGTGATATATAGATACTGTATCCATCACTGCTGAGCCTTACATGTAATATATAGATACTGTATCCATCACTGCTGAGCCTTACATGTAATATATAGATACTGTATCCATCACTGCTGAGCCTTACATGTAATATATACTGTATCCATCACTGCTGAGCCTTACATGTAATATATACTGTATCCATCACTGCTGAGCCTTACATGTAATATATACTGTATCCATCACTGCTGAGCCTTACATGTAATATATAGATACTGTATCCATCACTGCTGAGCCTTACATGTGATATATAGATACTGTATCCATCACTGCTGAGCCTTACATGTGATATATAGATACTGTATCCATCACTGCTGAGCCTTACATGTGATATATAGATACTGTATCCATCACTGCTGAGCCTTACATGTGATATATAGATACTGTATCCATCACTGCTGAGCCTTACATGTGATATATAGATACTGTATCCAAAACTGCTGAGCCTTACATGTGATATATAGATACTGTATCCATCACTGCTGAGCCTTACATGTGATATATAGATACTGTATCCATCACTGCTGAGCCTTACATGTGATATATAGATACTGTATCCATCACTGCTGAGCCTTACATGTAATATATACTGTATCCATCACTGCTGAGCCTTAGATGTAATATATAGATACTGTATCTATCACTGTGTGCATGAGGCATCTCCTATATACAGTTATTCTCCTATATATAGGTACTATTCCCATCTCTGTATAATCCATCTCTTTATATAGTTGTTATCCTATATATAAATATTATATCCTTCACTGTGTAATCATGTCTTAATATACAGTTCTCCTCCTATATATAGGTATTATATTCATCACGGTGTGCACATAATCCATCTCTCTATATACAGTTAGTCTCCTGTATGACTATATATAGGTACAATATCCATCATGTTGTGAGTGTGTAGATAGCAGAGAATCCATAGTATAAATCTCTATATTAATGTATCTCTATGAATTAACTATTCGCCGTATGTGTTCTTCTGCAAGACGCAGTTTATATAATTCCATACATTACTATGGTAATGTATATATCTATACTGTATCTTAGCATAAGCTATTTATCATCCATATGTATAGGATGTATGTCAGTATTTATAACCCCTCTAAAGTGTTCCATATTTAAGTTTATATTTCCCTCTAATACAAGTTATACTTCTGTCTAATGTAAGTACACGCACATGATCACTATAGTGTTGGGTATTATCCAGCTGTCTCTATCTATAATGGTTGTATACTGCCTTCGGTGGCATTTTGTATGTGGGCATACTGTGGCATTGTCACTGCACCTACAACCTCCTGGCACCTCTCCAATGTCCCTGCCCCAGGCTCTTTTCACAGCAGTTCTACCCCCTCCTATTGTTACACTGGAAGTGATTTAGTTTGAGACTCTCTCTGTAATAATATTCCCTGGGCTCCCTGTACACTGTCCAGGAAACATTTAGGTCCCCATGTGGTCTCCTTGTGTTGCCTGAATCTGGTCTCATGCGACTGTGGGTCTCCCATTTGATAGGGAACTACAAAACTCTTGCCTCTGGCTAACAGGGTCTGCTGGGACTTATAGTTCTACAACAGCTGGTGTGCATTAGGGTGCCTATATCTAGCATAAAGCCTAACTAGCAAGTAGATTGCAAGCTGTAAGGACGAGAACCCAAAGCGACGTGTGCAGAAGTTGCCATCTAGAGCAGAGATGTGTATCCCTTGGATTCGGATCCTAATCTGTTTTGTTGTCTTATACCGACTTCCGTCAGCGTCCCAGAAGCTTTGGCACACTGACATGGAGGGCGACCCAGATGTTAGGGGACACTGACATGGAGGGCGTTCCAGGCGTTAGGGGATACTGACATGGAGGGCGTCCCAGACGTTAGGGGACACTGACATGGAGGGCGTCCCAGGCGTTAGGGGACACTGACATGGAGGGCGTCCCAGACTTTAGGGGACACTGACATGGAGGGCGTCCCAGGCGTTAGGGGACACTGACATGGAGGGCGTCCCAGACTTTAGGGGACACTGACATGGAGGGCGTCCCAGACGTTAGGGGACACTGACATGGAGGGCGTCCCAGACGTTAGTGGACACTGACATGGAGGGCGTCCCAGACGTTAGGGGACACTGACATGGAGGGCGACCCAGACGTTAGGGGACACTGACATGGAGGGCGTCCCAGGCGTTAGGGGACATTGACATGGAGGGCGTCCCAGACTTTAGGGGACACTGACATGGAGGGCGTCCCAGACTTTAGGGGACACTGACATGGAGGGCGTCCCAGGCGTTAGGGCACACTGACATGGAGGGCGTCCCAGACGTTAGGGGACACTGACATGGAGGGCGTCCCAGACGTTAGGGGACACTGACATGGAGGGCGTCCCAGACGTTAGGGGACACTGACATGGAGGGCGTCCCAGACGTTAGGGGACACTGACCTGGAGGGCGTCCCAGACGTTAGGGGACACTGACATGGAGGGCGTCCCAGGCGTTAGGGGACACTGACATGGAGGGCGTCCCAGACGTTAGGGGACACTGACATGGAGGGCGTCCCAGACGTTAGGGGACACTGACATGGAGGGCGTCCCAGACGTTAGGGGACACTGACATGGAGGGCGTCCCAGACGTTAGGGGACACTGACATGGAGGGCGTCCCAGACGTTAGGGGACACTGACATGGAGGGCGTCCCAGACGTTAGGGGACACTGACATGGAGGGCGTCTCAGACGTTAGGGGACACTGACATGGAGGGCGTCCCAGACGTTAGGGGACACTGACATGGAGGGCGTCTCAGACGTTAGGGGACACTGACATGGAGGGGGTCCCAGACGTTAGGGGACACTGATATGGAGGGCGTCCCAGACGTTAGGGGACAATGACATGGAGGGCGTCCCAGACGTTAGGGGACACTGACATGGAGGGCGACCCAGACGTTAGGGGACACTGACATGGAGGGCGTCCCAGACGTTAGGGGACACTGATATGGAGGGCGTCCCAGACGTTAGGGGACACTGACATGGAGGGGGTCCCAGACGTTAGGGGACACTGACATGGAGGGCGTCCCAGGCGTTAGGGGACACTGACATGGAGGGCGTCCCAGACGTTAGGGGACACTGACATGGAGGGCGTCCCAGACGTTAGGGGACACTGACATGGAGGGCGTCCCAGACGTTAGGGGACACTGACATGGAGGGCGTCTCAGACGTTAGGGGACACTGACATGGAGGGCGTCTCAGACGTTAGGGGACACTGACATGGAGGGCGTCCCAGACGTTAGGGGACACTGACATGGAGGGCGTCCCAGGCGTTAGGGGACACTGATATGGAGGGCGTCCCAGACGTTAGGGGACACTGATATGGAGGGCGTCCCAGACGTTAGGGGACACTGATATGGAGGGCGTCCCAGACGTTAGGGGACACTGACATGGAGGGCGTCCCAGACGTTAGGGGACACTGACATGGAGGGCGTCCCAGACGTTAGGGGACACTGACATGGAGGGCGTCCCAGACGTTAGGGGACACTGACCTGGAGGGCGTCCCAGGCGTTAGGGGACACTGACATGGAGGGCGTCCCAGACGTTAGGGGACACTGACATGGAGGGCGTCCCAGACGTTAGGGGACACCGACCTGGAGGGCGTCCCAGGCGTTAGGGGACACCGACATGGAGGGCGTCCCAGACGTTAGGGGACACCGACATGGAGGGCGTCCCAGACGTTAGGGGACACCGACATGGAGGGCGTCCCAGACGTTAGGGGACACCGACATGGAGGGCGTCCCAGACGTTAGGGGACACCGACATGGAGGGCGTCCCAGACGTTAGGGCACACCGACATGGAGGGCGTCCCAGACATTGGGGCACACCGACATGGAGGGCGTCCCAGACGTTAGGGCACACCGACATGGAGGGGGTCCCAGACATTGGGGCACACTGACATGGAGGGGGTCCCAGACATTGGGGCACACTGACGGTGAGGGCGTCCCAGACGTTCGGACACACTGACACTCTGAGGGACCCAGAAAACACAGAACTTTGACACTTGGGTGGGTGATCCTAGAACTTCTGACACACTGACATTTGGAGGGTGTCCCAGAACCTATGGTACACTGACACTCTGGGGGAAGGGCGTTTCCAGAACAATTGTACACTGTGAAACATGCGGATCCATAAACGTGATACACAGTGAAACTCACGGACACCAGCTGATAAACAGGATGAGCACCGCTGATCTTAGAAGTACCACCGGCTTACAGAACTCCTCGGTAACATCCAGACAATATTTCTGTAGTATGGGAATTACAGAGTTCTGGAATATCTGAGTCTTCAGGACGCACAATGAGACTTTGTCACTTGCAGATTAAGCTGCAGTTTTTGAACTTTGCAAAGAGAAATGTAACTGCTTTACAAGCTTGAAATGGAATTTTTTTGTCATCGAAGGAGGAAACATGAATGGTGGGCTGACGTTGTGTCTACATCGCACAAGGAATCGCTGTCTTGTATAGTTCATTGTCATAAAATTCGATTTTCATGCTATTTTTCAGTGACTTCCGTAAACCTGCTCCTTCAGTCCTAGGGATATTTATAGGGGTCTACTAAGAACCCAAATCCCACTCTCATCTCCTCCTTTAGCATTGAGACATGGGGACCTTGGCCATAGACGCACTTCTGCCGTCACAGAGCACTCGAACATATTCTTCCTCAGACAGACCTGGTGCAGGAAAGTTACAGTCGCACTTGCAATGCATGGAAACTAACTCTAATAAATGGTAAAAAACAATGTAGCCTCCTGTTCTCAGTGGTTACTGGTGTAGGTGCACAGCTGGGCTCTGTCACCCTCCCTTTAGGCTCAGTCTGTAATGGTGCACCAAGCCTCTGCTCAGGGTACCCTTGGATTAGCTCGGACTCTTTACATCCCGGGGAAATGTAGGCAGCAATGTCGAAAAGGGGCTCCCGCATGCAAATTTGGAAACAGATCATAGACCATCATGACTGCATCTATGCAGTTCACAGTGTAGTCTGTATGAATATGGGCACCAAACAATCTCTTTATAAGCTCTACTCTATGCTTCTGTACAAGCTAATAAGTTGCAATAAAACAGTACAGTAAACATCTGTTGTTACCCAAGAGCTGACACTTAATGTCTTGGGGATAATTGCACTTAGTCTTCTCCTGAGTACTGTCCTCTGAAGTGTAAGAGACACAATAGACAGGATCAAGAGAGAAAGCTGCTACAATTTGGTCCCTCTAGACATAGTTGGGTGAACCAAACACATAGGTGTTTCGGTTCCCCCGGCTATCCCATGGCTTTACTCAAAATTTGGACCAATTTTGAAGTTCATAAGTGCACTCACTGTCCCTGCGGCCTGATTGGTTCCCTCTATTGTACCCCTGGGAAGTCTGCCTATAAGTGTCACTCAACGGCACTTTGAGCGTTGACTCTCCATTCAACACTTGACTCCGATCATCTGCTGGACAAGGTCAAGGCTCGACTCCCTGCCCCATTGGCTCCTCAGGTCTCGGTTAAGGATGAATAGTTGGACAAATCAGGTTCAGACCTCTTTCTCTCATCAAGGATCTCTATTTTCTCTGCCTACATAGTTCTCACAGGAGGATAATGAAATTTTACTCTACACTCAACCCGCTAGAGGATTTGTTGAGCCCTATTTTCATCCTCAGATCCCACAATTGACTCCTGTTCCCTAAATAAAAAATGAGCATTTCAGAAGCAAAGGTCGATATGTAGGTAGTTTGTGCTGCTCTTTTACCTGTGGTATCACAGACTTATGGGATATATTATTTTGTGTGGTTTTAATTTGATTTCTGTATATACTGTATACCAAGAGACCATCTGGGGAGATCTCTGGAGGAAGCAGCTGAACTTATAGGGTCTCCCTCTCCAGCTGACTTGCAGACGGCTTCTCTTGGTATGTAGCAACAGGACAGACTGTTCTTTCGTGGACACAACGCTCCGAAGCAGCAAATTATCAATCACTGGAACAAAATGTTTGATTTGATCGTTTCATAGATACAGAAAGAAGTTGATATGAAGAACAAGATGTATTCTAAAGATTGCGGTGATGTCGGTGCGACCCCAATACCTGGCTAAAGGGGCATGTCCTACCAGAAAATGTACATGATTTGGAAAGATTTGGGGACATGGCCTAATCTATCCTGATGGAATGTTGGCAGGTTTAAGAGTTGTGCTACCAGGGAAAAATCCAATCGAAACTGATCAAAGTATTTTCACACATGTACTAAATCTGATCTGCTGATGACCACAACTTGTCTATCAGCTGACGGCTTTAATTGTTTCCCATCTGATACAATTGCTTGATCTGAGCATCAAATGGTTGTCTCTGTCCATGTTGGCCACACGTGAGTCTTTAAATTACAAACATGCCCTGTTACTTGGGGTAAGTGACTGGGACAACCTGCGTATGGCCTGAATTATATGGGATTTATTTAAAGTGTACCCCTTGCTTGCACACAGTGGAGGCAGCCATTCTAATAAATACTATAGCAAATGTTCTACCAGCCATAGCCAACAAGTGTTTTTAAAAAAAAAACAAACAAAAAGAAATCTCCATCATCTATATATCACAGTTTTAGAAACCTGTTCTGAAATTCTGGGTGTGATCTTTTGCATTGAGGATTTTCTAAAAGCGAAGCCCCCCCCCCTCTCAAACAAAGCCTATATAAATAATAAAACAAAATGGTTATTTCGTAAAGATTGTTTTATTGTGATGTATCTTTATTTGGCTATCGCCACGTTAGTGTGTCTGTAACTAATGACGAGCATCATTTCACAGTCTATAGAACATATCTCTACATCAACCCACTTAGGATCCGAGTCACATGATTACAGGGCTGTCAGCTTCAACCTGTCTTAAATTGTATTTGCGTTGATCCAGAGGAAGACGAAATAAGACCCCGAGTTTGACAGTTCCCAAATTAGCCTCACAGGGGGAAACAAATTCCTCCCTGACCCCAAAAATACATCCCACCACTTATTGCCCTCCAGTAGTTATAGATACAAACGCCATTTCGCGTTCGAAAAGCATCCAATCCATTTTCAAATTGCATTAGTGAATTTGTTATCTCAGATGGTAAAGAATTCTACAACTTAACTGCCCTTACAGTAAAGAACCCTTTCCTATGCTGATGGTGAAACTGTCCTTCAATTTGTAATTGATGATCCCTTGTCCTCTGTATAGTCCTTGGTAATAATAAAAAAAATATTAGCCAAAGCTTTATATTGATCTCAAATATAAGTGTACAAATAGGTCACTTCTAAGGCACTTCCCAAAGTAAGCTCTTCTAGTCTTTCTAACCTCTATAATTCAACCATTCCATTATGAACGAGGTCTGAACCCTTTCAAACTTTCTATGTCCTTCTTACAGTGAGGGGCGCAAATCCGCACCCCCGTATGTTGTCTAACTAGTAACTTATAAAATGGGTAATACCATGTTTGCATTATGTGTCTTTAGCCTCCTTTTATGCATCCCAGGATTTTCTTGGCCTTTGCAGCTGCTGCCTGACACTGGGCTGCTCTCTGTATTCTTTTCCATCTCTGTCTTCCCTACTTGTATTATATTTCATGTTTTAGTAGTATAGTTATTTCCCCAGCTTAGGTGGATAACCTTTCATTTATCTACATTGAATTTCATCTGTTGCTGCACATTTCATGTTACCATTTTGTCTTAATCTCTCTGTAGGAATTTACCACCATGCATCGTGTTAATACCCTACAATGCTTAAGGCATTCTTGCCTGCTTTCCCTACCTTGTTTTTGGGGTTGAGGTAGGACAAGAGGTGGGTGTGGCTTGTTTGTCATTCACTTCATCAAGGGGGTGTAGCAATGACATCAAGCCACGCCCACTTCACCAAAACACAGAGTGTCGGTGCGATTGCATCATCAGACCCAAGTATAGTTCTAATAAATGTATGTGCATCATATATAACAGATGCTCTTATGACAAAAAAAACCTTTGATTGTGGTTTGCCCTTTAAAAAAAAAAATCTAATCTGCATTGGTTTTTGTTTTTTCTCCTTCAGGTAGGGACCAATGGCATCATCTCCCCTCAGTTCTTCCCCCGAGAAACGCAGTACGTGGACGATGGCTTTCCCACCGATTTCCCTGTCATCGCTCCATTCCTATCGGACATAGACACAAGTAATGGCAGAGGGAAGATTTACTACCGGCAGGACAGGTCCCCCGAGATCCTCAGTGCAGCAGCCAGACAGATCGAAAGAGGTTTCCCACAAGCTGCCTTCTCTCCTACAAATGTCTTCTTGGTAACATGGAGCGATGTGGGGCCTTACGAGGAGGTTACCCGGCAGTCGGAATCTTCCAATAGGGTAAGTAGCGGAATCTGCAGACATCTAAGAATGTTACTTACTTGGAAAGAACAGGAAGTTAAGTGGAGCCAAATCTACTAAATGCGAGGGAGGTTATGTCAAGATATCTGTGTACTTTTTCCATTTGTGTTTATTCTCATGGTGCAATGACTATATTACTGTATTAATGTTTACGAAACAACAAATATAGGGGCTGACAAGGGAACATGCAGAAATGCAGAGAATTTTGTTTTCTTTACGATCTTACATGAGCGCTATCTTGCAAAATGATGCAGTACTTTTTTGGAATAACCAATCATTGTTTTTTTGTACAGGGACATGCAAATACATTGTCCTTTAAGAAAGAAGTAAAGAATTAATATAATATGCTTTTTTTTTTTTTTATAGAGGATCATGTTTCCCACCAGTGCCTTCAACTACCTCATGTCAACTTTGGTTTATAGATGCAATTAAGTGGCTTTTATATTTTTATATATATATATATATATATATATATATATATATATATATATATATATATATATATACATATATATATTTACACTACTGGAATATTATTGGATTTTATTTATGTCTTCATGAATCACTCATCATTTATTGTGTGTTATACTATCATGGATTTTGCATTGTTTAATGATTAATTTGAATGCTATATTTTCACCAGGTCTTCCATTTTTTTTATTTAATATTTTTATTCATGTTTTGCCCTGGGATTTGTTATAATGTTGTTTATTGGCTTTGAGCTGACTATAGGAATATGACAATATTGTCTTTGTAGTGAGTATGTTCTAGTGACATTTGTGTGTGTATATTTATCAATTTTACATATTTATACTTTCTAGTTAAGATTGGATGACTCGCGGCCATAACCCCTGGTTTTATAATCTAAAATGCAGGATTTTTTTAGCTGGAAGTTGAGGGTCTTTTATTTCTCTTGCTACCCCATGGAGTTTGAACCTTCATTTTAATTGACCCTTAAAAGACTGCAATACCGTCTTGTTGATTCAGCTGTAAATGGCTCATCGCCAACCTCAGATCTTGTTTCTCATCTTAAGTGCCTGTGTTTTTCTTCAGTCAAATCCCCTTACAAACATGAAGTGCACTAGACTACTGTTTAACTCTTCCGCGGCTCCCAATCTATACATGGCGTGCCGATATCCCAGCATGCTCTGCTCCACCGGTTGCAATCTCCATCTTGTTCCCATATGTTTAGGGGTGGGGGGCTGTGTTGAATTTGGTGATCTCCTTGCAATAGCCCAGAGTGACTATTTGCTCTGTACCTCTGTCAGATCCTCTATTACAGATGGTGGTTACTCAAAAGAAAAAGTAATTATACCCCCTACTATGATCAAGTGCAGATCCTCTAGTGGGGGTAAAGTGACTGATAATGAGCAGATTTTGACATCTTATTAAGTTTATTTGTACAAAGCGTTTTCTAAACTAATTAAAACAAGTCTTTGTAGCCGGAGGGAAGTTGGATGTGTGTAAAGGAAACTGGTTTTGAGAACAGTTGTTTAAGTTACAGAAAATCTTGTAAACTGTTGTTATGTTAAGAAATTGTGTTACTCAAAATCCTGTTCATGTAAGCTCAGGACACAGCTGCTCACACGATGGGAAGATCCTCATCTTTCATTCAACATATGGAAGTCATTGCTGCACGAAACCTTGTACGCATAGCTAATGCTGGGCTTTACAAATTATTGTCACTTCTGTGTTCCTGGAATGTCGGGGGGCTGGGGTGAGGGACTGTTGGCACCCGTTTAAAGATGGATTTTTAATTTGGGCTGTTTATCTACGTCCCAGTGACTGTCTATAGAGAACCCAGGGGTTCACTAATAATGTAATGGCAGATATTCTGCAGCTTGTACCTACAATGTGATTAGACCAGAGTGGACAATGCACATGTGTGAGAATGTACTTATATGTGGAACAGATGGAACTGCAAGATTACTGTATTTATAACTTGGTTATATCCTGTGCAGGCCACATCTGTGCAGGGCCAAATGAATACAGACTTTTGCAGATGAACCAAAGGGCAAAGTGTTTCCAGTTCCAAATTTTCAGACCAATTTGTGGGGGAACTGTAACTGAACATAACATTTTCCAAACCCAGGACCTGGAGCCGGATCATCTATACCTGGGACATTGGGCAATGAGGGGGACCCAGATTACTCTAACCTGTTTTTATGTATGGGGTGTTCCCAAACTAGTATCCTGCCTGGGACCTCATGGTGTCTTAATCAGCCTCTACTAGGGCCCCTGCTGTTTAGGATATACTCATTCCATCCAGTTCTGTAACAAACACTTCTACCGGGTTAATAGAAGAAGTTTGAATGTAAACTCGGGGCATTAAAAGGTTTATAATGCAGCTGTCTGAATTTTTTCTGGGACTTGTGCAACTGGATCTATAGACATCATTTCAGTGCTCTAAAGTTACTTTCTAAAGTTTTACAGTATTTACAGCAGTGAATGTGTCCCAAACTGTGGGGTACCATTTATGGCATATGTGCAAAAGGTCAGAAGTAAAAAAAAAAAAAAAGTTTTGCTTGGGTAGAGGACCCCTTTAAAACCGCTCTCTTATTCCATGGTGAACGTTGGTATCTGCTGCAGATGTTTGGTGGAAACTGAGCTGGGAGCATCTGCAGAATACAGCATTTGCTTTCATCCAGACACGTTTGGACAACGTAACATAATCTGGATACTTTTGAGATCATCCACAGCATATGAAGGGTGTAGAGATCCCACCGGGCGGCCCCAGTCGCAGTATACAATCCAGATTATTTTAGCAGGCTCTGTGTTGTGCCGATATTGGTACAGGAAGGATGTTCTTTACACTCCTGGCTTGAGCCTGTGTGAAATTCACATTTGCAGAGTTTTTGGCACCGAGGATTTAACTCGCCCCTTCCAGCCCCCTGGTGTCCAGGGCCAGTGTCTTTTCTAGCGGAACGCTCCCCGTGAGCCCTCTTTGATCCATTGTTTGAGGAACTGTGCAGCCTCTTGTAGTTTTAAAATAGTACGGCTTAAACACTAATGAGGTACAAGGCCGCCCGTCCTGCTCTGTTTGATTAAAATTAACTTTTTTGAGAAGAATTTTGGCAGCAATATTTTTTGCTGGCCCCGAAATGTGTTACATCCTGAAGGACATCGGTTAAAGGGATGGTGCAAAATGTTTTGTATTGTGCTCAAGTTTTAGGAAATCAGAGATTATCTCCCATTCACTCACAGCCCATAAACGTTGGCCGAGACTCAAGCATCCATCCCAAACAAGATCTGATTGGCAGCTCTGAGTGTGAATGGGACCGGTAGTGGTTGAATCTAACGGTGTGTGGCATCATCCAACGATATTAATTCTGCCGCATCGGACCGTGACAATCGTCCGGACCAGGCCGATCTAAATGACGTTACACTGAACGATACTTAAAGCACTGGCAAAAAATCAGAGGAAACTACTACTGGCTGTTTATTTTATTAGACATCTACAACAAAAATAAAGTTTCTATCAATATTAGAACAATGTAGCTCCGTAATGTGCATATATTGTCCTGAATAGACCCCTATCTCATAGATTAGTATATTAAAACACCTAGATAATGACCTGGCTCAGAAATATTCTTTTTTTTCAGTTTTAGGGGCACATTTATCAATGTTCGGCAAAAGTGATAAATGGTTATCAATCCTTATCGCATGGATAAGGATTGAACTATTTCTCAAATTTATGAACAACAGATCACAGAAACAGCAGTTCCGAAAAACTGCTGTTTCTGTGATAAAAAAAAATCATACTTACCCCCCTCTTCGGAAGCGCTGTCTCCGGGTCTTCTCGTTCTCTTCATTCTTCAATTGCGCATGTGCAGTTCCAAGAACTGGACATGCGCACAAAGATCCCCTCTCTGTCTCTGCAACTATCGTTGCAGAGAGAGAGAGCTGTGAGTGACAGGGAGGGATCATGTGATCCCTCCACACATGCGCTGTCCAGCTCTGCTCTTCGGAGCAGAGCTGTCAGCACTGAAAACTTTCAATTTTGATAATGTACACCAGCTTCAACTGGCATACATTATCAAGACAAGTTCCCGAAAAAAAAAAAATTTCCGGGACTTGTTAGATTGCGGCCAGAGCAGTCACCATACTTTTGAATGGTGACTGCTCGCAAAAAAAATCAGGAGTGCAAAGCAGCAGATATCCATGATATCTGCTGCGATGCACCTGTAATAAATTTGCGGAGGGCACATCGGGACCTGATTTCCACAGTAAGTGCATGATAGTGCATTACTGTGATTTCTTAAATATACCCCTTAATCTTTTAAAAAATAAAGTTTCATAGACAAAGGTCTAGCGTTTGACCTCGCTTTTAACGGAGCGTTAGAGAAGCGTTCGTTAAGTCTTGTCAATGCTTCCCCGCAGGGAACTTCCAATATATTATACTGAGTGGTAACGCTCAGTAACGCTACAGAGAAGGCAGAATTTGCAGCGTTGTGAATCGTGCACTTGTCACAAAGCTCTATTTGCTTTGTTTCCAGAGCCCCGATGTCAGAGGCTTTGTTAGCGCTCACTACATGCGATCGGAGCGCTTTATTTTAACGTCCTAATGTACCAGGCATTACTGTGATTTCTATTAAGGAAAAACTTGTTCCTTGTTAAATTAAATACAAGGATAGATGGAGTGAAGTAAAAAAAATTAAATCTCCTTATTCATCTACGGTTCAGCGATTTCTGTATAGCAGTAAAGAGTTAATTACTTTAGTTAACAAAACATCAAGGGGGGGGAGATGTATGGGAACCTCTTTATACAATTACTTATTAACTACAAAGCAAAACTAAAATAAGAAAAAACAAATCAGAAACGGGACCTGGTGATTTCCCACATGTACACATAGAAGGACGTTCTGTTAATATACAGACAGGGAACAAGATTCACTTTAAGGGGATATTTTATACAGGGAAAAAATAAATTCAAATAATGGGAACATTTTTTTGAACGACTGGTGCAAAGAGAAAAAAAAATGGTGGTGTTGCCCTTGGCAACCAATAAGATGTTTGATTTCGTTTTCAAAACTTGACTTGAACATGACTGCTAGAATCTGATTGGTTGCAGTATTCCTTAATGGGTGACTCTTACAGTATAATGGACATTCATATTATATTTTAATAAATGGTATTTAAAGTGATATTAGTGTAAATGTAAATTCCTGGAAATTATATTTTTATAAACATCACTGTTAACACTTCAGTTTTCATTGGGTGTGTTTTAGTATTTTTTTTTAGTCAGGTAGGTCCATATCTATTCAAATTTGAAGTGGGTGAGCAAGTACCATGTTAGAATGTTCACAGGGCTAGACCAACCTGTAGCCAATCAGATCATTAGAACGTTCATGGGGTTAGACCAACCTGTAGCCAATCAGATCATTAGAAACTTCATGGGGTTAGACCAACCTGTAGCCAATCAGATCATTAGAACGTTCATGGGGCTAGACCAACCTGTAGCCAATCAGATTATTAGAACGTTCAGAATACAATATTAATAGCCAATTAGATACAGCAAAAGATACGATACACCAGTATATATATACACAAACAACAATGCTATTTTTATGTTATATACTAAATATAATGTATCTAATAAAATGTAAATAAAATAAACAAATATGTGATACATTAGACTTGGTTAATAAATCCAAGAAGACCATTTCAAGAAGATACAGCAATTGCAAAAGTTTATAATCTGAATTGCATATGGGTTTGTGTGTATATATTTTGTAAAACTGGGGTTTGCAGAATGTTGTATTTTTTTTTTATTTATTTTTTTTGATAGGGACATAAAATCTGTATTTGAAGACATTTTGTTTGTTATGATTGTTGAATAAAACCTCCTGTGCATGTGACATAATTTGACTTATCTGTTTTGGCTCCGCAGTTTAACACCTTCCAGGCCGTGCTAGCGTACGATGAGTCCGACTCCTATGCTATATTTCTGTATCCCGAGCATGGACTCCAGTTTTTCGGAACTAGGCCCAAAGAATCGTACAATGTACACATCGACCTCCCAGCCAGAGTGGGATTCAGCAGGGGTGAATCTGAGAGAGACGCTCCCTATTACAGCGTTACAAACGGGGAACAGTCTGTGAAGAATCTTTATCAGTAAGTGGGAACTTCCTCCTATTTAGTGTCTATGTCATCGTCTCTTAGTGCCTCAGTGATGTCACTGGCTCCTAGTGAATGGATAGGCTGCATTCTCAGTGATGTCACTGGTTCCTAGTGACTGTATAGGCTGCACTCTCAGTGATGTCACTGGCTCCTAGTGACTGGATAGGCTGCATTCTCAGTGATGTCACTGGCTCCTAGTGACTGGATAGGCTGCATTCTCAGTGATGTCACTGGCTCCTAGTGATTGGATAGGCTGCATCCTTAGTTATTGCTGGTGATAACCATTTGATGTATAGGACAAAATGGAAAAAAAAACAAAAAAACAATTACTTTTGAAAACTCCCGACTTTTCGCCCTTTACTTTTTGATGTAAGAATGCCCCAACGTTATTCGTCGGACATCCCATACAACATATGTATTCTTAGAGTAAGTTATTCCGTTTAATATCCCTTTCAAGACGTCCGCTATTCAAATCTGAAGCGTGGACGCAGACTCTTAGAGCTTATAGTTGAGGAACATGACCACATAATTCACTAACAAAGAATTGAAATAAAATGACACATCTTGTATTTGTGCAGTATTTTAGAGTGTTTTCTTCTAGCACTGAGTGTTAGAAATGCATTATTAATTCATTTTAATTACTGAACACAATAGTAACTGAATTACTGAATAAAAAAGTAGACACACTATAGATATTCCATGAATTTTTCAGGCTGCCATCGGTTTACCCCACCTAAATAGATACTTTCCTTTTATTTTTCTTTTCTAGAAAAAGCAATATTGGGATCCCAGGAGTTTGGGTCTTCCACATTGGCAGCATTACAGAAATTGACAATGTAATACCAGCTAAAGTGGTGAACTCTCATGCCCAGGAAAGGGACATACCCCTGATAAACTCCCACAATGACTTCCCTGAACACCAAGACCTGGAAAACCATGGGGAGAACAACTATGACGATACCTACGAAGATGAAGACTATCCTGCAGGTCAAACCACAGAGTCCCCCACAACCGATAACTCGCAAGTGGATGGATCTCGTGGCTTCTTAGACATTGATGATCCCGCTACCTTAGTTTCCGACTTGGAGGTGGAGCAAGAGTCATTGCCTTATAATCCACCAAACAATCCTTTACCACCGGCTCAGGAGGAGTCCAGTAGGACTCTGTATGGTAGAGACGGTCCCTTAAGTGAACCTCAGATTCGGTCATCGGATAGTAGAGATCTTGGCAATGTACCATCTTATGGCTATGAAGACCATGGTGGATTCGACACTGATGGTAAGACTTACATCTAAATACATAAATATCTTATTGTGCTTCATATTTAACGTTTATTAAGGAATAACTCTAGTTTCCTGAAATAAGTTCTGTAAGTCCTCTCCACACATATAGTCCATCCTTGCTAATACTTAATGTACGACCGCCTATGTTCTCTATATGAGTCTGTGACATCGCCAGTTCATAGTGCATTGATAGGTGAAACATTCTCATGAATGTTCATTCAGCCCACGAAACACCTGCTTCCACTGTTTGCAGGCGGCAGATACACCTCCTAAAACTTCTATGCAAAATATAACGGAGAGTAACTAGCTGCCATCATTCAGGTAACGCGATTGACTCCCTTCTCATTCCTGGGGGAAGATTTACTAAAACTTCTAAAAAGTGAAAGTAGAGATGTTGCTCATAGCAACCAATCAGATTCTAGCTCTCATTTATTTAGTGCATTCTCGAAAATCACAGTTGTAATCTGATTGGTTGCTACGGGCAACACCTCCACTTTTCCGTTTTAGTAAATCTACCCCCTGTTATATTTCAAGAACTAGCTGGCCACCAACCACTAAGCTGTTATAGGTATCGATTATTTTTGAGCAGGGGAGTACTGTATCATTTTGTGTTGACTTACAAATAATAGATGATGAATATTAAGGAAAGCAGACACTTTGTGAACTGAACCCATATTCAGTCCGTCGATTCACTCAGAACTAGTGACCTCCCCGAGATTAACGAGCCAATGAGGAACCAGATGTCAGTGACAGGCTGCGTTCTTATACATTATGGTTCGGCCCACAAAATGGCTGCTTCTACTGTGCGGAGGCCTCTTGAAAACAAGATTTTTTTTTTTAATTTTGGTGAAATATTTCTACATAAATGGATAAAACTGGTATAAATACCCCTTAACACCTCTTATTTTGTTCCCGTTATCCCCCTCTAGTGCTTCCCCTTAACCCCGTGAATAGAGACACCTGTGAGAGGAGACCGGGTCACTGTTCTCATAATGCATTCTGCAGGGACTATTCCACTGGATTCTGCTGCCACTGTCAGGATAATTACTATGGAAATGGGGTGCACTGTCTACCGAAAGGTAACTGGCTATTTAGGTGTATGAGGTGTTCCTAATCAATGCACCTGTCCTATAGTGTTTGTGTGCAGGTTAGTCAACGTACAGTCTCATGTGCAGGGACATTGAGGGTCAAAGACGAACGCCTTTGTTGGGGCTCATGTTTTGTTATCATGTGGGTCACTCTCGTCTGGCCTGGGCGGGCAAATCGGGCATTTGCCATGAAGACCTGCAGCTTGATATGACCAATATTACATTACCAGACACAGTCACTGATTTAAATGGTGTGTTAAACATTTGTTTATCATTTGAGGTAGAAGCGGAAAGTATATGGAGTATACTCTACCTCAAAGATGTCCGGATTCGTGGCCCTGAAGAGGGGCGTGGCTATTGGCATGGTTTACTCAAAAGTGGGCATTTTGGGGGCTCATCCGGAGATGGGTTTGAGTGGATGGGGCTTATTCCGTCCTGTCTTAGCATGTGTGATATACATAGACGTCAGTGATGGCACTCAATTAGGGCCCCTACACTGTTCCTGCAGAGGGGCCACTTTTGTACACTACATATATGATTGGGTTGTGGATTGCAACACAAGGATTTAACAGCTTCCATCTCTGCTTGTGTGAAGATTAATTTGCTTTACGCTCTGTAATTAAACCCTCGCTGTGTTCCCAGGAGCCCCACACCGCGTCAACGGGAAAGTGAGCGGGTCTCTGCTTGTGGGGCAAACGCCCGTCAGTTTTGATGGCATCGACTTGCATGCATACATTGTGGTGAATGACGGAAGAGCTTACACCGCCATTAGCCAGGTTCCTGAACCTGCGTCCTGGTCCTTGACGCCGCTGACTGCTATTGGCGGCCTGTTTGGTTGGCTCTTTGCGCTGGAGAAACCAGGACATCAGAATGGATTCAGCATTACTGGTGAGCGAAATGGATTATTAATCTGTATAAATCATAAGTGTATATTATAACAAGCGTTTTTTGTTTTATTTTAAACGTTTGATCTTTTGGAGTGAATATTTGGCATAAACTTATTACAAATATAAATAAGGATGTTGGCAGTTCCCCAAGAGATGTGGAGGCAAAAAAGCAACAGAATGGAACCCCAAGTAGACTTATAATATCCATATTATCTATGATCTATTATATAAATATTCGTAATGAATATAAAATTGGATACCTCTCTAAGCACCTCTTATTAACTATTACTTATTAGGAAAAATACATATATTGTAAAAATAGCAACAAATAAACAATTCCAATGTAGCAAAATGAACTGCTAAGTGCTTACTGACATGTGACTAATGGCTTGTCTGTAATAATGTAGTGTTTTAGAACTAAGGCATGCAGTATAGTGTGTATATTTGTGCGGGCCCCGATGCAGGGAAGTGTGGAGGAGAGAACCGGGGCCCACATTATAACATTATGTTACGGTATTGCTTTCTTAGATACATCATATATTACAATAAATCGGATTAAAATGCTTTGCTAAGTAACTTTGTTTCCCCTCTATCGCGTAGGTGCAAAGTTTGTCCACAACATCGAAGCCGTATTTTCCCCGGGAGACGAAGTAATTTATATTACGCAAACCGCAGATGGCTTCGATTCAGATAATTATATCCATTTACGGACTTCAATTAGAGGGAAAATTCCTTACATCCCGGAGACATCGACCATCCAGATTGCTCCATACTATGAAATCTACCAGTATTCTGGATCAGGTAAAACATTACACATCTGGTGGGTAAGGGCCGATGTATTTCTGAGGTAGATTGTGTTAGATATAACGCATTACTAACATTTTAAAATAAACTTTATTGCTTTTTTAATAATAGTTTCTAAACTTTACAACTTTTCTTAGCAACAAAAGAAGGGTCGCCCGGTCCAGTACGAGGGGGTGACATAAAACTACATGTAGCATCTTAGTGATGTCTACAGTGAACTGATGGGATAAATGAATAAAGCCTTGTTCCTTGTTTTTGGGACTTTCAAAGTGATCCTTTTATTATATAGATAGTTTATTGTCTCAGGTTTCCCTATAAGTTGTACGAAACATTTGTGAAACTTAAACTATGTTTTTATAATCGCTTGATTATTTTCTATCTGTATCCGTCGTCTAAAACCCGGCTTGTCTTGTTTTATTTTCAGTCGTGACGTCCACGACTAACAGGGAGTACACAGTAACGTCGCAGAATAACGAGGTTCAGAGGTTATCTTACCGACTGAAGCAGAATATAACATTCCAGGACTGCAGCCATGCCCAGAGGTTCCCGCCCAATGCGCAGAAGCTCTCTGTGGATCGGGTGTTTGCTCTCTACAATAAGGACGAGAAAGTTCTCCGATTCGCCATCACCAGCCACGTCGGATCGCTTCACGGTAGGTTAAATCGTCCCCTTTCCAACCCACTCTATAATATGTCCACCTTGCGGCCTATCTGCAGTGTGCTTAGGGTTCAGGTCGCTTGTAAAATTACTATGTGGTAATTAAGTTTATTCTTCCATCTATCCCCTTTTAAATGCACTTGTATTGGAGGCAGCGATTTTCTCGTCTGGACCAATATATACAAGATTATCAGTAAGTGCCTCCGCGACATCGGTGGTTCTTAACCGATAATCTGCATAGTCATAAATATTGCTTCAACAAAATGGCTGCCGGTGACGTACTTTAGATGCGCTGGAGATGGAACTGGTCTGAGTCATTGTATTTGTTTTGTTTTTTCATAGCTAACCACCGTCTTATTCATGTTAATGATTGTTGGCCAGTGTCCCCGTTGTTATGTCATCACCATTACCCCCACACAGGGGGTGTCCAGACAATCTCTCTGAGAGACGCCCTCAGGCCACCTTCCTGAGGACAATGTGTAGGGTCAAGTGGTGTCAGAATAAATTGACTGAAATCCTCTTCCACTCCAAAAATCAGGACAATATCCCTGGAGAATACAACTGGACAACCCTGTGTCAATCTGTGTCTGTAACTTTGTATTCTTTCTCAATTAGCTTTCATTTAACTCTTGTCCTTTATGTTTTTATTACCCCCTCTCTCCCCCTTTATAATAACTCGGCGCATTCAAAGTAAATGGGACGCTGAGAGTGAGCAGTTGTGTAACGCTATAACAGAGACTACGGGGGTAGATTTATCAAAACTAGTGAAAAAGAAAAGTGGAGGGGTTACCCATAGTGACCAATCAGATTCTAGCTATCATTTATCTAGTACATTTCTAGAAAATGAGAGCAAACATCTGATTGGTTGCTAAGGGCAAGGCCTCCACTTTTCTGTAGTTTTTATAAATCTATCCCTAATTGTTAGTTCTACTTCTTCAGTGTTTCTTTGTTTTCAGCCCTCGCTAACTGAGGTTTCAATGACATGCTCTGGCACCCTGTGGGTCTTCAGCTGTTGTGGGACTACAAGTCCCAGCATTCCCTGGGGAACACACAGCTGGAGAGCCACAGGTTGCCTACAGCCAGTGTCTCAGCTGTGTTTTTGTGTGTTGGTAAAAATCAGATTCGCTGTAGAGTCTTCTCCCTGATGTCTATGGGGTCTGCTCCTTGCTGGCGCAATGGCTGTATCCAAAGTGCGTAAGACTCACGAAAGCTACATGTAGCGTCCCCACCTAGCAGATTAAAATAGAAAAGCTGTTGAAATCCAGGTCCGTTTAAATGAATGTATATTTATTATCCTTTATATAGCGTCAATAATGCTACTCGGCACTGTACGGAGAATATGTAACTATTCACATCAGTCCCTGCCCCAATGAGCTTACAATCTAAATTCCCTACCACTTGGACACACAGACTAGGGTTCATTTTTGTCGGAAGGAATTATCCTGTTTTTGGAGTGTGAGAGGAAACCGGGCCCACCTGGAGGAAACCCACGCAGACACGGGAAGAACATACAAACTGTACACAGATCGGGCTCCTGTCGGAATCACACTTATGACCCCAGCGCTGCGAGGCAGCAATTCTAACCACCGTGCTGCCCATATAACGCTCAGACAGAAGTATCAAAGCAGCGTTTCCCTTAGCAAATCTTCCTATTTTACTGAGTGTTTGTAAACAGCATAAATATTAGCACAGGTGACCCCATCCTACCTCTGTGTTATGGATGACTGTCGGCTAATCCCCGACCTTCAGAAGTGCTTCAACAGAAAGGAGTGTTTGCTTTGTCATAGCTCTGTGTCACTGTGTGTTTTATGTTCTTCCTCAATAAGATGTCTTTCCACCAGCTTTATCCTGTGTATCCGTGTGCTGAGAGGGAAGGGTCCTTGTAACAAAGACCCTCTTTTATCCATTAACTGCATGAGTAATCTAGCTGCAGCTTTCAGGTCAGGAAGTCAAGTAACCTTGTGTGCTCCATAAAGTCTCCCGAAGTGGGGGTCTAACCACTCATTAACCAAACACAAAGAGAGGAAGATAAAGATCCCTTTGAGAATGTCAGGGGGACAAAAGCCCGTAGGAAGTGTCGGGGCAAATTACATGCTCGTGAAAATCAAATAGTGCCTTTATTTGGGGGCTGGAGGCGAAAATGTCTGAGTGACAAAGAGAGCGTAAGTGGATGTGCGGTTTAGGAGGAGCTGCCAGTTTCGTCAGGGGCCAGAGAGCAGTGTGAAAAGATTTAACTAGAGGCCCCGTGTCACTTTACAAAGCAGATGGATGGATCACTTGTGCACAAAACACAGGTATAAGGCGATAAACTGAAAAAAGCCTTTACTATAGCGTAGAGAAGAGTTCTTGCCTTGTTGAATGTCAGTGCAGAAACTCATTCAGCAGTTGCTTACTAAGTGCTGCCATTTTTCAGTGAACGTCTGTCCCACATCTGAATGAATAAAATATCTATTAGATCCTGGACCTATTACAATTTATCACTTTTACAGAGTCTTAATACAAGTGTTCATTTTTGCAGGGTTTAGATTTATGTAAATGGGCACTTAAATGTATAAGGCCATGGTCGGGAATCAAACTCATGACCCCAGTGCTGTGAGGCAGAAGTGCTAACCACTGAGCCACCGTGCTGCCCAAAAACACACAGCATTAATGAGGTTTGATGGGGTGCAGAAACTTGGCAATAAGACTGGCCATCCGGATACACAACGCAGTGCTGGGCTAATTACAGGTTCCCAGAATCCCCCCTCTAGGTCAGTGGTACTCAGTGGTCACTCCGTCATTTCTTGCACTTAGACTCGTGTTGTGAGCTTTTCCAGAGAAGGGCATGTGTTGGTTAATTATATTATTTACAAAAGATTGTATTTATTTTGTTGCCAGATTCTTCCCAGGAGCAAGTACAAGTTAGCCCCTGCTTCGATGGAACGCACATGTGTGACACACGGGCCCAGTGTCAGCCCGGGGGAGGACTGAATTACACTTGCGTGTGTGCATCTGGGTACCAGGGAGACGGAAGGGATTGCACAGGTGAGTCTGCAGCTCCTGGTATATTGTGACTCTCTGTAGTCCCAGAGACATAACACTGTCATTGTCTCGTCATCTCCTGTTCACTAATTGTCTCCCTGCAGACAGGGTCTCTAATCTGCACAATAATAAACAATGTTGTCACACGCCTTTTACCTTTTAGAAGTGTTTTAGTGAAAGTATTTTGCACGGTTGTATAAGGACCTCTTTAATGGCTCGACCAAACTTGCTGGTTCTCAAGTTATATTCCACAAGGAATAACCGCGGATAAATAGATCGGCGTAGAGATCTATTGACCTTTATACCGGACCACTTTCCACGCAGACGATGATAATATACACAGCTTGGATATCGGCATCATTTTCTTGCAGTAATCCCAGAGCCGCATGTATCTGTGACGTTGTGTGAACCGCGGGGGCGGCACAATACAGACGCCGGTGATTCTCTATACAGGGCTGTTATTCTGGATGGATTCTCCAGCTGCGTTTCGTTTGGAACAGAGATACCGCACGTGTAGACAACCCTTGAGTTCCTGTACAACGTCGGTGCCCTTCGTGTATTTGCGGTCAGATGTGTCCTTTAATATTGAGCCCAGCAGTTGTCTTGTGTAACCTCACAATTTTTATCGACAACATTTTACACACAATACGTTGTAGCGGGATTCCCCTGAAAACTTAAAAACAGATTCTATACTACCTTTATTTGCCCCAGAAGGCAGCAGGACAAAAACATTTGTAGCTTCGTAATCTGGGGGAAGGTAATAAACTGCTTCATTTAAATTGTCCAAAGATTGAATTAGAAATTAAGCAGTAAATTTCTGTAAAAAATTATGCAATTCAAAAACTAATATTGTGTATACTGTCTTTATCGGCATGAATGGGGAGAGTGCACGTTTAATTGTGAATATATCTTAATTGTGAAAAAAAACGCAAGTAATTTTTTTTCTTTACAAGTGAGCAATCTGGAAAACCCCCAAATATGTGACATTAATACAGACGGAATTCACAAATGTCACATTATACTTCGGAAGGTTTTAAGATTTTTAGTTTTATTGTAATTTTCTGGAGTAAAGGAGCTGTGATTTGTCTAATCACAATTTCTACAGTAAATAATTTAGCAGACGGTCTTTACACACAAACCTGAACCAGTCCTAGATCTCACTGCAGCTACTTATGGTGTTTGTTTTATTTCTCCAAGACGTGGATGAATGTGACGTGGGACTCGCCAACTGTGGGCAGAACACTCAGTGTCTGAACATTCCGGGGAGCTTCAGGTGTGAGTGTCTGCCGGGCCACGTGTTCTCCGCAGACGGGAGGAACTGCGTGTGTAAGTACCGTGTCCATGTGCAGTCTGATTATTACTATGTCATCTACCAGTTGTCCCAGCGCAGTGGAGGCAGCCATTTTGTGGTGTGTATCAATATTCATGAGAATGCGGCCTATCACGTCACTAGGAGCCAGTGACATCACTGAGGTACATGATGAATACAGGTTCCTCATCACAGAGTATTCCAGAATTCGGTGACTGACTTCCACAGCATCTCTCTCTCTCTCTTCCCCCTCCCCTACTGTCCCTCTCCCTTTTTTCTTCTTGCTCTATCCCTCCCTTCTTCTCTATACCAAACCTCTCCTTCTTCTCTTTTTCCCTCCCTCACCTCTCTTTTTTGCTCTACCTCACCTCTTTTTTGCTCTACCTCACCTTTCTTTTTCTCTGTGTCCCTCACCTTTTTCCAGTCTCTTTCTCTCTTCCCCACCTCTCTCTCTCTTCCCACCTCTCTCTCTCTTCCCCACCTCTTTCTCTCTCTTCCCCACCTCTTTCTCTCTCTTCCCCACCTCTTTCTCTCTCTTCCCCACCTCTTTCTCTCTCTTCCCCACCTCTTTCTCTCTCTTCCCCACCTCTCTCTCGCTCTTCCTCTCCTCTCTCTCTTCCCCTCCTCTCTCTCTTCCCTCCTCTCTCTCTCTTCCCCACCTCTCTCTCTTCCCCACCTCTCTCTCTCTCTCTTCCCCACCTCTTTCTCTCTCTCTTCCCCACCTCTTTCTCTCTCTCTTCCCCACCTCTCTCTCTCTCTCTTCCCCACCTCTCTCTCTCTCTCTTCCCCACCTCTCTCTCTCTCTCTCGTCCCCACCTCTCTCTCTCTCTCTCTTCCCCACCTCTCTCTCTCTCTCTCTTCCCCACCTCTCTCTCTCTCTCTCTCTTCCCCACCTCTCTCTCTCTCTCTCTCTTCCCCACCTCTCTCTCTCTCTCTCTCTTCCCCACCTCTCTCTCTCTCTCTCTTCCCCACCTCTCTCTCTCTCTCTCTCTTCCCCACCTCTCTCTCTCTCTCTCTCTCTCCCCACCTCTCTCTCTCTCTCTCTCTCTTCCCCACCTCTCTCTCTCTCTCTCTTCCCCACCTCTCTCTCTCTCTCTCTCTCTCTCTCTTCCCCCACCTCTCTCTCTCTTCCCCCACCTCTCTCTCTCTCTCTCTCTTCCCCACCTCTCTCTCTCTCTCTCTCTCTTCCCCACCTCTCTCTCTCTCTCTCTTCCCACCTCTCTCTCTCTCTCTCTCTTCCCCACCTCTCTCTCTCTCTCTCTCTCTTCCCCACCTCTCTCTCTCTCTCTCTCTCTTCCCCACCTCTCTCTCTCTCTCTCTCTCTTCCCCACCTCTCTCTCTCTCTCTCTCTCTTCCCCACCTCTCTCTCTCTCTCTTCCCCACCTCTCTCTCTCTCTCTCTCTCTTCCCCACCTCTCTCTCTCTCTCTCTTCCCACCTCTCTCTCTCTCTCTCTCTCTCTCTCTCTTCCCCACCTCTCTCTCTCTTCCCCACCTCTCTCTCTCTTCCCCACCTCTCTCTCTCTCTCTCTCTTCCCACCTCTCTCTCTCTCTCTTCCCCACCTCTCTCTCTCTCTCTCTCTTCCCCACCTCTCTCTCTCTCTCTCTCTCTTCCCCACCTCTCTCTCTCTTCCCCACCTCTCTCTCTCTCTTCCCCACCTCTCTCTCTCTCTCTCTCTCTCTCTCTCTCTCTCTCTCTTCCCCACCTCTCTCTCTCTCTCTCTTCCCCACCTCTCTCTCTCTCTCTTCCCCACCTCTCTCTCTCTCTCTTCCCCACCTCTCTCTCTCTCTCTCTTCCCCACCTCTCTCTCTCTCTCTCTCTCTCTTCCCCACCTCTCTCTCTCTCTCTTCCCCACCTCTCTCTCTCTCTCTTCCCCACCTCTCTCTCTCTCTCTCTCTTCCCCACCTCTCTCTCTCTCTCTCTTCCCCACCTCTCTCTCTCTCTCTCTTCCCCACCTCTCTCTCTCTCTCTCTTCCCACCTCTCTCTCTCTCTCTCTTCCCCACCTCTCTCTCTCTCTCTCTTCCCCACCTCTCTCTCTCTCTTCCCCACCTCTCTCTCTCTCTTCCCCACCTCTCTCTCTCTCTCTCTTCCCCACCTCTCTCTCTCTCTCTCTTCCCCACCTCTCTCTCTCTCTCTCTTCCCCACCTCTCTCTCTCTCTCTCTTCCCCACCTCTCTCTCTCTCTCTCTCTCTTCCCCACCTCTCTCTCTCTCTCTCTCTCTCTCTCTCTTCCCCACCTCTCTCTCTCTCTCTCTCTCTTCCCCACCTCTCTCTCTCTCTCTCTCTCTTCCCCACCTCTCTCTCTCTCTCTCTTCCCCACCTCTCTCTCTCTCTCTCTCTCTCCCCACCTCTCTCTCTCTCTCTCTCTTCCCCACCTCTCTCTCTCTCTCTTCCCACCTCTCTCTCTCTCTCTCTCTCTTCCCCACCTCTCTCTCTCTCTCTCTCTCTTCCCCACCTCTCTCTCTCTCTCTCTCTCTTCCCCACCTCTCTCTCTCTCTCTCTCTCTTCCCACCTCTCTCTCTCTTTCTCTCTCTTCCCCACCTCTCTCTCTCTTTCTCTCTCTTCCCCACCTCTCTCTCTCTTCTCTCTCTTCCCCACCTCTCTCTCTCTTTCTCTTCCCCACCTCTCTCTCTCTTTCTCTTCCCCACCTCTCTATCTCTCTCTCTGACCCACCTCTCTATCTCTCTCTCTGACCCACCTCTTTCTCTCTCTTCCCCACCTCTTTCTCTCTCTTCCCCACCTCTCTCTCTCTGCCCCACCTCTCTCTCTCTCTGCCCACCTCTCTCTCTTTCTCTCTCTGCCCCACCTCTCTCTCTCTCTCTCTCTCTCTGCCCCACCTCTCTCTCTCTCTTTCTCTCTCTGCCCCACCTCTCTCTCTCTCTTCTCTCTCTGCCCCACCTCTCTCTCTCTCTTTCTCTCTCTGCCCACCTCTCTCTCTCTCTGCCCACCTCTCTCTCTTTCTCTCTCTGCCCACCTCTCTCTCTCTCTCTCTCTGCCCCACCTCTCTCTCTCTCTTTCTCTCTCTGCCCCACCTCTCTCTCTCTCTTTCTCTCTCTGCCCCACCTCTCTCTCTCTCTTTCTCTCTCTGCCCCACCTCCCTCTCTTTCTCTCTCTGCCCCACACCGCTCTCTCTTCTCCACCTCTCTCTCTAGCCCACTCCTCTATCTCTCTCTCTTGCCCACTCCTCTCTTTCTATCACTCTCTCTTCCCCACCTCTCTCTCTCTTTCTCTCTCCCCACCTTTTTCCTGTGAGTTAGTTTTCATGAATTCCCCCATTATATATTACTGCCTTGCAGTGTGTAATTACTGTAACAGCCTCTCTCTCATCTGTTATATCTGTATTCCATCCTGTCCTGTCTTCTTGTACTCACTGCTGTAAGCCGTACAGGACAAGAATTCTTTTCCACTGCTGAGAATATAATCCTTTCACGTAGCGTTGTGTCAACTGCCATTGTGAACATGTCTGGGGCTATTCAGACCCAGTCCGTAGTGTTTCCATGTATCTATAATGCTCTGCTCCTTCTAATAACAACATTATCACATTTATTAACCAGTTGTGCTTGAATTTAGTCGGACTGAGGCTGCTTTTGGACAGTATCACCTGTTATGCAGGGATTTAATGTCTATTAGTTAATTTTATCCCTATATT
This sequence comes from Mixophyes fleayi, assembly GCF_038048845.1. Lineage (NCBI taxonomy): Eukaryota > Metazoa > Chordata > Amphibia > Anura > Limnodynastidae > Mixophyes > Mixophyes fleayi. Next base: position 7,085,753 of record NC_134413.1, on the reverse strand, counting down.
GTTACATTTTAACATATTTTTACACGGATTAGGATTAACAACAGATATATAGGGGCATGGACTTAATAAATATTCTGATATATATATATATATATATATATATATATATATATAATAAAATTAAAGAGAGAGCTTTAGGAGGAGGTAAAGGGAATCCCTGCAATATGATTATTACACACTAATAATATATTCCATTAGAGGGGGTTGTTAAACAACAGGGGTTAGTAGCACTTTAAAAATAGTTGTTTGACAAGTAGGTGGGTAGATTTTGTGGTGCATAGGTGGATCACAACTAATGATTCCTTTATGCTTCTGTACTCCTAGCATTGCATTATTAAACTCGAGCTAGACTTCTCATATTAAACATCCTGACTGTTTGCTTTTCAGCATCTGGGGGGGGCTCATTCGGGAACCCTTGTGAAGACGGCACCCACACCTGTAATACAGCCACGTCTCATTGTGTCCCGCGCGGCGATGGAGTCTTTACCTGTGAATGTTTTCCTGGTTACGTGAGGAGCGGAGAGTCTTGTATTGGTAAGAATATATCTTAATTTACTAATCTCTGGCAGAAATGCATCTCCACCTCTTTTCGTAAATTCTTAAAGGCTGTTCTGTGTCAAAAAGATAAAATAGCAAAGTATAGCATTCCAGTGAGCCCTGCTTTGTTAACATGCTGGAGATAGACTGTGCTCAGAAGCCGTCATACCCAGCAGATGGCTCCCAGAAGTCTGGTGGGTAAGCGCCAAGATATCCTAGAGACTGGTAAATGGAAAGTCACCCACCAGTCAAGACTATTGAGAAAAGTCCACTGGCACAGGCAGACTTCTCCAGCCGAATCCTCCCATACTACCCTTACCGGCCTGTTTCTGACAATCTGTAGGCAACTATAGTAGTAAGCTGGAATAAATCCGCCTTCAGTAAAAATGTCAACTTCCACAAAGTGATTGGTACAGTATATTTTATGAGCTTGACCATTTATAAAGGACAGTAGCTGAAGCCAAGGCCGGCCTCATTCCTTCCCACTATACACAACTGCTAATAACATTGTCTAGACAGTTCGAACCCACACATACTTGTCATATGTCACGCTGGCATAATTCCTGCTGTTTCTCTACTAATAAACATACTTCAAAGTTTTGGTACTTGTGAGTCCTCCATGTTGTTTGAGTCACTGGTCTTACAAATGTTCATTGGGTGCGAGTTTGATTGTACTTTTACTACGGTTTGGATTGTACATTATATATGACATTGCCGTGGACAAGCTCAGCACCGATCCCGGAGGTTTCTGTATAATTGTTGGTTGGGTGCCTCAGCCGAGATTTTGCTTCATGTTAATGTGGTTAACTTTGAAGCCTCAGGAAGATATCTGTCTTATTGATTGTTTTTTGAGGTTGGAAAAAGATTTTCGACCACCAACATTTTTCCTCTGATGGGAAACACTTCCCAATGAATCCTATGTAGCAATGTTTGTCCACTTATACACTTACTATGATGACGACATGGAAGTTGTTCACAAGAGGAATCCAACACCTTCTGAAACGGTCTACTGTAGCAGCCAATCAAACCACAGATAACTGGTACTTCAAAATATAAATGACCCTAAGACCTTTGTGAAGTCTATGAATGGTGAGCTATTGAATGGGCAATTCTGTTCAGGGTCCAAGGGGTTCAGGGACGAGGGGTTTGATATCGAAGCCGCTGCTGTGGTTACAATTTTGCAGTGGTAGACGATTATAGTACCACATACTAAATCCAAAAAATCGTAGTTCGGATGCGTTGTCTTATATAAAGACAACGCAGCTAAGCTAACAGGAGCTATCCATCTCTTGTTCAATGGCAAATGCTTCACAGACAACTGAAAATATATTTTGGCATAGAGGAAAACAAGATAAGAGAAAAGACTAAGCATAAATAATTCTTTGAGGCCTATGCTTTCCCAAGACATTAACCAAGGCCGCCCATCACAATTATGGCCCCCCTGGCCATTTTTGATCCCGTGCCCATCTCTCCTTGGGAGACGAGTTTGCAAAAATGTTAAATCTCAATGTCTAATTAATAAATTTAAACTTGGGACAATCATTTTATAATGCTTTGGGTTGGGTTAAGATGTAGAACTCTTTATCAAAAGTTCTTGAAATAATAACCATAGGACTCTTTAGAGCAGGGCCCAAAAGCTGATATCTGATTGGTTGTTGTGGCCATAATGTCTTTAATCTAATTAAATTAACCCTGGTATTTAGGATCTTAGAAAATACTTTTTGATGGCAATAAAAGAGCTTACCTATAAATATCTATGTAATCGTGTGCAACGATGGGCAAGAATAAAGCACAGGGAAACGTGGATTTTGTTATCTAGGCCATCTAATGTAGGCAATTATTAAACCCCTCTATTTGTCATTAACTAATAATTAACCCGCTGTTCATTTGTCTACTGCTAACGGCCTTGAACATGACGTCCCATCTCGTTGACTTTAATCTGCAAACTTGATTGTGGCCAACACAGCTCATTTTTTATAACTGGATGGAAACTTCATAGAGACTTACGCTAATTGAGTCCAGCTCGCACATTGGAGGCATTTGTTATTTACTTTTCCCTGACCTTGGAGGGGGTGGGGCAAGACCAGGCCCAAAGCCTTTATTAAATTTCCCTTGTGTTGACCAACCGTAACTGAAGAACAAAATGGCCGCCCTGTAACGATCATGAAAATGACAACAGTTGCTAAATAAGCCGTTCATAACCAACCGTACTTTATAACATTCAATTCATGCCGAATCCATTTGAACAATCAAATCATGTCACATATATGGTTTCTAAACCCTTTCTAATGTATATACAGTAAAAATTCTATTAACACTTTTTAGCCATCCGTGACTGTATGAATGCACAGTGGTGGAAGCTCTTTTTGCAGAATTGCGGTAATATATCGCACGATTGTTAATACAAATTTTAACAAACCGGCACTTCAAAACCACTTTCAAAAGCATCACATAGCTTAAACCAACACCATATCCTATTGTATGTTTACATTATCTTACAAATATGTGACGTGTGAAGTGGATAAAAGGATTCAATGTTGCATTTATTGCGAACCAGAATATCTCGGTGCAAATGTTTTACAGACATGTTATCCCAGAAATCATCAAGGTGTAGAGTTCAAACGGCCCCCTGAACACAGCCTGCTTTTGTCTTCTACTTCCTGTCTGTTAATGAGGGTGTTCTAAGCTAAACTCTGCTTTCAACTTTTAAATGATGTGACCCTGAGGCTGATTGTGATCAGTAGACATACAGAGGAATGTGTGTAACCATCTGACAGACATCAGAGGGAAACAGCTATGTCTTTGTGTGCAGTATACGGCCTCTGGTTCTTCAGGTGACTTCTGTAATCTTTGTGATTACATGGTGAGCTACTCCAGTGCTCTGAATAATAGGACACCTGTCGCGGATCAGCAGGAGGGGGGGGGATTCATTTTACTGTTTCATCATCATCATTTATTTATAAAGCGCCGCTAATTTCGCAGCGCTGTACAGAGAACTCCCTCACATCAGTCCCTGCCCCATTGGAGCTTACAGTCTAAATTCCCTAACACACACACATAGACATACAGACACAGACTAGGGTCAATTTTGATAGCAGCCAATTAACCTACCAGTATGTTTTTAGAGTGTGGGAGGAAACCAGAGCACCTGGAGGAAACCCACGCAAACACGGGGAGAACATACAAACTCCTCACAGATAAGGCCATGGTCGGGAATTGACCCCAGTGCTGTGAGGCAGAAATGCTAACCACTGAGCCACTGTTTGAAGCAATATGACATTATAGCCCATCCATTCACTAGAATCTGGTGACATCATTGAGTTACAATGTCACATAAGGGCTCTGACCTTTTGTATATCTACAATTTGCACTAAAAGTAACATCAGAGATCATCAATAAACTATATATATATATATATATATATATATATGTATATGTGATAATGCGCCCCCTAGTGTAAATGGTTGGAATTGCAGAAAAAGGAGTTCCATGACCATATAAAGTCTTTTATTCAGGTTACGGAATTTAAGAGTCTGATGATCATTATAATTTAATATATTTCTATTTACCAGCACTTGTGCGTTATACACAGCCGTAAGCCAGATGTATGGATAATATTATTCACGTATTAAAACTTAACATTCTTGTAGAATGACAGAGCTGTGATGTCTAATTTTAAAACAAAGAGGTTTTTTTCCTTTTCTTATAATTCTGTGTCACCCAGCGTTCCTTTAATGTCTAACACCGAGGGACTAATTGTGGGTTGTAAAACTCTACAAAGACACTGTGCAAATGTATTTGGCTCTCCAGGTCCAGCACATTAATTTGAACTATGTAATCCTAACCCTTGTACTGCATTAGATGTAGTGGTGCTAGAATGTATTATTTTAAAGAGATTTTATTATTTAAACCTTACAGATGCCAACGCTATCCAAATAATAGAATTAAACACAACGCTGATAAAATTGCAATGCATTTTGAGGTTTCTTTTTTCCAATTTTAATACAAATAAAATATTATGTAAGGGAGTCTGGATAATGTGAACATTATCCAGTCACTGATATTTCCGTGATTTAATTGCTTTGCGGTTAGGTGGTTGGCTTTGCATACTTTTGAGGTCAAATCCCAGTCACAGCTACATGTTATTGAAATGAAATCCTGTTTTACAGATGTTAATGAATGTACGGAGCGCCGGTGTCACTCGGATGCTACCTGCACCAACCTCCCCGGTTCCTTCTCCTGTCAGTGTAACCAAGGTTACACCGGTGACGGCTTCCAATGCACACAAGCCCCAGGTACGGAAATACTAATATCTCTTCGTTCATTCATACCGTTATCTGGAAATGTAAAGTCACACTGAAATTTGTAGCATATGTTTTGGAGTTTTGTCTTTTTTTAATTCCATTCATGGCTTCCAGTCAGCCATGCAGACCCCATATTTGGTAGAATCCACAGATGTAGCTCGCATTATTTCTGCCGTTTGTTTGGATTGCACTTTGAAAACGAGTTGTTGGCAAAGAGCCACAAGTAACGCCACATCTGCAGGAGATTTCTGATATTGGAGTAGGGAAGATATAGAGCCGGGCCAACCAGAAGTGAACTACAACATGGACGCCCTGTCACGATGACACAGAAAGTGGCGGAATCCGTTCCCATGGCGCTGTGCAGACCATAACCCCACCCACATCAATCGCCTATACTAAAGCTTTTTCAGTTTCTCTTTTAACACTCAGTCATCAGGTAGTTGAATGACCTATCTTATTAGGGGGGGGGGGGGGGGGGGACAATATAATGTTTTTGAGGGGTTTCCAGAATGGGGACACGCACCTTTCTTTCGCTAGTGGTAGCAGGGTGGGACAAACCCTAACCGAGATAGAATTGCTGCCTAACAGCTGGTGGGAGCTCCACTCCTCCCGAATACACACTGAAGGCAGGCGGAAGTGACCATAAATTTGAAAACCGAAAGGTCACCTCGCTTAGATGAGGCGGAGGTTATTGTTACCTCCTCAGGCTCCCTGTCTGCAGTGGAAGAGCCTGACGGGCATTGTGCCTCAGAGGGAGAACATTGTGACTCATGGTTATGTGGAATGCGGATTCCTCACTGCTGCTAACTTTGGCCAGAAAAATTATGTCAACTGCACTGGTATACCTGTAGCCAGGGTTTTAATCAAACCCTGGCTACGGGCAGTGCCAGGGTACATGGTGAAAGCTTCCCTGGCGCAAGTTCTTATCGGACAAATTCTCCTGTGAGAAAGCTTAAGTGGTCTTCACCAGTACAGACAAATTGGACAAGCACAGTAGATGTTTCTGACTTGTGATAAAATGCACCATAAAACAAACCTAAGTCTTGATGCCTGTCTGTGCAGATTACAGGCCACAGCCCACCTCTTGCTTGGAGAAGCGGCGTAGTCTTCTTGGAGAGGGTTCACCGAGGGGTCCTCGTCCTGGTCTTTTTGTCCCAGAATGCGACTCAGAAGGAAATTACTCTCCTCTGCAGTGCCATGGCAGCACCGGCTATTGTTGGTGTGTTAACAAAGAAGGAGAAGAGATTGAAGGTACAAGAACGTCACCAGGTAGAGGTCCCCCGCGGTGTGGAGCTCCAGGTACGTGGTGTTACCTCTCTTTACCATAAATACAGAATATTGTGTAAAACCTATGCAGTTTTAGGCTTGCCTGGCAATTCTAACGTGTGTAAGGCCGTTATTTCATTCCTCAGAGGATCAGACACCGAGTACCCCATGTTTGGAGAAGAGGCGCGCCCTTCAAGGCTTTCACCCCAGAGGTGCCCGTCCTGTCGGTGTCTTTGTACCGGAGTGTGACGAGGAGGGTAATTACGTCCCGCAGCAGTGCCACAGCAGCACAGGCCACTGCTGGTGTGTTGACCAGAACGGTGTTGAGGTCGATGGTACAAGAAGAGCACCCGGCAGGGGGGTTCCCCCGTGTAGCATTCCAGGTACGTGTAAATATCTGTATGCAACCGAGGCTGCATACAGAACTTGTATGTGAAACCAAACATTGGTCTTGGAAGGCAAGGAGACGGCATATTAATAATATATCATGGACATCAGGCTCTCACTGGATACTTGGATGGACTTTTCTGTAGTCCTACTCAGATCAATGTTCAGATTAGATTATAACCCAACACTTCTACTTTACTTAACCTGTTTGGACCTGGGACCCAGAATAAGTCTTGGAGTTTGTGAAAAATAACATGAGATCATTATGTATTACTTAGGAATTCTGTACAGTTTTGCAGTAAACAGGATTTGGGGAACCACAGCAATAACCTCCGCTCTGCTGAAAGGGCAGACGGGGACATCTCGTCCCACGCTGCTGCTCAGCCAGCCAAGTAGCTGCTACCGATGTTCGATATTGTTGAAAAGTGATTCTTGAACTTGTTCATCAAATGGGCTCTAATCTTCTAAAACTTGCTGGAAATTCTGGACCTTTAGCTAGACCCAAAAATTCAAACAAAATCAAGAACCAGAGGGACAGGTTTGACCAAGCTGGTTTGAACACTGGTCGAGCTTAATTCCAATGAGAACAGAAAACCTCAGAGCCAAATATGGAACTTGAACACAGTAATGTTCACTGTTCAAATGGTTATAAAAAAATAAATAAATACAAATTGTTGCCAATTAAATGTTTATTTGAACAATTTTAAGAACGTTAAACTGGAACTTTGAACTGCAAAAGCGAATCAACTTGAATTTCAAACCTATTCTGAATATGTCAAACGCTTCTATTCATGAGAATGCAGATTAGTGACAACACTGGGAATGTGGCCTTTATCTGCCTCCGTGATGTCACCGATTTCTAGTGAGTTAATATACTTCATTCTACTAAATATTTGATTTAGCCCACAACATGTGTGATGCCAGCAGTGTGTAGGCATCAGGTGTACTTAAAACAGAAAGGGCTATTAAATATCAATATCTACAAGAGCTACAAATTATATATAGTTATTTCAACTGAAGGTCTTGAGAGAGTTGTGATTGAGTAAGGAGAACAGCAGCTTGCATTTAGCAGCGTGTGATATGCAATGTATAGCCAATGTTCTTTCAAGGCATGGAAAATTCTATATATTTCTATAGATGTTATTACTATCTTATTTATAATACTGTGTCTTAGATTTAGCAGTCCATTAATTGGGGTAGACAGGCTGTTACCTTTGTTTCGTTCACACCATGGTTCCTGCATATGGAAAACAAAGCCCTTTAATTTCTAAATCCCCAATCATATCTGTGTGTTTACAGTAGCGTGCACAGAGTTTGCTTGTTATTAAAACACATGCATATTTTAGATGCATTTTTGGTACAAAAAACCCCAGCAAACACAGATTGGAACTGGCCTGGTGTGTGAGCCGACTGTACTGATTCAGCACGTGCAATGTGAGTTTTTACATTGGGAGCAAATTCTGGTACTGAGAATAACAAAATATGTCTCACTCTTACGCTGCGAGAGGCCACCATCGGCTTCTAAACGGTAATCACTTGTGCCGTTCTAATAGCGCGACCTTAATCAGAATCCGTGGGCAGCACGGTGGCTCAGTGGTTAGCACTTCTGCCTCACAGCGCTGGGGTCATGAGTTCAATTACCAACCATTGCCTTATCTGTGTGGAGTTTGTATGTTCTCCTCATGTTTGCATGGGTTTCCTTTGGGTGCTCTGGTTTTCTCCCACACTGCAAAAACATACTAGTAGGTTAATTGGCTGCTATCAAAAATGTACCCTAGTCTGTCTGTCTGTCTGTCTGTCTGTGTGTGTGTTGGGGAATTTAGACTGTAAGCTCCAATGGGGCAGGGACTGATGTGAGTGAGTTCTCTGTACAGCTCTGCGGAATTGGCGCTATATAAATAAATGATGATGATGAATCCGTTCAAGTTGACGTCAATCTGTATTTAACTATTGTTGCTTCTGTGTCTTGTCCAGAACCCACCCAGAGACCCCAGACCATGTGTGAGCGATGGAAACAGAGCCTCTTGGATCACTATGGTGGTAGTCCCTCTGCGGAGCATTACATCCCTCAGTGCGACGCGTACGGAGACTTCAGTCCCCTGCAGTGCCACGGGAACAGCGGGTACTGCTGGTGTGTAGGCAAAGATGGACGAGAGATTGAGGGATCTAGAACGCAGCCTGGAATGACACCGGCATGTACGTACAAATCGTCTTATTAACAAAAGACATTTATCTTCTGTGGTATCGCAGCAGCTCGGACTAATAAATTAATTTCTTACATTCTTACAGGTTTACCCAGTGTAGCCCCGCCCACTATGCGGCCCACCCCTCGTCCTGATGTGACTCCTCCTACCTCTGGCACCTACCTCCTCTATGCCCAGGGTCAGCAGATTGGATACTTACCGCTCGACGGCACAAAACTGCGCAAAGACAAAGCCAGGACGCTGTTGTCGTTACATGTAACGTATCTTTCTACAATCCGCTATGTAATAATATTTATCAACTGGAGCCGTTTCTCTGTGAGGTATTCTGCTGCTTTTCCCACTTCTTTTCCACTTGCAGCAACCTGGCTGAATTAATGTTATAAATGAGTTTAGCATAGATTATGTACAGGAAGACTCCAGGCAGATTAACATTCCAGTAAGCCCGCGGCTTGCAACGGTTGGGCCGGTCCGTTGATGCCGCTCTTTGCTTCCATGTTTTCCGGACAAAGTCGCAGTGGGTCTGTAGGGACGGTGTCGGAGAAGCCGGTTTCTATAAAACTGGGCAAATGCTCGTTCACTGTCAGTTTTTCCTATACGCTGCCCACAGACTGACAAGGATTTACATTTAAGCCTGGGGAAATGGATAAGGGATAAGCAACTGTCCTGCTAGTTTGGACATTATTTTGGCTGGAGTGGAAAGTAAGTGGGAAAAGAAGAAACCGAACGCTCTCGCACTGAAACAGCCGCTATGTTTACATATACATTTTTAAAATTATCATTTGCCTTCTTAAAATGTCTTGAATTGACTTTACTGCTGTCATAACAGGTGTAACCATAGTCCCCGCTGCAGCGTTTAAACTGTTCTGCAGCTTGTAAAAGAGCAGGAAATGGCATCTGTAGGATTACAGAGAACATTACTGCAATGTGAACGCTCCCAGAAAATCCTCTATTCCCACAAGAAACCAGATCCCCTACATGTGTAGGTTGTGGTGAGCGCCAGACACGTCTGTCCAGAAGCTGGAGTCTGTACTGTGCAGCTGGGCTGCGTGGGATCCTGGGAGAGAGAACTCGGCGTTATTTATTGAAACTCTGGGGATGTCCCTGGTCCATCGGGTGTTTATCCTCTGTCCCCCTCCCATATGCTGGAAGCTCTCCCTGATGAGAGTCACTTGTACAAATAGCAGGAGGATGTTTAAAAAAGAAAAACATATCTTTGACTAAACAATAAAAATCCCCTTTTTTTATTTGTATAAAGTTCTAGACAAAAATATTTCAGTAACACAGAGGAAGATAAAAGGGATGTTTGTGATGTTCCGTTATGGTTTCTTCTGTACAGTGTGAGAGGAGTTCCATGTCTATATCTTGTAGGGGAATGACATCTAGCTCGTTACACTAATATATGGACTTGGGTTATTCTGGAATTCGGCATTTCTTTGTTTAAGGTCATGAAATGAAGCTGTAGCAACAAAATCAGCTTTGGTTCCGCTGCCTTGCTTAGTTGGTTTGAATGCGTTTATAGTTCCCGAAACACACATGTGTTTGCAGAGCAAGATAGCGCTGATAGCAAGGATAGGAGTTTGGATGAATGGGGGCGTCCTTGCGGAGTACGGCATAGGCGACACAGTGCGTGTAGTTTTGTGGCGCAGTTCAACAATGGAATTTAATTTCAAGATTATTGAAACGAGATAAGGGGGAAGTCACATTTCTCCTGTCTGCAACAGGACTTGAATTTCGCACACGCTCGAAGCCCGCTCACACTCATGATTAATTTAAACTACAAATGGATTTAAACAGGCGGTATTTTAGGATAAAGATTTTAACAGTTGGGGGAGATCAGTGTGCTTGGTAAAGGAGGCCATGTTTGTTTCAGTGTCAGAATTACACATAATCTAGATTTCTGGTAAGGAGCTGTGATGAGGGAGGAGGTGAGGTGAACGCAGGAGCCAGAAGTACGGTGAGTGGAAAATCGCACAGACAATAAGTAATCTATTCCTTTGGATCTCTTGCAGGGTTCAATAGTAGTGGGGATTGATTACGACTGTCAGGAGAAGAAGGTGTACTGGACCGATGTCGCTGGACGTACCATCAGCCGGGCAGGTTTAGAACCTGGCGCTGAGCCAGAAGTGATCATCAGCACAGGTAAATAGTTATTCACAATATACAGGTCTGGGAGCTCGTCTCCAAAAATGATTTATACGGAGTTTCTAAACCAGAATTTTTTTTAAAATAATTGCGTCTGTTTGGTGGAATGTTACTGTAAGGAGCGCCTCTAAATTTAATCAAGATGGAAGGGGCAGTATGGCGAAAGATAGCCGCCATTTTTAAATGTCATTTAGCATTTTATAGGAGGGGTGCTTCATGGAAAGTTCCCTTATCCAGAAACCCACAAGTACCTTTTATTAATGTAAAACTAGACTCATGAATATAATGTCAGGTCCACATTGCCAAGTTATATTGCGGGTACTTTAATATTTTTTATATAATGGACTTTAAACTCTGCAGACAGATAACAATTCCTTTGTGGGTTCCCCTTATCACATAAGCACCAGTTTGTAATCTATTTATTATACCAATGCAAAAATTTTTTGCCAAAATAAAAATATATTGATCTTGTTCTTCTGCTTCCTTATATAGATAATAAATGTGTTTTTTCCTCATGACTGTAAACACGTTTCACCGGTGCTTACAAGTAGGACATGAACCAGCGCTGTGATACAACAAGTGTTATACCATGAATATTCTCTGTGGTATTACAGTGATATTCTCTCTTAGATTTGATGAGCCCAGAGGGTCTGGCTATCGACTATCTGCGCAGAACCATGTACTGGACGGACAGCGGAACCGATAAGATAGAGAGCGCGCGGCTGGACGGCTCGGACAGGAAAACACTGTTTGACACAAACCTAGTGAATCCTCGTGCCATCGCCATAGATTCCGTGCGAGGGTAAGTTACGCTCCCCACCGTCCAGTGCCGCGTTCTGTATATATATGAGCAGGATAATACTCCACCTTACAGGTACGATAGACTAGGCCTGGCCAGCCTGTGGCTCTCCCGGTGTTGCGAAACTACAAATCCCAGCATGCTTTGCCAGCCAACATCCCTGGAAAGCCACAGGTTGGCCAGGCCTGGACTAGAGAGAGTGCACACTCGATGGAGCAGCCAGCTGTCTGCTTCTCTTCTTCCCAGACAACAAAGTAAAGTAATATTTAATAAAGATTAAGAAAATCAATCTGGTCTAGAAGGGGTTAAGGAAACCCCACTTATGACCATGTAAACAGTCTTCAGCTGTAAAGACCAAAGTTCAATCAGTTGAAATTGCTGTAATGAGAGGTCTGGAGGATGTCGGTCTGATTACGCTCTTGTGCTCTCCATCGCCCCCTGCAGGAACCTCTACTGGACAGACTGGAACAGAGAGGCACCAAAGATTGAAACCTCTTTTGTAGATGGCTCAAACAGGAGGATTCTGGTGAACGACGATATCGGTTTACCCAATGGGCTGACGTTTGATCCGTTCTCCAAACAAATATGTTGGGCAGATGCAGGTATCATTTGTAAAATGTGCAGTTTGCTAATAATATGTATCTTGCTTATATTGGAAATGTTTTTTGTTTCTTAGCAGACGCAGCAACAATTTTGCTATGTTTAATAGAACTTTACACCAAAGTTCAATATTGTATTGTTTTTATTTCATTAATGTTGACTAGTTTTCCTTTTTCTTATTTGCCCCATAGCTAAACATGAAGTATTATTTAAAGAAGCTGCTCACCCACTTCCTTTTTAAGGCTCATGGAGATGTGTAAGGTCAGCAGCGACTTGTACCTTGTTCCGTATGAAACGCGGCAGAGACAAACCGCTCTGAGAATTGCGCACCCATTGGGGTCCTGGCTGCTGGAGCCAGCACCCCTCTGGTATTCACACTGCTGCTTATGAACAGAGGCAGGAACCAGGATGCATATTCCCGATACCAGCGCGGTTCTCAGAGCCTTTGATACAGTCGCGTTTCACTTGGAATACGTTATGAGCAAATTCCAACAATGCTCGTCCTAAACCTTGGCTATTCTAAGTAATATATCCGTAGTGAGCATGTCCTGTCATTTTGAGTGTAACTAATGGATTTTAAAGGATAGACTTGATTTGTATGTCTACATCTGCCGTGGATTCTGAGATTTGTTTCTGTTTATATTAGGAACTAAGAAACTAGAATGTATTTTGTCCAATGGAAGCGGAAGGCGAGTGATACAAAGTAACCTCAACTATCCCTTCAGTGTCGTGGCTTATGCTACTAATTTCTATCACACAGACTGGCGGAGGTGAGAATGAGATGAAATCAATTATCTGCCCCTTGCAATAGGTTTTCATGGTTTTAAATGTACACGTAGATGGTTTGGGAATCCTTTGAAATACAGGTTGCTTTAAATATAAAAAAAAAAAATCTACTAACCTGTAGTACTAACCATGTTACCTACACATTAAATTGAATATTGGGGAAACAGAACAGCTTTCTGAGAACTAATATTTCAGAGTAGCAGCACAGTGCCAGGCAGTGACTGTAAAGACCAATAAAAAAACTGGGATACATAAAGGAGGATAAATGCAAACCTGGTATTACCACTGTATATGCCAGTAATTACACCGCATCTTATATGGAACAGATCTGGGCACCGCTGTATAAGAAGGAGGCAGAAAGTGTTTACAGACAGTAACCTCATTCATTTAGGAAAAAGGCAACTTAGAAGGGACCCAGGTCATATGTAGAAATATAAATGCAAAAAATAAATCAACATGTATGGTCCTCAGTACAAAGCATTCATTAGACACAGAGGACAAGGGGTCGTCAATTACAAATAGAAGACTGTAGATAAGAAATAATTCTTTACTGTACACCGTGGGAATACGAGACTGCTGTCAGTGGTAAAGAAACAATGTGTGAAACAACAGAGTTGTGCCAATTAGGTCTTAGCCTTAGAAACTGAACATAGAAGAGGAGGTTCCAGCATTAGACAAATATAATTTACAACTAACAGCTTTCAGTCACATCTCAGCACCCTGACTATGTGTCTGCTTACAGGGATGGCGTTCTGGCTGTAAATAAAGAGAGTGGTCAGATTACAGAGGAATATCTCCCCGAACAGCGATCGCATCTGTATGGAATAACAGCCGTTTACCCCTATTGTCCTTCTGGTGAGTTCTCCATCTGATGTATGTACATGATACTATGTTTATCTAGTTGAATATCCTGCCTTGTTCCAAGACGGATTGGGGGATTTTTGGACTGACATTTAATGCACCACTTTGATTCCATTTGGGGGAAATTACTACCATGGGTTGTAGAGGGCTTGCTGGGTATTGAAGCAGAAGCCCCAGAATAGGTCTGCCGAATTGTAGTTTTATTCTACACCTGGCAAAAGATTATTTTGTCATTGGCCAGCCTATCTTCTGTGCGTTGGAGAACAAGGGTGACGTTCTATCTATCTGATTCCTCAGAAAGCAGCTGAACATGTAGAAAAGTCTGAATCCCAGGAAGAGCAGCCAATTTATTTAAAAAAAAAAAAAAAGGAACATAACCTAGACCAGTGTTGGCTAACCTGTGGTACTCCTGGTGTTGTGAAACTACAAGTCCCAGCATGCTTTGCCAATATATAGCACCTTATTGCTGGAAGGGTATGCTGGGACTTGTAGTTTCACAATACCTGGAGTGTCGCAGGTTAGCTAACACTGACCTAGACCTTAAGAAAATCCCCTGTCCAGGCCATCTTGAAAAGAGGTAGAGTTGTGTGTACTCCTTTACGCCCACATCAGGTGACGTGGGCTTTCCACTCTCTGGTAACTTTTGGTAGAAATGTTCTGGCTTTGATCATAGATTGACCTTCTCAGCTAGATGCATATTTCTAAGAATCATGACCTTAAAAGCTATGCCGTTAAAAACAGACAAGTAAAGTCTCAGATACGCTAGCTGAAAATTCCATGGGACAGTTATGACATCCACTAGGAATCCCTGGTTCTTGCACAGGAGCTTGTAATTTAGCTGAGGCCATCAGATTGATCTCCATGATCAGGTTGCAGACCTAACTGTGGAGACCATTCTCCAGGATAAATGGCATGCCTGCTCAGTAAGTCCTCTTCCCAATTTTTCACCCTGGGATAAAACCCTGTTGAAACTACTGTGACATACCCCTCCGCCCAGCACAATCTGGCAATCTTTACTACGGTACTTCTGGTGCCTCCTTTGCCTGACTGGATAAGAATAGGTCTACCCCCTCGTATGGACAGAGCTTGGACGCAAAGTCTTTAAGTACTGCTCAAGAACATTTATGGGGAGCTTTTCCTTGGGCGCAAAGTCCATGTAGTCAGAGATTCAGGGTCACTGCTCCCCACCCCAGTAGGCTGGTATCAGTGGTCATGATGGTTCTGATCCAGAGACAATATGTGAGATTTCTTCAGTCACCAAAGCAGGGACTGATGGGTCTAAATGAGGGTTGGACCGTGACCACCCGGCCAGAATTTCATTCTGGAAATTCCACAAGTGGAATTGTGTAAAGATAACATTTCCTTATAAGTTTCATGCAATGGAGAACGGATACCTGCTTTAGGGTAAGCAGAGCTTTCACCTTTTTCTGGGACCTTCTACTTTGCTGTTAAAGAGAACAATCATGTATGAGGTTGGATTACTGATGGTTGTATCACACAGTCATGGCATTCAAGCATCTGCATTGTTATCCTCAAATGGGTTACGGGGAGAAGAGACTCCTTTATCACTAGGTCGTCCGCTTATGGTACAATATTTACCCTTCTTGACTTTAATAAGGGTGCTATGATCGGCTAAATTTTAGTGAACACCTTTGGTGCTGCAGCCAAACCAAACGGAAATGAGAATCCGCCCCTGGAAACCTGAGACGGCTGTTCTCCCCCTCCCAGCTTAGGACATGTAGTCATCTTTTATGATCATAGAGGTGAGAGATTCCATCTTGAATCTGTCCACATCCACAGATGTGTAGGGATTTCAGCTTCAAGATGAATTAAACAGTCAAGTCCAGTTTCTGTACAAGAAAGAGTTTTTGGTAATTACCCCAAGCTCTCTTGGGTCTGATATTATGACAATAGAGAATCAATGGTCTCCTGAAGGGCCACAAACTACCAGGGTAGGGGCACCAAGATATAGTCTTTGTCTATGCTGCCTCAGACCCACATGTGCAGAGAAGATCTTGTTCTTGCAGGATCAATGCATAAGAGACTGGTTTCACCACAGACTTTGCAGCAGGCTTGCTCTGCTGCTTTGGGGACCGCCTTGTGAAGCAGAAAAATGGCCACATGAGGAAGGTCCCCTCATATTCTTCGTTAAAGGAAAGGTTCAAAATCCTTGGGCCTTAGGTTTGGATGCATTCACAGGAAAGGGAAAAAAAAAAAAAAAAATTTCCACTGGGTGCTGAGAGAACAATGGTCCCATCCATAGTGACTCTGAAAGCCTCACCTTTCCAGTGGAGTGTTCTCTTAGGTCGTGAATTGGACTCCACATCTGTCTCCCAGTACCTACACCAAGACACGTGTCTGCTGCCTCCAGATGCTGGATAGGATGAGATCTGTGTCACACAAACACGCTTCCCTTCCTTGGTCCACCAAGGACAACAATTCTGATCTTGGGTTGTTAGATTGTAAGACAAAGTCTGCAAGATACTTGAAGTCTACCAGTTTTTTTGCACAGAGGCCTTGATAATTGTGGAGAAGATGGGAAGAAATAGTAAATAGTAAGTCTTCTTTCTTTTGACTAAAGATATCTGGTTCCTGAAGCTGAAAGTCTGTCGAACAGTGAAAACCAACTGTTTGAGACCCTGTCTGGGAGAGGAATCATCCTCCCAACTGCTTTGGTCCTCAAAATCTGAGTACCCTGAAATTTTACCCTCTTTAGAGGAAAGGCCGATCGGGAAAACCCTACTAAAATCAACCTGGGTAGATCCCTGCAGCGGCTTCTGAACTAAAGATGTTTCTAGCAAAGAAGATACTTGCCCCAAGCCTAAATCAGACTTCTGCAGTTTACAGACCTGATAGTCCCCCTTCCCCAGACATGCATGGACATTGGTCCTCAGCCTAATCCACATCCAGTGGTAAATGTCTATTTGGAACAGGTGCATAATGAATTTTCCCCCAGCAGCATTAAATGTGGAACTAGTCTCTATCAGACAGAGACAGGAGGGAGAGAGAATAAAATCCTGTAGAATACAGTCCAAAATAAAAAAACAAGTTAAGACAATGCAAAAGATAGAATGGTAAATTGCCCAATAGCGCATCAGAGGCTAATTACAGCACTAACAGCGTATAAATCCTTACAGTATTATGGAGAGCACACTCAAGAAAACAAATGATGATATCTATCAAAAAACATTTCCCAATTGCAGAGCCAAGAAACAATATTCGCTAGTAGAAGCTTGTCCCCCTAGCGGAGCAGAGCTCAGGTACCGCAAAGTCTTCGTTCTGGTGTACTGTAAATAAAGAAAGCGTGTCAAAAAGGAGGTGCTTAAGTAAGGGGTGATGCACCTCCTGATCTCCCCCAGCCACGAAGACTAATGCTGTTTTACCTGATCGGGACCAAGTGAACAAGGTGAACTGCACAAGCGCAGTCCCAGCTCTCAGAAGGAGACTGCACAGTCAGGATTTTCTGTGATGCAGTTGGGAGTCGCTGAAAAGTTAGGCTACCTGGTGACTGGTGTATGTAAGACCTGTGACCGGGAGCCACCTGGTGCAAGGACCAGGGAAGCCACGCTCACTGCCATTAGAATGTAAATAAAAAAAATATGAAATTAACATTTTCACTGAGCTGCCAACAGCAGCAATAAAAGTGCCCTACTCCAGGGCACTTAGTAAAAACACAAAGTGGTTAGCCATTGGTGGAGGCGTAAAGAAGGGGAGGAGCTTCTGACTCAAATAGTTTCAAAATCTAAGTGTCCACTTCAGTGAGCCCTCAATAGTCCACGGTATCAATGTCTGCCAAATAAGATAGTAAAAAATTGCTTTGCCATAAATCTCTCTCCTCTGCTAGAAGAGTAAAGGGCGAGTACAGATAATGGATGATATCTAGGGTGTCAACTGGTGCACAAAACCAACATAAACAGTCCCGTTTCCTGTACACTGCAAAAACTTTTATATGTTTCTATTGCAGGAAGGAAGTGATGTCACAAAACACGTTGACTAAAAATGGCTTTAGAGGAATCTCCTCTCCCTTCTCCTCTGGTTCTGTTAACAAGGATCGAGAAACTGAAGGAAGGACTCAGACACTACTTATAGACCAGCAATGACAAATGAACACATTTCCTTGCAAAAAAAGAAAAAGAAAAAAAAACAAAAAAAGTGTAAAGTTTTTTTTACCTCAATTTTTACTACTGTATTTTTTAAAGAAATGTTTTTACCTGTAAAGATTAATAAGATGCATCCAGTAACCTGTTTATCTGCAGCGACTAGAAAGGCATTGTAAAAAGAAAAATAAAAAAAAAAAAAAAAGAATTGAAGAATTCTCTCAGGCCAGAGGTTAATTTTAAATCTGTATTACGTTTACTTTTAACTCGATTTTAATGGTGCCGAATTTTTTTTTTTTTATATCTTTAATATGTAGTTTTCAATTTATATTATTTACAAGATGTCTACTGTGAAATAGAGAACTGTATATGGCCATGTTATTCTACCTATACCAAAAAAACCCAAGCTATAGAAATAAAAACTGTATACGTGCAATGAAACACTTCACAGTTAATTCAATAAAACTTTTTCCCTTACATGCGTTGGTCATTAATGGGTGGGTCTTATATACACAGTTAGGGGGGGATTCAGTTCAATGCGTTGTGCTGACGGACATCACCGCCGTGTATGCTGAGCAGATTCTCCTGCGAGTCACAAAATGCACAAGGGTGTATCGCTGCGTAGTGCCCTCTGTTTCGGAGGCATGACGTGGCACAATGCACTGAACTTTAATTGGCCCCATAGAATCAGAAGTCTATAACCATCAACTGATCAGCTCGAAGTTAAGTGAGGATTATACAGGTATCTTTAACGTGATCTAGGGCCTGATTCATTAAGGATCTTAACTTGAGAAACTTTTTATTTCAGTCTCCTGGACAAACCCATGTTACAATGCAAGGGGTGCAAATTAGTTTTCTGTTTTTCACAGAAGTTAAATACTGACTGTTTTTCATGTAGCACACAAATACTTGATAGCTTATTTGTACACTGACATTTAAAGTTGATATTTGTGTGCTAACTTATGTGCAAAACAGAATACTAATTTGCACCCCTTGCATTGTAACATGGTTTTGTCCAGGAGACTGAAATAAGAAGTTTCTCAAGTTAAGATCCTTAATGAATCAGGCCCCTAGTACTGAAATCAGACATCTATCATCATTTTCTTAACTGCACTAGAAAAGTGACAGGACAGGTTCCTCATGACAACCAATCAGATTCTTTCTGCAGAGTTCTCTAGGGGTTTCCATAAGTGTCCCTCCTTCAGGTCACTGTTCCTGCTACAACAATGCTGCATTTTCTGGCCAAACCGCTTGTGTGACAACCTCAAAGGTAAAAAAATAAACAAATTGATAACTATTTTAATGCCAAACCTTCTGTCTGGGATGCAGCGTGTGAATATCCTTGGACAGAGGTTTTCTGAATGAGCCCTAAAAACGTAATAGAAGGCACAGACTATAGGTTATCATTTACCGTCTATACTCGGACATACGTCATTGTGTAGTAGACAAAGTAAATGAGTCGTTCGCTCAGAAGGTTGTGTTCCCTCCAAAACAAACATAACTCAGTTTACACAGTATCAAAACAAGTCTGCAGCATTGCAACAAACCACAACTCTGTCCACGAAAACGACGTACAAAAGTTGACCCCAGGAAGTTTTATTTTACCTTCTTACAGCTATACAAGAAAAGGAACGCTGCATGCGGTCTTGTTATGGGAGCTGCGCGCACATTGTCTCTTATCTCCCCACTTTTCCCAGTCTGTGGTCAGTCTTGGGATCGGCTATAATGGCCTGGACAGCTACAATGGCCTCGTTAATCTTAGTCTGAAGTTCTCGGAGTTCTTCAACGTGAAGTAATCGCAGGATCCTGGCGGCGTCGTTCAAAACGGCATCTAATAAATACAGGTGTTTATGGTTACAGAGGGGCTGGTGTGATCTGCAGGTCAGTTTATTGCCTCTCACGTACCATCGTGCAACTTTAACTAATTACACTACAGAAAGCACAGACAGGAGTCACAAAGATAAAGCAGTGTCTGAGTGAGCAGGAAGGTCATAGCAAAGGCAATATTTTTGCCAGCTTTTACAATGATCCCTATAAAAACAAAGTAGCCCCACACCAGAGAAGACAGACAAGAAAATAGTGCATGTAAATAATTGGATGTGTTCTGCATAGGGATCATTGTTATTTTTACATGCATCCAGTATGTTGGTATAAACAGCAGCTTCTCATGTAACGTGTCTGAGCCCCAAGACATGACTAGTACAACCTTACCTCCAGTGTCAAATCCAAGGGTGTGTTTATCCAGGGAAACCGGAAGACCCTTAAAAAAATAATAAAAATACTCAGTTATAGGATGAATGGACAGATAGTCTATGTCAAATGCTAAGTATTATTCTTGTATTTCTCCACCCACTCTGGGGGTGATGGGGACATTAAGAAGAGTTATGAAAACATGCATTAACCCAAAATCCTGTAATCAATGTACAAAAACAAGTAGTCTCTGTATACGGTGATCCCTGCTGATGCGCTACACAGCGGTAAATGTCTGCTGCTCGTTTACAAGCTCTGCCATCAAAGCTGGGATTGGCGTTTGCGGATAACGTTAACCCTTTAGTGACCGGGTTTAGTTTGTACCGTTAAGAAAAGTGAAGATATGCAAATAATGTACTAGTGCTGGGACTTCAGCTACGTGAAAGATAAAAGTTTACGTTTCACTCAGCCAAGTAGGGATGTAAATGGTAACACAAAAAACATTGCAACAGGCAGATGAGGACAGAAGATGCCACAAGTCCATTCTGACAATTCTAAGACCATGAGCAACTAAACAATGAAAGATAGAAAAATCACCAGCTTGATCTTCTATCCCGTGTGCCATAAACACAATGAGGAGATCACACCCAATGTACAGAGCTGGGGTTAATGGGGGAGTTAGTACATTTACAGGTCTGTAACAACCAGCACTGGGAACATTGGAAATTCAGACAGAAATCTGAATAAAAAAAAACCAGCACTTTATTTCACTGGAGACTCCATATGGAAAATAGATCCAGAGTCATGTAAAACAGATGTCCTGTTATAATGGAGACTCGGATTTTGGAGACTTAAAATCAGGAGACAAGGAATAACCAGATTTGCATAAAATTTGCATGACTGAGCGACCACCACTTCACTTGATGGGCTGTCATATGTCTGTAGCTCATATTACACCACTCAGTCTGGTGCAGTGAATAAGTCTCTGTCGTGCGCAGCAAAGTATATCAGATATTGACTGTAGCTCTACTATCACTCTAATACACTTCTATATACTAGGCCTGACCAACCAGTGGCCCCATATACTGGCAGAGCATGCTGGGGCTTGTAGTTTTCATGGTATTTTCATGGACCCAGCTTCTCAGACTGACACTCTGCTAGAACCACTACATGCAATATGTTACCTGCAGACCCCTCAATGACAGAACAGGGTAAGGACACGCACCTCTCTGGAGCTGCTGGATTTGGCTATAGCCTCTGGGGTCAATCTCTCCTGGACAAGAATTCGTATCGCCTGGATATGAGACACGTGGAAAATCATTACAAACATTCAGACACCTGTACGGTAGACTCTGCATTTGTTTAGTACACATGATTAAAAGCCTTTTAATAAGGTGGCACGTTTAAAGTTTAGTACACATCTTTTTTTATTTTTAATTTGTCGTTGGCCTGTACCTGTTGCCTATACATGGTGGAGGCAGCCATTTTTGGCCTACACCAATATTAAATGAGAATGTGGCCAATCACCATTTATTATATAGTGCCAGCAACGTCACAGCGCTGTACAGAAAATATTTGTCATTCACACTTAAATGCCCCATCACATGTACAATGCACAGACTAGTTTTACTATTGTCAGCAGCAAATAACCTATCAGTATGCTTTTGGAGTGTGGGAGGAAACCAAAGCACCAGGAAGAAACCCACAGAAACACGTGGAGAACATATAAACTCCACACAGATAAGGCCATGGTTGGAAATCAAACTCATGACCCCAATGCTGTGAGGCAGAAGTGCTAACCACTGAGCCACCGTGCTGCCAATCACTTCACTAGGAACTAGTGACATCACTAAAGGGTGGGGGATAGGGACACTAGTTCCTATAGTATAAATCCTGGTCCCACCAACAGAATGGCTGCTTCCACAGTATGGGTGTGGCAGGTACACTTTATAAACAGTGAGAAGTGTGATTTTATCACAAAGAATTGTGTATTATAAGGAACAACATATCAGCCACTTGTAACTTATACGGATATAAGACGAGACATTGGTGTTGCGTCCTGTAATCTGTCTCACGTCCCCTCAGCCACAGAACTCCCTTCAAATGACTCTAGGGGGCGCAGTGAGCGAGAAGCAGCGATGGGGGCAGATCTTACTTTGATCATCATTAGGTAGTTGTCGTGCCGCTGGATCTGCAGGAGGTTCGCTAACGCCATCACGCCGGCTTTGACATCTGGATTGGTCACTATAGAGGGCAGGAGATGAAACGTGCATTTCACAAACTAGAAACAAATATACATTGAGGTGTCGGCAATGATGTAACGAGATTGGGGTGTAAAGAGGAATGTCAGCAAGTCGCTGCCGGACAGGGAGGAGAGGAAAGGACGTATACATGTAACATGTGGGTTATCTGTCCTCTGATGGAGGTTAGTTACTGGTCTACGGGCCGTACCATCCAGGTTTGTCAGCGGATCCGCGCTCTTTGTCACCTCGGCATTGAGAGGCTTCACATTCTGGTATTTAGAAGCTGCAAAAGAGAAAAGAAGATTCGTCACTTTGTGGACTGACATATTACAAATATAATACTATTTAAAGCATAAATGGGATTTAGAAGTTTGTTTAGCAAGAGTTCACCCCCCTCCCCCAACATGTACCAATCCTAATTTCTGTTTTTTCCTAAACATCATCTCGCCTAGTAATGCATCATCCTGGCTTTTCTGTGCGTTATAAATGTGACTCAGGGCATTGAAAGGAAAGAGTTTCCGACACTGAGGACAGGACGTCATTGGGAGAAAAAGGAATATATTTAATAATAGCGGAGTTCAGGAAGAACGTTCCTCAGATTTATACATCAGTAACATAGTACATAGGAGTGATGTGATCTCTTCATTTATATAAAAGGCTGTGTTTATTGGACAGAGCCAATATTATCAGTTAGGAAAATGAAGTCAGGGTTTATCATAGGAAACCGTAGTAAACAACCCCCCTCGGGGAAGCATTATCAGACCTTCTAGAAAAGAAAAGGAGGATTTTTCTCTATGCAAATAAACACAACAACAATTTTACATAGATAAAAGCAGAAATGCAAAACCATTTATATTACTATACCCCAAGTGTGTGTTATGTGGAAGTCTAAAATCAGACATCTAAATACAATACCCCCGAATACCCCCCCACCTGTGAAACCCTCTTTAAACCCAACACTCAGAGCCCTGGTTTGGATGTGATGTATATTAATCTCTCTGAAAAAACACCATTGTCTTTCACCTGCAGTCACTATTTACACTCTCTGTGGACAGCAGCGGGTTTAGTTCCTGGGATGTATAAAGGACATTGATTGCAGGAACATCCCCAGGGTCACCCTCTTGTCCAGCTACCAAAATAAAAAAAGAAATAACCAACAAAAAAAACAAAAACCACATTTTTAAATTCCCCTTTCACATCCATAAGTAGTAGAGCCAGAAGGGGAACATGTTTAAGTATCTATTTTGGCTACCAGAAATTATGGGGAAAATAAATCCATTATTAGCTTGTGTGCACCTTCATGCAATTGTTACTAGATACCCCACTAGATATCTTTTGAGTGGGACACAGAGCTGCTCCATGACAACGTATAGAGGTCCAGACAGGTGCGTTCTATCCCTGATGATATAAATACAAGGCTAATGAGCAACGCATTTAGTAAAGGATGCAAGAGGGCACACAAACCAACAAATTAATCAGAGGGCATCATATCACAATGGAAAGGCTCTGAGACGTACACACGCTGGCTCTCCTGAGAACACTAGAGTGATAATACCACCATGAACGAGAGAAACATCGCCAGTCCATGTGGTGTTTATTTATAAAGCCTCAGAATGACAGACATGACGAGTTGATTACCATTATCTCCGTACTCCAGACGCACCGCCAGCCCCAGGAGCCAGTCTATGGCTTCCGGACGTTCCTGGACTTTGAAGGGACACGTGACATCTTTCAAATACTGGAAAGTAAAAAAGTAAATAAAAGACATCAATCCACACAATGTCCTTTATCAATGGGACCTTATTGTAATATGGATACAAGTCAGCATAATTAATTATTGGCCAGGGGCTCTCTGCAAGAGATCAGTGCTGGCTCTGTATATACGGAGAACACTGCTCCAATTTTCTATATAGGCCAAAAGTATAATACGCAAAACAGTTATAACAAATAAGTCTGGTATAACATCTATGGCTGCTGACAAGGCCGTGGATTTATTATTCCAAGTCAGTGACTTTTACAGTAATGAAGAGTTCTTCTGAATACGTCCTGGTGTGACGGCTCTGACATTGGAGTGTAGCGCCCTGCCCTATACAAAGTGTTCTCCTGTATACTTCCACTATAGAACTATACAACACACTAAGTATTATAGTAAACCAACCCAACGCAGTGGTTTAAAGGACAGAAAGATGATATTTTCATTTTTTACTTTTATCTACGTTCTGGTAACAAGAAATAGAGGAAAAGAACAACAAAATCTACCTTTTCATACTGTTTAGTCCACTCAGCATTGTGTATATTTCTTAAATTTCCCCGATCTTCAATTTTGTAGTGTCTAATTTTCTGATCTTCTAACCAAACAATAAAGTTTCGAAATTCAGTATCATCTGAAAAACAGGACAAAATTAGTCAGAGCAGAGAAGTAACGTAAAGTACCTGTTAGTTTTCAAAAGAGATCTAGAGAGATAGAGAACCTGTGATGGAATGAACTGACTAAGAGACCCTTTCGGCTGCATATAGAAATCTTACAGATAAGCGCTTTATTATTTATTCCTGGAGTATACGGCACTGGTGTGGACCTATTTGACTGGATTGGAGTACCCAGGCTTTATATACTGATGAGCAGTTCTTCAAGAATTTATTTGGGACGTACAACACACACCTTGGTTTGGGAATCATAATTTCTAAAAAATACTACACCATAGGCGCCTTTCCCTTCTGCTTTGTATTTTAGATTTGTCCGTTGGTATACCATCCGAATTTGAAGGAGGTGTCCTGGTGTGAACTTTTATTGGACTACAATGATACAATCTTGAATTGAGCGCCAGGATTGTCGTCATTTGCTTTTCTAGAGA
The DNA here is from genome assembly GCF_038048845.1 of Mixophyes fleayi. Classification (NCBI taxonomy): domain Eukaryota; kingdom Metazoa; phylum Chordata; class Amphibia; order Anura; family Limnodynastidae; genus Mixophyes; species Mixophyes fleayi. The sequence goes on along the minus strand of NC_134413.1, from coordinate 7,060,485 downwards.
ATATATATAATTTTGGGAAGAATTACACATGTGCATGACTGCTTTTCTTGCAATTATTTGCAGATCAAAAGTCACATTCCCCAGCATTCTCTGGAACATTACACCTTTAACATTTACGCCAAATCTGATAGTTTGTTTACAAAGTAATGACAAGTTTGCTCTAACTTTAAAGTTACAAAGTTGCTCCAACTTTTGTTACAAACGAATCTCCATGTTTTCTCAAGAAACCATTATCAACGCTGTAAAACAGTTCTGTAAATAGGGAAATTCATTTTGTCTCAATTTAATTCTCTCAACTGTCACCATCAGCAGCGACTACATTGGATTCTTCATTTTCACCACATTCATGAACTTCTGAAAGCTAAGTGCCTAGATTGATACAAAGGGGTAGATTCACTAAAGAGTCTACTAAGGGAAAGTGGAGGTGTTGCTTTCCAGAAGGCTTTTATTTGTTACTACATCCACCACCGGCCTTCCAGCTATCACCGACAGAGAGGCGTACAGGAAGTTTCCACAGTCCCCGACTGCCATTATATGTAATACCAGACAATAAGACCCACAATTACCCTATATATAATATAGTTTATGTTGCATTGCTTATGATAACTACAAAGTAATCAGACTGATGTGTAACATGTTGGCATTACACATGATAATCAGTGTCAGATTCAACAGCACCATCTTGTGGATGCTAGTGGTATTACTGGCTAGCTTATAGTTTCATAGAGAAGAGGTGGTGAAGAGCTGAGAACCACAAGAAGGCAGAGCTGAATATACATCCTTCTACCCTGTAGAAAACAAAAGCAGAAACCTTTAGCTCCTAGGTCTTATCCCATCTACCAGCCAAACCACTATAACACACAAGGTGCTCCAGCTTCACCAACCCCATCACACAGCAAATATACAGCCTAATCGCTCTTCTAACCCCCATCAGTTGCCTTCCCCCCCCCCCCCCCCCCATTTAAGTCTGACATTTACGCTGTGAGGGAAAGAGCCAACTTATTCTCAGTCTCTCCTGCCCTCAGTCAGAGTCTAAGGTAAATCCAGCCTCGCATTAAGACAAGTAACAGCCACCAAGGTAGAAGAGACTGCACTAGTAAGAGGGGGCAAATCAAGAAAAAATATGTTTGGACCATATCACGTTCCTAAGTGTACACTGGATTCCCAATGACGGAGCATTAAACCAATATAACAATCACTATACAGTTACAATAACCGTGCACAACAGCCTGATACTCACTTTAGATATTGCAGTGTATGTGGCCAATAGATCTCCCCTATTATCCATCACCCCCCCTCCCCCCCCCCCTCATGTGAAATGCTGCAAATGAGGTTGGAGGAGAGTACAGGGGTCATAGAAGCAGACAGACTTATCCAAAAGTGCAGGGCCAGTCTGGTAACAGACAATATGCCACCAACGCATGGTGACCAGGATTTTACCATCAAGGAGAGAGTTCTTGTACAGTAAATAGAGAGAGAAATGAACGATAAGCGCTCCTTATAGGGATTAGGAGATGGGAGTATGGATGCTGCCACCGTTCCAATAAGGGGAAACCTACCAGTCCCCAAAAGAAGATATATAGAGGAAATAGAAAATTTTGGCTTATTGTAATCCAAGACAAAGCAGAAATAGAAAGATGGGGCCATTACCAACATAGTATTTCTCAGCTACAGTCTGTAGTATCCCAAATAAGTCACAATTTGAGACTGCAGATTTGAGAGAAATTACTGCCCTAGCCAAAGAGATCTATCTACCCACTTGTCCATGATGATGAAAATCAACTAATGACCTATTGGAATTACTTAAGGACAGGAGTGAAAAATCCCTGCTTTAACCTGGGTACACACTAATGCAATCTTACTTCATTTAACAATTTTACCAACGACAGAGTCCTGATCAGCAAACCAATTCATGTGTACACACCTACACCATTTACCTTCAGATCTGTGACCTTCATCTCTCATAACCATCTGCTGAAAAGATCCTGACTCATACACTGTACAGATATCTGCCTACACTGCTGGTGGTGAGTGTGTACACACTGCCACATTTGCCCGACATTGTTTTATCGTTGAGTGCGATTTTTAGAAAGTTTGGAAAACCAAATCAACAGATTTGATGCGCTTTGGTGCGATAAAACACGATCATGGGAGCGTACACACTAATGCGACAGTTGTTTATCGTGTGATCTGCACGATAATTGAATTAGTGCGTATCCAGCTTTAGAGGAGATGTAGAACATTGTATTATTAGTGGACAGCCTAATATTAACCCAATGATGGCAGCACAGAGACAGTAAAGTGTGTATTAACCCTTTCCTGACTGGAGGTGGATTGCACATCAATCAGGACTATTTTCACACCACCAGGAATAACTTTAATATCTTGGTCTTCTCAAGTAACACAAGTACTTTTTACATAACACAGTCTTCTACTGCCGGCATAATGGAAGAGAGCTCTTAATTTCACAAGCATTAGAAAGGAAATTACATAAGCAAACAATACATTTCTTAACTATTCCTATAACTGTACACAAGTGGTGCAGCCCTAGATCATATCCCCAAAATGCAACTGTCTTGTTTTCTCTCAAGAATGAGGATATCACAGATATATAATAACGGTTTAATGCAATTACAGGGCTTTAAATGTGGGGATAAATTATTTTTACAATTTTAAGGTTCTTTTAAACCAGGGAAATCCTTTAAACTTCATTTGAGACTCCAACAGGTTTCCCTCATTTACAGCAAATCTAGATCAGTGATGGGCAACAGGATGTCCACAGGTCACTTGTGGGCAGCCAAACCGTCACCTGTGGGTATTTCTCCAAAAGGCGGATTTTTGGAAAGCTCTCTGCAGAATTGTGTTGTGCCTGTTCCAGTCTTACACCCAACTTTCAATATCTGGTCACCCAGATGTCAGATTATCTTGTAAAGTCTTCTAAAACCTGTTTATCTTACATTAAAACATAAGCGGATATGTTATAACAGATTGATGCTTCCTTGAGATTGCCCCTCACTGCAATAGATCCATTGTACGCTGAACTGGGCCAAGTGCTACAGAATTTGCTGGCGCCACATAAATAATTGTTGATATTGATGAATGGTAACTAGCAGATACAGTTCAGCATGAATGGATTATTACTGCCTTCTATGGGCACATAGGGGTCTGTCGTCCTCCGATGGAGACCAAAGTAAATTCACAGGGACGGTCCTAACCTATCCTCAGATTTCTACACTGAGGACACTGGGTTCAGCTGTCAAGCACTGAGGAACAGGAACTGAATGAAAGTGGTCCAGCTTCCATCACTGGACCCCAAATATGTGACTGACAACAATGGGAGCCTCAAATCACCATCTTTAACTTCATATTCATAAAAACAACCACTTGTACCAAATTAACTCAAAACACCAGAACAGTAATGTCAGATGCACTGCTCTCCTTAATGTATTTGAGGCAGTGGCGGAACTACCATTGGTGCGGCAGGTGCTGTGCAGCGGAGCCCATGGAGATGATGGGGCCCACTGCATGGCAGATGCACAGGGTCAGGGGCCCTGGTTCCCACTTCCCCGCAAACGGGCCTCACAACTTGCTAGTTCCGCCTTTGACTTGAGGCATTACTCCAACGTACCTCATGCCTCCCATGAACTTTTACAAAAGCAGTAAATGAGGTACAGGAGAAGATGAAGAACCCTCCCATCCCTGTACCTCCTCTACTGCAGCTATCAGTCAGTGAGCTCTCTGAAACATGGTTTTATAGGTCAATGTGCAAGTCCTCATTTAGTCACTGACTAAGGAAATCAGCACCTGTCACAGCTATAGAGGTGCTAAGGAAAGGCAGAGTGTCAACTACTACAAGCCAGTGACAGGCAGCGCAGATGCCAACCGCCACATGCCAGGGACAGGCAGCGCATGTGCCAACCACCACAAGCCAGGCACAGGCAGCGCAGATGCCAACCACCACATGCCAGGCACAGGCAGCGCAGGTGCCAACCGCCACATGCCAGGCACAGGCAGCGCAGGTGCCAACCGCCACATGCCAGGCACAGGCGCCAACCGCCACATGCCAGGCACAGGCAGCGCAAGTGCCAACCCCTACATGCCAAGGCACAGGCAGCGCAGGCGCCAACCGCCGCATGCCAAGGCACAGGCAGCGCAGGTGCCAACCGCCACATGCCAAGGCACAGGCAACACCATACAGTAGGAAAAACTGGACATACAAGGTAGACAAAATAAACGTAGACATGAAAACAAAGGGTATGGAGGACCCTGCTCATCAGTGACCTTACATTCTAAGGGGAAGAGGGCGCAGCTGAAACAAGAGGAGCGAGTGTGGCTCAGAGTGGAGATTGGGACAGTTGTGAGTGTGCATTAGTGTGAGTAGTAATATGCCAGGACAGGCACAGCAGGTGCAGCCCCTCATCAGATAAAGGATCCTCCCCCCAACGTGTTATATTACTGACATGTGGATGAAAGTCCCTATAACCCCCTTTACCAGACGAGAGAGCCTCTATATCTGCTGTGTGTGCGCTTCATAATAACGCCGCCAGCAGGGGGCGCTGCTCCGCCAGCTCCTATGGCAGACATGACTGTACTATGAGCTGTCTGAGCCCGGTGACAGGACCGGGATACAGGAGCGGACCCCCGGGGACTGGACCCCGCCGCCTCCTCCCCCATTTCTCACCTTTACAGTTGAAGTTGGACGGGTTGTGATAGTCCAGGGCCTGCAGCTTCCTGCGGAACATGGTACCTCGGTGACCGGCTGCTCTCCACAAGCTCACCAGCCAGTGCGCAGCCGTACCGCGCGTCCAATCATAGCCCTCGAATGGCCGTTCGTCCAATCACGGCTAAGGCGTGGGTTATCCCTTAGCCAATCACAGCGCTTATCACGGAGCCACAATACAGACAGCGCGTCTACCGGCTAATAGATGAACCAATAGGATCCCAAGCACTGATCAGGACGAGCCAATCACAGAACGTCATGATACGTCATGATACGGCAGTGACGATTTGACATTTGTAGTGAAGCCACGGAGCTATAGCGATGTGTAAATCACTGGAGATGGATAAAAGGGGCGTGGTTTTACGTGCACTCCCGAAATGCACAGCGCGCTGTGCCCCCCGCTCCTTTCGTCAGAGTTTATGGCTGATGTACAAAGCGTCCATTTTAGCTGTGGGCAAAACCATCCGTGACTAGATATATCTGACTAACCTTCAGAGCTCTGTGTATGTAATCAGCATGTTAGAGTGTGCTTCGCATAGCATAATGCATGATGTTTAAATCAGTGTTTCCACAGAATTACAGATTATGGTTTTATTTACCTCAGCGTGTGCCCAAAACAAATATGGCCGCTAAAGTTTTATAGTAGGCCTAGGTTACATGCGGCTTTTTAGCTGGTTGGGAAGTACAAATTCCCAGCATGACGACCAGTCCTAATAATATATTGTAAATTTGTGACAGGGTCAGTGTGTGGCAGAGAGGGTAAGTAGGTATATGGGGGTATATGTATGCGTCCCAACTGTACATACACTATGGTCATACTCGTCAACTCTCCCTGAATGTCAGGGGTGACTATAGGGGTGACCTCCCTCACTCCCTGAAGAGTCTGGCATTCTCCCTGATGCTGAGCCAGTACAAGACATGGTTGGCTTCGCCATCTGTGGCATGATGACACAGTTCAGAAATTGTGTCCTATGTCCATGTATTGGTGCCTATGGAGGTGGCCATTTTCATGGAGACCAAGATTTAATCAAAGACTGACAGGTAAGACAACATGACTTCAGTAATGGAGACAGAAATGTAAAAGACACTTCAGTCTCTAGAGATTCATTAGCTGCTTTTCTTTAACACATAGTTGCCTACTCTACCGGAATGTCCGGGAGACCTCCCGGGTTCCCGGGAGAGCAGGGCAACCTCCCGGTTCTCGCCCCCGCAATAGATAAGTGGCGGGGGGCAGGGCATAATGACACAAATATCACGTCATATTAGCCCCGCCACCTGCTGTAATTGGCCAAAATTGTGACAATCGTTTAGTGGGCGGTGCCAAAATTGTTATTCATCAAGCCCCGCCCAGGCACACCCACCTCTCCCGAGATCTCCCTGCAGCCAATGAGGAAAAGTTAACAAGTATGACTATGGTACTTGTTGATTCTATGGGCACCACTTGACATGATGGAGCTGTGCAGGTACAAGCTGTCTGAGCACTATAGTCTGGGAATCCATAGAAACAGAGAAAATAAATAAATTTATCTTTTATTCAGGTTTTAAATCACAAAAAAGTGCTATTTCAATAAGCTCTTTAAACTTTTATATCCATTGTAGAAAAGAAGAATTTGCCAGTTGAAAAGCACAGAAAGTATAACAATACTTTTCTTGTTCAGTGTAGTGTAGTTTTTTTTAAAAATATATAATTCACTGTTTACTATTATAAGTTTAAGTGTCATTTAAGAGTTTAAAGATAAATGTGGCTTATATGAATGCACAATCCTCTTATCTTCATAGAAGTATTTTATGATTACATAAAGATCTTTGGATTTGTGACAATTACAATTTGAGAATTGACAGATTGATCAAGTAATTTCTAATTGTTTTTCTGTGATCCCAATGGTCTGCTGCCTGTAACTATATGACACACCAATGGCAGTTTACTCATACAGTATTATACCTCAACTGTGTTGGTCTAACACTGGTAATCTGATGATGTTTGAGCCATGACATTCAGGTTACATGTTACCAGATTAGTATTATTAAAGTAATATAAATTCTATTAGTCACTCTGTATTTATGTATTATATGTATCCTTTATATCCTTATTCACTTTAGAAAAGTATTTTTTATTTTTATTTATAATCATTGTTTGTATTTTTGTCTTCAGTGGTCAATAAAATAATATACCTTTACCTCTCAACTGTCCCAATTCCAGCAGAATAGTCCTGATTTTAAGGGACTATACTGATCTGCCAGGAGCTTGTCCCGGCATGAAGGACATCTGGGACGTATTTCCACTCTTCCCTTTACATACATGCTGTGTGTACCACTTAGTGGTGCACTCTTTATATAAGGGAAGTTGGGAGGGAGATGTAGGGGATTGGATGGAAGTGCTAGCCACGCCCTCTAAGGTGCTGGCCACACCTCCTCCAGCGGGATGGCACTTCTCATACTAGGCCCTTGATCATTTTCAGCTCCAAGCCTGTGTGTTCCTGGTCAGGCCGCCCTCACGCCACCAAACGTCTCTCCACTTCCTGCGCAGACATCTACTTCTCTACAAATGCTGCCATTTTGCTACGCACCCTGGTGGAATTTGAGGTGCACAGCGGGTCTAAACCTGTATTTGCCATGGTAAAGCAGCTGATGGTCGATGAGGTTGAAAAAAGACACCAGTCCATCAAGTTCAACCTACTCTGGATCTCCTACGATCCCTCATTTATATTTGAAATTGATCCAGATTGAACAACCGCCCATCTGTTTCTGGAAAAATCCCTCCAGACCCAATATTGCAGTCTTATCTTTCCCTGTATCCACTACTATCCTTCATTTAATTAACGGTCGTATCCCTGGATACACTTTTTCACAAAAAATTGTCTAACCCTTTCTTAAACATATCAATTGAATCTGGAGTCACAACCTTCCTTTGCAGTGAACTCCATAACTTGACTGCTCTTACTGTAAAGAACCCTTCCTTTGAAGGTTGTGAAACTTCCTCTCCTCTAACCTTAGATTATCGCAGCTGATCTAGTTAAATAATGTTCTTTGCCTGAGGGTATTCGTTCCCTAAATTAGGGACATGTAATTGTGAGTCAATATACTAAATAACAGACTATTGGTCTTAATATCACATCCCTGAAGAGACCTCCAGCGCTGATTCCAGGTTGCAGATCAATAATTCACCTTCCAGATGTTACTGAACAGCATCCTGGCATTATCAGGAGATTAGCGCTGAGGCTAGGGAAGTACGTGGAGCGACCTTTAATGGTATGATTGGCCCATTTATATAACTATTTACAGAAGGGACAATGGACAGCGTCGATTGAAGTTTTATAAAATTATTAATTTGTTTTTGCTTTGGTTAAAATATTTCTATTATAGGAATGAGAATTAGATGCCCCATCATCTTAAGTAAATTGTTTCTGATGAATGTTAGTGGTACAGACAAGGGTCGGGTACTCCTCCCATTTGGAGGGAGTATCCTAAATTACATCCATTTTGACAGAAGGTAATTGGTATCTCAATGGAAATAATAGGTAGTTTCAAATAGATTTAAACTTGGTTCCAACTAAGTTGTACTGGTGTGAATCAGATAGTCACATGAATTGTATATTCAAGATACGTCTTCTTTCTCTTTTCCTTCCTCCCCAGCTACAATGTATTGCTTTTGTTATTGTATACTTTTTAACACTAAATATCTTTCTTCTACAGAAAGATGAAATCTCTGCTATTTCACGTTTGTACCTAATAAATGAAGATTAAATAAAATATTACTATTATAATAGTTCTCAAGGTCCATTTGGCTAGGGTCGGAGCATACATTGTTATCAATCTTCACCTCCTGCGCGTCCTTCTGTGACCCCACTTTTGAAGTAAGCAGGAACAGGACAAGCTATAAAGAGGATATGTTGTCATTCACATCAGTCCCTGCCCCTAGGAGCTTACGATCTAAATTCCCTAGCGCATACACAGACTAGGGTCCATTTTGGCAGTAGCCAATTAACCAACCAGCATGTTTTTGAATTGTGGGAGGAAACTTTAGGGAAGTTACCTGTAAGGAATCAAATTTTAAAAATGAAAAAAATAATAATAATTCTGCCCTTATCTGAATGCAGTAGTTTCTCCATTTGTCTTTATTTTGACCTCTTTTCAGAATTAATTATGATCATCCACAACTCCCTCCCTTAATCTGCCAGAATGACACAAGGAACCAGTTTGAAGTTAATCCAAAAGTTTATTGAAAACAACTACACGGTGTTTCACTTGGGGATAAGAATGAGACACACACACACACACATCTTCCTCTAAATTCAAGTCTCTTAAACTTACAGAGGTTTAAACAGTCCCCCTTCTCACCTACAAGAGACCTCAAAATAAAGAAAATGTGATTTACAGTCCAGTACTCAGTGTAGTGTCAGCCACAAACCCAGTTAGCAATTTGATCCTACTTTTTACGAACCCTTTTAAAGTGGAGTACCCGTAGCCCACAAATAGCGGAGGCAGCCATTTGTAAGGGCAAAATGCCTCAGTGACGTACCTAGTGAATTAATAAGCTGTATTGTCAATATTGGCTCAACCAACAAAATGGCTGCCTTCAGGAAGTGTCCCGGTGAGATCAGTTGACCAGAACAATTTAATCATCTCTAACTAAAGTGATGAGTTTACCAGATTATTTGACACTTCCGCCTCAAACGTTGCAGGCGTTAAAAGGTTTTTACATAATGTGTTTTCTGCTACCCTGGATATAAACACAGACGCTTAGCTTACACGTTACATCAAATGTCTGAAGTCTGGATGTCCTCTTTGGACACATTTTTTGGCCAGTAACGGCGCTCAAATTTCTAACTTGTTCACAATTCGATCAAATGTCACAGATTTAATGGCCCTTCGTCGATAGGAGCCGATTCAAACTCTGGGTTAGTAATTTGAGGCTTGCATTCCCAGTGCCATTTTGGCATCCGCCATTGAAGTATACCATTCGTGTTACAATTAGTGGTTTTAACTTTTTTTTTTTTTAAAACACTAAACAATATTTTTAAAGACAAAAAGTATTAACGATGGTTGGAGCGTCTCGAGGCGTCAGTATAGTAAAGGTCGCAGCCAACCGCCATGCTGCGGGAGATCACAGGTTAGATATGGCTTATGGGAGTTCCTGAACAACACAGGTCTTTACATTTTTCTCCAAATATCCATGAGCAGGCTGCCCGCCACTAGAGCGACATACTTTGCACTTCAATGTTATTTTTGTTGCAGGGGTCTAGAGTCTGCGACTTTGCAGCAATCAGGTGCTGACAAGGACAAAACGGTGTGTGCAGTACAGTTGTGAATGCAATAAAATACACAGCTTACAAAAGAATTATAGAACATATGGGCTGAATTATAGGACTTCCCTATGATTGAATTATTAGGAGTAAAATCCATGGGCGTCTAACACAGTAAGTAAACCCAGTTATAGTCAGGTGACTTATCGAAGAAGCCACCTGCTTCAATGACATCGAACAGAAGGGTACGCTGGGGTTTATAGTACCACAGCAGCTGGCGAGCCATCAATTGCCTAAATATGAGTTACACAGGCAAGCACCATCATAGTAATCAAATTTAAGGTCACTTTTTACCCAGTGTGATCTGCAACATCTACCGTTTGGCAGAATATGTGTTTTTCAATTGTTTAAGACACCCACATTTAAACATGGCTACAAAAAAGAAACCACTCAAGAAGTACCCTGCAAATACTTACTAGAATTCCAATTATTCAGGGCAGTCGGTAATATAATCATTATTATACCTGGTAGGTTTAAAGACAAAACAACTTTAAAAATAAATATCTTTGTTCCGCCTCTGACATCCAACACAGGAAAGAGCAGATCCTCCCAATCGTCTATAATGAAACACTTACCACAAACAATGTTGATATATCAAACTAAGAAATCACAGCTTAGAAGAAATGATGCAGTACCTCATATATCCTGCAGGTGGCAGAAAACTGAAAGGATTCCAGAGATAGGAACATAACAGTAGCAGAGTGTTGGAGATTAATTAATGACTTGGTAGCAGGCAGCAGCCGCCAACTCCCAATTTCACTTGAATATACCATAGGACCATCAAAATCTGAGTTTGCTTCATTACAGAAATTGCTCAGAGATTATGTACATGAATGCTCATTTGCGGACATTGAATGTAGGTGCAAAATTTGCAATAAACCACATCAACCAATCAGACACTTGCTTTAATTGCCTGATTTGCAGTAAACATGTCAACTAATTGCTGCGGATCAGTGCAGCTGTCGCACCTACCTAATATTGGCAAATTAACTTGTCAGCAACATAAGCAACTGGACAGCAATACAAGAAGGGGGAGATTCCATAAACCTATGTTGCCTATAGGGTCTTGACTAGATGGATGAAATACATGAGTGCACGTGACCATAATGTGGGTTTTGTAGACAAGTTCATTCATTCAATACCCTGCAAGTTACAATGTGTGGTCTGTGCAAATTTCTTGTGTGAAAATCTATGAATCGCACCAGGGCAGATCACGTGAACTAGGCAATATATAATCATACACTGCAAACGAAGCCACAGGAGGTGTCTATGGTGCCGGAACAAGAATATTAGAAGTTACCCTGAGCTATATCGCATGTATATCATATTTCCAGCCATACAAGTAGTTATCGTAAACGTCGTGTAACGTGCCACAAAAAAAAGCAGCACAAATGAAACCACATTGTTTATGAAGAGAAGAAAAACAATCTCAATTGTAGGCGTCCCTCCAATTCGTACTATGTTATGCAAATCTACATGTGTATTTCTTGTGTATGTTACGAACCTGTTCAATAAACTTTTTTCCAAAAATAAAGTAAAAGAATTGTAGACCTCATCTACAGACACTGGTGGCAGTCATTTTGTGAGCTGAGCCAATATTCCTAAACAATGTACCCTGCTGATTCACTAGGAACTACCTCTCGCCCCACCAGCGATGACGTTAGTTCCCAGTGAATTGGGAAGCTGAACAAAATGGCTGCCTCCAGCCTGTGTAGACCCCCTGCCTCAGTGATGACACTAGTACCCAGTGAGTTGGCAGAGTGAACAAAATGGCCGAACGTGCTGTGTGAGGGAATACACGTTAGTCTGCCCCGCTGGTAGAATAAACATACACCGCAGAATGAGCAATGCCATTTTCCTCATAAAAAAACGAGCAAATGTGTAAACGTTCCAAATGTACACTCAGACTGGCCAGAATGCTACTAACTCAACATTTCAACATCATAATTTCACTAGGTTAGTTATTTATAAATATTTACATTTGGTCGGTTGTTGTACAATAGGAATACATTTTATCAAATACAAAATAATGATTCAGCTTTTACTGAAATAATCATCGTAAAACATATCCCTCATTCAGATGTCAGGTTTTTTTTTTTTTTTTCTCCCCTGAATAGCAGAGTGTATGTAAAGTTACTTGCATTTCACAATATGCACTAAAGTTCACTCCATCTGCAATTCAACCTCAACGTCTTCTGACGCCCAGCTGACCCAGCTTCTGTAACACAGAATTACCACACCTGCAGGCATGAGCTTGTGTTTATTAATGGGACTTTACAAACAGGAAGCTAAACAGTCAATTCGTAACGCAATGGCATTTAGCTTGTCACTGCCATGAGTGGTTACTATGGGGAGTCCAGAAGAACGAACATTATTATAATATCAATCTTTCTCGTCCTAAACAAATGCAATGGGATGGCAAAACAATTTTAACAGCCCCCTCAAACAACTTAAAATATGACCCAATCACCAGACACCAAATTAATATAAATATTAAGACATTTTCAACATTCTGACCAGTTTAGGTATACAAGGAATAACAGATAAGAAATCATCCTGTTAAGGAAAAAAAAAATATATATACTTTTTTTTTTCTTTTAACAGTTCATGAAAGCAAAGTTTTCTTATCATGCAGATGGAAAACAAATACTTAGAAAGGAAATTAAGTGTCACAATAAAATATTTTTTTTCTGATTGCAGACGTATAACGTTAACACCTTCAATTCTAGACATAAAAGTACAGCCAAGCGAGGCGAATTCGTACAGCTCCGGAGAGACATTATGGCGAAGGCTGTATGTAATCTAGCAGCAAATCGGTTACACGGTACCCCCACACATATAATATACAGGCGGCAAAACCGTACCCTAAAGCTTATTCCACTAAGGGGATATGTGGAAAGTATTTCATTTATTTTCATGTGAAATGCCTTCAAATTAGTCAGGAAAAATAGAAAAACGACAGCATTGGACAATTAACTTTGCAGAATCAAAAACGAAGTTAAAAACTTTAGAAATCGTTGTAACATATTTTGACCCCCTTTTTAAAACACAGCCATGGTTTATAGTGAACTGTGGCACAACGCTGGCTAATTCCTCAATACACACGGTGAAAGTTGGTTATATTATTTCTACGATCTCCATTGTGAAAAGCATCCTTGTGCTACTCTAACGCAACAATGCACAATATCAAAATATTACATAGAAACACCATTGCAGTGTCTTGTTTTTGTTTCCTGCAGCTAGAAGTTACAATTTAATTTAACATTAAAATAATATCAGAAAACAAGAGAAAACAAAATTAAAAATCACACTGTACATCCTTTAACATCTGCCGTGGGAAAGAACGGTTTTAAAAAAAAAAAAAAAAAAACTAAATAAAAGTTTAAAAAAAATTAAACAAAAATACAAAAACCCCGTTAGAAACAGGATCTTAATCGAGAGGTGACACAAAGCTTTTTTTTTTTTTTTTTTTAACTTTACATGTTTTCTACAGGCTGGAAAACACAACAAGTCTTGGTGCAAGTTAACGTCGTCTTGTTTTCCGAATAGGTGCCATGTTTTCCTCAGACTTGCACCGTAGCTTCCAGCTTCGTATTTTTTTTTTATTATTATTATTTGTTGTTATTTTGTTGTGATTCTGCCGACCGTAAAAAGAGTCCTAGGTGTTAAAAATTCCAAAATCAGTGTTCAGGGAGCCTGACCGCACCACAGACCGAATTCCACCTCACAGGATGGCGCAGAAAAACTTCTTCTCTCTAAACGGGTTTTCCGATGCAGGCACTGGGGTCAGTAGGGGGTCTTCCTTGGCGTGGGCTTCACAGTAGGCCATCAAATCTGCAGCTGCTTTAGATACCTATGGAGAAAAAAAAAAAAAAGGTACAAAAACGTTTTAGAAAATCTGACGACGTTTGGCAAACGCGAAGCGCGCTTACTGGTCACAAGGTAAAAAGAAACAAAACACAATAATGCAAATTGGGAATAATAGAAGAAATTAAGTAAAAAAAAAAAAAAAAGTATGCCCACAATTAACAGGAAACAGGATAATTTCAAAATTAGAAAAAAAAAAAGATTGTGCCCGGTCCACCAAAGGGGGTGTGTCCTACTTCGCCCAAGGGGCTGGTCAAGCTTCACTCATGGGTGTATCTAGAGCCATCCAGGAGTGTCCAGCACCACCCACCACCCTTCCTACCCTCTCTCCCCCACTGTTTATCCCCTCACATAATTTTTCCCCCCACCTTTATCAATGACTACACCTGAAGCTAGGTGGCCATTTTGTTGTAGTCCACCTCTCTAGCACAGCAGATTTAGTTATAACTTACTCTTCGACTTAGTGTTTGCACGACTTTGGCTCCGCCCACTACTTCCTATTGGTCTGGCTTCACAGGTGTAGCTGCTTATGGGGCCCAGAGATGAGGGCCCCGCTTTCTCTGCCAAACACTTACCAGATTTTTTTCCCTGGAGCCTAAAACTGTCTAGTTACACCCCCAAGTGCATCCACAGTAAGTGCTACTATGTTTTTGTTTTTTACAAACCCCACACAGATAAGGCCATGGTCGGGAATCCAACTCATGACCCCAGTGCTGTGAGGCAGAAGTGCTAACCACTGAGCCACCGTGCTGCCTTAAATATACACAACTTTGTCGGTCAAAGAATAGTTGGAAATAGATCATGTTCGTAATATTTGTTAGTAAAGTGATACTATGCATTAGAATATGGGACACACAAAGTGACTTCACAGTAAGCGTGGGCATTGGGGATGGTATTAATAATACTGAATTGCTCTACACGTGCAAGACAAAAATAAGACTTGCATCATTTGTGAGATAAAATGAAATAAGGGGGGGTATATACATAGTTTCAATGCAAGTAAACCCAATGGACATTAATGTAATAGTAATAAGCTGTGAATTACTAAGCTACATACCCTATAATTCTATTTCAGGTATGGTGTGTATGCTAAATATAGACCGTATTGTACAGGGAGGAGGATTAGTGACACCTGCGTATCTGAAAATGAAGTGATTGGTTTATGATCTCCGTACAGAGGATGTATAAGCAGATGCACAGTGTATCCTCCAGTGGAACCACGATTCCATCCCAATAATCTATTCCACCAGCCTTTCAGTCATTGATTGCAAGCTGCGGTAGGTGTCTCTTACAGTCTGATGTTGGAGTGCAAGAAATACTCTATAGCACTAGTATGATCTGGGAGGTGCTGTACATCTGCCCTGTAGTTTGTTACCCTGCACTACAGTGAAATCTAACAACCAATTTAACAACAACATTTTGCTGGGGGGTAGCAGAGTGACTCTCAGCTGGCGATACTGGCACTTCAGTGGTAAAATGACGTATCGCTCCGCCCACAAGTGCATGGTTCCACTTTTGCCACAATCAAAATAATAAATAATAATAAAGCATTTTTCATACCTAGAGAGTCTGCTATTTCCTTCCCGAGATAGCGAGATAAATGGAGTATGTATATATGCAGAAAATTAATATTGGGTAAAATGCAAAATTTGGTTTATTGGCCACTATTCTGGGGTCCGTTCACCTTCATATGGGAGCAGCGATCACCAATGTGTAGTTTGACAGGTTACACTGGAGCATCTTGGTGTCATGACTTATTACGTAGGTCATCCACGCACGAGATAAATGTGCGGGAAACATAGAACAATACAGAAGTACACAAGAGGAACTTTATTTGGTACATCAATATTTTAACGTTCGGACTAATCATGTACCAGGTTAATACTCTGTCAAATGGGCCCATGCACAAGTGCAGTTGTCTGTAAAAAAAAAAAAAAAAGCTGATGGAATTGCGCTGACGTGAAGCTGCGTTGCACCGTTTTGCCCAGTATCAGGAAACGTCACTAGTGATTAGTGGTTCTGTCAGCCACTGTCTGTGTAAGAGCGAGGGATGGAAGAGATGGGTAAACTTCTGCTCAACTTCAAAAATGGGGTTAAACAGGAACAGTAAACACAAGGTAACAAATAAAATTAACTTTATCATTAAAGATTCCCTATGTGCGAGGGTCTCCTTTAAAAGGTTAATTTCACTCCCCAAACCAGCAGAATGGCAAATGTGCGAGACTGCGGCCATTCAGATCAGCATCAAACACCCTCCCTCTCCCCCCCCCCCCCCCTGGGGAGGGTCAGTGGTACCACTAAGAGGTCTCCTTGGCCACCCAAATTTAAGGGGAGTATAAAACACTGAATGAGTGACCTAATGTAACCTCCTTCTCTCTGGTATACTACTGTAAATGTCATGTACGGCTCTGCGGACCT
This sequence comes from Mixophyes fleayi, assembly GCF_038048845.1. Taxonomy (NCBI): domain Eukaryota; kingdom Metazoa; phylum Chordata; class Amphibia; order Anura; family Limnodynastidae; genus Mixophyes; species Mixophyes fleayi. Next base: position 7,044,177 of record NC_134413.1, on the reverse strand, counting down.
TTTGTGGCACCGTATACATTAAATATAGAGTCACTTATTCAATGTTTTTATATTCCCCACAGCACCTACACGCCGAGCGCCGGCTGCAGACACAGAGCGGCAGCAGCTGACAGCTTCTCATCCGTGAAGCTCCTGGCTGCTGCTACTCCATGATGGTAATGGGCAGGGAGTGTAGCGGCGCTGGCTGATGATGTCACAGGCCACCACCACATGCCCAGTCTCAGAGGAGCAGAAGCAGCCACCCTGCCCATGCTATACAGAGGGTAAGAATTGGAGGGCGGGGCAATGCCTAAATGGGAGATTTTGCCGGCCGTGTCTGTAAAGGGTTATTTTTCTGTGACCGGAAGCAGGCAAATTTTGATTTTAGCCATGACAATTCCTTAGGAGTTGAGCATACATGGAGACTCTCTGCTGCTTTTTGCAGGAGAGTAGAGCATCCACTATCTTGACCAGCATCTTAATGTTCTTGGTCAGCGGCGGGCCTAGGTGGAGGTCATAGAGGCTCGAAATTTCTGGCCATCTGGGACTAGTCAATGTAGTGTGTGGTACACCGGCCACTGGTCAATATAATCTGTGGTACAACAGCCAACAGGAACTGGTCAATGTAATGTGTGGCACACTGGCCAACGGGGACTGATCAATATCATTTTTGGTACACCGGCCAACGGGGAAATATAAAATATTATAATATATATTGTAAAAACCCACCAACAAATTAAACCACACTCATGTTTGTAGCAGACCACTCCCCATTACTGCACCACATAAACCATTTCTCCCTCTTGACCAACTTGAAATTGTCATATCTGGTTTAAAACCCGACTGGATGATTTCCTTTACAATGGGTGTACAGCGTTAAAATAGTTAATCCAAACAAAGCTTAATTTGTAAAGAAGATGTTAGCATAAAATATTATTAATGATCAGCATTACTTATTTCTCTACACTAGTATATTCTGCGGCTATATTTGGCTTTACATCTGCTCTGCCAAAATAAACTTACAGGAACAAATCTCATAAAAAGCAGAACGAGGCTTTGAAGGCTTTATAGGGTGAGAAAGAAGTAATGTACACTAGAGGATATAGCGGGATATAGCAGGACAGCGCAAGCAGTATAAAGCTCACGTAGCCGGAATGACCAAACATGAAGTAAGGAGAATAAAAATGATCTCTGGGAGAAATGACAGAGACTAACATACTAATTTACAGAAGGGGGCTAAAAAGTTCTAAATTACAATCTGCAAAAATGTTCTATACAACGTTGTGATCAAAAAGTCTCAAACATTCACTTTTAAATTAGTCGTTCTGTATGTTCAAAGGCCTGGAAGATTTTTACATTGTAATTTAATCGTTAAAACAGATGTTAACTGTGTAGTGAATAACAGGAAAGAATCACTAACACTGGCCAGTAAAACAAATATGGTCCAAGCAAGTGAACAGTAAGTTCTTGGTTGAAGGAAAAATGGGCAAATGTAAGGATCTGAGCGACTCTGACAAGAGCCAAATTGTGGATGGTTAGACCACTGGGTCAGAGCATCTCCAAAATGGCATGCGTGTCATTTACCTGGGGAAGAGATGGCACCAGGGTGAACTATGTGAAGAAGACAAGCCGGCGGGGGCAGTGTGATGCTCAGGGCAATGTTCTGCTGGGAAACCTTGGGTCCTGGCATTCATGTGGATGTTACCTTGACACGTACCACCTACCTAAACATTGTTGCAGACCAAGTACACCCCTTCATGGCAACGATATTCCCTGATGGCAGTGGCCTCTTTCAGCAGGATAATGCGCCCTGACACACTGCAAAAATTGTTCAGGAATGGTTTGAGGAACATGGCAGAGTTCAAGGTGTTGACTTGGCCTCTAAATTGCCCAAATCTCAATCCGATTTGAGCATCTGTGGGATGTGCTGGAAAAACGAGTCCGAGCTATGGAGGCCCCACCTCACAACTTACAGGACTTAAAGGATCTGCTGCCAACATCTTGGTGGCAGATACCACAAGACACCTTCAGAGGTCTTGTGGAGTCCATGCCTCGAAGGGTCAGAGCTGTTTTGGAGACACAAGGAGGACCTAAACCATAATGGGCAGGTGGTTATAATATTGTACCTGATTGGTGTATACAGTTAACTGCACTTTCAGAGATTGAAGAATAGATTGTGTGGGTTTCCTCCGGGTGCTCCGGTTTCCTCCCACACTCCAAAAACATACTGGTAGGTTAATTAGCTGCTATCAAAATTGACCCTCGTGTGTGTGTGTGCGTGTGTTAGGGAATTTAGACTGTAAGCTCCAATGGGGCAGGGACTGATGTGAATGAGTTCCCTGTACAGCGCTGCAGAATCACTGGCGCTATATAAATAAATGGTGATAATGATTATTTATAGCTGTTCCCCATGGTAAAATCCCAATTATTTGGAGAAACAAGTGAGCTTAATGCTAACCATGTTCTTCAGTCATTGTAAAATATATAAATAAAATCCACTTGATTTATTAGAATTAACTGAATATTTTGTTGTATTATTACACAACATGAGTTTTCTAAAGACTATCAACACTTCATGTTCAAAATGAATCGACTAACGCCCACTTTCTAAGACCTTTTGCAAAGTGCAATCCCCAATGTAAGTCATCTTTCTAAGCCTCAGAGAACCGAATATTCCTAAAATCTATTGTTGATAAAAGCGTTTTATTTATCCATATATAAACCCAGGCGGATGTCATGGTACCGCCTCTATAATAAGCAGATCTCCTTGCATCCAGGAACAGACCTGTAATCATTTATACCGAGCATCTATTATTCAGCAGATTCTGGGAGCTCCCAGCATGTGTCCGTAGCACAGAGAATCTACTGTGGTCAGAGCAAATTTTGTGTACTCCCGTCCTAGCGATTAAATTAAACATGCGCTCCTTCCTCTCTCCCCCATGTTGTACGCATGACCACCCACTGACACAATGACACGGTCTACTGCCTTGGTACTGTGCTATATAATACAGCCTCCATATTATAACCAAGATATATCTTCTACTTGAAATAATATTATTCACGATGAGGATTCTATTTTGTTATAGGCACCTTGGCAAGGCAGTAGCTTCAAGAGTTAAACAAACATAATGACATTAATAGCTGTCAACACGGGAACAGCAGGGGGTGTTGGTTGGTGAAGAATGCAGCTGGGCTAATGACAATGCGCATCTCCACCTTTTAAATTATCCAAATACATCTGCATTCCCCCCCCCCTCCCCATCTCTTGCTGTTTGATGTGTTCATCTCCATTATTCATAGCACCATGGGTGGAAGCTTTGTACAACACAGACAAAGTCACTTAATTCTGGAAATCACATTGTGCGTTAAAATCCGTCCATGAAGGAAAAGTTCATCTGGATTTTTAGTTCCGACGCATGCATTTTTTAACAAAGTGTAGCGGGAAAAGTAAATGTTATTTAATGCATTTATTAAGGAGAGGGGAGCAAAACTAAGCAGTGACTGCTGTGACGGGCGAGAGAGGGGTTTGGGGGGAAGGGAGCCAAAGCCAACAATCATTCTTCACAGAAACAGAAGTCTTGGATCCAGTGCCTGCACCATGCACACGGATGTTGTATGCAGTCTGTTCTTTTATGTAGTAACACATACAAACACTTCTGGACTACTTGGTTATTGTGGCATCTACAAATGTGCTTTAAACAATTGCAAAATGATAGCTAGAATCCGATTGGTTTATATGGGCAACACATCCACATTTCCTTTTTAGATAGTTTGATTAATCTACTACTTCTCTTTCATTTCTTAACCAATAGTAGAAAAATTAGGACGTTGGGGCTTAGCGGACTACCGGCTACACTGATATCGACCCACATCTGGCCCCAAAGCGGTCAGGTGGTCCACGAGTGGTATGACTATTGGGAGCGCTCCTTGAACGAAGGATCAAACAATGATTCACCTGAAGACAATAGTATCATTTTGGGCATGAAGAGAAATCTATACGGCAGACAGCTCGGAGTTCCGGTATCTGGCAACCGCACGGACAGACCTCTGTGTTTCCAACTTTTAAAAATATTCTTTAGACAATGTATGAAAAAAAAAACTATTTTACTGACAGTTATGTAACTCTAAAACGTAGACAAAGGTGAAAACCAGAAGCAAATAAAGGGAAAAGGGGTATAGGAAATAAATAAAAAAAAGGGGGGGCTTATAAATGGTATTTAAATAGTTTTTTTTAAATAATTTTTGTTTTCAATTGACTCAGTTTGTACAGTCAGTAAATTTATAGTTGGTTGGCAACCTCCCTAGATACCAAACAGGAGGGGATTATCTGGTTTGGCCATCCACACATTATATATATATATATATATATATATATATATATATATATATATATATATATATATATATATATATATATATATAGTATAAGAATATATAATATTAGAGGATGATAATGCTGCTTGCCTTATGTATCAAGTGTTCTCCACACCTATTAGATTGTAAGCTCATTGGGCAAGGGCCTCTTCTTGGTCACGTCACTGTATGTTATTTATTTGTATCATGATCCCCTCAATGTACATTTCAAACCTTTATTCTGTCGATATTGGCTTCCATTTTCAGCTGTTCTACCAGCTTCCTGGCCTGCGCTATGTTGGCGGTGTTATTGCTGGCCATTAGGCTGCCGGCGCGGCTTCCAAGGCGGGCTGAAGAATGAAAAGGGAATAAAGAAAGGTAATTAATTCACAAGATACATCCAGTAATTATCAGTAAGTGCAGGGTTGTTTGACACAGCTATAATTAGGATGTGCATTAGCAAACTTGGCATAACATTAGCGGAGTTGTATTTGACATTCATCATTACCCAAATCCATTTTAAACATTTGTTTTTTTGTGTTAAAAAAAAAAAAAGGAACAGAATTTATGATCCTTCTTTTCAGGAAAAAGTAAAAATTGACCCCTTCTTGTTCCATATAATCCTTTATCACAGGTGATCAGCATCACTGGATTATAGGACGGATGGGGGGAGTCCACCTGATTTCAAAAGATCAATAACACAGATGTGACCTTTCTATTTTTGGAAGTATTGATTTTTTAAAACTTAACAGAGTCAGTAATATATGAGACTCTAGCAGAGAGCGCTGGGCTACAATCATCGTCTTGACAAGGTGTTTTGGAACCCACAAAGATATGCCAAACCCTGCTACATTCGTATGGTATATAAAATAATGTAATCTAGCCACCATCACCACCGAGTATGTGTGCCATACACACCCCTGGGGTGTAAGAACTATTACAAGACCTTAGTTAACAAAATGTGCATTGGAGAAACACCCCGCACCCCCTCGAACCCACCCATACCTGCAGAGAGACAGCATGCAGAGAGAGACAGCACGCAGAGAGAGAGAGAGAGACAGAGCACGCAGAGAGAGAGAGAGAGAGAGCACGCAGAGAGAGAGAGAGAGAGCACGCAGAGAGAGAGAGAGAGAACGCAGAGAGAGAGAGAGAGAGAGAGAGCACGCAGAGAGAGAGAGCACGCAGAGAGAGAGAGAGAGAGAGAGAGCACGCAGAGAGAGAGAGCACGCAGAGAGAGAGAGAGAGCACGCAGAGAGAGAGAGAGAGCACGCAGAGAGAGAGAGAGAGAGAGAGCACGCAGAGAGAGAGAGAGAGAGAGCACGCAGAGAGAGAGAGAGAGAGAACGCAGAGAGAGAGCACGCAGAGAGAGAGAGAGAGAGAGCACGCAGAGAGAGAGAGAGAGAGAGAGCACGCAGAGAGAGAGACAGCACGCAGAGAGAGAGCACCAAAGAGGAAGCTTGCAGAGAATGCACGCACAAAGAGAGTGCAAAGACACAGCGCGCAAAGATGAAGCATGCAAAGAGAGTGGGAGTGCAGAAAGTCGGTAACGTGAGCGAGAGAGTAACGGCAGAAGGCTGCTACGCTGTCCTGGCCGAGTCGAGCGGTATGATCATAGATATTTTCTCCGCAAGAGACCCGTGAGGTCCATGATTGCACTTGCCAGTGTAACATTTGTAGCCGCGGATGGAGCGAGGTGAACAAGTACTCAGTATGCGCGAGTAAGCTGGCGTCACCGCTACTAAAGGGGCAGCGAAACGAGAGTAGCGTGACAGCTCTACTACGTGACAATGTCAGCTCATGTCAAGTAACTGTACTGGAGTGTGAGGTTAATAGATGCAAATAAAGTCCAACCTCTTATTTTCATCAAAATATAGTCTGGAGCCCATTTATTGCAACTGGTAATCGTACACCGGCTGCATCTGCACTACATGAAGTTTGCTTATATTACACCTGCATATGTAGGGACACTCGTTACCTTATTCACAGACAAAGACCTGAGGTGAAGACGACTAAACTAGTACCAGGTGGCAGATCGAAGATTGTTCCAGAGATAGACGTCACTGAGAGAACACACTTACCCCACCGACCAGGCAAACAGGGGGGATGGGGATAAATATGAAGCTTCCTGCACCAATATATTAGTTTTACATCACCAACGAGTGTCTACTGCATAATATTGTTTGACCATGTCATAATGTGCCAATCCTCCCAGTTGAAATGGGGCAGTATTCCTAGCTCTGGTTAATAAGCTGTTCAGTCCAGCCACAGTCTCTCACAATCAGCCCTCTACCAATTACCTGCTATCAAACTAAGGCAATAATCCCACTTCTGGCACCATTGATGTTAAACTATATTTAGCAGTTACCAAAATCCATATTTTCAATCAAAGATGGACTCATTGGTATAGAGTCTTGTGGAACACTTACATCTTGTATCCTTGACCCGACAACAGTTATTCATCTTAGTTTTAGAGAAGATTTTTATTTGGTATGGCTTTAAAAGCAGTGTGTGTATATGTACAAGTACAGCCACAATACTTGACAAATAGGCTTTCCCAAGCACAGGCATGGTGAAGCCTAGGCAGCGGATTGATCGTTGAGAGTAATCCCATTGAGGTGATGCAACGAGCACTATCGCCAGCAAAACATAGCACCCATTGAGATGTAGACCCATCTATGTAAGATTCCCTTTATGCCTCAGTGATGCCACTGGTTCTAAGTTCAACCAATAAAGTGACTGTCCCTACTTTCTGTTGATGACAGGTGCATATAATGGACTATAAAGAACACATTATTAAATTACATTCTAAAGAAATGTTCCATATGATTATAAGCTCATTAGTTGGGCACAATCTTTACAAAAGAACGCATTAAAAGTAGGCAGTATAATTTTATTGAATCAAATCAACTTTCTAGGTAGCAATTGACAGTTCAAGAAACTATGCTACAAAAAAAACAAATTCAGATTTTTTTTCCCCACATACTTATTTGGGATCCAAAACACTAGAGAAAAAAAAATAAAAAAATCACAGCTTGAAATGCACTGTGACAATCCCCCCAATTAGAATGGGTCGTCCTAGCTGCAGTCTCCCTAGCTCCAGATAATAACCCCTTCAGTTGTGGAACTGTCTCTCACAGTCAGCCGTCTACTAATTGCCAGCTGTCAAGCCGAGGCTTGCCATTGTTTGGCACTGGTGCTGCGTGAGCTCGAGATCAATGCATTAGATCATCCGAGCTCTAGAAATAACACATGGCCGTATAATTTGCCCCGAATGAAGGAGAAAAATCAGCATAAAACGTTCTCTCTCTCTTAGCTTCTATGAATCACAATGGGCACATGCAGGAGGCGGCTCCGAAAGGTCTATTGGAAGCTAAAGGGATTTCTAGTGAAAGGGAAATATAGTAGAAGGAATATAGCATTTCTTGCCATAACACAAATACAATAGAAATAATTATATAAGAGGTTATGCTTAGACACTAAACCGTGCATGTACTTGCTTTGTGCTTAAAAGCTGGTAAACGTGCATCCATAGTTCAGATAATTTACGAGACGCAGTTGATGTGTAGCACAAAGCACTTTCATTTTGCGCATGTTCACCTATATTATCCACCACGCGAGTTTCAAGCTGCACAACAATCATGGTGCAAAAGCTGTGGACGCCTTGCACTTAATAAATGAACTCCACTGTGATCACCAATCCTTATAGTTTTATTTCTCTCTTCCTCTTTTAAATTTACTTCATCCAGACATCATCCTTTTCCCAATAGATCCTAACCTGACTCTACAGAGGCGGTGAATAATAACTACTTTATATACATTTAAAATTATATTCTGCAATACTGCATGTATTATTTTTTTTTAACACAATAAAAATATAAATGGATAGGTGTTACAGAGCTTGATCGGAACCCCATTAATCGCCATCTATTTATATAGCGCCACCAATTCTGCAGCGCTGTACAGAGAATATTTTGTCATCCACATCAGTCTCTGCCTCATTGGAGTTTAAATTCCCTAAACACACACAGACAGACACAGACTATTGTTAATTTTGTCAGCAGCCAATTAACCTCCCAGCATGTTTTTTGGAGTGTGGGGGAGAAGAACAGAAGCAGAAGAAGAAGAGAAAGAAAAGAAAGAAGAAAGAAGAGAACGGGCCCGAAGGAAACCCACGCAAATACGGGGGAGAACATACAAAGTCTAGTCGGGAATCAAACTCATGACCCCAGCACTGTGAGACAGAAGTGCTAACCACTGAACCACTGTGCTGCCCTGAATCTCCATATTTACAGTGGCTTAAAGCTGTCACCAGGTCCTCTAGTGTTGTTGTTTTGCTTGCCTGCCTTGTATGGATTTCTAGAAACATAAGTCTTCCAAGTCGAACTGTCAGACTGTACTATGTCCACTCTCCGGCCAATTCCTCGACACATCAGAGCTTACGAGAGACAGCGTAGCACACTGAGAAATGCCCTTGTCCGGGTGAATGGGGTTCAGGGTTATTGTATAGTGAAGCAAAGAAATAACCGCTACAGGACCAAGTGACAGGTCCACTTAAATATGGCTGCCATCCAGACTATGGAGCCAGGCTGTCATTGACACTATGGGACTCTAGAGGCACCATTAACACACTGGTGCACAGCATTCTATTGGAGGTTCCTGGCTCCTTAGTCCAGGTAAACCAGGGGCTGGCTGGGCAGGAGGGAATCTGGGCCAATGGGCTACCTCCATTTTTTTCCTTTAAAATATTCCTAATAGGCTGCTGACACAAGTCCCACCACACCGGGCTAAAATTTGCCTGCCATCCCCTTAGGTAAACATACAACACAATTGTAGTATCCGTGATGGTCAAGCCTTACCTTCTGGGGTGTGCACCACTGAAGACAATTTAATTTCTTGATTTAAGAGAATGAAGCGTTACACAAAGAAAGAAACCACTTATGTTTCCAGATTTTGCATTTTTCCATAAACTTTAGTAAATTCCATATATATGTTAGATAAACAGAAGAAACTGTTCGATACATATGAACATGCATCAACTGCCCGAAACTAAAGTGGGGTAGATTAAAGGACACCCATTAATGAGAAAATAATTATAAAATTTACCTAGATATCTTAACAATGAAAAGGCTATTCTCGTTATTTTTCTGTATTCATAAGACTTTCTTAATTATTAGGTTTGCTTCTAGTTTAACTGTCTGACCTTGAATAAAATGTGGGGCAGCACGGTGGCTCAGTGGTTATAAACCCAGTGCTGTGAAGCAGAAGTGCTGAGTTCAATTCCCAACCATGGCCTCATCTGTGTGGAGTTTGTATGTTCTCCCCGTGTTTGCGTGGGTTTCCTCCGGGTGCTCCGGTTTCCTCCCACACTCCAAAAACATACTGGTAGGTTAATTGGCTGCTATTAAATTGACCTTAGTCTTTCTCAGTCTGTGTGTTTGCATGTTAGGGAATTTAGACTGTAAGCTCCAATGGGGCAGGGACTGATGTGAGTGAGCTCTCTGTACAGCGCTGCGGAATTAGTGGTGCTATATAAATAAATGGTGATGGTAAAATAAAGTCTCACAATATATACACAGTTACCTTATTTCTATGCATAATCGTTTACTATATTTTGTCATCATCTATTATCATCAGACATGATCCCAATAATTAGCATTGCATAAACATGGGCATTTCAATCAAAGGACATCAATATTTGCCCATTTTTCTTACTGCCCCCTAGAACTAAGCAAATTGTGTCATTTTGGCCCCGGTCCTGCAATTATAATATATATATATATATATATATATATATATATATATATATATATATATATATATATATATATATATATATATATATATATATATATATATATATAAGTTTTCACATTCAAAAAAAATGCTTCCCACTGCAGGTAACCCTTTGTTGTTTGGGGCAAAACAGAAAAAAAAAAAAAAAAGACATATAGAGTTATAAATGTAAAAAAAAAACAAAAAAAACCCCAAACCTAGGTAAGGTCCTCCAACTGGATTATTATTATTATACATTTATCTCTTAATAATGTGATAAATGCAAAACAAACAAAGTTATTGTGACTTGAAGAATACTGTGAACTGCGAGGAGCCCGTCTACAAGGGCCAAGATATAAAAAAACAGCTTGTGCTCAGCTGCATAGTAAATGTAAATACAAAGTCAAACATCTCAAGTTTTGGATGCTATCGGTACTGTACATATAGACTTCTAAATGTCGCAATCTGCTTTACTATTGGATGGACTCTTAGTGTGCAGGTTCCTCTCTGTCTCTTCCGAAGTCTCCTGTTCCATCCACAGTACCAGTTGCTGCTGACTCAAGACAGCGATATATTTAACAGTATCAGCTAATAAGCACCAACCAGCAGGAAGGATAACATAGAAACATAGAATTTGACGGCAGAGAAGAACCACTTGGCCCGTCTAGTCTGTCCATATTTAAACCTATGGTAACCTCAAACCCTATTTGATCCTTAGATCTTTGTAAGGATATCCTTATGCCTATCCCAAACATGTTTGAATTGCTGTACTGTATTATCCTCTACCACCTCTGATGGAGGCTATTCCACTTATCCACTACCCTTTCTGTGAAGTAGCTTATCCTCACATTTCCTCTGAACTTACTTCCCTCCAGTGTCAGTACATGTCCTTGTGTACTAATACTTCTCTTCCCCCCAGTGTCAGTGCATGTCCTCATGTTCTAATACTTCTCTTCCCCCCAGTGTCAGTACATGTCCTCGTGTTCTAATACTTCTCTTCCCCCCAGTGTCAGTACATGTCCTTGTGTTCTAATACTTCTCTTCCCCCCAGTGTCAGTACATGTCCTCGTGTTCTAATACTTCTCTTCCCACCAGTGTCAGTACATGTCCTCGTGTTCTAATACTTCTCTTCCCCCTAGTGTCAGTACATGTCCTCGTGTTATAATACTTCTCTTCCCCCCAGTGTCAGTACATGTCCTCGTGTTCTAATGCTTCTCTTCCCCCAGTGTCAGTACATGTCCTCGTGTTCTAATACTTCTCTTCCCCCCAGTGTCAGTACATGTCCTCGTGTTCTAATACTTCTCTTCCCCCTAGTGTCAGTACATGCCCTCGTGTTCTAATACTTCTCTTCCCCCCAGTGTCAGTACATGTCCTCGTGTTCTAATACTTCTCTTCCCCCCAGTGTCAGTGCATGTCCTCGTGTTCTAATACTTCTCTTCCCCCCCAGTGTCAGTACATGTCCTCGTGTTCTAATACTTCTCTTCCCCCCCAGTGTCAGTACATGTCCTCGTGTTCTAATACTTCTCTTCCCCCCAGTGTCAGTACATGTCCTCGTGTTCTAATACTTCTCTTCCCCCCAGTGTCAGTACATGTCCTCGTGTTCTAATACTTCTCTTCCCCCCAGTGTCAGTACATGTCCTCGTGTTCTAATACTTCTCTTCCCCCCAGTGTCAGTACACGTCCTCGTGTTCTAATACTTCTCTTCCTTTGTAGAATGTTTCCCTCCTGCACCTTGTTATAACTCTTGATATATATGAAAGTTTCTATCATGTCCCCCTTTCCCTTCTCTGCTCCAAACTATACATAATAAGATTATTTAGTCTTTCCGAGTAAGTTTTGTGCTGTAGGCCATGCACCATTTAGCTGCCCTGAACAAATGCAGCTCTCCTGACCCAAGGAGGTCCCCCTACTGGTTCTTTTAGTGGGAAAGGAGGACAAAGGACCTCTGAGCTTCTAGTTAAGGGAAGAGGGGGATCCTGAAGTATACGAACACCTGGAGTTAAATTTATTCAACCTTCTAAAATAAAAATCTAAAGTGGAGGTGTTACCCATAGATTCTGGCTCTCGCTTTCTAGACTGTACTAGATAAATGACAGCTAGAATCTGACTGGTTGCTATGGGCAACATCTCCACTTTTCCTGTTCAGAACATTTGATAAATCTACTACTGGGGATTGCAACAAAATGCATCAGACTTGTGAAGAAAAAGAAAGTGTTACAAAAAAGTTATTTAAATTAATGTTACGTAACAACAGTGAAATGTAACAGTTATGAAAATGGTAACACAAAAGAAAGGGGTTTTACCAAAACAGAGGTCTGTAGTCTTTTTGTTTTTTCTTGTCACTTTTTACCGATCTCTTCTATTCTTATCTATGGAAAGAACAGACAGAGCAAAAGATCCTGGATTAGCAGGTAATCAACTCATATACACGTTAACACTGCATGTGGTCGAAGCTAATCGTAATAATGCATTTTAATGTAGTTGCAAAAATATCATCATCATTTATTGATAGGGCGCCCACAGAATCGCCATCGTTACAGATACGACAAACATGAAAACAGTTAAGCATAACAAATACTTGAATACAATCACATACAAAAGCATCAGGTACAAATAGAGATTCACGACCGTTTGGTCAGACATTGCGTTAGTGTGTACGCTCCCACGATCATGTTTTATATTACAAAAACACATCTCATCTGTTGATTTGGTTTTATAGACTTCCTAAAAATCACGATCAACGATGCTGTGCAAATGTGGCAGTGTGTACGCACTCCCGGCCCTCTGTCCACCACATCTGCCTCTAATTCCTTTGTGTAAGGAGTCATGATCTTTTCAGCACATGGTTATGAGAGATGAAGAACACAGATATGAAGGTAATTGGTGTAGGTGTGTACACATGAAGCAGCATTTATCACCGGGACTTTCAGTCGTTGGTAAAATAGTTACGAAAATCGTATCAGACTGAACCCAGCTTAAGCTTTGTGTCAATTATAGATACAGAGGATGAATTTCGTGGGTGTGAGCAAACAAACAGCACAGCACTCACACAAAATACAAGTGCGGTTTTCGGTCAGCTATCGTTTTGCATGTTAGTATGAGTTTTACGGGGAGATTCAAATGCTGGCGATGTGAAGCACGGACATCACTGCGCACATTGGCAGCCATTATGGTAGGAATCTCTGCTCCTTTTTCTGTGCATCTCTATAGGGTGCGAGAAAAAATGCGTGGATATTCCTGCCATAACATCAGCACGATGCGTCTTCTTGGGGCGTTCCATCTCCCCCCCATGGTGTAACTAGAGATGCTCAGGCTCGGTTCTCCGAGAACCGAACATACCCAAACTTAGCAGATCCGAGTACCGAGGCGAGCCGGCTCGGTACTTTTGCTCTTTCAGATTTGAAAACGAGGCAAAACGTCATTGTTACGTTGTCAGATCTCGGATCTCGCGATTTTTGGATTCCTTTTTAAGATCCAACATAACAATTCCATCTTGCACCATTTTTCTTTTCTGCCACTGCCGTGTGCCAATGTGTCCTAGATGTGTTAGGAACTGCCGTGTGTTTGTGTCATTGCTCTGTCGCTTACCATCCAGCCAGGTCGCTGCAGTATTTGTCTGAAACTGTATGTAAATAATATTGTGACCTGTGATGTGGTCAAAATTGACTGCAAATTACTTGAAATTAGAGTTATTGAGGTTAATAATAATGTAGGAACAAAAAAAAGAGCAAAATTATGTCATTTTAGCATATTTTAGGATTTTTTTCTAAAAAATCCAAAACACACGAGGGCATTTTTGCCAAAACCAAAACACGAAACTAATCCAGATCCAAAACCAAAACCAGTTTGCGGGGGTCAGTGAGCAGAACGTGTCAAGACGACAGCAAATGTGCGGCACAAAATTGTGCTGCTTTTGGTGGGAACGGTTGAGCAGATCTGGGTGCGTCACATGCAGAAACAAGATTTTGGGGTTTGTTTATCAGACAGTGGTACTCAGGGGCGGGCTGGCCCGGGGGGCAGGGGGGCATATGGCACCCGGGCCGGACAGTAGAATAGTATTTTGGGCCCCCTGGTGGTCCAGTGGTAATGCGATGGAGACCGCCTTTGTGGTCTGTGCAGGGGCTGTCACATCACGTAGTACTCGCAGCAGCCGCATCATTCATTCATAGAATATTGTACTACAGCTTGTAGTGAGCACTACGTGATGTGACAGCCCCTGCACAGACCGCATAGGCTGTCTCCATCGCATCTCAGTAAGAGCTTCAGATCACAGGGTCATGTGACCGCAGTGGTCACATGGTACACAGTGTAGGCGGGGCTGATGGAGTTCTGTGAAGGAGCTGCAGCATTTGTCTATTCCTGGAGTCACTCATGCAAAAAAAGGTAAGAGGAGGGGGAACTGTGATGGGGGAGCTAGCGTGTGTGAAGGGGGGGAGAGAGAGAGGGACATGTGTGACTAAAGGTGCTGGGTGCTGGGGGGACATGTGTGACTAAAGGTGCTGGGTGCTGGGGGGACATGTGTGACAAAAGGTGCTGGGGGCAGAGGGGACATGTGTGACAAAAGGTGCTGGGGGCAGAGGGGACATGTGTGACTAAAGGTGCTGGGGGCAGAGGGGACATGTGTGACTAAAGGTGCTGGGGGGACATGTGTGACAAAAGGTGCTGGGGGGACATGTGTGACAAAAGGTGCTGGGGGCAGAGGGGACATGTGTGACAAAAGGTGCTGGGGGCAGAGGGGACATGTGTGACAAAAGGTGCTGGGGGGACATGTGTGACAAAAGGTGCTGGGGGGACATATGTGACAAAAGGTGCTGGGGGCAGAGGGGACATGTGTGACAAAAGGTGCTGGGGGCAGAGGGGACATGTGTGACAAAAGGTGCTGGGGGCAGAGGGGACATGTGTGACAAAAGGTGCTGGGGGCAGAGGGGACATGTGTGACAAAAGGTGCTGGGGGCAGAGGGGACATGTGTGACAAAAGGTGCTGGGGGCAGAGGGGACATGTGTGACAAAAGGTGCTGGGGGCAGAGGGGACATGTGTGACTAAAGGTGCTGGGCAGAGAGGGGACATGTGTGACAAAAGGTGCTGGGGGCAGAGGGGACATGTGTGACTAAAGGTGCTGGGGCAGAGGGGACATGTTTGACTAAAGGTGCTGGGGCAGAGGGGACATGTGTGACTAAAGGTTCTGGACAAAGGGGACACGTGTGACTAAAGGTGCTGGGCAGATGGGGCATGTGTGACTAAAGGTGCTGGGAAGATGGGTTATGTGTGACTAAAGGTGCTGGGGCAGAGGGGGGACGTGACTAAAAAATGTGGACATAAAGGGGGGACCTAATTATAAAACGTGGGTTATATATTGATTTAATGCCGGGGATTGTTGTTTGTTAAGTTTTGTAAATTTTATCTACCCTTTTTTTTTTGTTACCAAATAGGTCCTCCAATATTCCAGGATCCAGACAACCAGCAACAGAACTAAAGTAACCAGCAGCCACAAGTGGTGACAAGAACAGGTAGGAGAGAGCAGGACAGTCTGCCAACTGTCCTGAATCTGGTGGGACAGTCCTGAATTTGGGTGACGGTCTCGCTTAGGACAGTTGGGAGGTATGTCCCGCTTCACCGTGTACTACTCGTGAAGGCAGAACTGTGTGCACCTAACAGTAGTGCACACAGTATTGCCTTTGTATTTATCTAAAATGATAACCATGCTACACCATAGGGGGTTACCCAGTCTAAAGTGCCCAGGCCCCCCAGAGCCTTAATCCAGCTCTGGGCCTGGGCATAAAAATATATATATGGAGTAAGCAACACTAAAATAGCCTCATTTTATATAGATAAGTATATATTGTACCAAAAATATATATTGTACCCTTTAAAAATGGGCCGCTGCTTGTAGGCCAGTGCTATGTGCTTGCCCCCCGGGCTAAAGTCTGCCAGCCCTCCCCTGGTGGTACTGCTGCTATCCTATCATCATTGTTCCTATGGCTATTTTATTATTATTTTTAAAACTTTAGATGTTTTTTTTCAACTGTATTGACACGATTTGCGCGGCCAAAAATAGACAACTAAGAATTACAATAGAGGGTGCGATATTCTATATTATACACAAGACTTCCTAATAAACACTGTGAGGACGTCATCACTCGCAGACTAAAAACAATGACAGGAGAACTCACATTTTATACAATTGTTATGAAAAATTTAAGATATTAGCATTACTTGTGTATTATATACAAAATTATTACACACATGAAGAGTGGACCTTATACTATAACATAACATTGGAGCAGGAATATCACCGTGTCCATTAGTTTAAAAAAAAAAATTATAACTTTTTATGGGAGTTGAAAACATCATAAAAAAGATGGAGAAATCATGTTGTAGACAAACGAATAGAAAATCAGACCTCACATCTGCTTATGTACAATTTACTTTTTAATTGCACTCCAGATAGCAATTGTTTGCAAGTGCCGAGAGACCGTATCTTAAAAGATAAATACATTAAGGTTTAGATTTGCTCAATAACACCTGGCTGCTGTGTATATCTCTGGGTTAATGTGTGTATCAAGGATCATTAACACCTCAATGGACGCCGACCTTTGCAAACCCGGCGCTGACTGATAACTGTGTTGCTTAGTTACAGCTGTTGGATGGAGGGCAGACCACACACTCCGTGCTCAAATTAAAGAGCTATTAAAACAGTTTCCTGGAGCAATGGTGTGAAATGGGCAGCGATAGGATACACTCAGCGCTGCTGGGAGACCCTCGGGAGCGGAGTTTAACTTGTTTACAATAGACAACGAACCTCTATGCAATGCTGCAATATCTTCAGGGGCTAAGGGGCATCTGCCCCCTGGGCCGGTCGCATAGGGGGCTTCTATGGGTTCGGTCACTGAGCTATCTGCATTTTTTTCCCCTTTAAAATGTTTCCAATAGGCTACTGAGCTGAGTCCCGCCCGCCAGGGCTAAAATTTGCCAGCCAGCCAGCCCCTGAATACCTTAAAGAGTGAGTAAAGCACGGATTTTACCTCAGTATCTATCACAAGTTGTGCGTTAATGAATAATATACATGAAATAACTGGTGTTCTTGTACCCTGCTCTCATTCAACCCTCTGCAGTAGGACGTCATGTTACCACCAGCTTGGCTTGGCCATACCCATACTTGACAACTCTCCCGGAATGTCCGGGAGACTCCCGGATTCCCGGGAGTGTATGGCAGTCTCATGCGGGCTTGTGGTTTTATATATCGTCTCATGCATCTGCCCACTTCCTAGTGAAGTGGGCAGAATTAGGTCCAAAATTCTCTGGGACCCGCCCCCCTGTGTGTGGGGTCCAAAACGTGATTTTCGGAGCCCTGCCCCCGCACACCCACCTCCCCCCGGCAGCTCCCGGACGCCAACTACAAGAAGTTGGCAAGTATGACCATGCCTCCCATCTGTCCCAATATCAGTGACTGTCCACTCCCGATTTTAGGGAACGGTCCCGCCCAGGGACATGCTTGTCCCGCGGGTACGAGTATTGGGGGGGGGGGGGGGGGGGGAGGGAGACATCTAATGGCCAGACTAGTGCTATACAGCGCTAGGCAACCCTCTGGAGGTGTGGTCATACCCTCATTGCAATGTGGCCACACCCCTTTCCCCGCCGCTCGTGACTTTCACGCTGGGAGGCGTGGCTTTTCAGACTTGGCTTGTACGTAACCATCAGGGTCTGGTGGATGAGGGAGACCTGTCAGACCACATCCCCTACTTGGTTTCACACAAAGACCCAGGGAGCAGAAGGGAAAGTGATTTTTTGTTCCACCTTACCCGGGAATGCCGCTTTTTAAGACTGTGGCCCAAACAGGATTACAGGTAGACAAAGGAATGATCATGATTTTGCATTCCCGTCTTGACCAGAAATCCCACAAAGGGTCTCTCAGAGTGTTTGCATGGGGGGGGCCTCCTCAAAGCAGAAATTAGGCGTGTTCCATATAAAAGGTCGGTTGCAAAATATGCAATTTTGTTCACGTCTGCGATTATTACATTAAAATGGCCTTTGTTACGCAGTTGGTTGATATGTTCTCGGTGATGAAAACTTTGAAATCTGTCACCACTACCAGAAAGCGTTGAAACAAAAAAGTCTGGGATCTGCATCTTAATTCTGATGAGGATGTGACTTTGCGACTATAGGTAGTGAGGGATCTGATGTATGCATAAGAGATGCTGACCCATCGGTTTACACAGCAGTATTTGCCGATTTTGCTCTTGTGGTCGTCTGCATTGACCTTGTGCGACATCTGCACTATTGTGAGTTTATTACACTACAAGCAGAGGCCTTTGCCCATTTCCCAATCTATTAGTTTAAAAATCATAATTAATATCCCCAGTTTTCTTTCATACAATTTGGCATTCTGTACGGCGTGCTTACGAATCCGCTGAATTTATGTGTTACAAATAACGTGTTTTCCAAATGATCCTTCTACGCCAGATTGTCATATGGTATTATCGAGAATATCAGAGTCAGGCTATCCAAGTGTGAAACGAGCCCTTTTAGTAAATGTTCTAATTGCCAATGGATCTGGCCTGGCAGATGGGCCGCCTTCTAGGATACTGCCTCATTATCCAATTAAGTGTATGGAAAGATTTCCTTTGGGAGCGTTTATGCCCCACTGATTTCTTAAGACGTCTAGAAGATGTTACAGGACGTGCACCAGGGTATTTACAGATTTCATTTGCTCTGCTGGGTTCCTCGGGGACGGTCTAACCACTTCTAACTTAAATGGAGATTGTGACATTTTAAATTCATCCCTTTGGTTAATAAATAAAAATGGATCCACTATACAGAACAAAAAACAAAAAAACACAAAAGGATACCGGTGCCTATTTTGTAGACCGTGGTTCAAAACAGTGGTGGGCAACATCCCGTGTGTTACATGACGTCCTCCTGACCAGATAAATCCCATCTTTTCGTCTTTCGGCTAATGATTTCGATATGTTTCTCAGCGACTATAGAGCAGGGTCTGATTAAGACCTCATGGGGCTCTGGGGCAATATACTGGTTTGGGCCCCCTTGCCTCTCTGTTTGTCAAAAACAAATTATAGTAACAAATTAAGGTAATCCGGTCCCCTAAATGCACACTGGGCTCTAGGTAGGAGCGTAGGTTGCCTAATGGATGAACTAGCTATGCTATA
This sequence comes from Mixophyes fleayi, assembly GCF_038048845.1. Lineage (NCBI taxonomy): Eukaryota > Metazoa > Chordata > Amphibia > Anura > Limnodynastidae > Mixophyes > Mixophyes fleayi. Next base: position 7,024,908 of record NC_134413.1, on the reverse strand, counting down.
GTGTAGTCAGAGACTATGTAGCAGGTTAGTGTGTGATTGGATGGTGATGTCACAGCGCAGTCACACAGTCTATGTAGCAGGTTAGTGTGTGATTGGATGGTGATGTCACACAGTGAGCGCATTCACGCAGTCTATGTAGCAGGTTATTGTGTGATTGGATGGTGAAGTCCTCATTAGTTTGGGCAGCACGGTGGCTAAGTGATTAGCACTTCTGCTTCACAGCGTTGAGGTCATGAGTTCAATTCCCGACCATGACCTTATCTGTGTGAAGTTTGTATGTTCTCCCCGTGTTTTGTGGGTTTCCTCCCACACTCCAAAAACATACTTGTAGGCTGCTATCAAAATTGACCCTAGTCTCTCTGTGTGTGTGTGTGTGTGTTAGGGAATTTAGACTGTAAGCCCCAATGGGGCAGGGACTGATGTGAGTGAGTTCTCTGTACAGCGCTGCGGAATCAGTGGCGCTATATAAATAAATGGTGATGATGGTGATTATTAGTTTGACTAATCTACTCCATGAACACTTCATGCTGTTGCTCTCATTTCATAATATGACCTGATGGTTCTTCATAAAGTTAATGAGTAGCTGAAATGTGGGACTAATAACTGTTCTGTTCGATATTTCAGTTTGACAGTTCTGTGCCCCTCACATCGCAGTGTGGTATTAATTTAATGCATCTTATAATCACAGGGTGAACCTGCCCTACATTGGGTGGCCTAGTCAGTCAATACAAACATATCTCCGCACCAGTAATCTCCCCAAATACATACTCTCAGTACATGTTAATTGAAACACAGAATTTAGGGACCTCAAAAATTCATGTATGAAATAGAAACCGCCAGATGTCAACAGAAAAGTATTGTAAAATTCAATTGATTCTGCCCAAATTTCTTGCATAATCTATACTTCCCGTCCTACTGCAGGTTGCTACTCTCTATAGTTGTTACAAGCAAAGAGAACACATATCCCTAAAACATGATCAAATGTTGGGTCTCAGCCAATTACCATCCAACCTCTGTCTTTGACTCCACTGTTAAAACATCAGCATTTACCTTGGTGAATAAGATTTGTGCGTTTTTACCTAATGTGATACATCCTGGCCAGTAGGAAATCATATCACACAGGCAGACTCTGGAGAGTATCAGAAGCAGTGGAACTACCATGGGATCCCAGCGGGAGACCCCTCGGATGCTATCACACTACCGCTCTGCTCTGAAAACTAAAATAAGATACTGGAATATTTTTTTTTTAACTTAATTGTCTTATGACAAGAATTCTGGTTATGTAGGTTTGGGATACTAACAGGGCCCAGGAACAGGAACAGGAATGGTAGAAAAATCATCTATTAAAGTTGTATATAAAAAAAATAGTTTAAAAATCTATCAATGGCACAAAACCCTTAAACAAGTTGTAATCTAGGACCCTGTTCTACGGACATGACCAATGATTGAGCACATTTTTGCATTAATTACGTACACAAATAAACACAACTGTATCTACCGTTGGCAACAAATTTAACCCTTTTATTTAAAGCTGCTCAGATGGGAAGGACAGTATATATTACTAGCAACAGGATTAGTCACTGCGTGGTGGTGGCGGCTTCAGTCAATACAGCCTTTCAACCTCAAAATCACACGTGTCTGGTCTCCCGGAATGTACGGGAGACTCACAAATTTCAGGTAGTTCTCACAGACCCACAGAACAGCAGGATTTTCTCCCGGATCCCGCCCACCTCCCATATTAGCAGCAAATTGTGTCATTTTGGCCATACCTCGAGTGGCGCAATGATGTGATCGCCGCAAGATTACACAATTTGCAGCCCGTCAATCCCCACTTGACCTCCTATCCGGGAGATGTTTTAAGTTGCTTCAAATGGAAAAGATGAAAAACTTGAGTTCATTAAATGATACATTTCTAATATCTGGAACAACAGATGTGCGATAAGCGATATGAGATCCAGAACCCAACTATATAATATTAAAAAGAAACAATAAAATAATTATATATTATAATTATATAGTGTTTAAGAAGTAGAACATTTTCCAAATAATTGCAATAAAGTTAGTTTTATTTGCTGAATATTTTCCATGTTTTCTTTAATGTAAAAACACATTAAATACACAACAAATAATAACCATATATCATTTGGATAAGGGTATAAAAATAGTGATATTAAAAGTCTTTGATCATAAACCAGTTATAGTCAACCCGATATAATTCAGGGGTCACAAGGTGTGGTCCTATTCAGAAGGGCCGCACGTTACCTTTAATCTTAGTAATAAGATAAAACAATACATCCAAAGAAAGAGACACCTATCTGTAATAACATATCAGGAGATATTTTATACAAGTGTTACAAGCTGTAACAAACACCGCGCAAGTCTTTGTAGAAAATGGTCACAGGATACTTAAATCTTGCTTTTATCACTAAAGGGCTGATTTATCAAACTGTGAAAAGTTCAATTGTCGAGAGAAAAAAAATAAAATCGTATTTACAGTACTTGTACTACAGCAAAACCCTGTTCTGTTATTGCCATCAGGGATGAAATTGGCCTCTATTCTCCATTCAGAGCAGCTGTTTTTGTTTTTAATTATAAGGTATTTTCTATCTTTATCTGGAATTTACACACTTAGCTCTTGAACGTTTTTGTGGCTCTTTTAAAGGATGACATAGCTTCAGATACAAGGTTGATTTATAGAAATGCTATAGAAATCAGCCAAAGCAATCATATGGCTCAGACCGGTTCATCCAGTTTGATTAAGGGTAGATTAAATTAATCAGCTGAAAGGAAGCCCTGCGTGTACACGCTCTTTAATGAGACACTGATCGTTTAAATTAGATTTACACGCTGGGAACTCTCGTGGTTCCTAATCTCCACTGACAGTTCTTAAGCATATCATAAGCTATCCGTCCTACCACTATGTACCTGCCAATGATATAACTTTATGGTTATATGACAATACTTACCCGGATTATGTACACAAATGCAGAAGCCAGTGAAAAGATTTCCAAAATGTATTAAAATAATATCTGGATGGATATTTGTGTGTTAAATGATTATTGAAAGCACTAATTCCACAGAAAAAAAACAAGTTTTTTGTTTGTTTGTTTTTTACATAAACCACTGTGGCGGGCTGTGACAAAAAGAAGAATTTTGGTATTTGCCATCTCCCTTGTCTGTTTTTTCTTCAGGTTGCTATTATCAATTTATATTTCTGGATTACTATGGCAACCACAGTTACATGGCACATGATGTAGTGATCAGAGAGGCTTTGGAACACCCCTCTGAGTTCTGTCTGCGCTGTGACATCTTCCTTCTCCTCCCTCTGCCATCACATGCGGAGAGCTGCGAGCTTGTGTACAGCAGCATATTTGTTTGCCAGAGAGCTTTAGAAAAGGAGATACTGATTTGTAACAGGATAGCTAAGGAAAATCATACATGCTTAGAAAAGGTACTTAACTTGCTATTTAAAGTAAAAAGAGAATCTTCTATGTGTGATTGCTGTGCAACGAGCCCATAAAAGGTACAATGGTTGGCTGATTTGGTGAAGATGACCAAACGTTGCATGGGGCATTGGATTCTATGGATGATAATACTTCAGTCAGTTACAGTAATCACCATTACATTAATACACGCAAATACTATATGCAGAGAAGACCAAGGTTCTTTGTTGACAATAACTCAGCAGAATGTAACTGGGGAGTAACCACAACTTAAAAACTCTAGTAGGGATCTGTCCAGCTGTCCCGTCTGGGGATACGTTTGTCCCATGAGTGGGAATGTTTGGCAAAGGTAGGTATGTAATGGGCAGTCTAGCCCTCTACATCGCTAGGCAGCCCTCTGGGGGCGTGGCCATGCCTCATCACACTGTGGCCACGCCCCCAGTCCCGCTCCTGACAATGGACATGTTTTGAGGCATGCATTATCCTTAGAATTACAACATCCTTTACCTCTCTCTGCATAGTACTTGCCTACACTCCCACCAAGCTCTTTCAAGAATACGGTGTGCTTCATGACCTGCCCCCCTGCGCCCCTAGTGTCATCATCACTGTTCCTATAAAGAAGAAGGAGAGACATTGGGTATAGTCAGGCTATTAGGTTACCAGCGAGGGCATCTAGTACCCTTCTACCAGCCCCTCTACTAGCAAGACTAGAGAGGCTCACCAGCCACTGCCCCAGCGTTAGACCGGGTATTCACATGCTCTAACATTAGCTTAGGTGTCGCAGGCATCAAAGCGTACAGTAACCTTGGCGTAATATAAAGACCCGGCCTGGTTTGGTACACAAGCCAGAGACGTTTTGTTTTTTGTTTTTTTCCCAGGCCAGTGTTGGTCTTCTGTGTAGGTTTCACAATGCTCATCTCCTGTGATCATCTCCTGCCCATGTGCCCACTGGCTGCAGTGCCCGACGCAGGACACGGCTTGCTGGGTGCATGCACTCACCCGTTGGATCACTGCTCCCTCCTGCAGATGTCCATTAACATACCAGTTAAAAATACTAAAATATATGCAAAGCGAAATTATATCATGTTTAGTGCTGATTATTCATAAATGCAAATGTGACAAAATAACATCTGTGCTTCCCGGTAATGACTCATAGCAATCAGCTCTCGATTATTGTCACGTTCGCTCCTGTACTGATAACTCTTGTCATGAAAGAAGAGAGCAGGGTATCTAGGTATATACAAGATTCTGAAGACAACATATTTAACCATTTAACGGTGATGCCCAGATATGAAAGAGCAATTAAATAAACTGTTTAACATTAATATTCAGTATGTCACAGGCTGTGTACTACCGAAATATATATCTGACATAACTGCTCATACATCATACTCTGTTTCACCCATTTGCAGCAGGGTGCCATGTTAGGAGGGAGGGGTTTCTCTGTCTGAGCCAGCAATGTGAGAGTGACAGTCTTGTAGTCTTGTTCTGCAGAAACTCACTGGAGATCATTTACTAAACAGAAAGGGTCAGATTCACGTTCGGACATAGATCCATTTGTGTGTTGTATCTTGCGTGAAATAGCTCTGCGTAAGGTCAGAAACAGATCTTGGGGTATATTTACTAAACTGCGGGTTTGAAAAAGTGGAGATGTTGCTTATAGCAACCAGATTCTAGCTGTCATTTTGTAGAATGTACTAAATAAATGACAGCTAGAATCTGATTGATTGCTATAGGCAACATCTCCACTGTTTCAAACCCACAGTTTAGTAAATCTAGCCCCTTATGTCAGTGAATGTTATTGTATGCATTTTATGTCTGAATGCAAATGACCCTTACGACTGCCTATGACTTGAAGAGTAGACAGGGGGAGGGACGGATCAAACTCAAATTCGGGAGTCTCCTGAATGCTTCGGGAGAGGAGGCCAGTTTGACGCAGGGGCGGACTCAAGACTTAATTTTTAGGGGGGGGGGATTTTGCATAATCACGCCCCTCTTTTATTCTGATAAATTATTGGGATAACCCCACCCACCAGCCGTGATCGGACCCGCCCCTTCACCCATTTTGATCGGCAGCTTGGACCCAAATATAATGAACTTAGTGCTGCTAGGGGGGGCGATTTTTTTTTTTAAATTAACTTTGTTAATCATGTTCTGGGCTAAATCGCATACCATTTAGGATTCTTTAAACCTCAACACTCTTCAGCCTCCAAACCACAGGATAGTAAATCCAGCGACTCGAAGTGCGAAATCACCAGCGATGTGCAGTGGGTTTCAAAACCGCCAGAAAAATGACAGGTTAGTAAAATTTGCACCCTGTAGTGTGCTAAAGCTCACAGTGCGAATTGTTCGAATTACATAAAGGGGCAGGGCCAGTGATGTCACAGCAGCTTAACTGACTGAGGTTTCATCTTTTTGACACGTATTAGATCCCAATTGGAGAACATCCTACAGATGTGGCGTTGGGCTTCATCGCTCTGTAACGTGTGTTATGGAATATCCTAGTTAACTTTACTTTTTAATCGCGCTGCAGTGGAAGGTCAGGGTATAACTGAACCAATTATTTTTATTTTCCTTATAGGAACATTTTTATTTGGGGATTTAGTGGTCTTTTGAAAGAGGCTTCAGACTGCCAGCAAACAGCTCTCATCAGAGATCGACAGACTCGCACAGATGTGACATAAGTTTAGTTGTGATTAAGGCAACGCTAGTATTAGTCAGGAAACCACGTGGAAGTGGTTGTGGGTTATTGAAATGGAGTAATTTTATTCAAAGGAGAAGTATTACTCCCACTGTGTTCTGCATGTACGTAGCCGACATCCTACCCCTGTGTCATGCACAAACCCTGGGCTGGTACCACAAGTCGGGTCCAAGAAGCCTGTGTATGCAGATAGGACACACGGACACTACAGGTATCAGCTTAAAAAAATATTATATCTATTACAAAAATTGGTGAGAACCATTGGCCTAATGAATGCCATGCGATATCCATGTGAGATTTTTACTTTATAAAATAGTCGTCTAAGCACGGCCTACACGTGGAGTCCTTAGACTGGGGCATGAAGAGGTCAACAGGGGAATAAAAAATTAGTGGCCCACTAAACAGGCATTGGGTAGGGCCATTGGGGACTTCCAGGGTACCCGGTGGGCCAGTCCGACCCTGTAAACATTAAAACGTTATTTTCAAATGTATCATGACTGTGATATACAACGTCCTATTCCAATTGGTGGCTGCCGGGAGTTGAGCTTTAGGAAGTACCTTCCCACTGACTGATCTTCCAATGTGTGAATAGTTTCTAGAGATGCCCAGGCTCGGTTTTCTGAAAACTGAATCATCCAAACTTAGGGGATCCGAGTAGACTCACGAGCCGGCTCGGTACTTTTGCGCGTCCTCGGATCTGAATCTAAGTAAAACATCATTGTTGCGTTATCGGATCTCGCAGGTTTTGGATTCCATAAGTACCTCCCTCCCCAGGAGATCCAGTACCATCGCTCACACAGAAACAGGGGTAGCAGAGTTCTTGTCACTGGAGACTGGAGAATGACATCGCTCACACAAACAGGGGTAGCAGAGTTCTTGTCACTCTCCAGTCTCCAGTGACATTGCTCAGTGCCATTGCTCACACAGAAACGGGGGTAGCAGAGTTCTTGTCACTGGAGACTGGAGAATGACATCGCTCACACAAACAGGGGTAGCAGAGTTCTTGTCACTCTCCAGTCTCCAGTGACATAGCTCAGTGCCATTGCTCACACGGAAACAGGTAGCAGAGTTCTTGTCATTTTCCAGTCTCCAGTGACATTGCTCAGTGCCATTGCTCATACAGAAACAGGGGTAGCAGAGTTCTTGTCACTCTCCAGTGCCATTGCCCATACAGAAACAGGAGGGGTAACAGTGTTCTTGTCACTTGACAAAAATTGACTGGAAATTAATGCTATTGAGGTTAATAATAATGTAGGAACAAAAAAAAAAAAAAAAGAGCCAAATTATGTGATTTTAGCAAAAAAAAAAAAAGAAAGGGATTTTAGAGAGAAAAAATAGGGATCTAAAACCAAAAAACACGTGAGGTCGGTTTTACCAAAACAAAAAGTTAATCCATATTCAAAACCAAAACACGGGGGTCAGTGAACTTCTCTAATAGTTTCATATTGAACACTCAGATCCCAAAGTCACCAACGTTTGCAACAGTGTAAAACACTATCAGGGACCAAATGACACATCCCATTGGCTGCCGACACTACTGAAGACTGTTTATTTATGTGCATGTCTCTCTTTACTTTTTCCTTGTCAATTTCTTCAGTCTCACGTACTGTAATGTTACTGATATTTCATATGCTGAACTCAATATAGAAAGATGTAAACATTAAACTTCTATCTATTTCTAGTACTGAGAATCTTAAATTATTACTTGAGTTTAATGGTCACTTAAGTGTCAGGTGTCTTGTGACAAGTGTGCCAACTTAGAGGGGTATTGGGGGGAGGGGGGTGTATAGAGCTCAAAGGGGCCTTAATGACAAAAGTGGGGAACTCCCTAATGAACAAAACCCCCCTCTGGATTACAGATTTCACCTGTTACTCTCTGGATGGCAAAATCCTGGGTGCCACAGAAGAAGAAAAGAGTGCGCTATTTTTAAAATAAACAAAATGTTCCTTGTTTTGTAAATAAAGGGTTTTTGTTTGTTAATTGTCTTCCAGTTCAAGATTCACTAAAATAAAATAAAACACAGAGAAGTGAGAGGGAAAGTGACAATCCCACCACACGAGTGTCAGCTCTTAGGTCAAGTGATTCCACTGCCACATGTAACTATGTGATATGTGCTGGAAGATGTATTTAAGCGACTGTAAACGATCATTTATTTTGTACAAATAAGAGGACCATCACTGGCAACTGTACACCGCTACACCTGCTGCATCCGCTTCACGGTTACTAAATCTGCATCTGCAGGGACGCTCTCAGTTTGCTAATGCTGGTCTGAGACTGAGCTACAGCAACCACCCTTGTCTGTAACTCACTGCATGTATGTATGTAGGTATATAGAACATGAATATTTGGCTGAAAACTGGAATATACCCAGAGGAAACTCGTATATTTGTACCCAAGTCTACAAATGTCAGGTCCTCCCTCAAATGTTGTATATTGTGTTTTATCCCCCCCCCCCAGGCATGAAGGCGGAACCTTCGTTCTGCTCCTTACTTGTCATGCATTTGGGGCTAGGCCAGGCCTCCTCAGGGGAAGAGCGTTACTTCCCGACGTAAGCGCCCTTTTTTAACGTGGTTTTGTCCACATGTCACCACCTCATCATTCTTCTCCATCATCTTCATCGCCACATCCTTAATCTTCATCGTCTTACTGTTCTAAAACCTCTCGATACACAACGTTTCTGCTAAACACCTTATCGCTGTGCTCAATCAGTCTTCCTTGAAGGGCAGTATTCATAACCTGCACTTTCACATCACTGCTTCTCCGTACTCGTGAAAATGGACATACAATTGTCCATGACCAAACACAGGCTCTGGTAAATAAATACCCATACGGTCAAGAGTTTAAACCCTCAACTCGTAAATTTAGCCTTTACTACCCCTCCCATGGGGGGGAAGGGGGGGGTGATGGAAGTTAACTGACTTCACTATTATAATTTTGTCAAATAATGTCAGTATACCAAATTTCAGGTCAATTGGATGAGCCCTTTCTGAGAAAATAGTTTTTTCCCCACACACACACTAACACACGCCGCTAGGCTTTTATATATTAGATACTTGTGGTTTCGGTCTCCATAGATCCATTAATTTGGGACGGTGTAACAAGGAGGCGATTTGTATCTCTCTGCCCATGACCAGGTTTATATCATTAGCGCCGGGCGATGGATCCCGAGAAGAAGGCTGCAGTCACAGGCTCATCTGCTCGCTGGATGACTAATGTGTCGGCGTTTTTTGGAAAAAGCATCAAAGATTTACAGCAAAGACTAAAACCGCAGCCCTGGAATCACAAAGCTTTAAATCAAAGTCGCTGTGTTCACATTATCTCTGCCAGACACGCAGAAAAACAACATTTGGTGTTCTAGAACGGCACTTCCAACATCCTGGTCATTTTCAAAAAATAAAAAAACAACATAACTGTTATATTTGGGTGTGATTTGAATAAGCAAATTATTTGTTATGTTACATTCTCAATTACAATCAAAGGTCTGGTGATGAAAGGGGACCATGTCTGAGTGTCTCTATCTCCTCCATTTTAGGGGCTGAACTGATACTGACTAAGGCCTAGTGACATTATTGAGGCAGAAGGCACACACTCTATGGCTCAGTGAGGTCACTAGTATGGAAACAGCTAATGCAATATGGGAAGTCATACTTGCCGACTTTTTCTACAGAGGGTGATCCTGGGGGAGAAGCCATGCGACAGGGGGTGTGGTGACGTTGTTGCGTCACCATAGCCCCGCCCCCACTATGGGGCTTAATGACACGATTAAGTCCCGCCCCCGCCATTCAATGCAGTGAATTTTGGCGAATCTGGGAGGTTTGCCTACTCTCCCGGGAGTCCGGGAGGACTCCCCGAAATTCGGGAGCCTCCCAGGAATTCCGGGAGAGTAGACAAGTATTCCTTACACCCTGTATGATTACCTGCAGCTTGTCTCTGTACTGAACAACTTTAATTCTATCTGCATTACATCAGTGCCTTATAGTCAACCATCCATAGTACATGATGCGGCCTTGAAGGAGTGGTTTTAGGGGAGGGGTGAGGGCTGGGAGTAGCCCAGCACTTTGGAAGAATTCATGCCGCCGGGGAAACTGGCACGTACCAACAGGACGTATCTGCATAATATACTCATTTCCATACCGTGCATGGGCACCAGAAACGCCAATGCCTGGAATGAGGCGGCCAAGTGTAAGTGGAGCACAGTAAGGGTGACATAGTTAGACGCAGAGACGTATCTCTTGTGGGTATTGGATGGCTGGTGGCGATCAGCCGCTTCTGACTCCTCCAGCTGATAGTACTTCATTCTGTAGCCTTGGGGTGATATTATATCAAGTCACAACAATCTATTCACATTACTTATGTGTCAAATACATTTGGAGAACGGCAGGAAACGTGATTGGATTTTTAAAGTGTTAAACAACAGATGTGAAGGTGTATTTGATCACATTTTATACGGTACATACGACTTTTGTTACAGCTGTCCAGACAATATTCTCTCTTGTGCATACGACACTTCATTATATTATATTATATTATATTGTATACAAATGGGATAATGTGACTTTAGCATTTACTGCCGACACGGTCAAACCGCATCCCCAGGGTATCGTGGGGCATTCGTCAAAAACGCCGTTATTTCTGGCGCTGGACGCATCTCGAATCAACATATACATGTAAGTACGGAGTTACCCGCCACTAGAGTGACTGCTGTCCACGGCTGTCGTACGGGCCAGAAGCGCCACTTCACGGACTGTGTCGTCTCTACTACCTGAATGCCTGCGAGAACAATCTTTTGTGCATAACTCAAGAGATCACACAGCGCACTCGCTCCAGCATCCAGTGGCCTGGAACACTTCCAACGTCCCAACGGTACCATGGTCTGACGAGCGGAACATTTAAGGTGTTCCTCAGTCGTGCTTTGTTAAAGGAGGGAGAGTGACTGCAAGTGCTCCCGAGGAGTGACGCATGCAAGCTGGAAAGTGTCCGGTTCATGGATAAGTGGGTCAGGTGTTTAAAACCCCAGAGGGGAGAAGTTCACCATATAAATAAGGTTTGTATTTTACATCTGTCACAAGATATTCTCTGACTATTATGTTCTATCATCATGTCGTGTCACATGCATAGCAGTAATATATTTTCCGGTCTAGTTAGAGCGGTGGTAATCTTTTTCACAATTACTACCATTCCGACACCGATGAGTCTTCCACTTAAAATCTGAATCTGTGAAAAAACAATGTAACAACCTCTATAACTTTTAAGTTAAAGCAGCAATGTCAGGACCCCGCAGGTTAAGTGTTTAAACACGTAACCTGACATTGCCACTTTAAATTGAAAGTGATAGAGATCGCAATGACGCAAAATTCTAGTGACTAGTCGGAATAACTTGCGGTCAGCATCCTGCTGCGATCGGAGACCTACAGCGTCGGTATGGACTATGGAGGCAAGTCCGCTTATATTTAAATTATTTTTTCACAGATTCGGAGGCAGTACGCAGACGTCACCCTATGCTCTGTTGCTAATAAACGGGCCAGTTGAATTTTCCCTCCGCATTGGGGTGTCATTTACTGTACAACTTCATACTGAGTCAGGCAGGTTTTCCCCAAGTTAATCCCTGGTAGAAGACAAATACTCTACTACCGTGAGGACTCTGGTCACGACTTAGGTGGAGACTCTGCCCCAAGAGATGGAGGCAAGACATTACCCTGACACAGAGAGACATCGATTACCAGCCCAGGGCCAGGCAGGTCCCACGGGCTTCATATGTAATAAATCAGTTGTGGGGAAAAAAAAAAAAAAAAAATGTTATTTGCATCCTTCGTGGTTGTTGCTTCTGCAATTTACAGTGAAGAAATTGTCATTGTCAAGGATTTGAATCCACCACAGCTCTAAAGTCTCCTGAAGGCCACGGAGGAGGCTAGTAAATAAATATTTCACACTGCACCTTTAGAAAGAATGTATTATAAAGTACAAGTTATTGAAGTATGAAGGTTTATTTTTGTATAACGTTTGTCTGTTAAACATCTTCCCTTGTATCGAAAATTCAAAAATCTAAATTTGACTTGTTCAGTGACAAGAGGCTGTGTCAGCTAACAGGACCCAGATGTCTCCAAATAAACTCAGCGTTTGGAAGCGAGATCCCCTAAAAGGTGATCCATGCCACGGAGATATACAGACGGAGCAGGGGGATAAGCGGACGACTCATCTTGGATAAAGCGATGTTACAACTGTTAAACATTCTGGAATGCTGCCATGTATTTTTTTTTCGTTGTGTTTACATTACAATAGGACAATTTATGTGGTGTGTAGAGATTCACTCCATAAATTCCTTGTTCTCATTCCGTTAGCTGCCAACTCTGCATCCACCTGGGAAAAGGGGGGGCGGGGGATCTGGTAAGTTACGCGCACAGTATCGCTCATGTGGGTAGCGCTCCGTCTCTGCACAGCCACGCCCCCTGGCTTAATCTCAACGCTTCTCAAAGGTCCAGAGCACCAAAACCGCTTATGTATAAGCGGCGCTGATGGCAAAGAGACGGTACACTGCCCGGCTGAGCCAGTCCAATGCTCTTTGGGCGACAAGATCCAACTGGCATTGCCCACAGAGGGTAGCTGGATATATTAGACAGGGCTTCTGTGAATAGTGTACATATTTCTTATTAAACTGCTAAATCTTTGAAGAATATGGGTATTATGAAGAAACACAATGGATGAAAAGATAAACAAAAAAAAAAAGGTACATAACTAATTAAAAGGGGACACCATTAAATTGAACATTGTCCCCCCTTCTATTGAGCAAAAAAAAAAAAAAAGAAGAAAGAAAGAAAGAAGAAAGAAGAAAGGAAGAAAGAAGGAAGAAAGAAGAAAGAAAGAAGAAAGAAAGAAGGAAGAAGAAGAAGTATTTGATAAAGCTGCACCTATGCAAAAAATTTTACTAAGGTGCTCGGCCCCTGCCATGGCTGTGAAACAGAACTGGCAAATCAATTTTGTTTACTAATTTTAAGTGGCGGCACAAGGTGTGTGGTCTAATCGCAAGCCGCTTGTGACAAGTCCACCCCCACCACCCTCGATATTCGGCAGAGCTGTAAGAGGAAAGAAGGAATTTCGGAGGCTTCTCCGATCAGTAGTTTTTCCTGGGGCTCCTCCAGCTACAACCAGGCGGTAGTGCAGGTTGAAGGGAGATATAAGCCGGACCACACTACAATCCACTGGATGATGAACGCACACACAGGCTGATCACGACCAACTTCCGGCTGCGTTTAGAGACGTGTTAGATAATTAGGAGATTGATTTTGATAAGACTACCAGGCATAGGTCTAATGCCAGGACACTCTGCAAAACAGGAATTGTGGGTTTCTAGATTGTACGAGTATGTTCTTTTCTGTAAAGCAGAGTTATTGCAATTCTCTAGCTTTATTACATCTAATCAAGTGCCATATAATCCTAATCAGTGAGCATCTGTGCGCTTGTAACATTTCTGTTCATCGTTTCCGACTCAAATCACCTCCGACCACCTTCCTCCCCCCCCCCACCAAAACACCTTCCTCCCCCCCCCCCACCAAAACACCTTCCTCCCCCCCCCCCACCAAAACACCTTCCTCCCCCCCCCCCCACCAAAACACCTTCCTCCCCCCCCCCACCAAAACACCTTCCTCCCCCCCCCCCCACCAAAACACCTTCCTCCCCCCCCCCACCAAAACACCTTCCTCCCCCCCCCCACCAAAACACCTTCCTCCCCCCCCCACCAAAACACCTTCCTCCCCCCCCCCACCAAAACACCTTCCTCCCCCCCCCCACCAAAACACCTTCCTCCCCCCCCACCAAAACACCTTCCTCCCCCCCCACCAAAACACCTTCCTCCCCCCCCACCAAAACACCTTCCTCGCCCCCCTCCAAACTCGTGCCCTATAATCACTGGTTCACAGTGGAACTTAGGGCACAATGGTAAGTGCCTATTGGAGTCTGTTTGATAAGAGCACTTGGACCATGTCAAGCTCCTTAAATACAGCCGTAATTCGGAATGTTTAAGTTCTAAATGGGCCTCTTTTTACGCATCCCACTTTTGCCCACTTATTCGCAGCGATAGCAGGTGAATTAACGTGGTAATTTACTACTGAAGTCATGCAGGGACAGTGCATCTTTCTAACGTTAACTCTGGGTTTTTCTCGGAGTCTTTACTGCGCATACACGTATCATTTATGTATATTAACGCAGAGGAGAGCAGGAAGGCTGCGGAGAGGGATCCAAAGATCTCTCTACCACAGTGTTTCTCAACTCCAGTACTCAGGGAGCACTAACAGTGCAGGTTTTCCATATCTTCTTGCTTAAGCACAGGTGTATTCATTACTGAGAGACACATTCTAACAGATCCACAGGTGGTAGAATTATTTCCCTTGTCACCTGGAAAGCACCGTTATGGGTCCTGAGGACTGGAGTTGAGGAACACTGCTTTACCACAATGCTCTTCCCCATAGGATCGAAAGGCTTAGACCATCTTCAGATGGCGTTAGTTATCGGGGTCAAGTTCCGAAAAGCTAAGCTTTTTGGAGCTTGATACATTTGCCCAGACCGCAGTGCCCATTGAGTATTACGGGTATTGTAGTCTGGGAACATGTATCAAACTCTGAAAAACTTAAGCTTTTTTAAGTCAATTAACTAACTGATCTCAGACCAGCATAACTACGAAAAGCTAAGCCTTGCAGAAAAAGCCTTTTCTGCCTGGCTGGTGACTTGGCCCCTTAGAGGCTTATTGATCAATAAACCCCTTTGTCCTGCAAAAATCCGGAATTTTTTTTTTAAACTTTTTTTTTTTTTTTAACCAACATGTGAATCTGAAAGTTCTGGCCTCTCCATTCCTCTGTGCCTGCGTGAGCCAACTAGCGTCTCACACATGCGCATATCAGCCCAGCAAAGTGGCTAGATAGCCCTAACCACCCTGACGATATTCTTTGATCACCTGCCGGTCTGCAAATGTAGATACAGATTTTAGACATCACAGGCAAATCACACCTCCAGTGATAGCAGCGATAAGACGATAAGCCATCAACGTAGAGGACAAAATGAGAAAAGAGCTATTGCTGGCAATATTTTCACCGACAAAAGGCTTTTCGTCCTTTGATAAACCGGCCAGCGTAACATATATTTACTTTAGCACAGCTCTCGCTGAGTAATCCATCTAGAGCCGTAACTAGAAATGTTGACACCTGGGGTAAGAAGGAAATGTGACGCCCCTCCAAAAGCTCAATTTTAACTAAATTAATCTAAAATATTAATTCCCTCAGCCCCCCCTTCAAGTTGCGCGCAGAGAGCGCGGCCGCCCCTCTCGCACAGCCCTAGTTAAAGCCCTGAATATCATTAGGGGCATTGTAAGGGGCTACATGTACCCAGGGACCCTGTCAAATTGGCCTTGGTATATCACAATTCTCCAGGATATAAACTCGCATTACAAGCCTACAAAGCGCTCACAATGCTTTCATTTTACAGCAATTTTTCCATTATCTTTGGAAACGTCAAGTCTTCAAAGATCATCATATCTCTATTTGTGCGTCCTCTCTGAGAGCCTGCGAGATGTTACTGTCCCGGTTAGATGGTCTGGGCCCGTTGACAGGTTCATGAGCAATCTGCGCTTACAGTAATTCAATTAATAGAGGGGAAACCCTTTGGGAATCTCTGTAGTAATTTTATTTTACAGAGACAAAAATTAAATTGTAGGTGAAATAGGCCACGGCTATATTATACTAAGTGCACAAATCCTGTATAAAGGGAATTTCCTAGTCTGGCTTCAAAAAGTGGGCAGCACGGTGGTTCAGTGGTTAGCACTTCTGCCTCACAGCACTGGGGTCATGAGTTTGATTCCCGACCATGGCCTTATCTGTGTGGAGTTTGTATGTTCTCCCCGTGTTTGCGTTGGTTTCCTCCGGGTGCTCCGGTTTCCTCCCACACTCCAAAAATATTCTGGTAGATTAATTTGCTGCTTTCAAAATTGACCCTAGTCTTTCTGTGTGTGTATGTTAGGGAATTCAGTCCCTGCTCCTATGGGGCAGGGACTGGTGTGAATGAGTTCTCTGTACAGCGCTGCGGAATCAGTAGTGCTATATAAATAAATGGTGATGATGATAATGATTGATCTGTACAGTGATCACTAGCATTTCAGCTAACAGATCAACTGACCAACATCACGACTGTTTTTGGTCTAAATTTTATCTGCAAACATAGCTAACAATGGATTAGTTCAATACAGTAAATGATCAGGGTAATTTCCATCTAATGCACCCGTTTCTACAGCCAGTGTCTGTAGGGTTGCAGAAGTTTACTCCATCTGCCGGGAGTAGTTGGGTGGAGTATGGATGAGGTGCAACGCTCTGCGCCAATACACAAACCTGACGATTCCCTTTGTAGAACAAGATTTTCCTTAATGTCATAGAGCGATGGAAAAGATGCTTTTATAGGGGAGTTCCATGTTTTGCAGAAAGGTGAACAACCTTTACCTCCAGTTAAAAAAGATTTTAATTTTCAGGCCCCTATTCGGTGCCCTGCTAATGAATGCCACTTTAATGGTATGTGCACCAGTAGAGGTGTACGTATCACTGAAAGGGGGAAGTGCAGATCAGTGCTTTGGAAGGGCTGGACACGCCCCTGAGGAAATGTGTCACTCCTCAATTTGATGTTACCACTCCCCTGCAGAGCATGACCACACCCCTTCTCATGCAGAGTTGTAGCTGCATGACAAACGTGACACATTTCTCACAGTCTTCACAATTCATCAGACATAAATGGTCCTGACACAGTAGGAGACTGGACTTTGATGTGATATGTTTAATGCTTTCAGAATAGCCTGCCAGTCTGCAGATGTAGATACATATTAACTGTCCACGTGCATCTCCAAAGACTGTGAAGTTGTAGAACCTTAAGATGCGCTAGATGAACAACTGGCCACTCGCTTTATTTCGGTGCAGAGCACCAGGGCGTCAGACATGTTAAAGCATTTGAGAGTATAATCAAGGACTTGTTCTGCAAATTGCATGATTAAGGACCCACCCTCTTAACATGAAGAGTAGGCCTAGGAGAAGAACTCTCCCGAGAGTCTGAGAGCACTCCCCGAAATCCTAGAGTCTCCTGGACGTCCCAAGAGAGCAAGTATGGTTGAGAGGCATAAAAATGTAGCTTCTCCCAGTAAGCCGACAGCCATGGCCCAACTTCTAACATTTCAAATGACCAAAAAAGAACACTTGTATCACATCTATTGTCCGTTCTATTCCTTTAGACCTAAAGTAACGTCCTGTAATCAACCATAAAGACAATGTTTTGTGTAGGTCCATTGTATCTTTCCGAGAGCCTCGCACAGCAGCTAGGGTCCAACAGTCCCAAGGCCGCCATAGGTGGAGTGAGGTGCTGCTAAGGGCCCCTCGTTCCTCGTCAAAGCCCCCAGTGTATATGTGAGTTTTTCACCATTGGGAGGTACATGTGGGCTTCTTACAAAATTCTGCTATAAGGGCCACATATATCTAGTTATTCCCCTGAATGGTCCTATAGACCAGGCCCCACCAAGCCCGCCCTGTAAATGACTAAAGAAATTGAACCATTAAACACATTCAGGTGCATATACCTACAGACATTTTAAAAAGCAAAAATCGGCACACACAAATAAGCCACACCCCTAATCCACCCACAATATGACTAGCTCCACCTACACCAGGCCCATATTGCTGTGAGGCCACACACACTTCTGAGGACAAAATAAAATAGGGACTGTTGGGAGGTTTGCACTTATGAAAACTAGTGCAGTGGAGGGGGGGTATGCCGTTGCCAATAGCAGCCAGATATTAGCTTTTATCTATAATGCACACAACAAAAATAAATCTGATGGGTTGCTATGGCGACCACAACATAAGTTAATACAAATACCACCCATTAAAAAATGAAAAGAGGCATTTCTCCAATATGATGCTTCTATCATGTCCTGTGTCACAACGCCCACACGTATTTTTTAGGAGTTTGTTTATCCGTCTTCTACTGTCCCCGTGTGGACTGAAGCAGACAAAATGTTGCCAGGGAGAAGATGCCAATGACATCTCAGGTGAGCGCATCGTCTGCCCTAGCCAGACATGACTGCGTGGTCCCCGGACGCCATTTATCCGGAGAGAAGGCCCCAATATGCAGACAGGGACTTTTTAGCCTTAATGAGGAGAGGGATTAGCGTCGTCCCAACAGACTGACACTAGAAGCAAAGTCTTATTCATGGACATAATCTTACAGTTCGTACCTTATGCAATATTGTATCACCGAATCCAAACACAAACATGCTCATAAAAAACGGATTAATGATCAGAAAAGCGCTGGATAATGTTCTTAGAGATCTTAATTTTGATCAGGGTTTTCCCAACCACCATCGTATGTGCTCTTTGGCTTCTAGAGTAACAACCAAAATCGCTAAAATATCTTTAGATCTCTACAGCTGACCGACCGGCTGCAAAACTGTTTAAAACAAAGTGACAAATGTCAATGAACCTCCAGCCGGATGTCCTGTACCCGGTGGTTGGAGAGCTGCCCAACAGCTTCTATTACTCTTTAGATGGAGGAAAGTCCTTAGCAGGAATACTATAGGTCCGCTAGAAGCTACGACTCCCTCCAGGACAACCATTAGCAGCTGATGAGTGAACCATACAAATCTGTGCACATTTCTTAAAGATTTTCCTAGTCCAATGGCTTAAACAGAGGTAACAACAACACAGCCTTTAAATGTGAATTTTCCTCACAGTTACCAGTCAAATGAAACAGCTTTGGATAGAGCTGAAGTTTGTCTGTATCCAGCAGAGTGATGCACAGAAGAGGCCGAGCTGCCCTAATATCTGGGCTCTTTTCCTTTGTCTATGCTGTACTTTGCTGGCTGGTTTCTCCTATCTCCCAGTAACTGCGCACGCTGACTCAGTGCTCCCCCCTCAGTCTTCGGTCCCTATTTATTAATCTATGGCGATAGCAATTACCACAGCAATAGAAAATCAATTATTGACACAATTTAATAAGAAAATATCTATATATATATATATATATATATACACACATACACGCAAGTTAACCCGTGCATGATACTCATGCATTCTAGTCAAATCAAGCTACTTAAGGTGTTAAAAAGGTTCTTGTCATGCATTTGGGCCTAGCCCAGGCCTCCTCAGGGGAAGAGCGTTACTTCCCGACGCAAGCGCCCTTTTTTAACGTGGTTTTGTCCACATGTCACCACCTCATCATTTTTCTCCATCACGTCATCCTTCATCTTCATCGCCACATCCTTCATCAAGCTACTTAAGGTGTTAAAAACTCCCCACTGTCACCCCTGGCAACCACCAACCACTCCCAACTGTCACTTCTCCTTTAAGAAATATATAGGTCAGTGTATAACTCTGCCCAGCAGGTGGCGCTGCAGCTTGTTTTTTTTTTTTTCACACACGCCACTAGGCATTTATATAGTAGATATAATTTTGATATATGTTAGCCACTGGAAAAGATGCTTTAATTTAAATTAAGAAACATTTTTGCCTCTATTATCTTCTGCTGTATCGCTATCCTGAGATGGCAATAACGAAAACTGTGATTATAGGTGTGGCGTTGGACACCTCCAACTCAGCATAGGTGAATGAAAAACGTTTTTTTTACGGGCGGCATTTTTTAGTGTAAAATTACACCCAACATGCGTCCAACGGGGCAACAGGCCCATATTGTCACTCATTGACGGTCTTTATTTTCAATCTGGCTTCTCCTTGCTATGCGCAGGCTTACCTGTGAAGCTACTGCGCCTCTATGTTGGTAATGGGCTGGGAGGGCTATGCTGGCCTATGGTGTCACAGCCCAGCTTTCCCCCCCTCCCAAGAGCAAAAGATCTCATCCCTGCTCCACACAAGGTAAGAAGCAGGGCCTGTGGGGGGTGCCAGCTCTGAGGAAGCGGCCCCTCGTGGGAGGGGCCAGAAACCAGGAAGCTGTCCTATAGGCCAGGGTCAGACATAATGAGACCAGAGGCCCCTCCCCACATACTCATACTATATAAATAAACTCTGGGGGGAAAACAATTCTTTAAGCTGCTCTATTACTTCATGGGAGCCTCCAGGATATAAGGAAAACTCCACCCCTGCACATGCTAGATGGCTATACTGCCATTACTATACACACATGCTGTACATCTACCTAGCATGGATGGCATGCATGTAACATGCATGACAAATAGTTATAGTACAACCATTTAGCATGTGTGATTCAATGTGCAATTTGGCAGATCTGAAGATGCCTTTTAGGAAAGGGGCATCCGAGAACAAATTTATATATTACACATTTCTGCAAATTGTATATAAATCAGCACATTTGCATCCTACCTCCCCAACTTCTCCCCATACCAGACAGGTAATTCTAGCCCCCCCCTCCCACCAGACACCACCATTTCCTCTTTTTACCAAAATTAAATGTATACACACTTCCTGTGAGTGATCACATTATTATTATCTTTTATTTATAAAGAGCCTAGTTCTCCACATAGTGAAGTACTGAAAACCTACATCGGATTAGGACTGGACTATATACTAACCAACCGAATGAGATGTGCGATGAATACTATCCACCAGAATGGTATCTGCTTTGTATATTTGCCATCATTCAGCTTTGTATCCCAGGTTACCAGAAACAAATCAATTGAAAGTGAAGAGTTTTATGCACCAAATAGTGTCTGCTATTCTCCAGGTCTATAAGTTGCCAATTACCTGGTGGTGGTGCCGCTATAGACGTAATTTAGGCCACGCTTTTGGCGCAATGCCGCGCATCAACGGGCCAAAAGGGGTTGGGTAAAAATCATCATCATTTATTTATATAGCACCACTGATTCCGCAGCGCTGTACAGAGAACTCACTCACATCAGTCCCTGCCCCATTGGAGCTTACAGTCTAAATTCCCTAATATACACACACACACACACACACACACAGACAGACCGAGAGAGAGAGAGAGAGACTAGGGTAAATTTTTGATAGCAACCAATTAACCTGCCAGTATGTTTTGGAGTGTGGGAGGAAACCGGAGCACCAGGAGGAAACCCACACAAACACAAATGACGTGATTCAGGATGAGGGAGGACAGCCTGCTTTCCCGGGAATCCAGGAGAATTACCAAAAATTCAGGAGTCTCCCAGATATTCTGGGACAATAAGCAAATGTAGTTCAATGTACAATACACCAGACAGCAAAATATATTACAAACGGTTATTTGCAATGCCTGCCCAATGGGATCGGGACACTTGCTCTAGCTTGTACCCCGGGCCAATAATTATCGACTTGTGATCAGAGGAGGGGTATAAGGCTGAACACATAGAACAGTCCATGGTTGGATAGAGAGCATCTGTTTAATTCACATAACAGTATGGAAAGTCTGACACTTCTGCTCCGGTTACTTGGGGTGTGGGAGGGGGGCACAAATAGGACCCTTTGAAAATATCTTGTTGCTTAAGCTGGGTACACACTACAGAAATTTCGACCAACTTTTTATGCCGAGCGATTTTACATGCGATCGATGATCCGATCGCTCGGTTCATGGACCGCATACAAACTAGCCTTGTTTAGGACAATAAAGGGAAGAGCGGACGTCCCTTTAGCGACTTTTTACAGACATGTTGTCGTGAGCAATGACTGTAATTTTGTACTCACAGTTGTGGATCGGTCGGAAGTTTATACACACTGCACAGCGGAAACGAGATTGGACCGAAAATATTAAACGGTATGACCAACCAAATGAGGCGATAATCGTCCATTTGGGCAGACTTTCAACCATCGTGTCACTGCACACACTGACCCGACTTTTGAACAAGCGGTCGTATGTCGGCTGTTTGAGCCAATTATTGGATGAAAACAGTGTAGTGTGTACCCAGCTTAACACACACAGGAGGCAGATATTATGCGGGTTTAACCAATATACACGATAATGCAGCCAATTAATTCACTAGGAGCCAGTGTCGAAGCTGACACATTGAATGACCGATATTAATGAAGCATGGCTCCTAGTGAACGGATAGATTCTCATGGATAATGGCTGCCTTTGTTGTGAGCAAACAGCAGATGCTCTTTAAAGGAGAGTTGTCTACTCTCCCGGTAATTGTGGGAGACTCCGGAATTAGGAGGGAGCACCTTTTATTTTCATTCATCACCTCTACATATCCTGGAAGGCAGAAAGCACTTAAAGTGGACCTGACAACTACACATAACTGCACATTTAACAGATATCTGGACCAACAATACATAACTAATCATATGTTGCATTTACGGTGTGCAGGGATAGATTGGCCATAGATTTCAGCGGGAGTTCTCCCAGTAGGCTGGTGGCCCCCAATCCATCACAGCATTGTCTTACAGTTGTTCATCCATTTTTTTTTTTCTAACTAGAAATTGTCGGGCATAGGAGGCCATCCACAGCATAGCTCTGGATTCTGGTGGCTGGCCCTTCCCCCGTATTCTATGCATGCGCGGAGCAGCCTGATCTGTTCCCCTATTCCCACCCCAATGACATACATGCAGTGACCTATTTGTGCAGAGGGAAGGAATACAGCTCCAGATTGGAAAAAGTTAAGTGTGGGTGCGACTACTGGCTCTTAACGTAATGTGGGCAGGGAGAGGAGGCTATTCTTAATCTTTCAGTGATGATGGCTATTAATGTAATGTTGTAATGGTTGGGGGGCTGCTAATGTGGGACTGGTTGGGGGAAAATTATGCCTATTTACTAAATATGAATGCTAATAATTTACTCTTGGGGTTGGTTGGGGGGGAGGGAGGTCTCAAGTGTTTACTTGTTGAACACTATCCCTTTTCCAAACAGGGCCCCAACATTCCAGGACCCAGAAAGGCAGCTTCAGAACTTAAGACACCAGCAGCCGCAGGGAGTGAAAGCTGCAGTAATAAGTAGGAGAGCAGCTCAGTATGGCTGGACTGCTCCGAATATGGAGGACTGTCCTGCACAGTGACAACTTTGTTCCGAATACAGGGACCGTCGGGAAATATGGACCTCTTCATGCTACTTTTCTCGAGGAAGGACCGAACAGCGTTGTGGACAGCATTGCCATTGTGTTTGAAGGGGAAGGATTTGGAGGACGAACTAACATGGTCTAAAGCAATAACCGGTACGGCAGCATTGCGGCACTCACATGGGCCGGGCACCATCACCTTGATCCCGCCTATAAGGCAATTTTAAATTACCCATCTGCCCCTGACAGTGTGTTACCGTTTCCTCTGTAATGTATTCTAAGCTGGCACACCCAAAAAATACTGGTAGCGCAATACACCCCTTGTTTCACCGGCAGATCCATCATATCCCCGGCTCTTTCGGGTGGTGGAGATGGGGTTCTACAGATATAGCGATAAGCATCTGAACATACAAACATCTTTATCCTAACATAGTCTAACAAACATATATGTTCTTTACTCAGAGAACGTCTTAAAAGCAGAACATGGATAATAATATTAATTATACACAAACTAGCTTAAATGAATCAGGTCTATTTGGGTCTTGTCATATGAAATGCATTACAAAGGTCCAGTTATCCCGATTTACTAAAATTGCTACAAAAAAAACTTAAAAATAAAATAAAAAAGTAATCCAAATTTGCATTTTTGTTTTAAAGAAATGCTTATGAGCAACTCTGACCATAGATTTCCTAAACCATTTTGCAGAAGTCAGATACTCTACATAAACAAATATAGAATAAATGAAACTTGAATTTGGATTTACGGTCACTGTCACATATAGTTGCTTTAAAAATAGGAAGGAAATTTCAGAAAGGGAAGTCGATCTTTCGCATACTGGACTATAATTCTAATAAAATAACATAAAACACAGCTCCAACCAGGGATAACACTCACTAAAGCTTAATAATGCAATGAAAGGTAGATTGCAACACACCATGAATACACAATGTGGGGGTGTCCTCATCTCTACATTGGGTTTTATATTATAGATATGATGATTGTATTAATTCAGTAAAAGGACAGAGCGGACCTTTCAGTTTTGAAGGACTATCAGAGCTTTTCCCTATACAGAATCTATAATTGAATGATTTCATACCAGACGAGGGCCAGATGGTGACAAAGAGGATTACAGATTTTTTTTTTCCAAAAGCTCTGGAACTATATTTAATGAAAATCCGGCCAATATAACAAATTTATTAAAAAAATCCACTGGAGTCTCGTGGTTGCGATGCTGGATAAAGGTATTAGCGAGCCCTGTGTGTGAAGTCTGGAGACTGTTCCATTTTGTGTGCCCAATGGGATTATTCACATGAATCAGTTTGTGAATGAGACGGATCACAAATCACCTCTGTGGATGGCAGTCCTTTACAGCAACAAATAAAACAATTGAATTGATTACCATATCCAGTTTATTTCAGCAGCTTCCTTACCAAACACAGAAACACCCTAAATTCAGCTAATTTAAAAACAGATATTTTTTTTTGGCCCTTAAAAATGCTAATTAATGCAAATACCTTTCATAAATCCACAGGATATCTGCAAAAGCAGCAGATGGAAAAGTCAAAAAGCTAAATGCAAGCCGTGATGTCTCATCTTCTATAGCATCCTAAATCTCAAATCCTTAACACTTTCACTGACAAATGCATCAGTATCACGGTATAACACATGTAGACAATAGCAGTAAGAAATGGTAGATGTGGTATACAAGGATGAATAAAAATTCTTCTGATTTAAGGGGTGTGGCTTATTGCAAGAATACATCAAAATGCAATGACCACACCGTAACCATGGCTACGGAACTGAAATAGCTTATAGATGATGCTGTATAATGCACACTGAATTTGCAGGATAGAGGTTTAAACAGACAATTAATGTTTTTTTCTGTAAATGCTATGCACAGCTGCATAATGCATCAATAATTATATATATATATATATATATATATTATATATATATATATATATATATATATGCCATAGGCTTCCTAATATTTTCCATATCTGCAGGTTTTTCAATTTTCCTTTTCTGCAAACAGCCATTACAAATTGTCTATTAGCAGAGCCGTCATACAGAGGGTGCATTGTATTTCTGAATGGCATTAGCAAAAAAATAAAGAAAACAGTGATTTTTAGCTAAATGGGTTGCCACCCCCTTCCTTGGTCCTCTCCCCCAATCTGTGCACAATGGTACACTCTTTACTCCAACATATTTAAAGCCCATATGGCAATTCCAATAAATATAGGATGCACCGTCTTTAAATGAAGCCTTTAAAAAAAACCACAACATAAACAGCAACAATCACCCTGCTAATTAAATAGGATTAAAAATGAAATATCACAGCACACCAGCAGTGAATAGGATGCATGCAACTAAACATATCCAACACTGTGTTAATGACTGTTCTGATTTTTCTCTGGAGAGCAACAAAATGGTAGTTATGTTATTTTACTGGTAAAATCAGCACAGAAAGAAAAATACTATGCACAAAAAAACAAACAAACAAAAAAAACTCCTTTCCCCTATTAGGTGCATATAAATGTACATTTAAAATAAATGCAAAAATAAATAAATAAAAATCACCATCGACCATGTTTTGTTAAACAATGACAAATAAATGATACAAAATGTTTCATGCAAGAGTATTTGTTATATAAAGAAAAAGACAATGCAATGGGGTTTTTACCTTGGTTTTGCAGGCTGTGTAACCAAGCCCCTGCGTGCAGCTCTGTAGGAAGCAGTACAGAAGCTGTATGAAAGCAGCAATAAGCCCAGATAGAGAAATCTCCACCCATCTTTTTTTTTACTCAACCCTCAGGAAATTAAAGATCACCCACTTCCTCTAGACTGAACATGGGCTCCTGGGCTGGTCACATCTGTCTGCCTCTCCTGCTGCACGTCAGCTGAGTGCTGGGCTGTGTCCTGCACTTATTACTCTGCCTCTAGTTTTACTATGAGGATTTGGGGGATACTCACCTCCTCAGGGCACAGCCAGAGCATCCTCAGCTGAATGCTGCTTCTCACTTCTTGTTTTTCTCCCCTCAAAGTGCCATCTGCTGTGTGCTATGGGTGTTCCCTGGGATGAACACATGCATGATTAAGGAGCAGAGGCTACATCATCTGCTTGCAAAATGGGATTTTTTTTTCTCTTTCAGTCCCTAGATTAGAAAACTGTATTCAGTGATTAAACCCTGGCAGTA
This sequence comes from Mixophyes fleayi, assembly GCF_038048845.1. Taxonomy (NCBI): domain Eukaryota; kingdom Metazoa; phylum Chordata; class Amphibia; order Anura; family Limnodynastidae; genus Mixophyes; species Mixophyes fleayi. The sequence goes on along the minus strand of NC_134413.1, from coordinate 6,998,593 downwards.
CAATGAATCTCTGGCATCAAGCAGCCTATTGTCCTGGCTGTAGAAACAGCCCATTTTATGCCAGCTATAGAACAAAGGTGATTATAGAGCTTAACCTCTAGACTTAACACCTTCACTGACACATAGCATCTCCCTGAAAACAATGGATGGTGGTAACATTATGTAAAGTACAAATATGGGGTGGTTTAGAAAGGAAACAAAACATGGTCATTATTTTAGGACATTTTGTTTCCATTATCAATATGTATTTTCAAAATGAAGTTGAGTGAAACAGAGCAGATGTATATTTCTGGAAATATGTTTTTTGCAAAAATTAAAGGATGCAGTTATGTATTATACGAAGTATTGCTGCAAACAGCTCACTGTGGTACTTGATTCTTTGTCTCCAATTATCTAAAATCTCCTAAATTATTCACAGGTAAACTAATCAGAAATATGTCACAAATTGACACAGATTCTCCACTTAATCCTTATTGATCATACACGGTTTATTGCCATAAACGGTGACCCATTAATATGGGGCAGGGTTTCCCAAACCCAGTCCTCAGGGCCCCTAACAGTGCAGGTTTTCCAGATGATAAGTGAAATAATTATACCACCTGTGGATCAGTTACAATGTGTCAGTCAGTAATGATTACACCTGGGCTCCAGCCAGGAGATATGGAAAACCTGCACTGTTAGGGAGCCCTGAGGACTGGGTTTGGGAAACCCTGGTATGGGGAATAAACTACAGGCGTTTTAGTATGGGGCGATTATAAAAACATTATATAAATGTTGGTCTGGTTTGCCACTTTATTTATATGCCAGACAGGGTCATTCCTTCCATGAGGTGGTGGTGGGGGTCTTGTTTCAGGTGGCACCATTCTAGGGACAGCAGAAAAAGGGTTCTTATCTTGCCCCCACTGCACGTCCTTCCCCCAAACACCAGAACCGCTGACGGCAGAAGGGAGTGCACTAATGTGATGACTGCAATCATTCAGAGAAGTGAGGAGGGAGGGAACAAATTTTGTTTTTAGGGCAGGGGCAGTGACCTGCTAATGCCACCTCAATTAGCTTCAACTGATGGAACACCTTTCCCAGTAGTGTAGCTGTAGGATTTGTGCATTTCTGTCTGAGAGAACCGTGTTTCCCAAGCTCAGTCCTGTGGAAGCATTAACAATGCAGGATTTCCAGGTGACAAGTGAAATAATTCTACCACCTGGGGGTCTGTTACAATGTATCAGTCAGTGGAACTTCATTGTTGCAGCAGGTTCCACAGAAGCTCTTGTAGTTTCTTCCAAGGCCATAAACTCCTAGAGGAAATAACTACAACCAGTGCTCTGGCCTGAGCTGGTCCTACTGTAACAGGGAGAAGTGCAACACGGTCAACACAACATCATTTGATAGCAGCCCCAGTCAGCATGGTACAAAACTCTCTTTATGTTGATGCAAAACACTCTGGGCCTGAATCATTAAGGAGCAAAGCAAACTAAATAAGAGTAAGGGGTATATTTACTAAACTGCAGGTTTGAAAAAGTGGAGATGTTGCCTATAGCAACCAATCAGATTCTTGCTGTCATTTTGTACAATGGACTAAACACATGTTAACTAGAATATGATTGGTTGCTATAGGCAACATCTCCACTTTTGCAAACCCGCAGTTTAGTAAATATACCCCTAAGTCTTCTCCTGGACAAACCATGTTACAGTGCAAGGGGTGCAAATTAGTTTATTATTTTGCAGTTAAATACTGGCTGTTTTTTTCATGTAGTACACAAATACTTGATAGCTTTATTTTTACACTGAAATTTAAAGTTGATCTAGGACATGTCCTATCCCCAACTATAAATCTGTCCCCACATTTTAAATTTACCTCCCCCTCCAATGCAACGTGGTTTTGGCCAAGTGGAAAATTACTCCTTTTCTATGCTTTACTTTCCTTAATGACTCAGGCCCTATGTTAATATGTATAATATGTTTAGTTGCTGGTCTATAGGTGATGTGAAAGTTGAATAGTGCAAAAAATAAGGTCCATCTACTCAGCCTGGAATTCTAACTCTTTTAGCTACTTCAGTATATTCTAACTTTTTATATCACGATGGGATGTAAGTTATGGCGCCATTCTTCAACCGGCCAATTGACTGTTAGCAGTTCCCATGTAGCTATGTCTTAATTCACTTTGGTATAGAAAAAGTTCCTGGAGAAATAAGCACCGGATAAAGGATCTATAGTATTGAGAGATAACAACAGCAAGAACCTCAGAGGCCCCGATCTACACCATGAGAGATTATTATTATTATTATTACTATTTATTTATATAGCGCCACTAATTCCGCATCGCTGTACCGATAACTCACTTCAGTCCCTGCCCCATTGGGGCTTACAGTCTATATTTCCTAACACACACACACACAGACAGAGACAGACAGACAGACTAGGGTCAATTTGTTAGCAGCCAATTAACCTTCTAGTATGTTTTTGGAGTGTGGGAGGAAACCGAAGCACCCAGAGGAAACCCACGCGAACAAGGACGGGTTGCAGTGTATGAGGGTGACCTAACACTGGAAGTGACAGGAAGACAGGTCACATCTGCATCTAAAGACCAATACTTAGGCTGGGTACACACTACAGTGTTTTTAGCTGATTATCAGGCCAATCAAATGATAAACAATCGTTTCGGCCCGATATCACATTAGTGTGTACACTGCAACGTTCCAAAGCACATCGTATTGTTTGATTTTATTTTTAAACTGGAGTAAAATTGACGCTCAATGATGGAACAAAGTTGTTCCAATCCTGCAGTGTGTATGTACTCAGGACCGGCAGTGTCCATAGATCTCTATGGAGTGAGCAGAGTCAGGATCTTTTCAGCCGATGGTTATGACAGATGAAGATCACAGATCTGAAGGTAAATTGTATAAAACGTGTACAGTGTGTGCAGAGAAATCGGCTGCTGATCGGGACATTTAGTAGTTTGCAAATTCATTAAAGATGTCGCAATGGGAGAAATTTTCTATAGTATGTACCCAACTTTAGAATTAACTTTTTATTCAGAGCAATAATGACTTCAATTAACAAAGAAAAATTCCTAATCATTTATAGTAAATACTTCTGGATGGGTTCATGGATTGACCTAATATAGCTTTAACTTTTCCTGGATCTATGTGTAACACTGAGATAGTTATGGTGTTCTTCCAAGGAGGAAGAGATTATTAATATATTATTAAGATAAATTACTACAAATCTTCCTAAAAATTGTATAAAATGTCATTGACAATATTCTAAAAAAGCATTACAGAGACCAAATGGCGTGACCAACTACGGCAGCATGGCTGTTAGCATTGCTGTCTGACATTGGTGAGGCCATGGGTCCAATCCCGACCAGGGCGCTATCCGTGGTTTCCTCCGAAAGTCCAAAAGATACCCCACAACATATTGGTAGGTTATTGTCTTCTGACAAAAGTGAGCCTAGTGGGTGTGAAAGTATCGTCTAGTCTGGGGCAGGGACTGATAAGAATGGTTGAAAGAAACCATTCACTGTAAACAGCTGTATAATATATTGGTAGAAAATAAATAAGGGTAATAATAATGCCCATTTATGGTGTTAAAGGCTGTCTCCATTTTTAAATATAGTTTAGCTACTAATTCAGCTCCCCATGTTTGATTAAATAAACTAATTATAAGAGGCCTCCAGAGGAAGGGTAAAGAGTACAGTGCATTGAGAATGCAGTGCCTGGGGGGGGGCCACAGGTGAAGGATGGGGGGGCCGCCGGTGGCTTACGGACCCCTGTTGCCCACTGCTGAACTAGACCTAGACAACCATGTCACCCTGTACATGTAACTCTGGAGTTAGGTCACCCACACATCCAGTGTTTGTGCAGTTGGTTCAAAAGCAACTGATGTGTTGCCTGCAGCAACCAATCAGATTCCATCTCCCATTTTTCTAAAACAAGTGAATAAAAACTGAAAGCAAACATCATAGTTGCTATGGGCAACACCACTTTTTTTTTTTTTTTTTTTCATTTTCAGACAATTTTAATAAATGTCCCTATATGTTCCATATATATCCCGTGGTACTTCTCAGTCCATAACATTTAGGCTAAGCGTAAGAGTGGCTGCTTTCACTCATAGGATGATACAGTCACTAGCCTTGGACTACGTTTGTAAAATGCGTGGCCTACGCTTCTAGCGGCCTAAATCCTCCTTATCATAAAGATCAACACTAAACCAGGAACATGCAGTGTGCCAAAGCTTCTACTGTCTCTGAAGACCATCAGCAAAGGATCGGTGGAGTGACAGCTAGTACTGTGCCCCCTCTAGCCCCCGAAAATACACAGAAAAATAATAGCCACAATCCTTGGTTGCACCGTAATGAAAAATAACTATTAGAGTATTGCACAATGTAGTATATATATATATATATATATATATATATATATATAGATAGATATATAAAATATATACATACTGCAGTGTAATACATACCTCCAAAGCATTCTGGAATCTACAGTAGCCTTAGGGAATAATTCCCTGTTACAGTTCAGGAAACACATACATAACTGTCTGCAGCCCGGCCTGCTCAGTGTCAGTGATACACAGTGCCAGGAGCTGGCTGCGTTGGGTAACCGCCTTTTCATTTCTCCAAAGAAGAAACATGTTTCTTGGAAGAAGGCGCAGAAAAGGGATCACAGAAATGAAACTGTGAAAGAACTGACACTTCCCTTGTTTATAGGAGCCGCACTAAGCAGCAGCTGCTACATAGTGTTTGGTTTTCTCTGTAATTACTGGGAAGAGAGAGGGCGGCTTCTTTGAGTGGATATCGGAAGGCCTTGTTAACTCCCTCACTCCCTGCAAACAGTCCCTGGACCCACATTGAGATCCAGGCATTCAGCTCGGTCATGTAAAGTAAAGCGGAAAAAAAGGAGTAACTTTGCACCTGGGCAAAACCATGTTGGATTGGAGGGGGAAGTAAATTTAAAATGTGATGGCAGATATATAGTTGGGGTAGGGCATGTCCTAGCTCAACTTTAAATTTCAGTGTACAAATAAAGCTATTAAGTTTGTGTGTGCTAGATGAAAAAACAGCCAGTATATACATTATGTGCAAAATAATAAACTAATTTGCACCCCTTGCATTGTAACATGTTTTATCCAGGGGCAAAAAATACCACACAATAAGAGGGCGCAAAGTGATGGAGGCTAATTCATACTTGGCAACTCTTCCTGAATGTCAGGGAGACTCCCTGAAATAGGGGTGATCTCCCTCACTCCCTGAAGAGTCTGGCATTCTCCCTGATGCTGAGCCAGTACAAGACGTGGTTGGCTTCGCCATCTGTGGCATGATGACACAGTTCAGAAATTGTGTCCTATGTCCATGTATTGATGCCTATAGAGGTGGCCATTTTCATGGAGACCAATATTTAATCAAAGACTGACAGGTTGGACAACATGACTTCAGTAATGGAGACAGAAATGTAAAAGACACTGCAGTCTCTAGAGATTCATTAGCTGCTTTTCTTTAATGCATAGTTGCCTACTCTCCCGGAATGTCTGAGAGACTCCCGCATTTCTCGGAGAGCAGGGCAACCTCCCGGATCTCGCCCCCGCAATAGATAAGTGGTGGAGGGCGGGGCTTAATGATGCAAATATTGTGTCATCTTAGCCTTGCCCCATGCTGTAATTGACCAAAATTGGGACAATCGTTTATGGGGCGGGGCCAACTTGATGCAATTCGTCAAGCCCCGCCCCGCACGCCCATATGTATTAGTGCATATGAGAAGAGACATACGTGGGCTGAATACTCGTATGTCTTTACTCATATGAACTAATACATGTAGACTCCCTCACTTTGCTCCCTCTTATTGTGTGGTATTTTATGTTATGTTTATGAGGTGCTAATTAGCAAAAGCGCTCTGATTCCTTCAGTTTTATAGTTATCCAGGAGCAAACATACTCCTTTTTTTGCTTTACTTTCCTTTATGAATCAGGCTTGTAGTGTTAGTTAAAATTCATGATATTAAGATAAAATCCAGAGTATTAGTTATGTGCTCTGCAATCAGCAGTTCATCACTGCTCTATACTGTTAATGCTGCTCTGTCTCATACAGGCAGCTCGTTGTCAATGCCCCTCCCACCTGAACCGCCCATTCTCACCGAGAGGTTCACAAGAGATTGGCATCAACAATACTTTTGCCTTTTTAAAATCCTGACTGGTATCATTATAGATCAGAGTACTTTTATGTTTTCTGTGTCGTTCGTCTTTAAGGCTCATTCATATTTTTTGCATGTTCAGTTTGGGCAACTGGCGGTCCGGCGAGGCGTGCCAGCGGCCCCAGGCTTTGTGCTCTCATTCAGTTTTATTCTGTGCTTTATAAGAAAGTGGAGAACAAGTCACAGTGGCTTCCGCGTCACATGACCTCCCATGCAGATTGCAGAGCGGTGGTACGGCTCATCCAATCGGTGGAGGAGGGAGCGCAGTGTGTTTTGCACCACATGCTCTCCCACCTTCCTCTGCGGGGACTGGGCTCCGGACTAAGTGTAAGTTCCGCTGTATCAAGACCAGAGAGAACCAGGCCCCAGTTTAAGGCCCAACAGGACTAGAAATAGTCCTACACCCTCCGGAGAGTGGAGAGTCACTCGGCTGCCGTTCGAGGTGGCAGCGAGACTGAAAGAGAAGACACATATGTGGGTCACCTCATGTGATCTGACCACAGGTATCGGCTCTCTTATTCTGTGCAATGCAAAGCTCATTAGGTCATTCAAACGTTGTAGCTCTTGGCCTTTAAATGTCACAGGGAGGTTTCTCTGGGCTTAGTAATGATAGTATCTATGGTCTTAAGAAAAAAATACATCTGTAGCAGCAGAACTCTGAGTCTTTGGGTAGTGTCTACTAAAGGTACAATGAGCGCTGTCCCAAGACAGTCTTAGGGGATCAGTGGTTGGTGCCAAATACTGGAACAGACGGAGCAGATACCCACCTAGCTTATCTGGGGTTATGGAGTGTGGGCAGCACGGTGGCTCAGTGGTTAGCACTTCTGTCCCACAGCACTGGGGTCATGAGTTGGATTCCCAACCATGGCCTTATCTATGAGGAGTTTGTATGTTCTCCCCGTGTTTGCGTGGGTTTCCTCTGGGTACTCTGGTTTCCTCCTACAAGCCAAAAACCTACTGGTAGGTTAATTGGCTGCTAACAAAATTTACCCTAGTCTGTGTGTGTGTGTATATTAGGGAATTTAGACTGTAAGCTCCAATGGGGCAGGGACTGATGTGAGTGAGTTCTCTGTACAGCGCTGCGGAATTAGTGGCGCTATATAAATAAATGGTAATAATAATAATAAACCAAAGTGCCACCAGCTTCAGGGTCCCTTAAAAGCACATTCTCGGGTGCTGCTGTCGCTTGTTTGCTATGGCTGTAGGTATTGCATGGTGGCTATACCGTTTGATGAATGAATTTTATACACCCTGTAGGAATAAAACAGGATGAGGAAAAAATAAGATCACAATAAACAGAGCCAAACATTGCAAAAAGACTAAAAGATAAAACAGTTTGTTTTTGGTTTTTTAATAAAACTATTTGCAGCAAGTGTTAGACATAGTCTCCAGTAGTGCCGACTGGTTGATACTATGATAACTGAGATATCGAGGTAACTGTCCTCCACTCCCTACATGTCTGTCCTGTCAAAGGCTGTGTACGTTTCCTAGAAGTAAATCAGCAAACAAATATAAAATGGCTTCTTCCCCCAGTTGCCGTGGTAACAACAATGGTCACCTGACTCGTCTGCGTTGCCATGTTCAGTGCCGTTTGTGTACTCTGCCTCAGAACAACACAAAAGGAACCAGATTATCAAAACCCGGCACATTACCACAGGGAACTGCTTTGAAAGGATGGCTGGTGCTGAGAAAGTCTGGATAAAAAATATAATTTCACTGCAAAAAAAATGAAACAGTATTACCCGACCTTGATTGGCAGGGAGCAGGACAAGATACTGGAGAGGAACAGAAGGGATATATGCTGATCCTGCTGTCTGTCCTGTACCTCCAAGCAATGTTTGGGTATGGGCCTGGCAATTATCATTATTATTATATTTTATTTATGAAGTGCTGACATACTACACAGCGCTGTACATTGAGGGAATTGTGACACAGACAAATTGCATACAATGAGCTTACAATCCAAAACTTGTGAGGAAAACTATAGTTGCCCACTTCCCTATTGACGTGGGTGGGTGAGAGGAAACGGATCACGCCATCCTCTGTGGTACTGCGGATTGTGGCTTTGGACAACGGGCGGAGGGCTGTAATGGTGCAATTAGCTCGGCCACACTCCTCATGATAGGCACCGGTATCTTCCCTCCGAGATTTCCTGGAGGGGAGGCCTCATAATAAGTAGCTAAGTATGAGGAAAACATGATATATAAGGTAACAGAATAATACTTGCCGCTGGAGGTGGGGAGAAACGCGTGTGGCTATGGTCAAGCAGCATCATAATCAGCCGTCCGTAATAAAGCAGAACTTGCCGACTGGCATTTCTGTGCAGCTACTGCTGGTGGCTTCGTTGACGGATTAAGGAGAGACAGGGGAAAGCGGAGACCCTGTAGAAATCTTAAAACAGTCAGATGATGGCAACCATAACTGTCCCTCACTAATTATCCCAATGGAACCCCCTTCCTCTTCTGGTTTTGGAGAAGGCGTTTGCTTTCATGCTGCACGGGTACCAGGGTAGTTATCCGCCAGTTTGAAGTACACCCAGCGATTACTCATTAAAGGCCATTTACAAAAATGCAGCACAATTCGCGCACCTTTTTGTGGGTAAAGGGTGAGTGCATTAATTTGTGGGCTAGGGTGACTGCGATTGTGAGGGTGCAAAATTTTGCATTTTCTGATAGATCAAACAGGGCAGTTGGGGGAATTACTTACTAAGAGCAGGGTAGGTGCACAAACCAACCTCCTTATGTGCTCACATGTGGTAAAAGATTATTTAAATGTCATTCATAGGGAGGAGGAGAGGCATTGAGGGGAAATGTCTGCGTTTAGCATGGGCCACAGCATATTTTTCACCCCAATGAAGGACTTTACTTTTACATGTAGTCAGCAGGCGACGGCAATCAGGAGTCACCCTATGCTTACTGCAAGGTTGGCATCTGAATTGTGCAACATTATCTCAGGAAACAACAGCAGGTCAATATAATAACACAATTACTGTGCAGAGTATGATATATTTAAAAACCCCAGCTAATATCTGCTGCCATCTAGTGGTAACTTTAAAGATCAATGTTCTACAGAAGGACACAAAATGACACAAATGCAGCTATTCATGGGGGAAGGTTCAAACAAAAATGAATTAATGACTTCAGCTGAGGAGGGGGGATTATCTGTAAATCTATATAGTACAATTGATTTAATAAAATAATATCAATCCACGCAGTGCCTGGCCATGGTGCTGCAAAGCACTGACATTCAGCACCAAGGCCAGGGTTAGGCACACAGGGGCAGGTTGAGGTACAGACTGACCTGGTGGTCAGACAGTGCCTCACTCCCCCTCCTGCATCTGTGGATGCTGTGCGCTCCGGCACCCTGCTCCCGCCTTACTGACTGACGGGCCTGACGTAGTTATCACATCCAGACACTGTCGGTGAGAAGCCATCCAGAGAGACAGAAGAAAATAAGACAGAAGAGAAGACAGAAGAAAAGAAGGTCTTAGAAAGGTAGGTATAGAACGGAGGAAAACAGTGTGATGAAGGAGGGAAACACTGTGATGAAGGGGAACAGTGTGATGAAGGTGGGGAGCAGTGTGATGAAGGAGAACAGTGTGATGAAGGATGGAAGTATTGTGATGAAGGAGGGGAACAGTGTGATGAAGGATGGGAACAGTGTGATGAATGAGGGGAACAGTGTGATGAATGAGGGGAACAGTGTGATGATTGAGGGGAACAGTGTGATGAAGGATGGGAACAGTGTGATGAAGGGGGGAGCAGTGTGATGAAGGAGGGGAACAGTGTGATGAAGGATGGGAACAGTGTGATGAAGGATGGGAACAGTGTGATGAAGGGGGGAGCAGTGTGATGAAGGATGGGAACAGTGTGATGAAGGGGGGAGCAGTGTGATGTAGGAGGGGAACAGTGTGATGAAGGATGGGAACAGTGTGATGAAGGATGGGAACAGTGTGATGAAGGGGGGAGCAGTGTGATGAAGGAGGGGAACAGTGTGATGAAGGAGGGAACAGTGTGATGAAGGATGGGAGCAGTGTGATGAAGGGGGGAGCAGTGTGATGAAGGATGGGAACAGTGTGATGAAGGATGGGAACAGTGTGATGAAGGGGGGAGCAGTGTGATGAAGGAGGGGAACAGTGTGATGAAGGAGGGGAACAGTGTGATGAAGGAGGGAACAGTGTGATGAAGGATGGGAGCAGTGTGATGAAGGATGGGAACAGTGTGATGAAGGGGAGAATAGTGTGATGGAGGGGAACAGTGTGATAAAGAGGAGAACAGTGTAATGAAGAGGAAGACAGTGTGACGAAAGAGGGGAACAGTGTGATGAAGGAGGGGAACAGTGTGATGAATGAGGGGAACAGTGTGATGAAGGAGGGGAACAGTGTGATGAAGGAGGGGAACAGTGTGATGAAGGAGGGAACAGTGTGATGAAGGAGGGGAACAGTGTGATGAAGGAGGGGAACAGTGTGATGAAGAAGGGGAACAGTGTGATGAAGGAGGGAACAGTATGATGAAGGATGGGAACAGTGTGATGAAGGATGGGAACAGTGTGATGATTGAGGGGAACAGTGTGATGAAGGAGGGGAACAGTGTGATGAAGGAGGGGAACAGTGTGATGAATGAGGGGAACAGTGTGATGAAGGAGGGGGGCAGTATGATGAAGGAGGGGAACAGTGTGATGATTGAGGGGAACAGTGTGATGAAGGAGGGGGACAGTGTGATGAAGGAGGGGAACAGTGTGATGAAGGAGGGGAACAGTGCGATGGAGGAGGGGAAGATGAATGAGAGGAACAGTGTGATATAGGAGGGGAACAGTGTGATGAAGAGGAGAACAGCATGACGAAGTAGGAGAACAGTGTGATGAAGGATGGGAACAGTGTGATGAAGGAGGGGGGCAGTATGATGAAGGAGGGGGGCAGTATGATGAAGGAGGGGAACAGTGTGATGATTGAGGGGAACAGTGTGATGAAGGAGGGGGACAGTGTGATGAAGGAGGGGAACAGTGTGATGAAGGAGGGGAACAGTGCGATGGAGGAGGGGAAGATGAATGAGAGGAACAGTGTGATATAGGAGGGGAACAGTGTGATGAAGAGGAGAACAGCATGACGAAGTAGGAGAACAGTGTGATGAAGGATGGGAACAGTGTGAAGTAGAGGAGAACATTGTGAGGAAGGAGGGGAACAGTGTGATGAAGGATGGGAACAGTGTGATGAAGGATTGGAACAGTGTGATGAAGGATTGGAACAGTGTGATGAAGGATTGGAACAGTGTGATTAAGAGGAGAACAGTGTGATAAAGGAGGGGAACAGTGTGAAGTAGAGGAGAACAGTGTGATGAAGGATGGGAACAGTGTGATGAAGGAGGGGAACAGTGTGATGAAGGATGGGAACAGTGTGATGAAGAGGAGAACAGTTTGATGAAGGATGGGAGCAGTGATAGTAGTGGGAGAAGTTCTTTGTTTTTCTTTTGTGAAATATATTTTTTAGTTACAATTGTTCCAGTTAATAATATAAGTGTAACCCCCTGTCACTGTGTGTAGGGTGGGGTGCAATGATTACACAGCGTGCCCCCTCCTCCAGCCCCGGTTAGCTGATGGACATGGGTGTAAATGACCAGGGGGTCCCTGCACATGCAGGGGTTTCTTTGTGAGTAGTGGGACACAGGTGATGTAACGTCAGTGAAATAAATGTCAGAATAATTTGGGCGCCAGACCATCTCTATGACAAACTGAACTCTTTATTTACACTCCTCTTCCTCCAGCATGATAAACATAATGGTTGCAGCAATAAAGAAATATATACAGCTCCTTACTCTCTCCAGCACAGGTCTTAATGAGCAATATGAATGTGGTTGCAAATATCTCTCCTTACTCCTCCTCCACAGTTCTTAATGTTATCTAGATGTAATATAACATAGTTCACATGTCTCTTACACTCCAGTACTCCATACTTCACTGCAGTTCACCCCTTCTCTGCAGGAGCACTCACATGGATGCTAGCAGGCAGCTTCTCCTCAATGCAGTTCTGACACACGCTGTGTAACTCTCACCTGCAGCTCACCCCTTCTCTGCAGGGATGATTTCTCCATTGGGCTCTGACACTTCTCATTGTGTATGCACAGCCTCTGGCTCTGGCTCTGACACTTCTCTCTGTGCCCTAGCTCTGACACTTCAGCTACCATGCCTCTTGCAGAAACCCTCACTCCAGGGTCTCTTCCATGCAAAATGTCCCCTCTCTCTCTCTTGGTGTTCTCTTTAGTGATATAGGGTTCTCCCCCCTCTCTGAGATTAGGGACTCCTCCCTCTGTATTTGCAAACACACTACTGGTTTTAGGATCCTTCTTGTGTTGCAAGATCCAATTTGGCCAATCTTTAGTCGGACAAATAGCCCCACTGTATAATCCCCACTGTATAATTTCCCGTATAATCCTCTGGTATAAAGAGGTCCTTGTGGAGATGTGTTGTGTTTGGTTACTACCAAACAAGGCAATGTGTATAGAGAACTTCACATTGGTCTTGTCTATTCAATGGACATTATTAAACCCTAAGCCATACAATGAGAAGAGGCTTTCTTCTCTCTAACCGTCCATGACAGCCCAGACTTGTTCGGTCTTTCTCCGATGATGGAACATTAACATTTACATTTAGCACTTCTGCCTCACAGCACTGGGGTGATGAGTTCGATTCCAAACCATGGCCTTATCTGTGTGGAGTTTGTATGTTCTCCCCGTGTTTTTCCTCCGGGTGCTCCGGTTTCCTCCCACACTCCAAAACTGGAGAAACCTTGTTACAATACAAGGGGTGCAAAGTAGTTTATTATTTTGCACATAAGTTAAATACTGGCTGTTTTTTCATGTAGCACGCAAATATTTGATAGCTTTATTTTTACACTGAAATTTAAAGTTGATCAAGGACATCCCCTATGCCAACTATAAATCTGTCCCCACATTTTAAATTTACCCCCCCCCCCCCCTCCAATACAACATGGTTTTGCCCAGGTTGCTTTGCTCCCCGTAATGACTCAGGCCCAGTATGTCTATTTATCTGCAGTTACTTCCTAATATTGCCTTGCACTTTGAATTAATCCACAGATCCCACAATCTTGGAGTAAATGCTTTCTCACACTGTTGTCTTTTTCCCGATGAGGATTTTCCCTCCGAGTTCCATGCTGATGTTACCTTAAACACGATTACTGACGTAATATTAGAAAGTTGAGCTGTTTTGCTCATTGAATTTTCTGCAAAATGCTCCAACAAGATGTCTCTGAGAGCTCTTCTTGCAACCATGCCACCAATAATTATACGCAACCAGGGTGGTGCAGCATTTTTATACATGATCCTGAGCACGCTGGGATGTTATCTGCTTAATTAATACATGAGCCACATCTAAGTGGAAGCCCTCACTTGCAATACACTTTTGTGTCCATCATGTACCCAGATGTTTCCATTTTTCTCTCTCATATCTAGGTCTCATTTATATCCATTTATCGATCTACACTACATGGCCAAAAATATATGGACAGCTCCTGTAATCCGTGGATTCAGCTATGTAAGCAACACCCATTACTGATTGAAGTATAAGGTCAAGCTTAAGGTTGAAGATTGGCAGCAGAATGGATCATACTGAAGAGCCCAGTGACTTACAAGGTGCCCAATTTCCAACAAGTCAGTTTTGAAAATTTCTGCCCTGTAAGAGCTCCCCGGTCAACCATAAGCGGTGTTATTGTGAAGAGGGAGCGACAACAGCTCAGCCGCAAAGGAGTAGCTCACACAAGCTCAGTCACCTACAGCAATGCAAGAGCTTTGTTGGGAATTTCATGACTTGGGTTTCCAAGGTTGAACACCACGCTCCAACCTAAGATCACCATAAGCATTACTGAGCATCGGCCACTGTGGCGTAAAGCTTGTTGCTTACATGGCAGTATAAACACATTCTCTGGCGTGATGAATAACACTTAAGCCAACCGTTGGATGGACTTATCTGAGTTTGCAGGAAGTCAGGAGAACGCTTTGTGCATAGTGCCCAGCGCAAAGATAAGGGACAGAGGAATAATGGTCTGGGGCTGTTTTTCATGGTTTGGTCTGGACTCTTAATTCCAGTAAATGGAAATTGTGACACTACAGCATACAACGACATTCTGGGGGATTATGGTCTTCTAACCTTGTAGCAACACTTTGGGGAAGGCCATTTCCTGTTTCCACATGACAGTGCCCCTGTGCACCAGGCTGCGTCCATACAGGAATGGTTTGTCGAAATCGGTGTGGAAGAACTTGGCTGGACTGCACAGAGCCCTGACCTCAACCCCACCGATCACCATTGGGATGAATTGTAAAGCAGAGTATGAGCCAGGACTAATCTCCACACATCAGTGCCACATATCCGCTAGATCTGGCTGTAACAACGTACACTGCTAAGGAAGATCACTTGTGTTGGGAGTAGACACAAAACTTATAATGGGAATGTCAGGTGGGTGGCTGAGCTCATCAGAAATCACAATTTTCTGTCTAAAACCCAAAAAGCTGTAAAAAGCAATGTATCGGATGCCACTAATGTGCCAAAATATTAGTTTAAATAAATGCGGGTGGTTTTCTTCTAGAGTGTCAGTAGGTGGCGCTATATAACTGGAAATGAATAAACAATAGAAATGCAATATAACATAGAAACATAGTAAACTACTGTAATTTTATGTATCTCTGGTTTAGTAAAGAAATTCAAGTTACTGGTTTGATAGAGCAAATTATATATTAACCCCCATTACTGCTGCTGTTTTAGTTGTGTTAAGCCAAATATAACCACCAGTTGAGCTCTCCTACGCCTCCTCTTGAACCCTATATACAAACTACATGTCCTGAGAATCATATTCACAGAATCAACCAAGGATAAGCACAATATATAATTTAGTATATTTAAATCCATATATTAACCTTCTGAAAGGTAAAAGTGGAGGTGTTGCCCATAGCAACCAATCAGATTCTAGATATCAATTATCTAGTACATTCTAGAACATGACAGCTAGAATCTGATTGGTTGCTATGGGGAACAGCTCCACTTTTACATTTTAGAAGGTTTGATGAATCTACCCCTTAATGTATGTCAAAAATGCCTGTAAATACCATAGTGGGTGTCATATCATCTCTTAAGTGTTCACATGGCATTTTGGGACTTGTAGTTCCACAAAAGATGGAAAGCCACAGGTTGTCCGAACCCGCCTTATATCATACAGTATTCAGACAGGGTGTGCTGAGACTAGTAGTTCCACAATAGCAAGATATACAGCTACATTTACTTAGTTTTTTTAAACCAGCACAAATGTGTCAAAAAAAATAATCCACTCAAATACAATTTATTGACCTTGACAGCCAGTATGTACAGTATTTGGAGATACAGAATAAATAACAGCTTTATACAAACATTTTTTGGATATACAGAATATTGTAACATGGTACAAATATAGATTATATTTTAATCCAAAGCAAATTAAAACGCATTACTGATAACGATGAACAATCCTCTGGAACAAAATTAATTTTCTGTCAGAAACAGGGTTTGAAATTTGTGGAATGGACGTTTTCCTATGGCAGCAACATTCTGTATTTCATCAATGGTGTCAGAGCAGAAATGGCGGTTTAATGTGCGTGAGAACACGTCAGCCTGCTGACCCTCGGGGATCGCGTTAACTATTAACGACTTGGTGTAAATAGCGCAAATCAAATCAGTGGTCGCCATACGCATTAGAGATAATGCCTGATTGTCCGCGTCATGGTATAGTTCAATGTTTTATTCGAATTATATGATTAAATAAACATATTCAATCAATGCAACAGATGAATTTACTACAGTATTCTTCTGGTTATGACGACTATAATGTTTAAACCGCCTATAGTTGAACTAAAGAAAATTCTGAAAATTATCCTGAAGAAAAATGTTCTTTGGATTTAGGAAAGAGGCCAATTTGGCACCAACGGGAGGTAAGAGACACAACTTAGTCTGACAATGGAGAATATTATCCTGCTAAAAAGCTCGTATTTCAAATCAAAACTGGGCAATTTGGTAGAAAAATAATTCCTTGCTATTTATTAAATAATAAAAAAAAATGGTTCATAGGAATATCTGACATTGACACGATTGGCACAGTTATTTTGTATACACCTTGAAACGTTAAACTCTGCAGAATTGTGGATACCGGTCTGGAAGTTTGGATTTACAGGATATTAATGCAAGTGGAGGTGTTGCCCATAGCAACCAATCAGATTCTAGCTCTCATGCTCTAGAACGTACTGTATAAATCTACAGAATACATCCGTTTTACTTCTCACTTAGTAGACAAAGCATGTTACACCTATACAAAAACACTGTTTACATTTAGAAATGCAAATATATAACAGGTTGTACAAAGCAGCGGCTATATCATTACATTACGTTCTGTATATACAACTATTTGTCCTCACTTTCCCAGTATTGCGTTAACACTGCTGATCTTACAAACCCTATTATAAAAATGTTATTTATATCTTTTCATAAAAAAAAAAAAAAAAGATGAAAGAGTATCAAAATTATAAAATACTATGCAGGTAATAAAAATAGGTTTTTAGTTATTTTTGTGTAGTCAGAAAAGTTATCGTGCTGGAGTTTCTCTCTTTACAAAAATTGTCTGACAGGAAAATATTGATTTCATATTACAAAAGGTGATTGTTTCCATTAAATTGAAGCTATGACTTAACCCCTTAATGTCATATTTGATATGTTTGTGACCAGCCCAAATTTCACAGTTTTTTTATGTTTGTTTGACTGAAAAAGTAATTTCTAACGGCTGTGTGTGCCTCACTAAACGTCACATTTTGTTGCTTGTATCCTCCACCCCCTATCCAAACAGGTCACTCTATTAGCAAATGGTAAATTCCCAAACTTTGTCACTGTAAAGTGAGTTTACATTTGGCAGTTGCTGATTGCTTTAATTTTAATGCTACACAACTGTCAGTCTGAAAGCCCAGTAACAGTATTTATATTATGTATAGGTGGTTCAGTCCAGTGATGTCACTGGCTCCTAGTGAACTGATAGGCTGAGCTCATGAATATTGGTTCAGTCCAGTGATGTCACTGGCTCCTAGTGAACTGATAGGCTGAGCTCATAATTATTGGTTCAGTCCAGTGATGTCACTGGCACCTAGAGAACGGATAGGCTGAATTCCTGAATATTGATTAAGCCCACAAAATGGCTGCCTCCACTGTGTAGAGCAGACTGTCTAGTTCTCCAACGTGGTTTTGTGATGTCACTTTCCAGGCATAACTTGAATTCATTTGGCACAAGGACAAGAAATGTGTAATTTTAACATTTTGAGGAAAACAAACAAACAATCTCTCCGGGCATTATGACGTATCCCCATATTCTGGTCAGAATTTCTAATGAGCCGAAAGCTTTATGACCAGAAAACTCATTGTATTGTAGAGGCCTCAACAGTGCAAGTAGCTGTCAGCTGTATATAATGAGTTACTGAGGGCAACAGCTGGAGAGCTAGCTCACGCCCCAGGGTATTTACTGGGATAATTATACCTGTTCCATCCGTCACATAATGCCCCTGTACGATGTGGTGTTACAAACACGCCAAGCCGGGTGTGACAATGCCGCAAGATTTACACTCACAAAACGCCCTCCGGCTGCTGCGTTTTAATCAAACAAATAGCTCTATTTTTAACACAAGGCAGGTTCATCGCCACCTTCTTCAGTCCCCCTGTGTTTAATGACCTTTTGGTTTATTTACCTGCAGATTAACATCAGGATTGAAACTGCCAAACACAAAATATTCAGCCTTCGTTCCGGCACGTTACTCACACTGTACCATGAATTTATCAACATCGCAACTAGCGCAGCGTTAAAACAGCGTCTGAGGCTGGATTCATAATCTATGCGCTAGCAACCAAACATGGATCATTATTATAGGGTGGGTCTCTAGGGCACCTACTCTATACTACAAAACATATATATTAATCATGTTTTACTACTATTTCCCAAAAATACTTGCTATGTTTTGCAGACAATGGCAAGAAAAAAGCTAATACTAAGTACGTTGTAAATGAAAACTATGTGAAGAAGCCGATTCGCAGACATTATTTGGGTCCCGGTTGAAAACGGTGTATTTAAAAGTGGACAAAAATGACCTTTCAGCTGTAGTATAAAAACACCATATGCTTTGAATGAAATAATGAGAGATCTAAAATGAAAAATCCATCCTTTGCAGGCTTTTAAGATTAAGTGTAATTGTAAGAAAATAATTAGACAAGACAAAACCCATTCAACAAAATAGGTGTCAGGACAAAATGTCAATTGTCTCTGTTCGTTACATACATTATAATATCAAAGGACTTTTAATTCAAAGAAAAACTCAGCGATTCGCTTTTAATGCATGGGCAGTATATATATATGTAAATATACACGCACTACATTTTTACATATCCACTTTAAGACGACCTAATAAACATAACATATCTTTAGAAAATTTTCTTTACAATCCAAGAAAAGCAGCTTGAATGGAAGTCTTTTTAACCCTCAGTCAATTTATACTTAATTTTTCTGTCATTTTCTCATTATTTCACTTTTAGAGCTCGTGAGCTTGTGCACACGGTGCCTAGTAAAAGCTGCTGTCAGACGCACAATGACCATAAGCTAACTGACCTGTACACACACGTGCCTCTGGGCAAGCATTTGCATTGAATCAATTTTGAGGTTGCCTGAAGCGTTCACAATTGTAAATGCGAGTAAAATATAATGGGAGTTCAAGATTCAGGAGAAGGCAGCCTATCCATTAAGGAAGAACTATTGATAACGCTGAGGCATGAGGCAGTTCGTGCCTCGCACCTCACTGGTGTACTGTGTGCTTAGTAAGTTTGTAGGCTGAATATTGTGACAGGAAGGCCTCTATGATGTATACAGTTATAGATGGTGAGGTGTTTGAAAGTGGTCATAACGCTGCTATAAGGAAGACCGCTGGATTGTCTGCAAAAAGCTCCAGGTTCAAATGCCGAAGGGGTAAAATATATCAATTTAATATCAGATCTATAAGACCCAAACTTATATACATATATACACACTATTGCATTGTAAAAACTTGGATATAATTCCTATGAAGAGCGGATGTATTTGAAAGCTGTCAACTAGCGCAAAGTGGTCCAGGATCAGCGTCCACAAAAAAAAATAAAACGATAATATAGGTGAAGGAGATTGTTCCCCCAGGATAACTGGTTTCAGCTGGGAGCTTGGGGCATCACAAGGATTCTCACCAGGTTATTAATGGGGCATGTCAATAAATGTTTTAAAAATTAATTTTGCATCCTGGAACACCCCCGTGAGCACTTTTCAACCCCATTTATGGTGAACTATATGTCCAAGACTTCCTGGGCTGACTTGTGAGAACCTTTGTTGAATTTATGACATCTTTTTATACATGGATAATGGGAAATGTTTGGGGGGTGTCATCTGGATAGCATGTAACTCATTAACTTTAAATCCAGCAGAATTGTCCGACACCCAGGATTAGACTTCGGTCCTTGTAAGATTGTAACCAACGAATTAGCTGCAAATACCTTTCCTACACAATTCTCTATGTATTTATTCAGGTTGTTTAATAAATCATATTACACGCTGCTGCTATAATTACTATTGCTTCTTCCCAGCCTAATAGTGTTGTTTTCCTAAATAACTGAGCATACATTAATATCTAAGTATATTGTACGTCTACAGATATAGGTCAGGTGAGGGGTTAATCCTGGCCAAGATATCTGCAGGGTACAATAAGTAACAGAGACAAGGTGGTGAGGGGGGGGGGGGGGGGGGGGGAAGGGGCAAAGATGGTACACAGGAGGGCAATAGAAGGGGGAGATTTTGGCAGCTGGTAACTCAATGATGGAAGAGGTAGCAATAAACTAAAATACAGATAATAATAAATTCCAATTAGTTTTGTTTTCAGGATTTCAAGCCCCATAAAAAAAAAAACAGGTTATTTCCCCTATTGTCACACATTGTAATGTGACCTATGACACAGGTTACACACTTGTAGCTTCCACATAGCTGCTCACACAACAGGATTGAAATTTTTGGAGATCGGACGTGGATTCTGTTTAGAGCAGACTAACCTCTGTCTCCCCAGAAACGGCAGAGCTGGGGGTGGTCCCATGCCCGTCACCGCCTACGGTGGGGGGGTAAACGACACTTAACCCGCCAGTTGCTACTTTCCCATGATGCTCCAGGTCTCCAGATATCTCTTTTAAAAATCTAGATCCCACGATCTCTTATTGGGACATTTTACCAGAAAAAGTCCTTTAATCTGAAATCTATGTCTCTATGCTACAGCTAGGGGGCAGTGTTACCATTCCTGACTATGAATGGATAATACTTATGATTGGTTCTGAGGCAAACAAGATGGCGGTCCCCCGCTCAGTGCGAGATATTCAGATGTCATACTGAGAAATCCAATTGTGTTTTCATCCTATAACTCTATAGAAGGTGAATGTGTTTCTCTAGGATATCAGATATAAATAAAACTCAAAGGGGTATATTTAATAACATGGAGCATTGTGAACAAATGACTGTAACCCATAGCAACCAATCAGATTCTAGCTCATTGCTTTAGTGCAGGTTAGAAAATGAAAGCCGACACCTGATTGGCTGCTGTGGGTTACAGCACAGAGCACCATGTTATTCAATAATCCCCAAAACGGTCTATTATGCTGTAAAATCTGTATCTGAACAATACACCTGGCTGGGGTATAAAACCCAAATGCAAAAACAAAAGACATCCATGTAAACTGCATGATGGAATTATTGCCAAATTTAGTACTTAAATTTAAGTATTAAATCAGTGCTGTAGTTTTAACATGGGAAAGTCACCAAATGCTCACATATGGTATTCATTTGACCCTGACATTTTACATTTCATCCATCAAATCCATTTAAACTATATATATTTATATTCCTACAACCATTTCTTAGATCATTATACATGTACTCCTCCCACCATGTTATAGGAGACCATTTTTCTGTATCCGTGTACTACGGCCGCCATTTTGTTGGAGACCATTCTTTGGCATATTAGAGAAATAAATGTTCGTTCGTAGTGTGTGCTAATTTTGTCTGTACATAAAAAAATACCTTATATTGCGCCAATATTAAAAAAACAAACAAAAACAAAACAACAAGTTGGCGTTGATGATTGTACACAAAATATTAAGCTATACATAGCTGAAGTCCCAATGGCTTTCATTTCATAATATCAAAACAGAACGAGTATAAAAAAAAAATTGTCTTTAGAAAGATACAATCTTCCTAAACGTTACCGGAGAGCACAGACATCCAGGCCTGTGGAATATATCTATGTATATTGTACGACAGCTTACACCACAAACTCCGGGACTTCGTCGTGGGTGAGGTCCAAGGAGAAGTATTTGCTGGCTTTCTTGGGTAAGATGGGCTCGTGGATATTGATGCATTGTTGGGCAAGGCAGCCGTTGCAATAAAGGCCTCTATCGTGTGCGTCGTGACCGCAGCCAAACGTGTAGCTCTGGGCAGTGTCCTGACACAAGCCGGCGATCTGTAGGAAGTCTTTCTGGTACAAGCGGATATCGTCCAGGCTCAAGCTGTGCCGATCCGTCGAGGTCTTCGGTTTCCTACATGCTGTCTGTGGAATAATACAATGTTAAGGATCGATTGTTATTTTCCATGATCTGGATCCGTTATTTCCTAGCGATGCAGCCGTCACCCGCACACACTGGAGGGAACCATTTTGTACTGGTTTCAAATGGAAACAAAATGATTCCTAGTCAATAGAGAGGCTGCATTCTCAGGCACAAAATGGCTACCTCCGTTGTGTGAAAGCGATGAGTATAATTCTATCCTACAACCTGCAGATGCATCTGTTATCTGGATATATGTTCTTACTCAAGATGAATTATCTGGTGTCCGTCTTCCTGTCTGGAACGTCAATGGAATCTTGCGATCTCTGCTCTTTCCTGACTGATCTCCTGGCTCCGACCTGGATACAGTCCGGACCTCTGTTTCCAGCTTTCTATCTGTCTGTCTACGCTGCTCCTGACTAGTCCTGTCGGTAACAGCTTTTAGCCGTAATGGTAATTAGTTGGCACTGATCTAACTGAGGCCAGAAGCAAATTGAACACGGAGGTTAGAAGTAATGTACAGTATATATCGCTCATACAATTGTCTTAATAGTAATAGTGTAATTAGGATTTCTACGAACATTCTACTACTTTGCTGGCTTGGTAGAGGATTTAGAACAAATTATCCAAACTGATATCAAATCAGAAATGAACTATCATTTTGGAAATGATCATTAAAAACAAGTAAAATACAAGATTTGAACAATGTAACTATCGGACACTGCTGAGTGTTTCTTTTATCGCCAAGAAGACTAATGTTAAAATTAGTTTATTCAAAATACTGCCCAGTATATTGTCGCTAATGAACAGCTAAGGAAACTGTTAAGTTACTGTACTGCAGAGTGATGCAAGATAGAGAGGTTCCACCCTCCGAAGAAGCTTAATAAAATCATCATCATCGACATTTATTTATATAGCCCCAGCAAATTGCTTAGCGCTTTACAATGGGGATGCAGTAACCGCCTGCAAAGGGATAAGACAGACAGAATACCTGGCAGATTTCAGGTATATTTAGCTCAGTAATAGTTAC
The DNA here is from genome assembly GCF_038048845.1 of Mixophyes fleayi. NCBI lineage: Eukaryota > Metazoa > Chordata > Amphibia > Anura > Limnodynastidae > Mixophyes > Mixophyes fleayi. Next base: position 6,975,715 of record NC_134413.1, on the reverse strand, counting down.
ACAGCCTTCGATACACATTAATCCATTTCATTATTTTTAAAAGCAAAATGTATTAACTGCCTGTGCTACAAAACTATCTCTCTCCATGAAGATCTCTGTCCAAACAACCCATCTAAGTGCAATATGCATTATGAATGATGAGTCAGCAATCTACTCACCTGCGGTAATGAGTCGATACTTTGGCCACGAAGCTTAACCACAGTTTCTGAAGAGCTGGAAGTTGACGAGTTCACTTCTTTAACGATTAACCCTAAATAAGACAATAAGGTGACATTTTACACATTGCATAGTCTGTCTAGTAGTCACTGAGTACACTAATCCCTATTATCCAGAGTTCGTTTTTATTCTGTATAATTCCATCATTCAGTCAGTCAGAACATTCCTGAACTGCACAAAGAAAGAAACATTTGTCATCGCAAAACTTTTTTTTTGTACACGTATCACTGCGAGGGGGTACACTTTTTTTTTAAGGGGTGGGGGGAAGAGTTGAAAAGAGTCTATATTCTTGTCTGCAATTTCATTGGACGAGTAGATTATATTGTACAGAGAGCTGCCAATAAGGAGGGCATTTTATTTCCATTCACAATTAGAAAGTATTTCATTGCACCAATGTGAAGCAGCAGGGACAAGAGAGGATTTCGGAGTGTTTGTGTTATTACAAATGTACTAGGTGCAGCATACTGAGATAGATCAGTGGTACAGCCTATCCTGGCTTTATTCCACCTTTACCTGTTGTTCATTCTTTCTATATACTAGGGTACATCTAACAGACACACAGGAATCCTGCTCTATAAACCTCATTGACCAATATACAGTTAGAATTAGAGATGCTCACTGATTTTGGTTTTAGTTTTGGATCTGGATTAGCTTCGTGTTTTGGTTTTGGCAAAACCGCCCTCGTGTGTTTTGGTTTTGGTAGAAAGTAATCCTAAAATATGCTAAAATCACATAATTTTGATCTTTTTTGGTTCCTACATTCTTATTAACCTCATTAACACTAATTTCAAGTCATTTGCAGTCAATTTAGACCACCTCACAGATCACAATATTATTTTCATACACTTTCGGACAAATACTGCAGCGACCTGGCTGGATGGTAAGCGACAGAGCAATGACACAAACACACGGCAGGTCCTAGCACATCTAGGACACACTGACACACAGCAGTGGCAGAAAAGAAAAATGGGGGTCCGCCCTCCCTCCCACCCTCCGTGATGTTGGATCTTTAAAAGGAATTCAAAACTCATGAGATCCGACGCCGTCACAATGACGTTTTGCCTCGTTTTCAATTCCGAGGGCGCCGGCTCGGTACTCGGATCCCCTAAGTTCGGTTGTGTTCGGTTCTCGAGGAACCGAGCCTGAGCATCTCTAGATTGAATGAAGAGGTTCTGCAGACACTTAGTGGTCATCAGTGGTACTGCAGCCATTTTCTCCCCATCAGTATTTTGGGCTATATTCTATGAGATGTGGGGTTTCTGGGCTCCTGTTACCCCATACACCAGTGAATAGGTACTTAGACCTGATATTTATTCTCACCAGAATAACCATTAGTCTGCTGTGAGAGCAGCATGTCTTCCGTTATATAAATACACAGGTCGGGACTGATTTCCAAGGGCAGATCCATATCCTTAGGATCGTCCACCAACATCTCAATCTCTGCAAGGAAAGGACGACATGTCAGAACACAGCGAAACGGACCAGAATCATTATTTTTATGTATTATATTGCTGCAATTACTGCACTGATCATGTAGAAAAATGATGTATAGTAATGTACATCCCCTGACACTTACAGTCTAGTAACAAAGTATCACAGAATAAAAAACATTTATTATTAAACAGGTGTTTAAAATCTCCAGGAATTGCCTAAACTTTTTAAAACAAATGTACATAAATACACTTTAATATTCCCAGATCTAGTAAATAAATAATATATATAGAGGAGATTTACAGTATAATTCAGAAGCTTTCTGGGCTTGTTAAGGAGTCATTGAAATCTATAGGCTATGACCACATATACTTCATATAACATCATACACGGAGTAACCGCCATATAGGTGAGATTTCACCAATGTGATGCGGCTTCTGCTACCAATGTTTAATCCTACAAGTAGTCAGAAACTAATTTGTTTATTTAATTTATTTATTTATTCAATACTGAACCAGTGAACAACACCGGAGCACAGTATAATGCAGTTGGAGGGTATAACCCCGTATAACATATATTTATATGTCTATGACCCCCAGGTCATAGGCAGATGCAGTAACAATGAATAAATAATAGGATTGACAGTAAGATTCCACTTAATTTCCCGGCATAAAGTCAGAATAAATCATATTACACTATTTATTCTGAATTTGTATACAATTTAAGCACAATCCCAGCTATACAGCTCTAGCGTCCTGCTAAACGGAGAAATATAGGCCACATTGTGAAGAATTGATCTGGGCACTTTGTGGCTTATTACATCCTTCCATATAGGGTATCAATTATTAAGGATCAGTGCCGCCATCAGGTGGGACCATTCGGTACAGCTGTGAGGGGCTTGGACAGATTATGGGGCCCGGTCAGATCCCTCCGTCAATCTAGGTCGCCTGGTCTTGCCAGGCCCCTTAGTCTGACCGCCTGTACCCCAGCGCGATGTGGCGGCTCCCGGTCACCGATAGGCTGGCAACTCGCACCTGTAAATGTCGGTTTTTCATCTTAGTTTCTTGAACTCCACCCAAAACTACATTTTTAGTTTTGGGTGGGGTTCTCCTTTAAGGTGATCACCTTTTTAGCAAGACACAAAGTTTCCCTTACAAAATCTACGCATGTGATGTGACCATTACAACGTTTCCAACAAAGTAGGTCCTAAACGGACAAAGGTTGGACGCTATAGTGAGAGAATCTGTTACCACTTCTTCCATAAAACCTTAAGGAATGGACACGACCATATTAGGTGGCAGAATTTGGCTTCTGGGCCAGAGAAGTGTGAGTCGTGCTCTATGTAATCACACCGGGGTTACGGACACTGGGTGAACGATAAAAATGTAAATTGTTAGAAGCCATGTAAGATACTGAGCCTCTGTAGATGGCTCACATGACAATGGCTTGAACTCAGCTGGCCAGTTACGAGCAGTGATGACGGACGTCCGCTGGAGCGGAGCTCCGTCTATGACAATAGCGAGTATATCTGTGATAGGTATATAGATTACCGTCATCCTGCGAGTCATCCTCCAGCCGGTCCTTGCCCGTGCTCTCTGCCCCGGAGGTGTGGGAGCTGCTGTGAGAGGTCATGGAGCTGCAGGTCTTTAGCTTGCGGTGGAGCGATGTCCCAGAGAAGCTGTCCTCTGCCCCTATGTCCCTGTGCTTAGTATCTGCCTCTATCCCTGAGGTGTGTGAGCTGCTGTGACTGGCCGTGGAGTGCCGGGAGAGTCGTTTGTGCTTGACGCTCCCAGCGCTGCTCCCACTAGCCCTCGACCGCTTCTCCAACTGATCCATGTCCTGGTCCAATGTGTCGCTGATGTACGACTCTCTGTATTGTTTCTTCTCTGAAATACACAAGTGTTAGAAGAGCCGTTACTCACACGCTGCCTACTCTGCTGCCTCCTAAACACATAGGGCCCGATTTATTAGTGATCTTATCTTGTGCAAAAGTTAAGATGCTTATTTTAAGAAGAATCAGGGAGATAAGAGTGAAGTTAAGATGGATTTTCATCTTAACTTAAGAAATTCTTCATTTACGCAGTGGATTTTCATTCTTATCTCCCTTTTCTGGGCATGAACAGAGTGGATTTGCTTAAGATAAGCAAAAAACGGCAGATAAGATCACTAATGAATCAGGCCCATTATCTTATAAGAGACTAGATTTCTGGAAGTCCATTCATGGACAACTCTTTGTGCCTCACCCACTGGGTATTAGGGCATTACAGGGGCCCTGCTCATAAGACTCGATATAGAATAGGATACATATAGCGCTATAGAGTATATGTTCTGTGTCTCATTCTGCAGTGAGCATCGGGGATGTTACTCTAATACCAGTAATTCCAGGAACTCCGTATGTAAAGAGGCCACTTACACAGCACAAATACACAATATATTCCTTAGTCTCCCGTTTTACATTAGGCCTTGGGTAGTCAGTTGATTAGATGGGCATACAGGGACACTATAATAAGTAAAATGGTCCATCTTATGAATGAAATCGTTCTGCTCGTCCTGTGACCTCAACAACCAGCACTGGATTTGTGGAAGGCAACAAAGCCTAATATCTAGGGCAGCAGTTTTTCAGAGGTGGCTTCAGGGTGAAAACAATAAAAAAACAGTGACCTAAACCTTTTGCTGATTACAGTAAAGTAGATGGTGCAGGAGCGGGGGCATAGGTGAGAACGCGGACCTGTTATCCGGCATGAAGAGGCAGCTATTTATAAAGTGTGTCCTGTATTTTCTCTACGGGAGTAAAAGTCAGTTTTGCTAAACAGAATCAACCCTCAATCTAACTATCTTGTCAAATATTAAAGGGGGCTCCCGCCTTTACATGAAAACTAAAATGGAACACTGGCTTAGCCCCCCTGCAACTTTCACTACTACTGCAATAAACTTTATCTTTCTGGCGTCCGCCTGCACTTTTAGCCATGTCTTTATATCATCACACAACATTGTTGACTTTGGTTGAACACAACTGTGATCTGTGAAGAGACCCGCAAAGCAGTCTCATACCCCAGGGCAACGTGACACAACTGATGGCGATGGTGACCATGTATATATATGGGTACAGATGGTGTAGTGTGACCTTGCGGCTCGTACCTTCGATTTCCTCCAGCTTCCGGACTTGTCGCAGAACGGGCTGCAGGTTCATGTACAGCCGGTGGCTGTTACTCAGGAGCTGAAGCAAGTGGCGGGAGCGCAAGGAGCAGCCGGTGTAATAGATTAGCTTCCTGGCGGAGGGCAGGCCGTCCGGTAAAATCTCAAACTTTTTGCCCTGAGAAAAATTCGAAAACACATTAGATAGAGAAAACCCGCCTTGCTTTCCTATATAACCGTGTTATTCCTATGTCTATATTTGGCACCAGAGTGGTTAACACGGAATTTGGAGAAATACTGAACACCAGCAGCTAATTCCATCCTCTTTACCCCAGAGGCCAAGTAAGTAATTTTAACATTTAATTCTTCATTAACTTCTCATGAGCGTTAATCCAGGCAGAGTTATTGTAGGCTTTGGGTTTGTTAAGGCATAATAGCTTCTTTGTCAGGCAAAGCATAGAGTTAATGAGAGCATGCATAATGGATAAACCGGAAAACTAATTGTGTTACTTCCCCCCCCTTCCGTCTACGCACCACAAACACCAGCTTTCCTACGTTCGTCCAGGGGAAGTCAAAGAGCAGCTGTTTCTCCTCTCCCAAACTCTGGAAAACAGAAACATTTCAGCAATCAAAAATTACGAGAAGATGGTAGAATTGGAAAACTAAAATGTGAATTCCATATTTTAGTAACATTCACTGATATAGACCATGAATGTTTCAGGAGATGATGGTATAATATTGTGGCAATGCAGTAAGGTTTAGCAATGGCAAGTTCTGAAATTCACACTGAAACTAATCTGTAGTTCTACATAAAGTATAATTAATGCCGACCTGGAAGATCTGGATCCCTCGTAGTGTTAGCCCAAGAATCAATGAGGCTTCTATCTCTTTTTTATCCTAAAAAATAAAATGCACGTTAAAAGCTATGATCATTAACCAAGCATCATTGATTTATTTTAGTTATTGGTCATCCAGGTGAGTGTCATTGTCCTGCGAAGGAACTATCCCACCCAATGACGTTAGGCCGAATTACTCATGTGTGTAGGTTTTAGTTGCTATTCACCTGGGCAGCTGCAATATCCCTAAAATCCGTTAAACAAAACCAGACCAGGGGGGTAAATGTATCAAGCTGAGAGATTTCCGGCCGGTTTGAAAAACCAATCAGATTCTATCTATCATTTATTTAGTACATTCTACAAAATGACAGCTAGAATCTGATTGGTTGCTATAGGCAACATCTCCACTTTTCAAAAACCACCGGAAAACTCTCAGCTCGATACATTTACCCCCCGGAAGTGAGCTCTGAACAAAACAACAATTCAACATAGAGAGTAGCGCTGGTTATAGTGAAAAATATGTTTCCGTTATTGTTACACTATTAAAAATATATTGTACATTAAAATCATTAATAATAAAATTCCACAAATAATACCACATGTAATAATCACGTAAGTGTGTCAAGTAAAGTGAAAATCACGATTAAAACATATAATGTCCAGATTCCTCAAGCTTTATCGTGCTTATATCCTGTACATATTTAGATTGTCCAATCAAATTGAGAATATATCAATCCTTGTGGACAAATTTATTCAGAATTCCGAACTCTGTGTTTTTAAAGATCCCGGTGTGCGTGTCCTTAGTGTAACCAAAATGAGTTCTAAAACTGATGTTTTTATCAGAGTAGTCCAATATGAATATTATATTCACAGTATGCACTCAGATAATGGGACGTTCATTCCATTTTAGGCAACAAATTGAAGCCATAGGGAAAGATCTCTTTATTGTCAAAGGATAAAATATTTGCTATACCTTAGTCTGGAGAAAGTTTTCACTTGATATCACTGAATCTGAAACTTCTGCATATAAATGGTTCCAACAAGCGAATATATAATCATATATAAATGCACTTCAATATTAAGCTGAGGGTATTTGACAAAACTTGCATGCAACAGCATCAGCTGACGCGTTTCTCCGCCTCTTAGGGGGCGGCTTCATCAGAGGTCTTAACAAAACAACGGAGGACAATCAGAAACCAGAATCTTTATCCTGATCTCTATACTTCTTGGACACCTGCAGTTCTTAAATGAACTCCATTCCTGCAAATAGTTTCTTACAGGGAGGTTGCCCCCACCCGTGTCTCCTACTTCCAACACTTGGCTTAATGTTAAATGTTGTGTGATCAGGATTTTATAGAAGACGCTCACATCCGACATGCTTTCTCAGCTGCTGACTGGCACCAAATGTAAACACATTTCTAGTCTAACACCCGTTAGCAGTGCCCTCACCTTATATAACCGATAGTAATGCACAGCGACGTCCTCCAATCTTGCTGCCTCTTTAATGTACATGAGATGTGCTTCCGACACGGTCAGTGCAAATTGGTCACGGTGGATATTGGGAATGTGCTTTAAGATGTAATCTTTCCCTCTCTTCTTAATCACCTGCGTAAAGACAGATCGGAGTTAGTAGGAGAAGAGCCGGACTGGGGTAATGCAGGTTACAAAGTCCAACTGTAACATTGTAAATAATATTAAAAGGGCCATGGATGTCTGCAAAGGGGCGTGGTTTAGGTGGACTCAGACGTGGCTTAGTTGGACCTGGTGATTGACCAATCACCAGGTCTGCTGTGGACTATTTCCTCCCACATTTCCGTTCAGGGATGATGGCAGGTATGAATATGACTTAAATAATAATAAGCATATAACACATTTCCTAAAGGCAAACAACCGCATTGCGTAAGCGCATAGCTCTGTACACACATTTTTGTGGGCAGCACGGTGACTTAGTGGTTAGAACTTCTGCCTCACAGCACTGGGGTCATGAGTTCAATTCCCGACCATGGCCTTATCTGTGTGGAGTTTGTATGTCCTCGCCGTGTTCGCGTGGTTTCCTCCGGGTGCTCCGGTTTCCTCCCACACTCCAAAAACATACTGGTAGATTAATTGGCTGCTATTAAATTGATCTTAGTCTGTGTGTGTGTGTGTGTGTGTCTGTGTGTGTGTGTTAGGAAATTTAGACTGTAAGCTCCAATGGGGCAGTGAATGAGTTCTCTGTACAGCGCTGTGGAATTAGTGGCGCTATATAATTAACTGATGATGATTTTCAGACAAGCGTTTGCTCTGTGTCAATTCTGACGTTCTGCATGAGCGCTGATTGAATACGCAGTACACTAGGCCGCAGGGAAGCCTTGCGTTAATGAACACGTTTATAACGCTCTATTAATGTGAGAACCAAGTACACGGTTTTATCTAAGCTCCTAACTAGCGTTGTTTTTCAATGCCCATGTGTACGAGCCCTAATAAAGTTTTAATTGTACAGCTCCACAGAGAAAAAAAGAAATCATTTAATTCATTCTTGCCATAAAGCCCCCACCTCTAACTCTCACTCCCCCCTTCATTTGTCAGACACGGCTCTCAATAAAATTACATGGATTTTCTTCTGGCCTCGTCTGCTGATATAAATAGAAAGATTACTACTCCTCGTCCCCCTGTGGTTTAAACCAGAAGACGAAACGCTTGTGAGTTAATGGTCGAGAATGAGCCACATTCTAATATTGTATCATTGCCTCAATGTCAGAAACCTAAACTACAGTGTGGATAACACCAGACTCGTTTCCACTTTCCTGGTCCCTCAGAGATTGGAGCAATCAGTATTAAAATCAATTTTACATGTGATATAATGAATTTACAGATGCGCAGTTCTCCAGCATCATCATAGCGCGTTATCTTGTCAAATTTCTCATTTAATACATCAGCGGATGTCTGTAGGAATATCCCTGCAGCTTATCTGTGCTAGTATTGTACTATATAACAAAATATACAGGCAGGATTACCAGGCGCCAGCGCACAGTGCAGGCAGCCATTTTGAGAGCAGCAGCAGTAATGACGAGAATGCAGCTTTATGCCATTTTGATGGCTGAACCAATTCAGGGGCATAAAGCTCCATTGTGTGTAACCGAGAGGTTCCCACTAATCTCGCTAATATGAGAATTATATGTCTTTTATCAGCATTTACTTTACTTTGCAGGGAACATTACACTGGACAGCTAAAAAATGGCTCCCTCAGTGATCTCACCGGTTTCCAGAGCACCGATTGGCTGTATTTGGTTCAGCACACAATATGGCTGCTGCTGGTTTCTAGTCTATGGTGACCAACGCATTTGTGCATTTTTACTTTATAATCTGCTGTGTCACAGACTCAGCGCTGTCAACTCAGAGAATTATCGGTCTGCCAAATGCGTTCCATAAACCACAAAATGGCTCCCTCAGTGATGTCACTGGTTCCCAGAGCACCGATTGGCTGTATTTGGTTCAGCACACAATATGGCTGCCACTGGTTTCTAATGAACCTACTGTTTAGTCTATGAAACTGCTGCCTCCGATATGTGTAGGTGACACGTGCAATCTAACGTTACATGCTTAAGAGGTGACCATGTGTGTGTACATTTTTGTTATATCGTTTTCTGTGCCACAATCTCCATTGTCAATGCAGATAATTGCATGCCATAGTACACAAGAGCAATAAAGTCGTCTGCAGGTGCAACGCCCTGCACGTGAACAAAAATGCGCACGTCGGAGGAGGCAGGACAAAAGTTGTAATCAAATATATTCATTGTTAATATAATTAATGGGACTGTTTTAATTATATTTAATTTTAAATCTTACAAATATTGCATAGGACAGCTGAAATTCTATCTTACCCACGGGGGAAAGTAGGCCTCTGGTTCGAAGTATTTTCCATAGTGCTTGTTTCTTTTGAAGTTGCCCAGGTCGGCCTGGAGAGCGAAGGCGGCTAACAGGAAGTAGGCCTCTTCCCGCGTGACGCTCTGCGACAGCAGGACTTGTTTCCTCAGGTGCCAGTAGTAATAGTATCGCGCTGTTCTGTCACTAGAAAACGACATCACAAATAACATATCTCTGGGATAAAAACCCGGTTTCAAGTTCACGACCCCGTCGTTTGCCCATCGTTTGTCATTTCAATAAATGTGTTTATGTTCAAAGGAATTTCCTTTAAATTCAGCCGCTACAAAGAGGATCCTATTCAATTGATAAGCGTTAAGGAAACATATTCACAATCTCTCTCACATGGAGCCGTCAGCATATTTTCAGCCAAATGTATTTAATTTATTTGATGAAGTCCAGATGTTTGTTGGGGCTGAGGTTTATACAACACAGCGGGGGATTGTGACATCTGCAGGGCAGACCGGGGACTGTATGTAATCACGTTCAGAGAACGGACGCACAGCTTAATATACTATAGATCTAAGGAATGGTATTTATTTATTTTCCATGACGAGAGGTAGAAATGTGTTGATCACATTTTACTGCTACGTGTCATGTATTACACAGATCAGCAGAAACTATATATACACCAGTGAACTTCATTATGAAACAGGGTGCACTCACATATTTTGGAGGGACGATTTACTAAAAATTCTAAAAAGCAAAAGTGGAGGTGTTATACTAATAATGATAGCTAGAATCTGTTTGGCTGCTATGGGCAACACATTCATATATATATATATTTCATACATCCAACTTATTTTACATTACCACGGGCAACCTTTAGAAATACAAGGCGGAATGCGTCAAACCCACCGTGCCCATAGCTGTGCCATGCATACATTGTCACTGGGGTTTCAAACAGCCAGCCAGGAAAGCCATGTGCGCTAGAGATGTAGAGCGTTACGTATTGGTAGATGATTATATTGGTTCTTACCTTATTAATCTGCCATTTTCAACATAGTATTGCACTCGAAAATGAATGATCATAGGTGGCCCGAACTGGTCAATACCCTACAAGAAGTGTATAAGAAAAGTGTTATGCTACCATTTTGTCTTATAATAGTCATAAGGCCATTAATATACCCCTTTCAACTGCATTCTATAGAAAATATTGAAGACATCATCTGGCCAAGAACTGTGTGATATGTTCAGGTTACACCTCTTGTGCTAATAGTTGTCCACATTGGATGTACGCAAAGAAGACCACTTGCCATGTGCCTAAGCTAGAGCAAAATCTCTAAAGTGGACCCATCACCTACACGCAGAACTAGTATGGAGCCTATTAATTTGCTGGGAACCAGAGACATCATAGGGACACGGCCTGACTGATATTCATGAGGCCTGACTGATATTCATGAGGCCTTACCAATATTCATAAGACCTGACTAATATTCATTAGGCCTTACTAATATTCATGAGGCTTTACTAATATTCAAAAGACCTGACTAATATTCATGAGGCCTTACTAATATTCATGAGGCACTGGTTACTGGTGAATGGGTGTCTTAGGCTAGGGCTACACTAGCGCAGGTGGGTGTGTAGAAAGTACGGACTGAACAGCACTATCACTATTTACTGGCCTAGTTGCACAGATCTGATTGTTCGGTAGCCAGGCCAATCACAACCGATCACTTCCAGGCCAACCAATGACAGACGATGGTGTTCGTTAGCCCACCTGGATTTACATCTAAACTAAACTAAATCCATTAGGATTCCATTCTACCCATACGATCATAATAATTTAGGATGGGGGGGTCACACACAGCAATAGGTGGACAATTTTGTCAAAAAAGACCAGATTGGCCATTCTTACCATTATTCTTTTTTTAAATCTAAAAATATGTTGTGATGTTAATGAAAAAAACAAACTGAACTTTACATTTTATGTCATTTTAAAGATCTTCACTGTGACGTTTGTATATACAAAAATAAATAAATCAGAAATAAGTCTCAAGTAGCGCTCACATTGTTTCTTTAAAGCAAAAAGATATCAGAGGGAGATTAAAAAAAAGCTACAACACAGACGATCGAGGGGGCTTTCCGGATAAAAGGACAGTCATCTGGTATAAACTGGACAGCAGAATCTGATGCACACAATTGTGTAACAAGACAGTAATTTCTACATGCTTAGCAGCCAACAGCTGACTTCCTTCCCTCCAGGAAAATCAGATACTTTTCATTCATTTTCACAAGCAGCGATAGTGAAGGGGGGGGAAGAGTTTGTGATTTTACGCTTCAAAAACCCCCCACAGGATCATGTGAAACTTGAAGCGTGCAGTATGCAGCATTATACGGCCCCTAAATTATTAAGATACAAGTGTCTCAGATGGACGTGGCTCGTTAATCATACAGCTTTCTCACAGAGCAATTATATTCAGTTATGGGGTCAAGACTATTACAGAAATGTTTGAGTGGCATAATGGCTAGTGTTCACTTTGAAGCCACCACTAGAGGGAGCAGTAGTGCAATTCCCTTATGGTAGTTGGAGAAGGAAACTTTGACCATGGAAACTAATGGACAATATTTATTTATGGCCAGCAGTACAATTTACAAGTAACTGGTGGCTTACTGCATGGCGGCTCAAACTCATATGCAAATGTATCAGTATATTGTGCATACTTATATATTGTGTTATTTTATCAGCCGTAAGATGTCCAATCAAGATAAAATACAAATATATAACCCACACCCCTGATAGATAAGATGATTTGCAAACATTGTTATTGATTTTTCTGCTGTTTTATTAGGTGCAGCACAATTAAGGGAATGCCACCTCTTCGATAGTGAGTAAGGATGACAACAGGGGGATTGGTAAAGCCCAGACTACTATCTTTTCAAACTGAAATGATACATGTCGGCTGAAATCTCCATATCATGGAAAGAGGTTAGAAACAACTATGGTTTACTTATCCACCAGAAGGCAGCACATGCTAATAACAATAATGTATTTATAATCTTATTACTGGTGGTGGTAAATGAGTGAAAAAAAACTGTGAACATTTTAAAAGATTAATTTAGAAGATTATATTCTGGTACTGATGCTGCTAAGCTGGAATCTTGAATCTGGTGAAGCGACTTACCTTACTGGCTTCTCTCTTCCACTCCTTGGGGCAGTACTTATAAAGCTTCTGAGACAGCTCCATGTACACGTGTTCATTGTCTGAACAGAGAACAGGAAAAGACTATCAGACAATGTGGGGCAAATACGTCACATTATTAGTTAATTAATCTTCATGTCAGACCAGTTAAAAAGAACTCTAATTTTAAGACTAGACCTCATTCAGGGTTGTATCTACAGCCATATTGTTTGTATCATGAAAAAAATGAGAGCAATCCCAAACATGTCACTAGAGACACCCCAAGATGTTGTACTGCAAATTATTATGACACAAGAGAATTGACAGGATGGTTCTGGGAGCAGAAAAGGGGATTATGGGAAAGAGACAAACAATGGTTCTGTAGGTAAAACCAAACCCTGCGAGACAATTCTGTAACACTTTTCTCAGAGCTAGGACAACCCCATGCTGATTGCTGATTATAATTCAGCAATCTCTGGATATTTACATTGCAGAAATACAAAAAAATGAGAGGATAAAAATTAGGGTTAGCGTGAATATATCCAACATAATGCAAATAATGATCATGACGTTACATGGTTGGGCATAATTTTATTCCTTTCCAAGTATATAGAAATGTGGAAAAAACTAAATCAGCATTAGGCAACCTGATACACCGCAGGGTCTGCATGGGCCGCTCTCTAACCTTCTAGCCTGTTTGGCTGCTGAAAATCAGGACTGTCCCACAGAAATAGGGGCTGTTGGCATCTAAGGCATATGATGTAGCTCATTGACAACACAACAAGCGTTATGAAGTCTCTCCCTGACTCGGAGATCCATTTGATGGAAAATTCAGTCCTCTATGCAGATTTCAGTACTGCGTTCAACAATGTCCCTTTTTTCCCCCGCTTAGACAGCTGTTAATTAACTTAAAATTCACATTGCATGCTCGTTTCAAAGGGGACTCGTTTCAATCCTCCTCTGTCACTTGATTGAAACTCATGGCTTGTTTGTGTAAGGCTTTTTCTTTCCCTTGGTTTTGAAGTACATTTAAAAGAAATCAGCACTCTTGATGTTCCCTCTTGTACAATCCGTGAGAAGGAATTTGAAGGCTGAGGAATGTGAATTCTGCAATAAGCATCTATCAGGGCCTGTTCCAGCTGTCCACATTAATCACAACTAAACTCCACGTGTTAAGCTTCAGAGTTTAAATCAACACTGCCATTCAGGGGGCAAACTGGTGGAAAGTGAAAACACACAGTGTCATGCAACCTTCCCAGTGACCAAAGACGGACACTAAAGATTATTCAATGCAAAAATATATATAAAAGAATCACTTTCCGCCGCAGTCAGACTGTGACCCGTTAGGGTAACGATACACAAAGAGGTGAGAAATAAATATAACATCTCTCTGAGTCTTAAACGGAGAAAAAAAAAAGGAGAAGTATTTGAACTTGTCAGTCTAGCGTGATTGGTAAGCTGTCTGGTTCTGTGCAGTGATAAGAAGGTGGTCACATCAATAACATTCTAGGCATGTTCAGGCTGGTAATCGTTGACCTGCCTGTTGAATGAGAGGGCAAATAAATACAGTTGTAATTAACTTGGTGGCAGCCACAGAGAGGGTAATTGTGTGTTGTCCATCAATCTTCTGCAGTCGACACTTTGCTGGAAGACGTGAAAGATGGTATTTAATAAAAGCTCTATTTGCACTGCAGCTTTCCTCCATGTTTGGATTCAATTAAACTGTATCTACAAAAGAACAACTGTATTTCTGACATGAACTTATTTCAATGTTTAAACCTTGCAAACTATGAAAACTGTGGCCATTCTGATTTTTTCTGAGGCAAATAAATCTACTTTTTGTTTTTTTAAATATGAACTTTTTAATGAAGCAACAAGAAAATATATCAACTTTTAAAGAGAATTGCTTGTGTTTGATCAAGTGTATGAATGAAGCTCTGATCAGCACATCAAAGGCACGTGAAGAGCACGTTAAAAACACGACCCAGAGCCCTGCAAACGCCGACCTTTTCTTCACTTCCTTACTTATGTACAGCACCCTCTGTAGCTGATAAAACTTGCTTCAGTTTGGGGTAACCATTCAGATATGTACTTAAAACATACTTGCCAGCTCTCCCTGAATGTCAGGGAGACTCCCTGAAATAGGGGTGATCTACCTCACTCCCCGAAGAGTCTGGTATTCTCCCTGATACTGAGCCAGTACAAGACGTGGTTGGCTTCGCCATCTGTGGCATGATGACACAGTTCAGAAATTGTGTCCTATGTCCATGTATTGATGCCTATGGAGGTGGCCATTTTCATGGAGACCAAGATTTAATCAAAGACTGACAGGTAAGACAACATGACTTCAGTAATGGAGACAGAAATGTAAAAGACACTTCAGTCTCTTGAGATTCATTAGCTGCTTTTCTTTAATGCATAGTTGCCTACTCTCCCAGATCTGTCTGGGAGACTCCCGCATTTCTGGGAGAAGTCCCGGTTCTCGCCCCCGCAATGAATAAGTGGCGGGGGAGGGCTTAATGATGCAAATATTGTGTCATCTTAGCCCCTCCCCCTGCTGTAATTGTCCAAAATTGTGACAATCGTTTAGGGGGTGGGGCCAAAAATGATGCGCTTCGCCAAGCCCCGCAACCGCCCACCTCCCCCGTGATCTCCCTGAAGCCAACGAGGAAAAGTTGACAAGTATGAGTTAAGATAGTCTGTGCTAGTCAGTGACCAATCATATTAGTGCTTTCATCACTCTAATACAGTGGTTCCCCCCCCCCCCCCCGAGCCTTTACCTGGGGCCCCCAGCTCCTCCCTGCCTTATTCTCAGATGTGTTTGTTATATAGTGTAACACTTCTATAAAATGCCACTGATGTGTTCTTACAGATAGGTGTCTCCTCATTGGATTAAATGTATTGTTTAACTTATTACTGAGATAAAGAGTAATTTGTGGCCCTTATGAAGGATTGAGGGCCACAAAACTGCATCCCCAAAGTGTATCAGGTTGCCCATCAGTGCTCTAATACAAGGCATTAACCAATTATATCTGTGCACTAAACATTTTGGCAGCAACCAATCAGATTTCTGCTCTGATAGGTCACAAAAGCTATGCATATGATGGGCAGTTGTGTAAGAGAAATAAAACTAATTGGCTAGGACAGCACATCCTTGTTTTCAACAGACTTTACCAGGTAACCATTTACACTGCCCCTATAGTTGGGCAATTATGCTCAAATCCAATGACGACCAATGATTGTTCTTCCTGGATTGTGATCATTGACCAAATTGTCATGTATGTAGTTCCGCCAGCCAATGAGGAAGCACGCAACGACAATCTGGTATATATTGCCCTGTTGTCCAGCTCTGAAACACAGGGCTGCTCAGAAGGGGCCACAGATCTCAGGTTTAGCATCTTGGTTACACGTATGACCATTATTTCTTCACGAGAAATACAAACGAATACAGAATTTAGCTGCCCGTTGAAAGCCCTGTTAGTTGGTTTCTTAAAACCTGCTCCGCTAGGTGTTTGTAGAGGCCTCTCATCACTTACTGTGGATAACGCTGAGCCCAAAGAGATGACAATCTTTCAACCGGAGGAGATCGCAGACCTGGACCAGTAACTCCTGACAAAGTGCTTTAACCTGCATAAAACAACGCACAGTTTAGTAATCAATTGTGTCTGTGGAAAACAAAGAAAATGCATAAAATTCCAGATAACCCTGGACTGTTGTCCCTCGGGGGTGATACTCACATTGATGATGATACTTAAAGTGTCATCATTCGGTAGGAAAACGCAAACGCTGCGCCGGTCCTGCATAGCTCTGTTATTCTGAAAGCTGAACTTGCTCATTTTGTTCCGGCCTCAGTCTAGGGTGGGGGGGGGGGGTCACTGTGCAGCTAGAAACCCCCCGTGACCCATCAAATCACCAGGGCGCACTGATCGTTCAGAATCCATCATCGTCATCATGGTCAGGAAGTTTCCTCTCTATTAAGGAGTCATCGCTAGAAAGAGATGGAGAGGAACCATAAGGCACAAGTAGTGTCTGACAGCATTGCACTCTATAATATAGACGCTCCAACCACAGTCTATTCATTCATTCACTTCCTGGCAACTCAAGTCCCTCAATGATAGGTCATATTGATTCTCACATATAGAAAACACACTGTTTATGGATTTTTCCTAAAGTTCAGCTAATCAGAAAATGTCAGAGGGTTTGAATAATTCATGGATGATCTGACAACTTATAACAGTTATTGCAGAAATACAATGAATACATAGGAGCATAACTGCTAAATAATGTACAAGGTTTTATATCCGGTTCTAAATATAAGATTCCAGGGATGTTTATTGTGTTTGAGAACCCTGATCCTGTGTCACTATGTAACTGCTCAAACAAGGGCTTATTTGTATCTATGTAAAATGATGTCAACATGTCAAACACTGTCAGAAAACAGGAGTATATATTACCTTTGTGGGTATTTCCAGAAAGACTTTTTTTGGAGCATATGTGACATTCTTTAACACTTAAGGTACCATTTATATATTACTAAAATATCTCTTTATTCACTTGAATGGGATTATAGCAAAAAACAAACATCACGAAATGTGCGTCTCAAATGTCTATCGGTGGTTTGCTTTGTTTTTTTAGACATCTAGTAGGGACACTTCAGATAATCCCCCCTCCCCCCTCAGGCCGTGTCCAGGATCATGGATAAAATGCAGTCTCCTTATACACACAGGTACTTGGTGTTTTCTTAAAAACAACAAAAACAAAACTAATCCACTAATAGATGATCAAGTTTTTTTTTCTTTCAAATGAGTTAGGAGTTTTAGGAACGTGTCTGAAGCGTTCAAAGACTTCAAATACACGCCAAAAATAAAACACAGCAAAAACGTCTGTCTGGACGTACCCCAAGACTGAACAGATATAAAGGTGCGGAATAATTCCTATACACAACCAAAACAAGCTCTCGGGTGACCTGGGAAGTCTGTGTCACTGCTTGAGAACAGATGAGTCACTGAACATTACTGATTCACAGCTTTTCCAGACAGGATATCCTAATACCTAAAAGAGGGTTTAATTCATAGGGGTCAGCTAGTCACCAATCTCACGGACAGTTCTAGTCCAAATAACGGTAACAGAAGAGCAGAGGAGGTTATTTAGTAACCTAAATGTACTGTACAGCAACAACCTGTAGGCTGGATCCAATCTCCTAAAATAACGATGGAAATGCCACAGATGGCTGGGATATACCCCCAACAGTCCAACACAGTCCTAACCGGGGGTCCATTGAAATCAAGACTGTTCCCCCAGGAGTTGGACAGTGGGCAGATAGCCTTATCTGACAACCAGAGGACCCACCAAGAAAGTTCTCGGACCGCACGTCTCTGATCTCAATCAACCAAACCCAACTACCACTTGCCTGCTATGGGTTACTGCAAATTGGCTCTTTCTTAATTAAACGACCCGCAGCGTTCTCACTGTAATTTATCCATTAATAAGAAGAAGAAGTGGAACTCAAAACCACATGATATATGCTGTAAGGACAATGCCTTACTAGCGCGTTCATGGCCTGCATTCTCATCACTACGAGACCAGCCCACAAAACATCCATCTCGGTGATGTCACAAAGTTTCTCACCCCCGTCCTAGATGAGGGGTACACCATATATAAAATTATTCCTGCAACCAGACTGCAATTACTCTAATAAATGTTTATTTTCATATATTCTCCAAGGGCCTCACACACACACCATCAAAAGTCATCCTCATTCCACATGTGTGTTAGACATTTTTGGACGATGCATTGGACAACAATGGCTTTACTCATTGAGGAGAGGAGGGGAGGGGAGTGATAGTGACTCTGGTTTGTACAGAGCAGGGCTGCCACTGACAAGACAGCCTAGTCCCCCTTCTTCTCTGCAATTAGGCAGAGGTGGATATCCGCTAGGTGTCTATTTATTACATATACCTGGCTCACAGTGGTGGTCACATTGCAAATTCCAGGAGATAAAATAGACGTATTGAGGATTAGCTGGATAGCTGTAAGACCCAAATTCCATCTTACCCTGATAATACCCCTTTAATATAAACATGTATGGCAGCTGCACTACCATTAGCAATTCACTTATCTTTGCCCCAAATTTCAAAAGTTGCCCTTTACTAAACTTCCACAAAGCGACTCTTCTCCTGTAACACAGCAGGACGTCATTCTAGTACATACATACGTTCCATTGTGCAATATTCTATAAAAGTGCATGTTGAAATATTCATGATCTCCAGTTCAAAGACCAGCAGAGCTCAGATCTCCCGTCATGTCCAATTATAAGATACTGGAAACATATGTTTCATGTCTAACTTCCGTGAAATTTTTTGTTCCTTTGAGAACTATTTTTTGGGCAAAGCTGTTTATATTCCAATACTGTTCCAGATGTAATCCTGATTTCAGGCTCTGCTTCCCCATAAACCAGAGTAGCTCAACTTCAGTCCTGGAGAGCTGCCAACAGGGCATGTTTTCAGGATTTCTTAAACATGCACAGGTGAGTTAGTCTATTTTCCTGGGTCAGTGATAATCCCACTGTTTCTAGAGAAGGAAATCCTGAAAACAAGATCTGTTGGTGGCTCTTGAGGACTGACTTTGAGCACCTCTGCACCTCTGTAAGGCTAATCCATAGGGATTGAGCTGTTTGTAGTACTGTGATAAACTACATTATAGGAGCTGCACTATGTTGATTCTGATCAGTACGTTTTCCTCTTGGCATAATGCATTCACAGCCTGCTCGGTAATAAGGTCCTGGATCCACTGCTTACCAGGATTACCATCCAGCCATGCATTCTGCTTTGCATTAAGCACCTTGCAGGGGATACACTAATTCCATAATGGGATACAATCGCAGGACTGAGCAGAGTTGTTCCATTAAATTCCCCGTTGCCTCTCTATAAATATCATTCCAGGCCATTTAATTATTATACTCCAACTCTACATGACTTTATTCATGGAACAGAAAACACAATACAAGGCACAGAGGGGGTCTACATGTTATAGAAAAATTACCGGTTTTTCCCATCGCTCTGCAATTATTATGATGTATAATTACATTTTACTGGTCTGCAGGAAAAATACCATTTGGGTAGTGATTTCGTGTGAAAAAAATAAATACTTAGTATAGTCTAAGTATAGTCTATGAAACACAACTAATATGGGCGCAGAATCCAACGTCACAGAACGGAGAAGAGCATTGTTGTTGGGAGGATTTGACTCATTGTTACCAGCAATTTGTATACAGATTAAGTCATGTATTAGGACTTGGCTGTATAAGTCCTGGTCACTGGTGGTCGTTAGAAGCATCACATAGGGTGCTACGAACATTTACCCTATCCCAGATAGTTACCTTATATCATTTGCTAAGCTATATTCCTGTTAATTGAAGATACCGAATGGGATGACTGGTGCTCCGCCTGTAGTTAGGATTCCTTTGGTTTCCCTTCAATTCTTAATCTTTTTTGCCCACTGTTGATTTGCTCTTATTTGTGCTTCTGTAGACGGTTATTTCACTTTTATTTCGGACTGCCACAAACACATACACACAAACACACACACAAAACACACAACAGGAAAATTGTCATAAACTCATGAAAACTAATCTGTGCATTAGTGATGCCCTTTTCATGCACTGTGCTGTTTACAAACATATATATAGAAATATGTTGTATTGCATTTTAAAATTTTAAAGTCAGGATTCAAAGTTCAGAACAAAATTTTGGAATGATCCCATAAGGAGCCATTCCTCCTATTTTTAATGCAGTTTTCAGACATTAGTTAGCAGCTGAAAAGTTCATTAATATCTATTGTAAATAATGGAAAATAAAGACGGGAACAGGAAGGAAAAGCGTTCTTCTAGGAAATTAATTGCAGGAGACACCAAGGATCTGGACTTCTTATGGTCATAAAGGAATGATTAGTCCACCCACAGCCACGTCTAAACCTTCTGTGCCAGACCCAGTCCGTCATGTAATTGTGGCTAATACTGGACGTTCCTTCTGCCCCCACAACGCCCAAGTTTCCCACACAAGTAGAACATCTGCTGGACACACCCGGCCTGCAGTCCCCGAATCTCATGCCAGGACCAGCAGCTAGGGAACGTCCAACCCATATTACATAACTGGTGTGATGTTCTTCTGGCCGATCCCTTCAGCCAAGAAATAAATGGAATCCTAGCCTGAGACACAGGATGCAAAACTACAATGCCTTAAAGAGACAACGAGTATTGATAGCAACTACCCAACCATTGCTCCCACTCTAGATGAGGACATCACAATGGCCAATAGGAAGACAGAATATAGGAATGGAGAGAATCTGAGTCCACCAGGACCAATAATGGTGACTTCTCCTGAGGTATTCCATGCAGTATTAACACAATTATTGACCATATATATATATATATAGTGGGTATTGTTATAATCATTACTGTTTATTAAAAATAGTTAAATTCAAGTACTCAGAAAGATTTAGTGGTAGATTTCTCAAACCTTCTAAAAAAAGGAGTTGCCTGTAGCAACCAATCAGATTACAGCTCTCATCTGTCTGGTACATTCTACAAAATCATAGCTAGAATCTGATTGGTTGCTATAGGCCACACCTCCACTTTTCCCTTTTTTTTTTAATAAAGTTTGATAAATCTACCTCCTAATTCCTATTGTCCCTTACCCCACACTCCATGTTTTCCTCATTCCTTATCGTCTACCTGCAGGTACCTTTAACTTCTTGTACATGACCTGCTGCAGCTTTTACTTAATGGACTGCTTTTTTTTCTGTCCCAGTGCTTAACAGCCATGTTGTTATACCATCAGGCAGATTGGTTTTATATTCTCCGCGCCCTGTAATGTTATGCTCCTCAGCTGCGCTCTCTGTATCATCAGATACAGTTATATATGGGATTGGGGTTGAATTAAGGAGGGTGTGTACCAGACAAAAAGAAAGTCGTTCGTAGGTGGAATCGTCTTTACGTTGAAGTTTTTTTTCCTCCCCAACCTATTTATTATTTTGAAAATTTCACACATAACACAAAGCCGTTAGTAAAATAACCAGATTCCTGAAACAAGCTGCTAACCAGGGTGCAGAGATACAAGGAATATAAATAATATGTGTTGCTGAAGGGATAATAGATTATTATAATCCTTTATTTATATGGGCCACAAGGGATCCGAAGCGTTGTTCAGTGAGGTGAAGCATGAGATACTGTACTTTGCTTAGAAGACTGCTAAGATCAGTGTTATTAGAGGTTCTGGTTTTAATAAACAAAACAATTAAACCAACTTCCGGCTGACGTAGTCGAAGAGGGATCCTGCGCGGGTCTGGCGAGAGGCGATACTCCTCTTACCGCTGACGGTCAGTGTCGCGGGGGAGCTGACCATTGTTCAGCTGATCCGGTGACATTAATGATAAATTGCTTGGACGATGATTTTCTATCGCTGAAATATTCAGCGATAGAAAATCAACAATTTAACTGAGTCTTGATAAATAGACCCTCAGGGGGTAAATTTATCAAAACTACGGGTTTGAAAAAGTGGAGATGTTGCCTATAGCAACCAATCAGATTCTAGCTGTCATTTTGTAGAATGTACTAAATAAATGAAAACTAGAATCTGATTGGTTGGTATAAGCTGTCTCTCAGTCTTTAATGGACATTCATGAACACAGAAAAGTGGTGTTTCACATGTTGAAATAAACCCAACACAAATAAAAATAATATTAATAATAATAATAATAATTATAATAACAACAACCACAGTGTTTATTTTTTCCCCCCAAAACAATAAACACTTAAAACGGGAAGCCCCAAGTAGAAGTATAATTGTACAAAGGTTGTGACATTTTCCTATTGGCTTCTGTTAGGCAGTAAATGTTTTTTTGTGTGGTAAAAACATCATAAATAACATTTTAATAGGCAACTGAAATAGAAAAAAAATATGACATTACAAGTGTTCAGAATACACAGGACAATTTTTTTCTTTAGTTAATCATTAAAATGTAGCATTTCTAATATATGTGATGTATTTACAACAAACATTTACCTCACATTAATTTCTGGGCAGGGACTGATGTGAGCGAGTTCTCTGTACAGCGCTGCAGAATTGGTGGCGCTATATAAATAAATGATGATGATAACATGGCTACACCTCTGAACAGTGGAATGGTATGGATTAGTGTTACTGGTGAGTGAATCTTACCACACTCTCTGAAGCAGGTGTATGACATTCCTTGAGCTCTGCCAAGCAGACAAAACTATTCAGAAACTCTGACTCTTCCACCATTTAATGATCATCCCATTTCTTATTTTTAAATGCAAAACAATAAATTAAATTGCAAATTGAAACTTGAAAACATTACATTAAAATACACATTTAGTAACAGACTGGGTCTATTAGAAATAGGAAAAAAAGTCCTAAATCTGTCAAAAATGGGAGTTTTCAACATATTTTGGGCTTCTCCCTATATAAACAAGCTCTGGGGCCGGTGATCACCAGCTTTCACAGGGGGCAGCATTTAACGGGGGTCTCCAGTGAAGTTTCCCCATGCAAAGCATATGGAAGCCTATATATCAAGTCTGGCCATCCTGTGGCTCTCCAGGAGTTGTGAAACTACAAGCCCCAGCATGCTTTGCCAGCAGATAGCCAGCTGATATTAAGGGGGGATTCTTATTGTGTCTACACTACATAAGTACTGCATTGACTTCACTATCAGGACCCCAGACGTTACATATTTGCCAACTCTCCCTGAATGTCAGGGAGACTCCCTGAAATAGGGGTGATCTCCCTCACTCCCTGAAGAGTCTGGCATTCTCCCTGATGCTGAGCCAGTACAAGACGTGGTTGGCTTCGCCATCTGTGGCCTGATGACACAGTTCAGAAATGGTTTCCTATGTCCATGTATTGATGTCTATGGATGTGGCCATTTTCATGGAGACCAAGATTTAACCAAAGACTGACAGGTAAGACAACATGACTTCAGTAATGGAGACAGAAATATAAAAGACACTTCAGTCTCTAGAGATTCATTTGCTGCTTTTCTTTAACGCATAGTTGCCTACTCTCCCGGAGTTCCCGGGAGACTCCCCCATTTTTGGGTGACCTCCCGGGAGAGCAGAGCAACCTCCCGATTCTCACCCCCGCAATAGATAAGTGGCGAGGGGGGCAAGGCTTAATGACGCAAATATCGAGTCATCTTAGCCCCCCTGCTGTAATTGGTCAACATTGTGACAATCGTTTAGGGAGCGGAACCAAAATGATGCGATTTGTCA
This sequence comes from Mixophyes fleayi, assembly GCF_038048845.1. NCBI lineage: Eukaryota > Metazoa > Chordata > Amphibia > Anura > Limnodynastidae > Mixophyes > Mixophyes fleayi. The sequence continues at coordinate 6,951,785 of NC_134413.1, read as the reverse complement.
AGCTCCGCCCCGCACGCCCACCTCTCCCCGGGATCTCCCTGAAGCCAACGAGGAAAAGTTGGCAAGTATGAGATTTGCTGACGGATACACAGAAGGAGGATCCCCAGATTCTAAAACTTGAGCATCATGGCCGCCCAATATTCTGTGAGGTAAATAACTCAGTTGGCATCTAATTGGATTGGCTGCTGGTCCTGTCCATCAACCTTCAGAACTGCCACCCTCCATCTTGGGATGGATACTGTAAACAAATAACTGGTACAAATTGGAATTAAGGGGGTACTATTAAAAGCAGTTATGCAGCATGACCAATTTCAATCAGTGAATATTGATGTATATAAGTCCTAGTGATTTAGGCTGGTTCCTAGTGACTGGATAGGATGTGATCTCATGACTAGTGGCTCAGCATACAAAATGGCTGCCACCACTGAGTGCAGGCAATTGGTGCACCTTAGAAAGAGCTGAAGGTGTGTACAGGTAATACATGGATTATCAATATTACACAGCATAAACTGTTGCTTAATTTACAACCAGTCTGACAAAATACTGCAAAGAACATAGTTCCTGGACTGATTGGATCTTATGGATTACAAACAGCTGCTTTCATTAACCTAGCCTGTTTGTCTGAAAGCTAAGATCTGATTGGCGATTGCTTTTTTTGGGTTACAATTAGGTGGAACATTGTAGTTATATGGCTTAGGATATGTACAGGACTACTGAAACCACAAGACAATACCAAGTCATCATGACCAGTACTCTGCTGTGGCTTCTGTGCCCTGTAGGCTTTCTACCACTAAGTTTAATACCACGATAAGGAAGGTAATTTTTTATGTTAGACTAAACAAGTTGACAAGGAACTATATACAGCAGTCTCTATAATAGCCTAAGGCGTCCATAAGATACGATCAAAGTGGGAAAAATTAATATTATTTGGTCAACTGGCACTTGGTCTTGTGGCTGGAGACTGTGATTGGATTGCGGTCGGAATATGAACGGTCATCTGCTGACCCCATAAACCAACATGTCCATTAATGGACTTGTTGAGTTTGTTTGGATGATTACATAGGCAAACCGAGGTGGAAGGGGGGATCCTAGTGCCTGGAAACCCCCCTCCAAGCCTGGGGCACTGTATAAAAGAGAGAGCTGCGTGCACCTAACAGTAGTGCACGCAGCATTGCCCATGTATATTATGGGGATAGGGAGAGTTGGACAAAAGCCAAGCAATCTCTAAAATTATAGCCACGCCCCCATGCATGCTGGTCACGCCCACTGATGGCATCTTGTGGAAACCCCCCTCTACAAATCCTGCGTTTGCACCTGGATTAAATTGGGCATGGGGGTAGTTTGGGCCATTTAGGGCCAATTCTGGCCACCATAGCGCTCACTCACAGACGTGTTCCGTGATGAAGATGCCCTACCGTTTTAATTCACTGCATTTATTCAAGAGTACCTGGCTAGTATTGACATACTGCAATAATATTCACGACATAGACATGAATTGACTGTGTTTATTTTATATCTCTAAGTCAGACCTCAGAAAACTACTAGTAATGTCAGGATTTCACCAACAACCGACATTTACAGAACTGTGAATAATCAGACCATATTAGTTTAATATATGGAAAGTATAAATCTCAAAGGCTGTTCTTTTCCATTCCACTTATTGCTGCGATCCGAAGACTTGTCAGATTTAAAGAGTAAGCGTGAAAGTTTCTCTTATTTGTGATGTGTCAAGCAAAATGTTCCCAGGAAAAAAAGTGCTAGTGCGAGAAATTTACTGCACATTAGTCTGGATGGAGCACGGAGAGATTTAAATCACTGTGCCGCTGCTTAATGGCCCCCTCAGAAGACGTCAGCCAGAAAACAGCTTTCTCTTTCAGTGATTAAGAGGTGAAATTAGCACAGAAACTACTTTATATCGCAGGAAACATTTAGTAATCTGAATGGGATATAATTTATAGGAACCTTTAATGCAGAAGATTCACCAATCCTAAACTGTAGGAACCTGCTTGTTGCTTGTGGTAGATTCTCATGTCCATGGATGTACCTGTAATGCGCTATACCAGGGTCTGATTATCCAATACCCTGACTAGGCTGCAGCCTAGGGGGCGAGACTTTTGGAGGGGGGGGGGGTTCAAAATTGTGACAGGGAGAGGTAGAAAATATAAGCCATAGTTGCCATCCTTTAACGATTGGCCTCTGGGAGTATCGGTGTAGAGCTAGGCGTGAGGGGTCGGGGCGCCACTAATCGCGTCATTTTGACCCCACCCCTGTGACGTAAGAATGCAAAGGCGTCATTTTAACTAAATTTTACAAATGATGCGATTCTCAGTGAATCGCGTCATGGAGACTTCAAATCTGCCCACTTCACTAGGAAGTGGGCAGATAAGGGAGAATTGTCAGCTCTCCCAGAAGGGAGACCTAACCGGAATTTGGGAGTCTCCCAGGCATTCCGGGAGAGTTGACAAGTATGATATAAGCGAATAGTCAAATTAAAAAGAAAACATGAAAGAATACGTAGTAAGGTTTTAATCTTGACGTTTTCCCATGATAAAGGCTGTGAGTCATCCTTGGACGGGCGCGCTTGAGGATAAGCGAGTAAGAGAGACAAGGATGGAGACAGACGCAGACATAGACCCCTACCCCTTCCCATTTTCACCAGTGACCTTTTTAAAAACAAGAGAACATCAACATTGGTGGTGGCTTCACATGGTAGAAGGTGAGATATCCACAGGAATGACAGGTTAGCGAGCACTGAATGTCATGCTGAGGATTCATGCTCATAGTTGGGGACCTTAATTTGATGACCGACCCTACAGTTACTGTACAGAAGAATACCAGGTAAATGTATCAAGCTGCGAGGTTCCGGCAGGTTTGAAAAGAAGAGATGTTGCCTATAGCAACCAATCAGATTCTAGTTACCATTTATATAATACATTCTACAAAATGACAGCTAGAATCTGATTGGTTGCTATAGGCAACATCACCATTTTTTTTCAAACCTGCTGGAAACTCTAAGCTCAATAAATTTACCCCGTAATCTTTCCCCTGCCCACAGCTTGGGTGTTACTATACATAACGACGCTTGAATACAATTTCATATAACGCTTTGATGTTTGTGCGTTGCATCTGCTAGTTCGTATTGCGCATGTGAAGCGATTACAATGGAGCTAACAACTATTACAGCCCGTACTGACACCAGTCTACTGTAGACAAAGCTCTGTGCAGAATAATGTAGAATGACATCTGTTTTCCTGAATAAGTAGAGTGTTCCATAACAGAATGTATACATGAATGTATTTTTGCCTTGAGGCTTTATTCACATACATAAACAATGAGAGACAAAATAACGATTATTTTGAAAGTTACAAACGTATCAGAGACGACGTTAACTGTTCTGGTGATAACATCACAAGCGGCACTTTTAGCCGCTTGCTAAATAGACTATTTTCGCCGTCCCCTTAGAGCTCTATGGGAACGTTGATTATCTGCGAAAACTGGGATAACGGCAGAAAAATTTGTGATTTCCACCAACGTTAACCCTTTGATAAGTCATGAGAAGTGGGTACAGAGCGGTCTTCGCCTGACTTCAGGTTTAACACGGCTTCATTAATAGACCCCAGTGTCAAGAATAAATATTTAAAAGGACGTCTTTAAAGACCCCAGTCTGTCTCAGGAGATCTGGAATGGTGATAAACTGTCCCCATGGTTTATGCTGAACAAAATGCAATATTAGAGCTAGGAACTTAATTCTGAAATCAAGAGAACACAAACGTAGTTCTGCAGTAAGTTTGTTCAGTAATCTGGTCACACAGTCTGCAATATCGCAGCTGATACCAAACAATCAACCCGATATTGAAAAATGCATTTCCTCAATCTATCACAATGCCTAATATTGATCATAACACAATTGATAGCATCACTATAGGGCATGAAATTAGGAGATGACCCCTATCAGCCTGTGTGCGCCTCAACCGACCAATTTAAGCAGTCATTGGGATGACACTCTGAGCATACGCTTCCGTTTTCCAGTTACAGCTATCTCCAGTAGCTGTAGCAACCAGGGATGGTTTCCCCTGGGCTTCTCTCCTGCCTATGGCCACAACAACGGGACTAACCACCTGCAGCAACCCAGGGACATTTAGATGCAGTGGCCTAGTCTGAATAGGAAGTCATGTGACACAAAAGGACCAGACTTTCTTAACAACAACTGGACAGAATCTGAAGAGTGCAAAAGGTTCTGTAACCTTCAGGGAAACAACACCTAATAAATGTTTCAGAAGGAAACGATTTCATGCTCAGCATGTATTTTACATATAGACCTTCATGCTGCAAATCTCTGAACCAGCCTCAATCTCTAGCTTCCCTCTAGCACCTGTAATGATGCCGCACATGACGGGGATTTCATAAATTAATCTGTATACATACAAATTATTTGCTGCTTGAGCCAGGACAAACAGGTAAACATATTGAGGTGTGAACGTGCTGCCAAATGCGGTTGAAAGCAATTTTCCAAAGGCAACAGACTTAAATCTCCTCCTCTCCGGAGACCAGGAGCAGCATTCGTACAGCTGGGAGTAAACAGATTTCGCTTTATCTAATATAAGTATATGAAGGATTAAGGGCTGGCACATCAGTCTGTTTATATTGCATTCATGTTTAGACTGCATTTGTTTTTTTGTTTTTTATTTATTCATAACACAGATTAGTTTACAAACACATATCTGAGAATTCTTTTTATACATATATATTAGAAAAAAAAAATATGGGAAATGTTATTGCAGGAGATGAGGAGCAGATCAGTGGCTCAGGCGGAGATCAGTAGCTAAGCACACTGTACAACAATAACAGACTAAACCCCAGTGTCCGTTATATGTGACTTTAAACCAGTTAGCGCAAAAAAATAAAATAAAACTAAAGAAACTGTGCCTGGAAAAATCTGTATATAAATATAACATAATAAAGCACTACTTAAGGACATGTGTATCTGATGAATAAGGTTAATGTGGTGTTGCATCCTTTAGATGAAATAATAAGACAAAAAACAAAGTACAAAGATCACAGTAGGAGCCTGATGTGATACAATGTATCCAGCCGGCCACCAAGATGTGCGACTGTCACAACAACAAACAGCTCACAGTAGTTACAAGTTGAAGGCTTCTTCCTGCTAACAAATGGTTTAAAATACTTATTCTATGAAAGGTACTAATGACCTATGAAACCCAAAATGACTGCAATGACTGTATTTCAGTCTAACATGACACAGCCCTTTAATTACGCGGCTAATCCGGCAGTAAACTTATGTCACACAGAACATGTCTTGCTCTTAAGAGTCAGGATTTCTGCATGTGATGAATAACAGGACCTGATAATGATGTTAACATCACCTATTAAGTAACCTGATCCTAGTCCTAGCAGCACTGCCTGAAGCTGCATTCATTAGAGTATAGTCAGGTAGGTATGAGTCACAGATGTATGGCTTATAGAGCATACAGGCAATATGTTATCTATTATATAGGCAAGTCTGGCACGCTCGCTGGCCACACACAGTGGTCACGTCAGGCAATTCAGTTGCTTTCTACAAACAGATAAACTCGACTTTAGTGAGACAATGTTGCTGCAGTTAAACCTTGAGGTGCAACTAACAATTCCCGGTGATTCCAGAAGAAAGACGATCACCCATCCCGGGAGATAGAAAGGCTGTAACGGAGGGGCCCAAACTGAACAATGACCAGGTTTTATCTCGGGGGACATTTATAAAAAAACGAAACTACAGGCATTTCCCATAGCAACCAATCAGATTCCAAGGGGGAGGATTCAATTGTCGGAGATGTGGTGCTCAGACATTGGACTGCGCACATTGCCAGCAATTATCGGCGCAAACTGTCTCCGTGAACGTTCCAGAGACACCTTGCGTCGAACTGAATAACCCCCTAACAGTCGTTTTTCTTATACAGTTCATATCAGCGGTGGGCGACCAGCGTTCCGCGGAGCCTTCACCGGCTGCCCCTCAGGCGGCTGCTCCCGATCTCATCACAACGGGGTCAGCCGTCTTCTGTGTCACGTGACCTTCTCTGCACAGCGCAGGGAGGTCACGTGGTCACCTGGCCGATGTTTAGGAGAATACAGAACCCGAAGCTTCCAGCACCTCTGTCACATCGTTTCCAAGGTCAATGTTTCCGAGAAAGAACAGTAAATTGAAGGCTAATGACGCACTACAAGCTCTATAACGTGTTTTATAATAACTGTTGGACATAGAAAGTATGGACAACAGACAATACATTTTTCCTTTATCCTCCAATGTGATTTGATCATATGGGGCTGGATTTATTAAGGAAAGTAAGGCAAAAAAAAGAGTAAATTTTCTCCAGGACAAACCATGTTACAATGCAAGGGGTGCAAATAAGTTTATTCTTTTGCACATCAGTTAAATACCGGCTGCTTTTTAACACAAATAGTTGATAGCTTTAATTTTACACTGACATTTAGAGTAGATCTAAGACATGCTTTACCCCAAATATAAATCTGTCCCCACATTTTTAATTTACCTCCCCCTCCCAGGCAACATGGTTTTGCCCAGGTGCAAAGTTACTCATGATATAGAATAAGAGCTGAATTGTAAAGCAGGGACATATAAAGAGTAAGACACAAACCTTTTTAGGAGCAGATTTACAACCTCCCCTGAGTATGTACCCTGTATTTAATAATATGTCAAACATAGGACTCTCATTGCAAATTATGGATAGTTTCCAGCTAGTGACATCATTGCGGAATGAGGCAATATTATTATAATTATTATATTTGATTATTAATATTGAAACTATAATCGTAAGAATTCACAGCGACAACGCCATTCCCAGTCACAGACTGAACACTGGTCCAACACACAATATATCGCTGCATCCGTTGACCAATCAGCACCATAATTCTATTTTCAATAAATCCATCACTTGAATAAATGAATCTAGTTTTGAGTCAGTAAATTGATGTCTTTTTACACCATAGACAGAAATACACAGAAGTTTTACAAAATAGGAGCTACAAGAACCATAACAACCAGCGTTGCAAAATGGTTTTACAAGTTACAGCTATGTGTGCATTGCCAGCAAACTAATTCCAGGCCCCCCAATTCAAATAACTGATGACGGACTGTAAAAATGAACGATGACATTCCCATCTCTGTGTAGAGAAATATATAACGCCATATGTTTCTTGTGTCCAAAGAGATAGAGATATATATATTTATTTAATCCTTCCTAAAAAGTTAAGAGATTTGTCTGTATTACAGATTTCACCGCTTGTTCCAGACGGTATTTTCATTACGAACCAGCGGGTTCTAACAGCAAGTTTTCAAACTCATAATTCATTATTCGTTTGTTCGAATTTGTATGCTCTAACGATAATAATTTTGAGAACATCTATAACCCAAATATATCTTGTTACAATAAGACATCCTCTCAGCCAGGATTTAGATTCCCTCTCCAGCTGAGATGGCAGGGCAATCTGGGACTTGTAGTTCCACCAGAGCTGGTGAGCTGCAGGTGGCCTAAGCTTGTTGTTGGACCCATGTGCCACTACCATGACCTCCCTGATGACCCCTCGGTTTAGGTAATAGGGATGTCACAGCCCCCTCCCCCTAAGAAAGAAATAAGCTCAAATCAGCAGAAAAACATGGCAGTTTTCCTAGAATGAAAGCTTCGAATGTGCACATTTGGTAACCGCAGATATATGTCTGAATATCCCATCTGGGGTCCCAACACTGACAGAAAACCAGCTGAGTTCATCCGAATGTGAAAGTCATCGACATCTCTGCATCTGTTACACATTAAGGACAATTCACGTTTGGCTTTGCAGCGAGTACAGATATTCATTCTCCAGCTTGTACTTGATACATTACATGTCTACGGGACAAACGCAAAATAACAAAAACATTCGTTGCCAGAATCTTCTGACCTGGGCTCACACTTTACACACGATACAGCAGGTTACCCGGAGGGGAGATGATAAGGCTCATTACTAAGGAATAATTCTATGTATAAGTGGTTAAAGGGAGGTCACAAACAAACACGTCCCTGTTAGGTCACAAACATCAGATTGAAAGAGATTTTCAAACATTTTCAGAATGAATTCATTGGTCAGTACCTATCAAGCTGCACAGGAACAGAGGCAGCAACAGCAATGCCAGTTGAACTCTCTGGGTCCAGCACCTGAATGGAGACGGTATTCAGTAGATCTCATACTTACCAACTTTACAATGTTGGTATCCGGGAGCCTGCGAGGGAGGTGGGCGTCATGGGGGGCGGGCCTCCAAAATCCGCGCCATTTTGGACCCGCCCCTGTGACGGCATGACGCAAAATGCGTCATTTGACAGCGGGGGCGGGGCCAAATGCCGCGATTCACCAGGAATCGTGGCGTTTGTGACCTAATTCTGCCCACTTCACTAGGAAGTGGGCAGATCCGGGATTTTGCCACACTCGCCCGGGAGTCCGGGAGACTCTCTCAAAATGCGGGAGTGTCCCGGACATTCCGGGAGAGTTGGCAAGTATGATCTAAATCCCCTAACACACACACAGACACACACACACAGATCGAGAGAGACTAAGGGCAATTTAATAGCAAACCATTGTATGTTCGAATTGACTTAGTGGTTTGGTGTTATTCCATTAGGTTTGTTCAAGGCTGCTGAGGTTGTTGAGGCGCCCTAGATCTAAGTTTGTTTTGCTTTCCAGTAGACTTCAGGTTACTTCAGCAGACTTCAGCAGCTAATTAACTTACCGGTATGTTTTTGGGGTGTGGGAGGAAACCGGAGCACCCGGAGGAAACACACGCAAAAACGGGGAGAACATACAAACTCCACAAAGATAAGGCCATGGTTGGGAATTGAGCTCATGACCCAAGTGCTGTGAGGCAGAAGTGCTAACCACTGAGCCACCGTGCTGCCCACGTAATAATAGATTATCACGGTTACCCGTACAGAATCCCGTACTCATCGAGAAATCCTGCACTTTTCTATGATAGCCACCATATTGACAAAGAAAGATGACTCAAGAGGTGAAGGGGCGCTTTGGGCGCAATATTGCTCCACCACATGATCTTTATTTTGGAAAAAAAACCATCAACTTTTAAATGAAGCAGCTTGCAAAAAAAAAAAAAAAATGGAACTGCCCTCCTTTATTCAACAAGAATAGATCTACAAAACATCTATTGGGTAGAGTGTACCCAGGCGCTCACAGGCAGCAGTTCTGTGGTCTCGAGAGTTATTTAGGAGAGTGCAGCCTTTCAATTCACTAGGCACCAGCGACATCACTACGGCGCAAAAGCGACGGGTTCTATTTAAGTAAAATGTTGCAGTAAAATGTCTCCTAATAGGTTACCCTACTACAGTATGAAACAGGAAACACCCATCTTGTGCAAATGTGGCAGCGTACAATGACAGGCTTGGAAATCAGAGGGCGAGACAGCTTTGAGCTATGTTTTCTTCCCCTGTGATCTGCAGAACTGATGTATAGGCCCACGGTGTGTTATTGTCATGAGAATCAATTCCAGGCCAACGTGCAGTGATGTAGACTCGTCCCCGGAATGTGACAAGTCTGCGCTGAGTCATGACGGATAATAGAGACCCAACGGGAATGTTGTGCTGACTCGTAGGGGATCTGGTGTTACAATATAGCCACACCTAAAAGACCAATAAAGCTCTCCGGGCATATTACAGTGTTGTGCAAGTATTTCCATGGAGAGGGGTGTATTTATATCTGTGTTCAAGGTCTGAATGCTGTTCAAAAATGATATTATCCAACATAGTTTATGGAGCTTGTGTATTATAAGGAATAATTACTCCCCCAGCTGTAAATGAATATGGATATAATAAGTTACCTCCGTGACATGAATAAAAATACTAAGCCTTTATATCCCATTGTTTGATTAAATGTATGTATTTATTACTGAAATTAAGGGTAACGTGTGGCCCTTTTGATGGTTAAAGGGCCGCCCATACTGCCCTGAATTGTGTCATCTTGCTCATCATTGCTTTATATCATAATTGCCAACTTTTCCTTGTTGGCTTCAGGGAGATCCCAGGGGAGGTTGGCAAGTGGGGGCGGGGCTTGACCAATTGCATCATTTTGGCCACGCCGCTAAACAATTGTCACAATTTTAGCAGGGGTTAAGATGACGCGATATTTGCGTCATTAAGTCCCACCTCCGCCACTTATCTATTGGGGGTCGAGAACCGGGAAGTTGCCCTGCTCTCCCGGGAGCCTCCCGGACATTCCGGGAGAGTAGCGTTAAAGAAAAGCAGCTAATGAATCTCTACAGACTGAAGTGTCTTTTACATTTCTGTCTCCATTACAGAAGTCATGTTGTCTTACCTGTCAGTCTTTGATTACATCTTGGTCTCCATGAAAATGGCCACCTCCATAGGCATCAATACATGGACATAGGACACAATTTGTGAACTGTGTCATCATGCCACAGATGGTGAAGCCAACCACGTCTTGTACTGGCTCAGCATCAGGGAGAATGCCAGACTCTTCAGGGGGTGAGGGAGATCACCCCTATTTCAGGGAGTCTCCCTGACATTCAGGGAGAGTTGGCAAGTATGCTGTATATAGACATCAGTCTTTAAAATGTCATGGAACTCTTCAACGACTTATACTATCCTTATAACTTAGGGTAGACGGTGCCTTATCCTATAACATAATAATGTAATATTTCACAGAGCAGTATATTACGGTACTTATCATGTGGTTGTAGAATACATGAGACAGCGATATTTACTTTGATTATTACAGCACAGGTAACATAGCACACATTCCCCCTGGGGCCAATGAGCTTATTGCATTTAAAGTTTCAGTATTCGTTACACAGATGCATCCCTCGACTGGCCCCCGGCTTCTAAATTCAGCTTAACAAATTCACCATAATATCCTGTTGGGTTTTAGAGCTGGTGGTGCGTGTAAGTTTGTATAGTAAACTGATTTTTCTGTAAACACTTTCTGAGCCTCTGCAAAATCACTCCTCAAGTCCTAAGCACCGGAAGTCAGATTGCAAGCTCTATTGGAAACTGTACTTAATTAAAAAAAAGTGTGTTCACCAATATATGCTATTGCATATGTAAAAAAATAATGGTAACACTAGTTAAGTCTTTTTGCACAGCAATATAGAGTAATAAAGCGGTGGGCAACAAAATTTAGAACTCAGGAGCCAGTCAGTCGGTCATATCTAGCAGTGTCCGCTGAGCAACCAGGGAAGATGTTGCAACATCTGAGTTCAACAGAATAGACTGAGAAACGTTAGGTACCAGGAATCTCTTATTAAAGAACAGAAAAATAAGATCAATAGATACAATGTAGCCAGTTGTAACAAGCAGAATATAACTGTGACATGTGAACAATGGGGATACAAGATGACAGAAGCTTTGTACCGGTCATCTTTGTTCTCAGTCCTGTCTGGTGCCCTGAAGACCTATTTCTGACTACAGGGCTCGTGTTGGACACAATAGGGTAAGTTCTCCGGACTTCCTGCCTGTTTCCTCTTTCATAAAAAGTCTCTTTCATTCATGAACATGTCACCTAACAGTTATTTCACCCTCTTTAATTGGACGAGGCTTTTACTTGCTGGCTGGCTCTCCGATAGACTAAACACAGCTTGAATATTAAACAATAACAATACAATAAAGATCTCCAACTAATAAATTATTGGAGAGCAGAGGTTTGAATATTCCTAAACAAGGCAGAGTTTTAAGTGATGACATAGTGTCCTGTAAAATGTATAGATATATTAAACACATCCTCTTTGTGCCCCGTAAGCTGGCTGTACACAGAGCTCTTCGGAAAGGTATCTTGTGAATGGGCTCAAAGCCACCATCAGTCTTGTTCAAGACTGGTGGAAAATGCCTTCAGACAATCACTGCCATCTGTGGAATTATCAACTGACCAGGCTGATTGGGCTGGACACAGGGACAAACACAGGATTTGTAGAGGGGAGTTTGCACACCACGCCGCCAGTGGGCGTGACCACCATGCATGGGGGCGTGGCTATAATTTTAGACAGTGCTTGGCTGCTCTCCAACTCTTCCTATCCCCATAATATACATGGGCAATGCTGCATGGACTACTGCTAGGTTCACGCAGCTCTCCCTTTTCAACTAGAGCTGTGTGAAGCTGGGGCAGGGTCCAGCCAGCTCAATTATACAGTGCCCAGGCTTGGAGGGGAGTTTCCAGGCACTAGCAACCCCCCTCGGTTTGCCTATGGGCTGGGGGGGGGGCAGGGGAACATATCTCAATCCCATAGTGGGCTACCTTGGGCTGGGTCACCTGCATTTGTTTCCCTTAAAACTTTCCTAATAGGCTGCTGAGTCGAGTTTTGCCCCCTGTGCTTAAATTTGGTTTGACAACAGAGGTTACCCTTAGTTTGTCTAGCTCCGCCCCAGGGCGGCGGAACCCACTCCTTCCCAAGCAATTTATTAACTTACATTCAAACTATCAACTACTGCGAGTTAAATCAAACTCACTATATAAGTTCATTCCAAAAACCACATTGCTTTCAATAAGATTGACTTATTTTGATATCGTTCCCATTAGCCCTGCAATGGAGCAATTTCAATAAATCTCCAAATGTTGTTTTTTTTTTTTGTTTTAATGAACAAGTCATAAAGTAGTTCAAGTTTGCAAGAACATTGCAATATCCCCAGATGTACATATGAAAACATTCGGTTTGGATTTAGTGCACTTAAGCAGCAACGTCCTGGGAGGAAATGACTGACATTCTTACGCAGTGAAATAGTATTCTCAGCGTTTAGTAATCCGGCAAACTTCACCCTGTGGCTAAATTCAACCATTCATGCAATAAACATGACACAGAACACAACAAGTCACAATCGCCAACTCAGGTATTTCTAACCAGCAAAAAATACAAAGAATTGAAAATACCAAAAGGGATTGGAACTAAGTCTTCTATCTTTATATAATCGTACTCGGGCCAGAGCATTATTGGAAATATTTGATTAAAGAACAAGACACAAATGCTGAAAGAGGAAAACTGAAAGACAGGCTGGATTACAATGAGATAATGTGACATTATTTTGCTGTACACAGCCGTAAAACATGTATTAAATACAAGAAAAATAGCTGAAACAAGCTTACAGATTTACTGAGAACATTTTATATCCAATTTTATATCCAAGGAAAAAGTTGCTACAGCTTTTTATTCACAATAGAAGAAGAAATTTGCCTCAGCTGAGCTTCACAAGGCTACAAAACCGCTGCTCACTGCGGCCTTGTTTTTAATTAATAAAAAAACGCGTTTTTGGCAGCACTAAGGACTGCATTTTACTAAGGGGAGCATTGTTGTCTACAAAGTCTGATTTGCAGATCAAACAGATATACTGTGGGTTTTAGCACTTAAGTGTCCCAGTTCCCAACACCATGAGAATGCAACCCATCCATTCATTGGGAGCCACTGATATCATGCACGAGGCACTTGGAATCTGTAGTCATTGGTTCCTAACAAACTGATAAGTTGCATTCTTTGCACTACTGGTTCATATTGTTACAGCCCACACACCTAAAATGGCAGCTTCCGCTGTCTGTAGGTATGGTTATAATATCACTTCTGTTTACTCTGTATGTGTCACGGGTTTGGTTGACCTGAAGTCTACTTGCTGGTATTGACGATGGTTAGCTGGGAGGCGCAGAGTCTACAGCGTCTCAGGTCGCGGCCCTCCTAGTTAGCCACCAGTGAAGTAGCGGGTGAACAGGCGCAGTCGTGAAATCCGAGGTCAGACCGTGCGGGCAAACGAGGTACCAAAGGATCAGAAACCAGCATAGTCAGGAAGACAGGGGTCAAACCAGGTGACAAACAAGCCAAAGTAGAATCCAGGTACAGGGTCAGGTAATAGCCAGGAGGTCAGTCAGACTGCAGGGAAACAGGCATGAGAGCTGGATCATATGGGGACCTTGATAATCTGCCACTTCAATGGTGGCAGAGCCTCACTTAAGTAGTGTGTGAGGGCCCCTGACTGCCGTCAGGAGGAGGTGGAGAGCATTCCATTGCCTAGCAATGGAGACGCGAGTGTTTTGCACATGCGCCTGCTGGATGCCAGGCCAGGGAAAGAAGGAGCATCTGCGCAGTAGGAGAAGGCAGCCGTCCCTGGCACCTAACGGACATGCGGGCACGGCACCTGACAGTATGATCTTACAACATGACACTGAGGGGGAGATTCAATCGCTGGCGATGTGCCACGTGGACATCACCGTCATGTCCGGCTGTGCACATTGTCAGTCATTACGGTAAGAATCTCCGTTCATTTTTCTGCGCACTTCTATGGTGTGCGAGCAAAAATGATCAGAGATTCCTGCTACAACATAGGCATCCTGCTATAACATAGGTTGTTATAACATAGGCATCCTGCTATAACATGTGTCTCTGTGGACATGCCAGTGACACATCACGCTGAGTTTAATCTCCCTATAAGGGGCTGATTCAATTCATTTTGCTGTCCTGTCGGAACCTGGCGGCGTGTACGGTACCCGAAACACAGCGGATGTTTTCTCGTACCTCAGCAATGTGTGTGCAGCCGCACATCGCGCAAGGTTCCTACGGGACCTTGTGCTGAATTGAATCCACTCCTAAGGGTTTGTTACAAAAATATGGAGGTTTTGATTCATTCGTACGCATAACAAAACACAGAAAAACAACTAGTAATACACATGGTTTAATCAGAGCTGCGTAACCTGCAGCTCTTCTGCTGCTGGGGAACTGCAAGTCCAAGCATGCCTCAACAAGATCTGCCACATGTTGTCCAACCTACACACATCTAAACAACAGTCCCAACAAAGGGACATTAGTATGAAAAGGGGGAAGAGGACATGGGTGATAAATAGATACAGTTGGAAAGAACGCAGGAGATGGGGGAGGACTTGCAATCTGCACCCCAAATCCTAAAATAAATCTGGGAAATTACAATTTGCTCCCAAACAGCTATTACACACGTGGGAACCGCCAAACCAGAAAACGTTCTGCTTAGAAAGGGACAGTTGTCCTTAGTTTGACCTGTATCAGACACTCAGTCATGTGATCATCTCTGAACCAGATCAATTACTTCCAGAATGAAATTAGGATGCTAAACCGAATTAGTCACTTTTGAAGAATCTCTGCCCCAGACATCAAAATCCAGCTGACTCAGTCCCCCTCTCTCCAAAACACCAATAAACAGTTTTCTCCAAAAAAATCATCCCTCAACTCCAAATTCAGCAGAAAAAGTTAAATATATTTGGGTATACAAATAAATGTAATGAATGAAGCTTGGGATTAAAGTTGAACATATATTCCACAAATAGTATTAGTGACATTTTAGATTTGGGTGAACAACTGATATGAATTCTTTTCTCCAAAGGTCAATCAATCGGCATCACATAAAAAAAAGTACTAACTTTCAGTACAGTCTAAGACATTCCTTGTTTTCTGCAAATAATATACCGTACAAAGGCCATATAGTCATTAACCCCCTATTATCTCTCAAAATCAATTCCAGAAAAAAATAAAAAAATTTGGGAAAAGAATACAAATGTAACAAATAATACTACTAGTCAGTCATCTTGTAATACAGTCAAGCTCTTTAAACTTCACATAGATCTGAATATATATATATATATATATATATATATATATATATATATATATATATATATATTTTAGCATTGGGTACCACTATTCCAAAACATTATTTGTTTACAGTTGCAACACAATGAGATTCTCAGATCTATATCTTCCAGCACATCTGGAATGTGTTATTTTCCCTGTAATTTAATCTGTTTTATCTAGTCTAGAAAACATCAAATTAAATTCTGCATTATTTGTTTGTTAATTTAGTCCCCCGCTCACTCCTCTAGATTTTGAAATACTACATACTGCATCAATAAAACAAACCAATCCTGCAATTACCAACAGGAAACATCCACAGGCTTAGACACGGTATCATTACCGAGAGACAATTTAGGTGGAACTAACTCTGGATTTTAACCTCTTTCGGCAGTCAGATAGTACACATGTGCCAAATTGTATAATTCCCTAATGAAGCCCCCCTTCCCCCCAAAAAATAAGACTATTCGATCTGACTGTTGCAGGATTTTTTTGCCGGAATTCTAAAAACGTTAAATGACCGCTGACAACATTGATATATACGAGCTGGAGTTATAAACAGCTATGTCCCTCAGTGCCAAATGGCATTCCAGAAGTGCCAAGACGCTGTATAATAGGCTGCGAGGGATGCCAAGGAATCAGTGAGAATTATCCCCCTAATTATATCAGACGCCCCTTAGACATCTACAACCCTGGACTCTTATCCACAACTTGTGACAATCACTTGTATGGGTTCTATGAAGAGGATTAGTGACAAATCTTCCCCATAACTCGATTCTCAGGCTGACACAAATGCAATAAAAAGAAGAAATAATTTCTCAATAATAAATTATTTAGTGGCCATGCCAAAAATACATGTATTTATACATCGCTCCTTACAGGGAGAGAGCACACACTGACTTGCAACATGCAGGAAAAATAGAGTTAGACAGGAGATGCTTACTTACTTTATTCCTGGATACAATCTCATCTGCCTGCATATCCAAACAATGGGATAATCCTTTGTAAAACCAGCGTGGATACAATGTAACAAATAAGAGATACAAAGTTCTCCTTCAGTCTTGTGAGTCCCTGTTCTACAGCTGTGTCTTACAGCCCTGCTTGCCTAAAGCAGTCTGACTATGTGAGCACTACCACACTCCCTGGATGCCAGCGGCCCCCTCCCCTCTCCCACATCCCCCCTCCCACCTCTGTAATAAAAGCATTGCTAATTTTTTTTTCTCTTTTTTTTTGTTGCCTTTGAATATTCTTTATTGAAAAGAAACACGATGAACAAAAAAAAAAAAACAAGCCAAAACTTGCATTTTGAAAAATAACAATGTATCATCTAAAAAGGTCATAACAATGTAACAGTCACCTTCATCTTTGTTGTTCTGTCTTGTTCAATTACACATCAATGACAACAATGCAGTTATTATAATGTTACATATTGTACATTTTTGATCTTCTATCAATAATTTGATAACAATTATTAGTGTTACTTACATACTTTTACTTTCCGTGCAGAGGTTGTTCAGCTGTTCGAGGCTGGGTACAAAGCGTAACACTGTAGATACAATAAAAATAGATATTTGCACACTTGTATTACTTGCAAAATGTTGCAGAATTACATATTATACTTGTATATGGAAATTCCTATCAGGACATCCGTTACGAAAGAATTAAAATTGATATCAAACAGAAATCAACTGAAAGTAAAAATAATAGTGGAAATATGACACAAACAAAATTTAAACTAGTAGTTAAATAAATATAAAAAATGTAATTAATTTTTTTTTTTAGGTGGATATGTCATTAAACGTCTAATTTCTGGGACAATTCATGACAGCAGATTTCAGCTGTATTTGACAACCGGCACCCTTCCCCCCCCCCCCCCCCCCTTCCCTCCCTCATAGAATTATATGTATAATTCCATACATGCCTGCAATTCTTCATTGCAACGAGAGGGATGTGACTCTCTGCTGAACGGTTCAGCTGATTCCTGCCCTATCTTCTAACCGTGGGTGTCCACAAGAATTTTTCCAAGGCTTTAAGGGACAGTCTCCACATACTACGTGCGCTGGAGCCAACGGACAGCATTCCAGTCACAGCATATATGGAACATGAAGTAAGAGAAGCTGCTGGCATGAGTACATAAATAGAAGCAAATTCAACATGCACCTACTTTGTAATGTAGTCATGCTATGTGCTAGGCTGGCTACTTTTACGGTATAAACAGAGGCCTACTGACGTGTCATAAACCCAGTATTACATCCACTCAGTCCAATCACAGGACATCTCCTTTGCTGCAAAAAGTAAAGTGATTGACAACATGGTACAAATAAACAGTAAGCCACGGCGGCCAATCAGATAGTCGCTTTCATTAGCCTAACTTGAATGGAACCTATGAAAGCTTATTGCGGATTGGTCGCTGCGTATTCAAACTGTGTGTCTTTGCTCCAATCACGATTGATGTTTGAGTAACTGGTTCATTATTAATAGGATTATAATTCAGCTTCTCAGACATCAATAATCCAATTTACAGACCTTTTTTTTTTTTTCTTACATAAAAACATATATTGTTATATCCTCTCACTAGATTTACATGTTCAATAGATATTTATATTTAAAGCACTAATATAATATTCATTTATATAAGATAATGGAAATTGGGCCGCAAGTAATACATATTTCTACTGATATTTACTCTATTTTACCACGCACACTCATGATACAGGAACTGTATGTAACATAGTGGTATACCTCCCAACATTTGGGTATCCAACAACGGGGCAGGGGGCTTGGCCATGACATGTGGGGGTGTGGCCACATGCTTGGGGGCGTGGCTAGCACTTTTGAAGCG
The DNA here is from genome assembly GCF_038048845.1 of Mixophyes fleayi. NCBI lineage: Eukaryota > Metazoa > Chordata > Amphibia > Anura > Limnodynastidae > Mixophyes > Mixophyes fleayi. Next base: position 6,933,306 of record NC_134413.1, on the reverse strand, counting down.
CTAGAATATCCTGTACTAACCTCCCCTCCCCTCTAAACACCATTCATTTCTGTGCACATCAGTGCCATGCAGAGCAGCAGTGAATGAGACATACCTCCCAAATTTCTCACCCACAGGACAAAGCTGTCCCAATCGGGATTGTGGGACAGAGCCGTCAAATCAAGGCTGCCGAAATCGGGGGAGTTGGGAAGAATTTAGTGGTATAGATCAACTGATGACTGGGATTTGCAGAGTGGTGTATTCGATAAACCTTGATTCAAATTTAGTTCAACATTTCCGTCTTGCGTTCAATGCACTCAGAACACTTTCTGTGTTCACGGTTTGCATTTGTGGTTTTGCAGAGGACGTCACTGTTTGAATAAGTGTTTTGAAATACTTTTATTTTACTTTCAAAACACCATTTAAATGATATGTTTAAATAATTTGAATCTTATTTTTCTTTCGAACCGCGAACAATGATGTGGTCAAAGTTTGCTGTTTGCAATTAAACTGGACTGATTTAAGCTTCAACGTGTTTGAGCCTGTTTGGCCCATGTGCGTACTGCTTCAACCACGTACGAACGTTGCTGAACGGACTCGAACATGGTTGACCTGTTTGACTTTCTCAAATTTTGCTCAAGTTTTTAATCAATCTCCACAAAATTTCAGCAAATTTTTATACCAACGATACGGTTTGAAAAACGATATGCGGTTGATTCCGGCAACTCTACTGATGACAAAGTGACAGAAATAATGTTGTGCTAGTTTTTAGGAACACGTCACTGGGGTGTGTCCACACATTTAATTCTCTTCTTTTCTGCAATGTTTATGTGTAAATCACTCGGGATTAGAAAAAATCTGTAGCCAATCAGAGCATTAGAACATTTGACTACAGTGATCAAAAAGAGCATTAGAATATTCACAGGGCAAGAAACTTGTAGCCAATCAGAGCATTACAATATGTGCAGGGCTAGACCACCCTGTAGCCAATAAGAGTATTAGAATATTCTCAGAACTAGACCAATCTGTAGCCAATAAGAGTATCAGAATGTTCACAGTGCTAGACCAACTGTAGCAAACAATAGAATTAGAGTGTTCATAGTGCTAGACCAACTGTAGCAAACAATAGAATTAGAGTGTTCATAGTGCTAGACCAACTGTAACAAAAAATAGAATTAGAATGTTCATAGTGCTAGACCAACTGTAGCAAAAAATAGAATTAGAATGTTCATAGTGCTAGAGCAACTGTAGCAAACAATAGAATTAGAATGTTCATAGTGCTAGACCAACTGTAGCAAAAAATAGAATTAGAGTGTTCATAGTGCTAGACCAACTGTAACAAAAATAAAATTAGAATGTTCTTAGTGCTAGACGAACTGTAGCAAAGAATAGAATTAGAATGTTCATAGTGCTAGACCAACTGTAGCAAAAAATAGAATTAGAATGTTCATAGTGCTAGAGCAACTGTAGCAAAAAATAGAATTGGAATGTTCACAGTGCTAGACAAACCTGTAACCAAAAAGAGTATTAAACTATTCACATGAGCATATCAACCCGTAGCCAATCGAAGCATTACAATATTCTCAGAACTAGACCAACCTGTAGCCAAAAAGAGCATCATCATCATCATCACCACCATTTATTTATATAGCACCACTGATTCCGCAATGCTGTAAAGAGAACTCATTCACATCAGTCCCTGCCCCATTGGAATCTAAATTCCCTAACATACACACACACAGACAGAGAGGGAGAGAGACTAGCAGCCAATTAACCTACTAGTATTTTTTTGGGAGTGTGGGAGGAAACCGGAGCACCCGGAGGAAACCCACGTAAACAGAGGGAGAACATACAAATGCCACACAGATAAGGCCATGGTCTGGAATTGAACTCATGATCCCAGTGCTGTGAGGCAGAAGTGCTAACCACTTAGCCACTGTGCTGCCTAGCATTAGAATATTCTCAGAACGATACCAAACACGTAGAACAACAGAACTTTCACCAGATGCCAAATACCAACCGCAATAAAATATATAAATGCAAGATGTCTCTATATGTGAAACAAGCATCATGAATTCAACCTTCAACATATGTCGTATCACATTCCAAATGAGAACGTCACAGGCCCTGTCTGACCCAGGACTGTCTAATATTCCCATACATGAATACGTGTCAGCTATTGTAAGCCCCCTCTATCTTATGTCTGCATCAGCCTTGTCTGTCCTTGTTATGTTTCTATGTAGGATGTTTGTATTTTGGTACGTGTTTGTTGTAACGACTCTCCGGAGCCGCAGAGCTTTGCGGCCCCTTTAAGTAAATACAATGATGACGATGATGAGCTATTTAAATCCGCATTTATATTGAACGCTGAGCTGTTCAGATGAAATCGCTTTGGGAAATGATTGTATTTCTGCCTTGTGAACTAGCGTGAGCTGGGAACAGAGTCTGATCTCTGCTATCTCAAGACCCAAACAAACAACAATTCCACTCATGTTAATGGCTCCTTTCATGCTCAGCCTGAAGACTGGCCCACACAAAACAGTAATTGAAGATTTTCATTTGTGCTGCACATTTACATAGCATTAGCTCTAGGAGCAGTACGAGTAAATGAGGAAGTATGGCAACATTTCAAGTGACAGTGGGAGGGAGTATTAGCTGTCCCACCAGCTCAGAATAATGGTCTCCTGTACACAGAGCCCCCAACACTCAGACACAGCAGCAGTAAAGTCTTCTAGCTGCTCTGCAGTATGTATTAGCCAACGTAGGCAGTAGCATAGGGCCTGATCATATCACCAGGTGCGGTCTATGGGTCTATTTATTAAATATTGGCGATAAGGCTGGGCTTCTACTGACGCTTGGGGAAAACAGTATATAGATGAGACATATAAAGTAGACAAGAGTGCAGACATAAAATAGGGTAGGGAGGGCCCTGCACACAAAAGAGTTTACAATCCAGTGGAAATAGGGCACGGCTGAGAAGAGAGGAGCGAGCGTGGCTCAGAGTGGAGATTGGGAGGGCTAGCAGTGAGAGAAGTACAGGTGGCAGGAGGGTAGGCTATTTCACCTACACTTAAGCCTTTGATCTTACAAAATATTACTATAAATGTAGAGGCAATAGAACATGATTAAAGTGTACTGGTTACCTACACTTAGTGGAGGCAGTGATTTTGTAGGCATGAATACTCATGATAATGCAAACTATTAATTCCCAGAGAGCTAGTGACATCACTGAGGTACTTCAACAAAATGGCTGCCTCCACAGTGGAGTACACTTTAAGACTTTTACATAAAATGGAATGCTGTGGATGAAAAAAAGATTGTCCATGTGTACCAGTCAATTACATATAATGAGGTAGACATTTTGTGGACTGAACCAATATTCCTGAGGATGCAGCTCACTAGGAACCAAACTGCATACTGGTGTCACCCACAAAATGGCTGCTTTCCTTGAGTAATATTCAGAGGACCACCATAAAATGGCTGCCTGTTTTTTTCCAGAAACGTTCCACTAACAACCAAATACGAAAAAAGTACAGCTTTCTTTTAATTAAGCAACACAGTTTACTATGCTGAGACTGTCAAATTGCCTTCATTATTGGCAGAAATAATTAAAAACACAACAGTCCAGAGAGCAATTACCTCCCCCGCCCCCACCCCTGCTTATATAGACAGCCCCCCCATGTACTACTACAATAATACCATGGAGATCTGTGAAGTTAGAGCTCCAGGCACCATGCAGCTGACGTTTGATTAATGGTCCAAAACATTCACCACACACAAAAAAAACATGTAGTCTACAATGCTACAAAACGCACACAAACATAAAAAACAGCACTAGGTTTATGTATAAGATTATGCATATAATATACACATGCATGTCATCATCTATATATTTATAATTCTGCAGCGCTCTACAGAGAACTCACCCACATCATATATGTTATACATATAGAAAACATATATTTGGCTTACAAAAATCCTATCCCATTTCAGTGCAAGCTCTGCTTCTTTCGAGGTCCAAAATCAGGACAGTTGTAATATCCCTTTAAGATTTCTCAGACTATAAATGTCTATCCCCACTTTTCCTGTGCACTCATATACACCACTCAGTTCAATCTCCAACAATAAGAAATGTTTATAAATATTCAGGATACTGTGCTAGGAAAACTGGGACATATGACGTTCCTATCACAGTCACTTTCCTGCAAATCCCACAAGTTCCAAGCTTGCCATGTTTACCGGTAATTCAGCGTTAAGGCTGTTAGCGCCTCCTTATCCTTAGAAGATAAACGTTTTGCCAAGGCTGACATAGCTGGAAGACATAGTAATTAATACGAATGGGTAATTATCTGTTTTGTGGCAGGTGATTTGTGAAAACTGCTGAACACCCAACAAACAAAGGATAGCAAAACTAAGAGAGTGTAGAGTCCGTGCTCAGTGAGAAATGTATTATATACCTGTTATACAAGTCTGATCTCCATGTTCATATGAGTAAGTGAATGCAGTATATATAATAAATAGTAGACTAAAAAAATACCTGCTCATGTGTCTATTGATGTATCATGGTTTAATCGTGAAGTGTTTTTAGCTTTTCATAACGTGTTCCCTATCTCTCCTGCTGTCTATTGTCTTAGCATCTATTATCAGTTTACTAATCAATTGTGGAATGTTTCTGAAATTCCACACTTGATACATTTCTGCTTTGTCAGCTCTTCTGGACTAACGTTCTGGAATTTCACATGCAGATAATTCTTATTTTAATTGGCACAATAGCACAGACATTAGGATTGTATATTGGAGTTTGTATGTTCTCCCTGTGTTTGCGTGGGTTTCCTCCGGGTACTCCGGTTTCCTCCCACACTCCAAAAACATACTAGTAGGTTAATTGGCTGCTATCAAAATTGACCCTAGTCTCTCCCTGTCTTTCTGTCTCCCTCTCTGTCTGTGTGTGTGTGTGTGTGTGTATTAGGGAATTTAGACTGTGAGCTCCAGTGGGGCAGGGACAGATGTGAATGAGTTCTCTGTACAGCGCTGCGGAATCAGTGGCGCTATATAAATAAATGGTGATGATGATATTGATGTATGTTTAAATGAGATTAATGTTATCATCATCATTTATTTATATAGCATCAACATATTCCGTAGCACTTTTTGGGGACAAACACAGTAAACTAATAAACAAACTGGGTAAAACAGACAAAGAGATGAGAAGGCTGCTCGCAAGCTTATAATCTATGGGACAATGGGAGTTTAATACATGAGGTTAAGTCTACATTTTGCAATTCGGTCCAGCCAGACTGCAAAGGTAAAAGTGACTCATAAGCTAAACGATCCCGTCACACAACAATGTTGGTCAGGGGGTAGTTGTCATGTGTGAAATTGTGTAATGGATGGTAATAGGGTAATGTAGTGAGGTTAAGAGGGTCGTTGAGGAATATTATAAGCTTGTCTGAAGAGGTGGGTTTTCAGAAAACGCTTGAAAGTTTGTAGACCAGAGGAGAGTCTTATTGTGCAAGGGAGAGAATTCCATAGAGTGAGTGCAGCCCGAAAAAAGTCCTGTAGGTGGGGGCGGGGGGTCTGTTGGAGCTGCACTGATTGGCATAAAATTTAGGTCTGCCAGTAAAATAATGACCGCGGAGAGGGTGTGCATTAAACGGACCAATCACAGAGATTGCTTCTTCCTTCTGCTCACACAATCCCGTTTCTCGTTTTTATGGGGCACTGGCCAACGGAGACCTGGTTAGAGGGATTCTTCAACCTACCCAGGAGTGCAGCTTTTTTAAGACATGTGGAATATATTAGCTAAAGTTTAAGAAAAGGCGGAGGGCCCCTAGGAATACATGTGTTCAGAAATGTGCCAAAATATATGAACATATTAAATGTATGACTCTTTTTAAGCGTCAAAATTTGTCCAATAAAATGTTGAAATGTGTACACAATTACCAATTTATGTCATGTTTTCTTTACTTTTAATAACCTCCCTTCCCAGGGGTTATGTGCCAGGGGCTTGAAGGCAAATTTTAGCCCAGCAGCTTAATAGGAACAGTTTAAAGTTAATTAATAAAATGCAGGTGGACCAGTGATCCAGGCTAAGATAGCCCACTATGGGTCCGGCCTAGGCAGCAGATGCCCCCCCAGCCCCTGACAATAATTTTTTTAGCTTTAGTTGAAAGGTCATCTTTTTACGCCAAAAAAAGCTGAAATAAAAAATTATTTACGCTTTTGCAATTCACATATGTAAACATGCATGACTAACTATATGGAACATTAAGTATTTATTATGCATTATATATTGTCCTTCCTCCTTCCCTTTGCACAACAATCTCTTGCCGTTAAGTGTGGACTGTCATTGCTACATTAGTTAGGTATAATTCAAGGACGCTGTATACATTTCTGGACAGGTGTGTGTGTTGTCTGCGAGTGCTAGAGAATGCGACTTCACGTAGGAACAACTTGTTTTTGGCTATAGATTTTCCTTTGACAAATAACCTATGATTAGAAATGATTACGCTGTTTACCTTGAAAGTTCTACAAGGCTCCATTTGTTTTCCTGCTACACGCGCTACGACATGATTCATTGAAGACTGGTAATTATACCCAAACAGAATTAAACTTTAAAGTGCCCGTGGTTGAATTTGCGGGACACGGAAATCTGCTAGTTAATTCCTTGCTCCTTTGCATTATTTTAATTGGTCTAACACGGTTACCACAATGCGATTCGACCTACCCAGGGAAAAATAGATGAAAAAATGGGCTCTTTTATATATTGCCTTGTAGAGGTCAAATACTGTCTTGTAAATAAAGATTCCTAGTACATTCCATTACCTACAATTATTAATTAAATGAACGAACAACCACATAGTTATTTTAAAATGAAAATGCTTTATAAAAAACTTCAAGGTACAATTTTATATCTGAAAGGCCAGTCCTAGGGTTTTTTTGGTCTATTAGGCCTCTAAAAGTGTGCATGACACCTAAAAAAATGATGGGATATATTTACTAAAGGGGAACAAGCGCTACGGATGACAAAAATGGGCGCTTTTCGGATTATGATTATAATGTCCTTGCTTTGCATTTTAAATGCTCCAAATAATATTACCAACATCATCATCATTTATTTATATAGCGCCACTAATTCCGCAGCGCTGAACAGAGAGCTCATTCACATCAGTCCCTGACCCATTGGAGCTTACAGTCTAAGTTCCCTAATACACACACAGACAGACACAGTCACACACTCACACACAGACACAGACACAGACAGAGAGGGAGAGAGCATACTTGCCAACTCTCCCGGAATGTCCGGGAGACTCCCGCATTTTGTGAGAGTCTCCCGGACTCCCGGGCGAGTGTGGCAATCTCCCGAATTCTGCCCACTTCACTAGGAAGTGCCCCACTTCCTAGTGAAGTGGGCAGAATTAGATCCCAAACGCCGCGATTCCCGGTGAATCGCGGCGTTTGGCCCCGCCCCCGCTGTCAAATGACGCAATTTGCGTCATGACGTCACAGGGGGCGGGGCCGAAATGACGCGATTTCGGCCACCCCGCCCCTTCACGCCCCCCTCCACTGGCTGGCTCCCGGAAGGGAGCTGAAGAAAGTAGGTAAGTATGGGAGAGAGAGACTAGTGTTAATTTTGATGGCAATCAATTAACATACCAGTATGTTTTGGGAGTGTGGGAGGAAAACGGAGCACCCGGAGGAAACCCACACAAACACAGGGAGAACATACAAACTTCACAAAGATAAGGCCATGGTTGGGAATTGAACTCATGACCCCAGCGCTGTGAGGCAGAAGTGCTAACCATTGAGCAACCGTGCTGCCCAGGGACAGTTCCGTGGACATTAGGGACAGTTCACATCTATGCCTTTGGGTACCAGAATCGTCTAAACCAAATGCTGTTATTGCTATGGAATAAGCAGTGAACTTAATTTATCCAAACAGGCACCAAAGCAATCATACACACTTTCCACTTAAAATAATTTTCTCTGCAGGCATTAAAACAGCAAAGCAATGCTTTCCCCTCCTCTCCTAGCTGGGAGCAGTGTGAAAAGAATCTTTCCAGCTAAAGTACTCGCTGAGCAGTGGAAAATAAGGATATTTCCGATGCTTTTATCCTTTAAGTTGGTGAGAAGCGAGGTTATTTTTGCTTCTGTAAAGAGCGCAGATTACCAAGAGCACTCGATGGGCACCGCAGGATGCAAGAGAGGCGGAAAAATATTAAGAGGCTCGCAGCGCAAAAGTGTAAATGACACATCTAAATCCAACATTCTGCCATGTTTTATTAAAGGTTTCATTTTTTTCTCCTACAATACTGCTTATGACTCTGTTTTCGTTACTGTAAATGTCATATCACCAGACTGTACGCCCAGGAGAAAGAACCGATACTCAATATATTAGGGCTTATTTAACATAAGAACGTGTGATCTAAACCAACAGCAACCAATTAGATAAATGATTCCAGTGGTTTGTGTTAGCAGCAGTTCATTCAGAACATTGTTCAGGTGTGTTGCAGTTAATGATGTTTTTTTTTTATTAAAAATTAAAACTACTTCCTACCCTGCAGCAACACTTATCAACTTAACAAAACTACAATTGCTTCCCCACTATGTGCCCTTGTTTCCCCTCCCACAACTTAATGTCTTCCCTTTCACCGCTTTTTTTCTGTACCCCTATTGAAAAATTGCAAAATTCAATAAAAACACAAAAACTACAAAAATAAACAGTAAAGTAATCGTTGCATTAAGCACTAGAACAAACATTTATCACGTTCTCTTGTCAGTGTGTTGGTGCAGAATTCAGTATCCTCTTTTGGCTCACACTGTAGCCTACTAGAATTCTATTCCTTCCCACCTGGCATGCTTTTCTTTTGGAACATGAACACAGGCCTTGCTTCAACATATTCTAACATGCTGTAAATCAGGCTTCTTCCTACTCCTCTGTGCATATGGATTTTTCTTCCTTACTGGGTAAATCATTTTGGCGATAAACAGGCTGTCATGATTGAATCATCCCAATATGTTGTTGGCATGTCTGTGTCAAAGAGCATATTTTGCCCACTCAGAGTGTGGTTCTTTCTCTCTGCTGTACCTTTATGTTAGGAGTTGTATGGCACTGTGGTTTGGAACACAAGTCTATTCTTTTTCAAGATGGTTTGTGTCTTTCCACTTGACTATTCAATTCCATTCCCTGCATGTAGTATCTTCGGCACCCTGCCAAACTCGTTCATTGAGGAAAACATTCTTTTAGTATCTCTGGAACTTCGCTGCGAAGCAGATAGAATATTGTGTGTCTTAAGTGATCATCGATGAACGTGAGAAAATACTTCTTCTTTCCTGGGATCTCGATACTCATCTCCCCACACATTTCTATTTATATGACGTCCAGCTTCTAGTAACGCTCTTCCACTATGTAGTTGTCTGACTGTACTGACCAATGTTGATGCCGTTACGGAGCTGCTGTTTAACTATCTTCCTGGTTGCTTCAGGGTTCTTATGTCTTAGATGTCGGTGCCAAATATGGATTCAGTTCATATGTCGCTCCGACTTGGCGGTGTCCACTGCTTCTTTGCATTGCAGTTGCTACAATACTTCAGTGATGTTTCCTTGTGCAAGAGTGTGACTTCAGGTTGTGGTGATGAAGCGGTGACGCTTGAGTGTCACAATGTCACCTTACTTTGCGAGTGTCTTCACTTCCAAACAGGCTACTTTCAAGAGTAGGTACATATAGCACAATATTTACTGGCGTCTATGAGTTTATGGAAGACTGGACAGTGAAGGTGACCTTCTCCTATTCCTTCTAAGGTCATATACTCTCCATTAGCTACAGTAACCCTTTCTGTCTTACTTCTTCATAGTGAGAGAAGCTTTTATTGTCATACGACTCATGGTTTCCAAGTCAATTAACAATGCATGCTTTGACGACCTGTCCTCTTTTATATCATCATCATCATTTATTTATACAGCGCCAGCAAATTCCGTAGCGCTTTACAATTGGGAACAAACATTAATAAAACAATACTGGGCAATACATACACACAGAGAGGTAAAAGGTTCCTGCTCGCAAGCTTACAATCTATAGGACAATGGGAGTTTGAAACACAAGGACACGTGCTACATCATATTGCACACTGGACCAGCTAGAAATCAAAGGTAAAAGTATTGAGTGGGCTGTGTGTGTACCAATATTGGTCAGAGGGTTTTTGTCTGTGTAGAGGGTGGTAATAGAGGAGATTAATATGGTGGTTGAGGAATATTATAAGCTTGTCTGAAGAGGTGGGTTTTCAGAGAACGCTTGAAGGTTTGAAGACTAGAGGAAAGTCTTATTGTGCGAGGGAGGGAATTCCACAAAGTGGGTGCAGCCCGAAAAAAGTCCTGTAACCGGGATTGGGAGGATGTGATGAGAGTGGAAGAGAGACGCAGATCTTGTGCAGAACGGAGGTGTCGAGTAGGGAGATATTTTGAGACAAGTGAGGAGATGTATGTTGGTGCAATTTTGTTGATGGCCTTGTGTGTTAGTAGAAGAATTTTATATTGGATTCGTTGATATACAGGCAGCCAATGTAGAGACTGACAGAGTGGCTCAGCAGAGGAAGAACGGTTTGCAAGGAAAATCAATCTAGCCGCTGCGTGCTAAATAGATTGTAGGGGTTCAAGTCTGACTTTGGGAAGACCAGTAAGGAGGGAATTGCAATAGTCGATGCGGGAGATGATGAGTGCATGAATTAAGGTTTTTGCGGTGTCTTGTGTCAGATATGTGCGTATTCTGGAAATTGATATCACTTTTGTCCTCTGTTGATTATTTTGCATCTAATTTATTGCAGCTTTTCCAAACTCAGCAGTCAACCTTCAGGTGAGCAGATTTCTTGCATACAAAAGATCCAGGTGTTTCACATTGCTCATTACCCCAATCTTGTGTCTTTAATGCTAATTCATCTCTGGGCACATGGTTATTGCTTCCTGCACTCTCAGTTATTGCTGAGATTTGCTCTTTCCTGCACTTTCTGTTGCTGAGATTTGCTTTTTTATGCACTTTCAACCTACCTTTCTTTTGTTGATTCACGTTTGCATTTGTGCATAATATGATGATCATCTATGCCAAGTGACATGGTACTTAGAGAGGGGTGTTTTGTAACATCCAAATTTTTAATTCTACCCAGGTTGACACCACAGGAAGTGAGAAGTATTTTGCTCCGGGTGGAAGGAATCGTTTTATAGTTAACTATTTAATCATAACAATCAATTATTATACTCCTTTCTAGGAACTTAAAAATGAATTAGAAATGTATTAAATAAAAAAAATCAATGTTAATGGGACTTGTAGATGACAACAGCTGGAGCTCCACAGGCCACATACAATAATCCTCACAGTTTAAATAAATAAATCATCATCATCATCAATTTATATAGCGCCACTGATTTTGCAGCGCTGTACAGAGAACTCATTCACAGCCGTCCCTGCCCCATTGGTGCTTACAGTCTAATTCCCTAACATACACACACAGACAGACAGACAAGTATGTTTTTGGAGTGTGGGAGGAAACCGGAGCACCCGGAGGAAACCCACGCAAACACGGGGATAACATACAAACTCCACACAGATAAGGCCATGGACGGGAATTGAACTCATGACCCCCAGTGCTGTGAGACAGAAGTGCTAACCACTGAGCCACCGTACTGCCCAAATTCAAAGTGTATGAATCCCCTGAAATTTAGAAAATCCAAAACGTGAAATATAGAACCCAAGTAAGTTACTGAAAGCTGGGAGCCCCTCTGAATAATTTAGGTCTGGCAGATATAATTGTCCTCATTACTACCAGGCTCTCAGTGCACTAAAAATCCTAAATCACAGATGACGGCTCCATATGTTTCGGATTTTATGAATAAACAGAGTCTAATTGCACCAGGTGGCTCCGTTCTGTACAACTGGATATTTCAGACCCGTCCCGGGTGTTTGTGATGTCGGGATGTTCATTGCTCTCTGATGGTTCCAAACAGAATGGGATCGAAGTGTAAAATAAAAATATAAAGATAAATGGAGACCCCTTTAAAAGATAGTGCTAAATAAATTTGTTGATAAGTGTTTAGAAAGTATATTAGTATTTAAATAAGTTGTTTATCTGTTTGTGTGTAATATATATATATATATATATATATATATATTTATATTTACACACACACACGAACAGATAAATACCTTAGAAAGTTTCCGAGTGAATATAATTACTAGAGCTACTTGTTACACATTTGTATTTATTTTTGTCTATTTATTGATATTTCACGATCAGAAATGGAATAGCTGGAGAATAACTCTCGTCAACTAAGTTTTTAAACTTACGCCAAGGAGACTTTTTTCAATCAAAACCTATATAGCTCCTGAAATGTTGGTATCCACACTCTGGGTCTGAAGCCAGTTGTGATCAGAAGCACATTCTCCACTTTGGAATGTGGTTATTACATCACAATGAACCATTAGGGCTGCCGAGGTTATTGTTCAACATTTGACTGTTGTCCAAACCCGCAAAATTGATGCTGAGTTATTGAAGAAACAAAAGAGGTGAAAAGAACAATACACTACTACAATACACAAAGGTTTATTTAAAACATGGTAAAAATTCCACTACATGTGTTTAAAGTGTTCCTGTCGCCTACACACATTAGAGGCAGCCATCTTGTGTGCTGAGCCAATCAATTGTTGGGATGTGGGCGTGGCTTATTTTGTCCCGCTTTCAGGATTCTAAATGCTAGGAGGTATGCAATGGTGCAAAGACCATTGGTATAGGTGAGAATAATGCAGAAGTGGTATAATACATTTACCAGTACACAAAGACTCACCCTGGCAGCCAGTAACTAGCCCTGGCGGACTTTGGCAAACTGCAAGACATTATGCTCTTGGACCGGCAGCGCGGCGTATTAAATTGGAAATTGGATGCAGCAATCCCACAAGACAGTCCTGTACTTTTTGGGAAGTTCCTCAGGCAGCAATGACTAAAGAATAGAAAACTACACTGGAAACTGGCAGCCGAGAGAATAAATAAAATTGTACCATATAGCAGTCACTAAGAACGTTTTGGCACGGTGGCTCAGTGGTTAGCAGTTCTGCCTCACACTCTGTGTGGAGTTTGTATGTTCTCCCCGTGTTTGCGTGGGTTTCCTCCGGGTGCTCCGTTTTCCTTGCACACTCCAAAAACATACTGGTAGGTTAATTGGCTGCTATTAAATTGCCCTTAGTCTCTCTCGGTCTGTGTGTGTGTGTGTTAGGGGATTTAGATTGTAAGCTCCAATGGAGCAGAGACTGATGTGAGTGAGTTCTCTGTACAGCAATGTGGAATTAGTTCGCTATATAAATAAACAGATGATGATGACTTATCTACCACTCTTTGGTTTGGTTATGGGTCTGGTTTCTAGCATACCTCACAAGATAAAACATATAGGCACACCCTGATCTACTCAAACTCCCCCCCCCCCAATCCTCATGCCACACCTATTTTTCATGAGACCGCACCCATTTTCCGAGCCACGCCCTTTGGATCGCCAAAAATCTTGACTGCCCAGCAAAAATTGCTGTTAGAAAAGCACATTAAATCTATCTATACATTGTATATACATATTATATCTATTGACATGGCAGAATAAACAAACTGTAAGTGTCTCAAACCATTCTAAAAAGGAAAAGTGGAGGTGTTACCCATAGCAACCAATCAGATTCTAGCTTTCATTTATCTAGTACATTCTAGAACATGATAGCTGTAATCTGATTGGTTGCTATGGGCAACACCTCCACTTTTCCTTGTTAGAGAGTTTGATATATTTACCCATAAGACAGCATGTGTCCAATCTACTGTTCTGAATCAAGTTATTTGATTTTTTTTAACATAGATTTCAGTAAAGCGGCAGTATACTTGTATACAGCATTACAATAGTAAATCAAATTGTAAAAATAAATAAATTAAAACAAATAAATAAAAAACTAAATCAATTTTATACATTTCATATTTGTTTTATAGCTGGAAAGCAAGAGGACACAGAATTTCCTCTTTATATAGTAATTTGACATCACTCCCGTCTATATCACCCAAGTGAGTCACAAGAGCAAACTGTATCCATGGTAAAAATAACTGGGTGTTAGGGCGACATTTTGTATCACTTTTTCTTGTATAAACACATTTTTTCTAAGAAGTTCTTTCATGAAACACACCTTGGATAACAGTACAAAGGTCTTATAAAAACGTCAGCCTTCGCTGTCGCAGACAGATCACGTTAAACCCCATTGTTCTGGACATGCACTTGATGAATAAATCTGCAGGAGGTTTAAAACTGGATTTTTTCAAAGGCATTGGGTGTTATTCCATTTGCAATATCGTAACAATGTAACAAAACAGATTACCTGTCAAGTCCTGTAATATATAGGACTTCACACGAACACATATTTCTAACCAGGGTCTGGCTGGTAAATTATAGCCCGGGGGGGGGGAGGAGGGGGGGGGGGGGGTGCAAGACTATTAGGAACATTTAAAAAGGAAAAATTATGTAGGTAGTCCAGTGAATCAGCCCAAGGTAGCCCACTATGGGACCAGCCCAGGGACCAGACAGACATCCATTGCCCCGTCCATTTCTAACCCTTCTTATAATAAAAATGAATATCAACCAACCTGCCTAATGACAGACTGCTTTTGCCCCCCGTTATTACCAATGCTATGTTAATAACCAAAGCGCAGGGGTCTGAGATGGACATTTGTCGTTCACCGGCTCATCCGTGAGATCGCAGAGCGATTAGTTGGGCCTTAGTGGGGCTCAAACTAGTTTATTGTAAGAAGCTCAAAAATGTTCAATTTAATTGGGGGGGTGGGGGGGTGAGGGGTTATACAAGCACAGATAGCACAATAATAAACAGCTCTGCCTGATGATATAAGGCCACAGCTGAAAAAAAAATTGAATATATTTTGTAAAGTCACATGAGGGTGCACTTATACCAATAAAATAAAGTGGGTGGGAACCCCTTTACAAATCATCTTCTTCATCATTCTTAATCTATAAAGGTGCCACAAAAATCCACATCACCAGACAACCAAATACAGCATCCAGAAACGAATGATCCATTACAAATATAACAAGGACATACAAGGTCGACGAAGGGGGTGCAGACGTAAGGGGGGCCCCTGATCATCAACTATCACCCATAATTATCATATCTCGAACACTCGATTGACATTGACTTGGTAAGGAGAAATATTGTCTATCATTTTACAGTATAGTTATATATTTGTAGGAAAATAAAACAGAATATTTCGTCTGCTCTTTTTAAATTGAGGAGTGAAGAAAAATGTTCCTGGAATAATTTTAGTTATTCCAGGCTTAGCGACACGGGCAGGGGTAGAGAGAGGTAATTAGATACGATCAGCTGGGTATCACAGGGCGCCCTAATGAGCCGACATTAATGTAGGTGACAATTCTAGCCAGAAACGTGAGTCCAGATCAATGACACGTTTACAACATTCCGTGGCCTGAACTCGGGAGCGAATTCTCGTATCCCTTGTAAAAGACGTTTTGGACACTGTATTATATGATTTTAGTGTGCTGACCTCATTAACTTGATTTCTCATAAAGCTTAAATCGCTGACTATCCTGAAACATTTAATTAAAAGTAATTGCAGATTAAAAGATTACCGTTTGCTCTATCCTCAGAGGCCACAGAACCTAACATGTATCAGACATTTCTGATGTAATTACGAACAGCAGGAAATTGCAAGTGATTAGAATCTAAACATGCAGTAAGGTTCCTGCTATTATAATGGGCCATCATAAATGTTATTTTGTTACATGGCAGCGTGGCTGCACGCAGTGATTGGCTGTTGCACTTTACGGGTTATCAATTTTATATGTATAATTCTCTTGCTGTTGTACAGAACCAATGGAGCAATGCACCGGTGTACAATTATTTTATCCATAAGGATGGCGGAGAATATGGCTTCACATTAGGTTGTGTAACATCTAATGTAATCTTGTGAAGCTCATTTTCCCTTGTTGACCTATACTGGCGTTTTTTAAAACATTTAATAAGGACTCGCAACAGATAACGAAGGGGTCAATGGAACAAGTGGCGAGTTTTCAGCTGGTTTGAAAAGTGGAGATGTTGCCTATAGCAACCAATCAGATTATAGCTTTAATTTTGTAGAATGCTCAGAGTAAATGATAACTAGAATCTGATTGGTTGCTATAGACAACATCTCCACTTTTCAAACCGGCCAGAAACTTTCAGCTTGATACATTTACCCCAAAGTGGTAAACTACAATTACCTTACCAATCCTCTCTTAAGAAAAAATATTCAGTGTAAGACGACATTTTTCTTTTTATACCACTAGAACGGCGTTAGAATCGGTCTCGTCCCCCCCAGTTTCATGGAGCAGCAGATAATGAAATACTTAACCCCTTTGTGAACAGAGGAAGATGACACCTCTATAACATACTTGCCTACTTTCGGCAAGTTCCGTCCGGTAGAGGGGCGTGACTGAAGGGCGGGAGGGGGCGGGGCGCAGCCAAACGCATCATTTTGGCTCCACCCCCGCAACGGAAATGTCGGTTTGTCGTGGGGGCGGGCTCAAAATGACACGATTCAACGAGAATCGCGTCATTTTGGGAAGGCAGTTGCTGGATGCAGGAGACTTGCCTGTTCGGTCTCCCGGACTTCCGGGAGACCGACCCGAATTTTGTGAGTCTCCCGGACATTCCGGGAGAGTTGGCAGGTATGCTCTATAAGCACACCACTTTTGTGAATTTTGCAACGCAGCTGTGATAGTACAAATAACTTTTTGTTTTATACTTCTTAATCATCATCATCAGCTATTTATATAGCGCCACTAATTCCGCAGCGCTGTACAGAGAACTCCCTAACATCAGTCCCTGCCCCATTGGAGCTTACAGTCTAAATTCCCTAACATACATACATACAGAGAGAGACTAGGGTCAATTTTGATAGCAGCCAATTAACCTACTAGTATGTTTTTGGAGTGTTGGAGGAAACCGGAGCACCCGGAGTAAAACCCATGCAAACACAGGGAGAACAGATAAACCCCACAACATTTCCATCATCTGTGGCTATTTTGATGCAATTAGGGCAACTGTTTCCTTTTAAAAAAAAACAAAAAAAAACCTTTAAACAGCGACTATTACTGTGTTCAAGTTTGCATGAAAAAAAAAGTCCAAAAACTATACGATACAGCCATTTAAGCTCGAACACCTGTTCACTTTGCTCAAATTTAGCTCAATTTAATTTATTCTAAAGTACGAGAATTTATCATAAATTTTCAAACTTCAGAGACGGTTGACGAACCGGTTCAAGAACCACTTTGAACCAAATTCGAGCATTTTCTAGTGCTCATATACATGTATGCATGGCTAACTGAATTGGAAGCAGTCTCTCGCCTTCAAACACTACGTACAAACACTACCGACAAGAAGACAGTTAATCAAAGAGAGCTTTCTGTGAAAAAAAATAAAATAATAATAATCTGAAAACCGCTTTAAAGCCCACAGATGTAATGAAAAGTTCATCTTTGAAATGTGATCTTGTGCTTCACATGGTGAATCAAAGACATTAATATTTTATTTCAAACAGAAATCTCCAGACTCAGAATTACAGAAACGAACAGCATGTTAATAAGAAGAAAAAAATGCAGAAACATACTCTGCTATACTAAAATATTAATAAAAAATTGACTGTTGTGCTAGGGAAGAAAAAATAAAGTAAACTGGCTACACTGTCATCTAGTGAAAAGATGGTGCAGATGGAGATTCTTACAGATGGCAAATGGCACTAGGCACCCCTTCCCACTAGGCACACCCCCGCCCCCCCAATATCATCAATTGAGCCTCATACATGACCCTGGGCACCAACTTGACCTTTGTGAACTGAAAGTTTAAATAAAACAGAAAAGTTTTTCAGTTCTTCTATGAAAGGTCCATGATTACTTTTTGCCCACAAAATCCTAACCATAATGCATGCTCTACCATTTGAAGTGCATCTGTCATGCAGTGTTGAAAAATCTAACATTAATAGAACAGACTAAGTAAAAGTCTAATTGCAATGTACAGTTATTAACACACATACCTTTGTTGAGAATAAATGACTCTATGATGTTGACCCCCAAGTCTTTGAGCCATAAATGCAATATTTAAATTAGTTGTTGGTGTTGGCAGAAGCTCCTGTGACATTAATCTCATGTGATTATTCTAAGCCAATGTACTGAAAGCTGGAACTCTGATGATGTCACAGGATGTTTCTCAGACCACACTGAGCATGCTCCTGCCAGCACCTGGGCTGGACAAACTTTTATTAATACTCATGAATATTCATAGGTTCCCAGATGACTATCATCATACAAACATGTACAAATTTGGTTTTGGTTACAGCTGTAATAAATAGTAATATGTTTATTTATGTGTTAGCTCTAAGAATTGCCATGTATGACCCTGCAAAAGTGCGTATCTGATTTGTGACATTGCAAGTCTACTTTTGCACAATGTGCCCTCCTGGGGGTATATTTACTAAACTACAGGTTTGAAAAAGTGGAGACGTTGCCTATAGCAACCAATCAGATTCTAGCTGTCATTTTATAGCATGTGCTAAATAAATGACAGCTAGAATGTGATTGGTTGCTATAGGCAACATCTCCACTTTTTCAAACCGGCAGTTTAGTAAATACAGCCCCCCCTTCCTGGTGATTGTGGGGAAAGGTGCAAATGTTTGCTATCGCTGATGAATATTATTAGGATGAGGATTATTTAAATGAGCTGGTAGGGGGTGGAGTAGATGCATTTAGGGAGGCATTCCCAATTTTACAGCCGGGAGCACACCATTTTTCTTCTCCCAAAAAAGGACATGTTATACCTTTAATGGGACGCACTTTGCACCGAACTGTTGCACTTTTCCGGGCGCGCATCAATTAACGTAAAATGAATCTTCAAACACACAATAGCAACAAATAAAAATAAATTAAGCCCTATTGTAAGAGAAAAATCTAAAAGTTCAATTTAATGAAGGGGTGGTCCTACCGCAGCGGTGAGCTGGACTTTGAAGTGGTGTTTACTCTCTTTCTGCTATTATCGTTATTTATTATCATGCAGGAGCTGGGAGCTGAGTGCGCACATTGATAGACGCCGCAAGTTAGGGGAACCTGCGCAAAAAACAATGCAGTGCGGATCCGCTTATTTCCGTGGTTCTAAAAGACTGTTTGTGGATGAATCTACTACAGAGAGCACAGCAGGGCCATATACAAGGCTAATAAAACAGCTCTGCCTGATGATATAAATACACAGCTGAAAAACACGGGAGGTCAGAAAAGTGAAAGCAATGTATTTAGTAAATGGCAGGAGGACACGCACAATAAAGTATTCTGAAGGCGGAGGACTGCCATTATAATAACTAGTCTGCGTCTGACAAAACTGTAGAGGATATGCGATTGCAATTGTATTATTTATTTCTCTGAAAAGAAAAAAAAACAGTGCAACAGTTCAATCTGTTTCCATCAAAAGAAAATATCAGATACCCCCCCCCCAAAAAAAAAAACTAGAAAAAAAAATAAAGTTTGAAATCCTAATAAATTCCTGAGTGAGTGTTATTCATTATAGCGAAAATAAAAACCTTTCCTGTTTTCTCTTTGTCTCAGCCTGGTCCAGATGTTCAGTCTGCTTCCCGGACAAAACAACACTGAGGAATTGCCCGGATAACTATCTAATCGGAGAGGAGCTGATGGTCTCTGTACTTCTAGGCCCTACAAGATGTTTCCTACATCCCTCTGGGGAATCTGAGGTAACTTTGTGACAGAAAGCGCTGATAACGAAAAACAAAAAACACAAACATGAACTGGTGCGGCTATCAGAGAAGCCTCGATGATAGGATTAATGTGACTGGTGAAACGTACATGTTCCCAAAAAGAGATAAGAGGTAAACATTTCCAGACTTTCAGGAATTTAGATGTTATTCCTGAGAAGCCTGGGAAAAAATAAATAAAAATAAGAAATAAATGTAAAAATACGTTTATGTAAATTACGCAGCCATGAGCGGCCTAGTGCAGCTTCGAGGCCTGCAGCATTCGACGTTAGGGTAACGCATGGCCTCTTGACAGAACAGAGCCAGAACATCTAATTATAGCATATTTGCCAACTTTTCCTCGTTGGCTTCAGGGAGATCCCGGGGGAGGTGGGCGTGCGGTGCGGGGCTTGACGAATTGCATCATTTTGGTTCCGCCCCTAAATGATTGTCACAATTTTGACCAATTACAGCAAGGGGGGGCTAAGATGACTCGATATTTGCGTGATTAAGCCCTGCCCCCCACCACTTACTTATTTCGAGGGTGAGAATCGGGAGGTTGCCCTGCTCTCCTGGGAGGTCTCCCAGAAATCTGGGAGTCTCCTGGGCATTCCGGGAGAGAAGGCAATTGTTGCATTAAAAAAAAGCAGCTAATGAATCTCTAGAGACTGAAGTGTCTTTTACATTTCTGTCTCCATTACTGAAGTCATGTTGTCTTACCTGTCAGTCTTTGATTAAATCTTGGTCTCCATGAAAATGGCCACCTTCATAGGCATCAATACATGGACATAGGACAAAATGAACTGTGTCATCATGCCACAGATGGTGAAGCCAACCACGTCTTGTACTGGCTCAGCATCAGGGAGAATGCCAGACTCTTCAGGGAGTGAGGGAGATCACCCCTATGTCAGGGAGTCTCCCTGACATTCAGGGACAGTTGGCAAACTATGAATTATAGCGTCCAGGGCGAGAAGGAAAATTGCCATCACCTAGCCTTCAAATTTAACCAAATTAACCTAAAATATTCCTAAACTGTGCCCCCCTTCAGCATTGCACCCTGGGCGGTTTCACTTCTCGCACAGCCCTAGTGACAGAAATAGGTTGGATTATAACCCCATTTTTCCTGTCAGATGAACTTTGGTGACATTGGCACTGTAATGAGAAGCAGTTGAGAGTCTATCAGCCGCAGACTGTCTCCGGTGATCAGACGTTCTGTAAAACTATCCAGTCTGCCGGGAAGATTAGCCAAAGACACACAGAATCGGAAATCATAACCGTCCGCGTCTCTGTTCTCTTCGTCCTTACACTTCCCCTGGTAGATGGTGTTTGGAAACATAATACACTTCGAGGCGACCTGGTGGGACCCTGTATTTATACTATGCAGACAGTCGCTGGGTCTGTCCTTTCTGCTTTTAAATCAGTCGCAGGGAAAAATTCAACAAATGGTATCAATAAAATCAGCAGATGGCGACGGCTCTCTCCCAGCGTTTGTCGTCTGAATTCTGAGGAAAATATTTTTTATTTTTTTTGTTGGTACACAAATACTGACAAATAGAATATTGTGAGGTAAACAAAAATGTTGTTATTCCTATTAAGTTTAATACAACTGAAAGGTGCTTAAAACATTATAGCAAAATACAAGAGATTTATGAATGAAGTTAAAACTGGAGTGTGGTTTTGTCCCTCCATCCCCTGTCCACAATAATGGGGGGAAGCTTTAACTAGATTGCTGATGCACGACGGCACTTGTATATGTAATATATATAGCGCTCGTCACTGGTCTACTGGAGGGCTTAAGAAGTTGAGCGGTTCCAGGGGCCGATGGGGGCCACCAATGGTGATGGTGGACAGTCAATGAGTAGCTGGTCTGGCCAAGAGGTGCCAGTAGGAGTAGTCATCTATTTACCAACAATTGGGGAACCCCCAAAAAAGCTGAGTGGCAGGTTAAGCCCATAGTATAACAGGAATATATAAACAACTGAAGAAAAAATGGGGATAGAAGATACCATCCCCACATTTATTAATATCCAAAACTGGGGGTAAAAATGTTGGGGTACAAAGTTTAATTTTTTTACAAAATACTTGTATCCCTTTATTTTCACCATCCTAACTGTATGAACCTCCATGATCAAATCATTGAAAATCCTATTGTAGACAATTGGTTTTAGGCCTTATCTTGAAACCTGCAGGTCACGGACTCATTTAAGCTATCACCGCATGGGTAACGAGAGATATTTTTCACAGCATATCGTTAGAAATTGGAAATAGCACCACGAAGTGTAGTTCTTAACAGAACTCCGTCCTGAAAAGTTTCAGAAGTTGCCGATTGTCAGCGGTACTCAGAATCTGCACAACTTCCCTGTATTCTAACTACGACTCCTAGCGGTGCAACCGTAGAGCGTTTGTCAGTCAATCCCAATTAGCCGGGAGAGGGGTCAAAGAGCAAGTAAAGTACATATTTGACATCACCTAATATCTGTATTGCTAAATAATATATATAAACATTTCAGTTATGTTGATTCATAGATGTGGCATCGCAGTGACATCCAAGCAGCTCAACTGACTGAATTTTCAGCAATTTCCTCTTGAAAAGGGCTGCAGGGCCATGTCAGGATAGCACTGAAAAATGTATTTATTTTATATTAAAGGCCACAGAGGTCCAATATTCTCATGCTAATGCTTGTCCGATTCAAACAGACAATGGTCCAGCAGAGAGGAAGGAATCAGAGCCTTACAGGGGCAAACGAAGGATTTGTAGAGGGGGGGGGTTTCCACACCACGCCACCAGTGGGCATGACCAGCATGCATGGGGGCGTGGCTATAATTTAAGACAGTGCTTGGCTGCTCTCCAACTCTTCCTATCCCCATAATATACATGGGCAATGCTGCGTGCACTACTGTTAGGTGCACGCAGCTCTCTCTTTTCAAGCAGAGCCGTGTGAAGCAGGGGTCAGTCATCTCAATAATACAGTGCCCCAGGCCTGGAGGGGAGTTTCCAGGCACTAGGAAACCCCCCTTCGGTTTGCCTGTGCCTTACTATACGAGGAACAGGCATGCAGCCTTCAGGGTAATCTGCCGGAAACCCGCTGGAATGAAGGATCGCTGCCCTGGATGTAAGCAACGCTGTGTATCTTATCCTATCTTTGCAAAACTCATTTAAACCGTCAATGGCCATGATAAGCGACTATAATTCTATTCAATAAACTGATTGATCGAAGTCCAATCATCATTTTCTTACATGTATTGTGATAACCAAGACTTTAGCTCAACAGCAGCAGGAATCATATATGAAGCAATAACATATGCTGGGCACTTCTATGCATGGTGCATTCATGGGTTTATGCCTTGAAGGGTATTTAAGCTCTAAAGCTCCATCTGCCCGTTTGCAACGTCACATAATTGTACTCGTTATGTTGGGCTTCAGACATCGCATAGATTGCAAATGTCAGCTCAAACCTGAACCTGCCCTCATGTTAGGACCCCGTCTTTACTGTGAACTGTTGTTCTGGTGTCTAAACCTTATTCAGCCCTTTTATTACTCAGGAAATTAAGGAGACATTAGGGCTGCTACGTAACTAACATACTGGTGGAGCAGAGTTTTTATATATATATATACACATATAAAATAATACCACCAGGGGACACAAACAGACTGCATCACCTCTGTCACCAACTTTATAACACCCCATCCCAAGCTCTCTCTGCCGTTGAACTACGTCCAGCAAACCGCGGCTTTCTAAACCTTCAGATGTAAACATCTCCAGCCTCGGAGGAAGAGCGCAGAATGAAACACTGCTCAGGAAATGGGGGGGGGGGGGGGTCCCTTGAGGACTAAAGAGAAAACAAATTGTAATATTTTAAATGTTTTAACCACTGAGCTGCAGCGAGATGACATTCCAAGTATAACAGTAGCTCGGGTCGGCCCCACCGAAGGGACCAGGAATCCTCCCAAGTTTTTAATATAAATAGCCTGAGTGCAGAAAACAAACCTGTTGGTTTCTTGTTGCTGTACCTGTCTGGTGCTACGTCAGCAGCCTCTGTGGTATTAGGCAGGGGGTCATTTTCAGGCGTTGTTACGCACCGTCTGTTTTGCTTCCTCTCCTCATTCCCGAAAAGTAAGAACCAGCATAATTAAAAAAAGACCTAATTCAGTTTCCATTCAGCTGCATAGAAGTGTGTCAGTGCATTAATGGGAACTAAAGTACAAAGTACACTGCCCATAAACTAAACGAGTCGGGTGAGTTGAATTTTACAATAAACCCTGCTCCACCAGTAAGTTAACCCTTACCATTGTTTTTTATTTCTGCCATATGCTCCAATAAAATAATGTATAATGGATAGTAGGAGATGCCAGGCTGGCTGCATGGCACAGATAATATTATTAATAGCATTGATGTTGCGCCCTACAAGTCTACTGGTACTTGCAGAGACCAAGCAGCTTCCCGCTGTCGAAGTCAAAAAATTGAATATGATCATTTCAAATTAATATCTGTCAATCTGATTGTTTAGGTCTGAAATTATGCCAATAGCGCGCTGCAGCGTGGAGGAGCGTAATTAACCACAACACGTGCGAACACTTATAAACACATTTACACGAGCACATACACTTGTTGTAATTAGTTCATATAAAAATAGTTGCAACACATTGTTATTTGTAATGAAATGTAGCAGGGATTATAGTTAAATATAATAATGTTATATACGCGTTAGTGAGATCTAAGGTTCAGGATACAGGAAACATGTCTGGTATCATTCTAATCCTCTATTTATCCGCAGACGTCCGGTTCTATCGCCTAAAGGATCACACCTTACGTATGCAAGATATGGATTATAGGGAATAAATGATCAGAATGATATTGTGTGTGTAATCCAAACTGACCAGTTTGAACTAGTTTTCGGCGGGAAGATTAGTATGCATCTTCTGGAGAGTTGACACCCACCCTTGGAGGGCATCGTTTGAACTGGCCAATGACCTGTATTACACTGGACCCTCCTGAAGCCTGAACCTATAGAAACATGCCAAATCATCTGTATTGTTTTCACTGTATCACTGATTATATATAAGCAGGGGTTCTGGGACCAGCAGACAGTCTCTTTGACCACAGACTTCAGGACTGAATGACTGTACACTGGATCCAGGGTGCCTGCGAACTTAACGGCTGTACTTATTTTATTTGAATTGTTACTCTGCTGCTGTTTGCTATTATATCGCATTGTGCTTCGGAACCACATAACTGGAGGTGGACAATCATTATTGGATAGCGACTACACGTACATAACACCGCCAACCTCTGATCTATAGGCTCCAATGCAAGAAAGCGCCGATTGATCAAATAACAGTAGATAATGCTAGAATTATTGGTTAAGAAACTAGGCATAATTAGATTGAAAACTCAAAAGCACAAATCCAGGTGCTCAGTTTTGCACGGAGCTCGTGGTAAGTGCTGGATATGTTTTACGGCTGTGCTGACCTTTTCATCAGGAAACAAATAGCATCGTGTAACTTGGTATAGACCTCCAGAGAACAGCAGATTGTGAGCACAGCCTGTGGTCATATCACAACAGGAGCAGCGTTGGCGGCAGGGGACATCTGTAAAATGATTAAGTTTGTAACGATGAACAGGCCTAAATCATAAGTTCTACTTGTGGCCAGGATGTTGTGACCTCAATTATAAACAGACACATATTTGATACAGCAAATTTATAGCTGAGGTCAATAACAGTAATTACTGGAACATTTGTTTGTGCTTGGAGAGGAAAAGCTGTTGCTTCGCTTAACACTAGTCAGCAACTCGGTGTGAAGACTAAAGCTGGGTACAACTATGCAATCTTACTGCAGATGCCATTTCTGTAACCAATTTACAAACGTCCCGATGATCATGCCGATTCCTGTGTACACACCTACAGGCGGGGGCTGGGACATGTCAGCCCGGGGGGCGCACAGGCGGCCGCATCTCATGACACAGGATGCGGCCGCGTCGCCTGTCATGTGAAAATGTGGTATATTGCATCCGGGGGGGGGCGGCCGGCCTACCCCTCGGCCCTAATAGCGGTCTGGCTGAGCGGCCCGGGGGGGGGGGCGCTGCCCCCCTGCCCAGCCCGCCCCTGCACAGGTACACCAATTACCTTCACATCTGTGATCTTCATCTCCCATAACCATCTGCTGAACAGATCCTGACTCTGTACACTGTACAGATATCTGCCTACACCGCTGGTGGCGAGTGCGTGCACACTGCCACATTTGCCCGACATCGTTCCATCGTTGATTGTGATTTTTAGGAAGTTTAGAAAACCAAATCAAAGGATACAATGTGCTTACATGATTGTGGGAGTGTACACACTCTTACAGTATCTGACCAGTCGTGAGTAGTGTGATCTGCACATGAATTGCATAGGTGTGTACCCAGCTTAACACTACGCACATATTGGTGTGTTTCCTGCGATTATGAAGAATAGTTCCAAACTTTTCCACAGTAATAAACCAGGTCTCGTCAGCCTGACCAACTCTGGACTATTTATTTAAAAATTTCCCTATCTGGCTTCCAGGAGATGAGGATGTGAGATATCAAAAGAAGAGCTGGGCGGGGCTTAATAGCGCGGTAGTAGAGGAAAAGGTGGGTGGGGCTTAATAGTGCGGTAGCTGAAGTGGTTAGCAGGACTTAATAGTGCCAATTTGCATCAAGTGGCTGGGCTAACCGGATCAAGCCTTGCACCCACAGTAAGCACCAAGTTTCGTCCCTGACACTCAGTGTTTACAGAGATGGGTGCGGCTGGATGATGCGATTCACATCACGAACCTGCCATCACCGTCTGGGAGAATCACCTGCTCTCCTGGGAATATGGGTGGTCTCCCCTAATTTGGGAGTCTCCCGTACACAACCACACACTAATCTACAGAGCCTGGTCATCAACCACATTAAAATCTTTTTAATGACATTCAGACCTTACATCTGGCTGCAGGTAATTTCTGTTTTGTATATTAGAGGCTTCTAATAAATTGTCACCTCTGTGACCAGTGTCCAGATATCCACTTACCTGGGTGAGGCTCCATATCTCAGGCAATTAGCATGGTAATCAGTGTAATTAGCATATTTATTGACACAGCATTCTAAACAGCCTGACCAACATGCTAACCACACCCACTGCCTTTACCCTGAGCCAAGAGGTCCTCCTGGAGCAGGGCACTGGCGGGGGAGTGACAGGCAGCTGGCCGGTATGAATCCAGTGCACGTTTTCTCTGTTCCTTTACCCTCTGTAACTTTGGGACCATTTTTTTCTGCAAGATTTACGACAGGTCCTTTCTAAAGCTTTAGAAACCTCTACTTATCTTAACTCCGCTATGTCTTATCTGTAAATAATGTTCTATTTAAGTTGAACTATTCGAAAGTCAGTTACTTTTGCAACAAAGTCTCATTGCCTGTTAATTCCACAGTGGCTAAATCTATATTCATTCAAACCTCTTATCCTATCTTCCCTTCTACTTCTGTATCATTGGAACCACCTATATTTTCTACTTGTTCATAAAGTAACTGACTGGAGAGCTGAACACTTGCTTAGTTTTTCACTGAATAAATAATTATTGAAGATCTGGACCATACTATGTATATTCCGAAGTCAGGATACATGTTGTTCATCCATACACCATCTCTTTATTGAAAACTAACAAGCTCCTTTGGATTTCAGTATAATCTTTATATGTAAATCATGTTACATACATATAAAGAACATTTCCAGAATACGCACATATCTCACACAAGACACCGCTAAAACCTTAATTCATGCACTCATCATCTCCCGCATCGACTATTGCAATTCCCTCCTTACTGGTCTTCCCAAAGTCAGACTCGAGCCCCTACAATCTATTTTGCACGCAGCGGCTAGAGTGATTTTCCTTGCAAACCGTTCTTCCTCTGCTGAGCCACTCTGTCAGTCTCTACATTGGCTGCCTGTATTTCAGTGAATGCAATATAAAATTGTTCTACTAACATACAAGGCCGTCAACAAAATTGCACCGACATACATCTCCTCACTTGTCTCATAATATCTCCCAACTGGACACCTCCGTTCTGCACAAGATCTACGTCTCTCCTCCACTCTCATCACATCCTCCCATTCTCGGTTACAGGACTTTTTTCGGGCTGCACCCAATTTGTGGAATTCCCTCCCTCGCACAGTAAGACTTTCCTCTGGTCTTCAAACCTTCAAGTGTTCACTGAAAACCCACCTCTTCAGATAAGCTTATGATATTCCTCAACCAGCATCTTAATTTCCCTAGGTTACCCTATTACCACCCTCTACACAGCTAACACAAGACAACAACCTTCTGACCAACATTGCCACACACACAGCCCACTCAGTACTTTTACCTTTGCATTCTAGTTGGTCCATTGTGCAATATGATGTAGCACGTGCCCTTGTGTTTCAAACTCCCATTGTCCTATAGATTGTAAGCTTGTGAGCAGGGACCTTTTACCTCTCTGTCTGTCTGTATTAACCAGTATTGTTTTATTAATGTTTGTTCCCAATTGTAAAGCGCTCGGAATTTGCTGGCGCTTTATAAATAAATGTTGATGATGATGATTCTAGAAGCTCCACCAGGGAACTATATAGGGATGGTAAAAGTGACATATATTTGCAATACCTGGAGATTAGATTCTTACACGCCATGTGCTTTAATCCTTAAATTTCACAACTGGTTTTAATAATTCAACTAAATCTTTAACAAACGAGGCTAAGAAGTGATTTAAAGATCTGGGGATCACTTATTTGCTGACAGTACATAAATGTTTAATATTCGGAGCATAATTATTCTCTCTCCCCAAAGTGTGGACATTCTGTTCTACATTATTAACTCTGGCAGATAATGATCCTCTTGCTCAGCACAGCCAAGGGGCTTAAAATGTGCAATATTCATCCAGACAGACTCTTTGTTTTATTAAATTAGTGTGTGTACAGTCGTCATGAGCAGAACCATGGATCAAGAGGGGCTTCAAATCACCCAAACTGAATCAATGTTTCCTTTGTCCAAATTAAAGTAAAATTAACTTAAAGTGATGTAATAGACTGTAATATAATGCAGCTGTCAGCATTAGGTTTTAGGCATAAAGGACTATAAATTAAGTGTCCCCCCTTTGTCCCCCTTTCTGTTGTAATAAAGCAGTTTCATGGCCTTATCTGTGTGGAGTTTGTATGTTCTCTGTGTTTGCGTGGGTTTCCTCCGGGTGCTCCGGTTTCCTCCCACACTCCAAAAACATACTGGTAGGTTAATTGGCTGCTAACAAAATTGACCCTAGTCTGTGTGTGTGTGTGTGTGTGTGTGTGTGTGTGTGTGTGTTAGGGATTTTAGACTGTAAGCTCCAATGGGGCAGGGACTGATGTGAGCGAATTCTCTGTACAGCGCTGCGGAATTAGTGGCGCTATATAAATAAATGGTGATGATGATGATGACAACAGGTATTGAATTCTGCAAAATCCACAATAAGCCTCTCCCCTAGGTTGGGTGCTGTCACCTACTTTCATGTTAATCCCTGCTTTCGATGGGTCAGTGTAATACACTACAAACTCCAGCTGGGACTTGTGGTCAAAAAATCAGAAAAAACAAAGTTAAATCCCGGTCTGTCTTTACTCTCAGCATAAAGTTCTCTGGGGCATATTTAACAAATCACGGTAGTGCACTATTGTGCACTTAACGTGGAATTAAAGTCCCGATGTGCCCTCCGCAAATTTATTAAAGGTGCATCACAGCAGATATCATGGATATCCTGCTGCTTTGCACTCCTGATCGTTTTTGCTCTGGCCGCAATCTAACAAGTCCCGAAAAATGTTTTTTTTTGGGAACGTGTCTTGATAATGTATGCCAGTTGAAGCTGGCGTACATTATCAGAATTGAAGAAATCCACTGCTGTCAGCTCTGCTCCGAAGAGCAGAGCTGGACAGCGCATGTGTGGAGGGATCACATGATCCCTCCCTGTCACTCAGTGCGCTCTCTCTGCAACGATAGTTGCAGAGACAGAGTGGGGACTTTGTGCGCATGTGCACTGCACATGCGCAATTGAAGGAAAAAGAGGAACGAAGAGGAGATCCCGAGACAGCGCATCCGAAGAGGGGGGTAAGTGTGATATTTTCGGAACTGCTGTTTCTGTGTTCCCTTTTTAATAAATTTGAGAAATAGTTCAATCCTTATGCTTGCGATAAGGATTGATAACTATTTCTCACTTTTGGCGATTAATGATAAATGTACCCCTCTGTTACTAAATGGAAGAGGCTTTGAAAGCCTCACAAGTTTACAAAGAGGAAACAGCCGCATTCTCCAAATGACCTAACGTGAGCTGCAGAAACCTTTACATGGACAAATCCCTACGGAAACATTACACCAACATGTTCCACCAAAGGTTTCATTGTACCCAGGATATCGGCCCTCGGTCATACGCTAACGCTACCTATAAAAACCACCACTGTCATTTAATTTATTTTGCACTCGAAGATCTTCTAATAAGAGAATGTTATTTACATCTCTGTAAAACTCATGAGTAATTCAGTCATTTTGCCAGTTCTTCCCTCTTACACCAGTGCAATAAATCTCCAATTACACCACTTAACTCACAACACTTGGGCTATTTTTAAAGATGGGTAGTTGGAGCTATTTACAGGTGAACGGCGATGCCCAGAGAACAGTTCGGGGCTTTGTGTGTCTCTTCTGGTTCTGCATTAACGTCCCAGTGGTGGATTCTTGTGGTTGGAGCCTGCGTGTCACCGACTTAAATAAAGACCTTTTTCTAAATGGTTTCATTGTCCGGGCCCTGGGGCTGGGCTCGTTCAACGCGCAGGCACAGGGCTAGCATTTGTCATTAAAGGAGGCTCTTTAAAATCAACAGCTGAACAAAGAGCTCGCAGTCTGCCAGTCCGTGACCAGGCGGCCCAGGTGTTTCTCATTTACTGCTCTGAACCTCCATTCATTCACTCCTGCTGCTGGCTGCGTCCTGCGAGGCTGCACTGAGCACACATTGTGTCTGGTTTAAAGGGAAAGTCCACATGTATTAAAGTGAAGGAAATGCAGGTTTTACACCCTTTCTAAGCTCCACTGACCCCTGGCAGCAGCAGCCTTTATTCTAGCAGCCTTATAAAAATATATTTATATATATATATTGTTTGCATTCTTGTCCTCATGCCGTGGTGACGTCACTAGCTAGTAATTAATTGCATTAGGGGAGAGGGATAGTGGGAAATGAATTACAGGGCGGTGGGGACTAAGTCCTGCACAGCAGCCAGGACTTTGGCGCAACCCCAGTTGTGTTGATCTGCGCGGTCAGGGAGCATGAAGGGCGAGCCGCAGACAGCAAACGGAGCTGCACACATATTAATGGAGGGGTTCTAGGAGCCTGATATAGCTTGTTAAGTACTAGCCACACCCACTACCAACTGGCCACGCCACTTTATTGGAATGAACACGCCCCCTTCCATCATCCTGCACAGATGGATGGAATTTGGAGTTAAAATGTATCACCTCCTAAATTTCCAGCAGCACAGAGTATATCAGGAGATGAGTGATGTGTTAGGGAGGACATGGCTGCATGTGACAGAGACAGTGACATGATGTGAGAAGGGGAATGGAGGCAGCAGGAAGCCACAGACTGAGAGTTATATAGTGCAAGGAGCAGGGTCCTCCAGCAGCACAGAGTATATTAGGAGATGAGTGATGTGTTAGTGAGGACAGAGCTGCATATGACAGTGGCAGTGACATGATGTGAGGAGGGCAATGGAGGCAGCAGGAAGCCACAGACAGAGTTGTATAGTGGAAGGAGCAGGGTTTCCCAGCAGCACAGAGTATATCAGGAGATGAGTGATGTGTTAGTGAGGACAGGGCTACATGTGACAGGGGCAGTGACATGATGTGAGGAGGGGAATGGAGGCAGCAGGAAGCCACAGACTGAGAGTTATATAGTGGAAGGAGCAGGGTCCCCAGCAGCACAGAGTATATCAGGAGATGAGTGATGTGTTAGTGAGGACAGGGCTGCATGTGACAGGGGCAGTGACATGACGTGAGGAGGGGAATGGAGGCAGCAGGAAGCCATAGACTGAGAGTTATATAGTGGAAACAGCAGGGTATCCAGGAGCACAGAGTATATCAGGAGACGAGTGATGTATTAGTGAGGACAGCATTGTCAGACAAGGTTACTATCCAAAATGTCCATTTAGAATCATGTTCAAAGATCATAATGTCATTATTGACGTCATACTTTACTGGCAGAATTGCCCCCCCCCCCGTCATTTACGAGTATGGCAATGAGGGGGAACAATAATCCAATAATGTATGACTATCAAGTAACATTATTAGACAAATATAAGAAAAAAGTCCTTAGCAAAACTGAAACTTAATACTGTGGAATAAATCCTTAGGATATTAATAGATTCACTTGTCGACACCCTGGATGGCTGCTTCAATTGGTTGACACCATCACTGTAATGTGCAAAAATATCACCAATTAATTAGAGTGATTGAAATGTTTACTTTACTGAAGGAGGTACAAATACAGTTCAGCTTCAGCCACGGTGAGAACAGCAATGATGTTGATGGAGAGGTAATCTACACATGAATTATCCATTATATGACTCCCAAACCAGCAGTACAGGTTCTGTATGTTTAATGACCAAAGAATGGAAGGTACAAGGTGCTGAAAAGTCAGTAACATTCACTGATAAGAATAGAATAACAAGACAGAGACTGGCCAGGATATGATTCAGGGGGTGACTGATCGGCCATCAGGGCATTTCTAGGGCTGGAGTTATACATTAACAATGACGTTATGACAACGCATCCTAACGAAGGTTTTATAGCTGGGAAAATTGGGGAAAGTAGTTAATCTGAAAGGAAGGACGCCAAGTGATTTACCAAATCCCATTCTGATTCTCTCATACAAACACGGATTGAATATGACCATGTCTTATTGGTAAAGTTGCCTATAAACTGTACAGGCACAGGGCCGGTGATACTACAAGGCGGCACAACCTGACAACGCATGGCCCTGTAGAGGCAGCCATTTTGTTAGCACAGTAAAAGCAGCCATTTTGTCAGTGCAGTAAAGGCAGCCATTTTGTCAGTGCAGTAAAGGCAGCCATTTTGTCAGTGCAGTAAAGGCAGCCATTTTGTCAGTGCAGTAAAGGCAGACATTTTTTCAGGCACAGTAGAAGCAGACAATTTTTATTCACAGTAAAGGCAGCCATTTTGTTGCCACAGTAGAGGCAGTAATTTTAATGACACAGTAGAACCAGCCATTTTTAGGCACAGTAGAGGCAGCCATTCTGTTAGCTGAAGCAATATTTATGAGAATGAAGCCTAGGAACTAGTGACATATACAAGGCATCAGTGAGATTGCTGTGTAGGTGACAGGTACACACACTCTATACAGAGGACATAGCAAGGCCATCGGTTTTCATGGAATTCATATATAGTCTGTACACCGGCTCCAGAGAGTTGATTCTATAGTATACTGTATACAGCAGAACAGCGTATAGCCAAATCAAGCAATGTTTACACTATCCGACTCTCTGGCAGACTGTGTGTAACCGTGGGACAAGTGTGTAGCAGGGCACTGCACGTCATCCTGTGATACATCAACCTGGGTGGTCACTGAAATTAAATCCCCAAATTATACTTCACCCTCTGTGTTATAAACATGTGGGAGCGCAGTGGAGTTTTTTTTTTAACCATATATATATATATATATATATATATATATATATATATATATATATATATATTCACTAACAAATTATAACAAGCGTGTGCAAACCGCGACCACTCAGCTTTTCTGAACTACAAGTCCAAGCATGCTCTGTCTGTGATTGGCTGGCAGAGCACGTTCACACAGCAGCTGTAGAGACACCAGTTTCGTACCCCTGTCGTCTATAATCAGTTATTCTACTTTAAAGAGGACCATGAGAAGACATCCTATAATTACACTACAAATTAGTGACATTTCTGAGGTATGAGGCACATTGTACCTCAAGCCTCAGTAACTTTGTAAGTTCTTAGGGAATTCATAGACTGTTTTCCAAAAATATTGACACAGCACACAAAATGGCTCCTCCACTGTGTGTAGCCGACAGATATAGGTCAGTACATACTAGTAGGTACATCAGGGGCGTAACTATCATGGATGCGGCGGCTTCAGGACTCAGAGGGAAGGGGGGGGGGGTGCCCAGAATATTCAGAAGTCTCCCAGAAGAACAATCTTCCCTCATGGATCTCACGCATTATTGAAGTGGGCTGAGGCGGGGCTTGATGACAATTTGCGGCATCGTAGCCCCGCCCCCTAGTGCGTAATGTAGTGATTTGCACTTGAATCGACCTCCCCCACGGGATCAATGTTGGCAAATATCATGGTAATTTGTCCACAGAAACGAGCACCAATGATATTATGTAGGTTTATCATCCATATGTGCAACGATTACATAATTAAACCATACAGATAATTGGTATATCACACACATATAATGCATTGTATCAGAAAGTCAGTGGTTTTCTCAGCAAAGGAGAAACCAGAGGATACTGGCAGATCCCCAAAAAATATTCAGATTGCATAAGAGGGAATTGGTTTTGGGAGCCGCAGAGACTGAGGTTGGAAAGGAGAAAACTCAGCAGCTATGTGTGTAGAAAGTATTTGGCTGGGAGACGAGGTGTGCTGAGCAGCTGGATGCAGTAATACGCCCAAATGGTCGCTTTCCAAAGAAAACAATAGAGCTGAAGCGCATTGTGATGGGTGAGCTGATTGCTCTGCGAAAGCTGCAGGGTAGATAGGAAGGCCCCATACACTGTACAGCAGAGGGGAGGAAAGAACATTGGAATTGACATGTAATGTTTCTCTGGCTTAGATCAATAGAGCGGACTGTGCTTCTAGGGAATGTCTCAAAAATGTGAATTACTTGCCACAGTCAGATCCATAATACAATATCAATAGCATCCTTATAAAAGAATAAGCTGCTCAGTTTGTTATCTGATCGATTACGAGACATTAACAATAAAATACAAGGTGCTCTCTCTCATTATATATATATATATATATATATATATATATATATATATACTACTTGTAACATTTACACACTCACATGAAACTTTACAATATATTTCAGGTATGGGGGGTATTTTTTCCCTATACATAGCAGACTTTGCGTTCAAGCTTACTGAAGGACACAGTCAGGAAGCTTGTGGTCTGAAAAGGCAGATAGAAGAGTTATTCAGATTTTTCTCTGGACCTTGGTCGTGCACTGGTGTCCCTTAATGATCCGCACAGTGCAGCCCAACTCTATGACCTATGGAGACATGTCCACAAACTGAGATTTGCAAAATTGCCCGAAGAGCCACAGCATAGTCAAAAAGTACTGATTTTGTGGGAGGCCAGGACTTGTGCACACATGTGTGATTGTATCAGTTAGGACGGGGCTGCATGTGACAGGGGCAGTGACATGATGTGAGGAGGGGAATGGAGGCAGCAGGAAGCCCCAGACTGAGAGTTATATAGTGGAAGGAACAGGGTTCCCCCGCAGCACAGAGTATATCAGGAGATTAGTGATGTGTCAGTGAGGACAGGGCTGCATGTGACAGGGGCAGTGACATGATGTGAGGAGGGGAATGGAGGCAGCAGGAAGCCACAGACTGAGAGTTATATAGTGGAAGGAACAGGGTTCCCCCGCAGCACAGAGTATATCAGGAGATTAGTGATGTGTCAGTGAGGACAGGGCTGCATGTGACAGGGGCAGTGACATCATGTGAGGAGGGGAATGGAGGCAGCAGGAGGCCACAGACTGAGAGTTATATAGTGGAAGGAGCAGGTACCCCTAGCAGCACACAGCAGTGATGTGATGCTCCTATAAAACTGATGCAAGAAAAGTGTGGTTTCTAAAAAGCATAATCCTATTAATGTCATAGTATTTGCATCCACTATTCTACCAATGCTTACTGCATTTTTAACTTTGATTTATGAAATGACCTCGAGTGGCAGATATTAGGCAGCATAATCTTTGGTTTTAAATGTGTCTCTAATCTTGATGGTTTAAAAGTTGCTGCAGACATTTATTTGACAGAGAAAAAGTTGAACTGGTTACACACAAACACGGTTTCTCCTTCCCATTACCAGCACTCACACCCTGAAGACTTCTCCCAGACTGCACCCTACAATTGTGATTCACAGTCCTGAGCCATCACCTAAGTGGAATTTTTCCTTCCTCCTGTGTGCACTCTCCCATTATGTACAACGGTTATGTATATACAACTTTGTGTTTCCCAATAACAACAACACATGAATTATGACCGATATTCTAAATAAAGTTTTTCTTTTGTTCAGGAAACATTATTTTCTCTGCACAGTTTTGTTAAACATACAAGAAACGATGGAAACTGACAAACTGGGAGCAGATTTGGCTCAGAAGTGTCAAAAACCGTTATGATCTGTCTGAGCACAATTCCGATAGACACTTGGCTGTTGGTCGGTGAATCGACCTTACATGTATCTACCGACAATTTTATTGCATTTCAAAGGGATGGTTCACATGGCACCTCTATAGTTAGTGCACCCCCACATTAAGCTGTTAGATGTGAATCTCCACCGCACCGCCACTATTGCCATGATTCGATGGGAGGCGTGTAGCGAAGGTACCTCCTGATTGGATGTTCATGGCATCTGACCCATCGACCTGATTCTTTAAGGAAAGTAAAGAAGAAAAATGAGTAACTTTGCACCTTGTGAAATCCATGTTGCATTGGAGGGGGAGCTAAATTTAAAATGTGGGGACAGATTTATAGTTGGGGGAAGGGCATGAGCTAGATCAACTTTAAATTTCAGTGTAAAAATAAAGCTATCAAGTATTTGTGTGATACATGAAAAAAGAGACAGTATTTAACTTATGTACAAAATAAACTAATTTGCACCCCTTGCGTTGTAACATGGTTTTGTCCAGGAGAAAACTTACTAATTGTTTTGCCTTACTTTCCTTAATGAATCAGGCCCCACTTGGCCATAGAAGTTGAACTACCCCAATCACTCCATTGGGCAAGTTTCAGTTCCTCCAATATCCTATAGACAGACAGCACTTGCAGCAATATAAAAAAAAGTGGGGGTACCAGGGAAGTAATCCCCCCTCCCCTAATTGCTACTCAGTAGTGTACAATAAGCTAGAGAGGACAGATGTGCAAAAGTGACCTAATTCATTACAAAACACAAAACAGACATAGGGGTAAATGTATCAAGCTGAGAGCTTTCCTGCGGGTTTGAAAAGTGTAGATGTTGCCTATAGTAACCAATCAGATTCTAGCTGTCTTTTTATAGAATGTACTAAATAAATAATAGCTAGAATCTGATTGGTTGCTATCGGCAACATCTCCACTTTTCAAACCCGCCGAAAAACTCGCAGCTGAAACATTTACCCCATAATGTGCATATTTAAAAAAAAATAAAAAATCATACATCGGATCTACGCGCCTCCATATTCAACAATGAACGGATGCAAAGATACGTCTGTCTAGGTCCGTTCTGCTCTAACAGACAGTACACCGCAGGATACATCCAATACATATGTAGAATATCAAGTCACAAAAGAACGCACAGAAAAAAATAAAAACTTTTCAATTAACGCACCTGGTAATAATATAGTCTTTAATCCAACAAGGTGGCTCAGTGGTTAGCACTTCTGCCTCACAGCGCTGGGGTCATGAGTTCAATTGACCATGGCCTTATCTGTGTGGAGTTTGTATGTTCTCCCCGTGTTTGCGTGGGTTTTCTCCGGGTGCTCCGGTTTCTTCCCACACTCCAAAAACATACTGGTAGGTTAATTGGCTGCTATCAAATTGACCCTAGTCTGTCTGTGTGTATGTGTGTCTGTCTGTGTGTTTGTATGTTAGAGAATTTAGACTGTAAGCTCAATGGGGCAGGGACTGATATGAGTGTGCAACAAATCGGCAGTTACGCTCTTAATGAATCAGGCCATAAATTCTCACCTTTAATAAATTTGATGGCACGAACAGAACAGATGTCACTGAGGTACATATACTGCTAGTCTCGCCCATGTAAAGACATGGGGAGGACCTCACTGTGTCTTTGCAGCAGTAATCCCGCTACATGAAGCCTCCTCACAATAAGGTTTTACGCCCGTTGACGAATTAGAATCTTAGTTCCTTAAAATGAACTCGGTGACATGAAAACAGTAAGGAAGAGATGGTAAAGGAAAAAGAAAATATCAGTAATTATAATAGTTACTGGAGCTCCTTTGTTTATTCTCTGAGTGTGAAGTGTTTCCTGCAGTTTATCAGTACATGGTTCATGTAACTGGGGGCTTTCTCCATCTGACAGGACGATGAATGATTTTATTGTTAATTCAATCAAGTTACATGTGACTTGTATCCTTTCTAGACTTATCTGGGTTTATCAGATGGGTCTGGAGCCACAGTGCTCAGGATACGCTCCGAGAGGCCTTATCTGGCTCCTTGGTAGAAAGGAACAGAGGAGGCATGTGAGGGGCACAGCGGTTCCAATGACACTTTTTACATTGATTACAAATACATTTTCTGGTATCTTATGAAGTGGTAAAAAACTGCCCAAAAAGGGGTAGGAGCAACTACCCCCGGCTGCATGGTAACAATTATTGTGATGAAGCCGGGGGACTGGTCAGCTGCAGGACGTAGGTTGCCCAAGACATTGTCCAAAGGTAAACTGATCACATGACACTGCCAACCAATCCTAGGATGGGAGTGTCATGTGATGGCCAGATATACCTTGACGCACCTTCATACACCAGATATACCTTGACGCACCAGATATACCCTCATACACCAGATATACCTTCATACACCAGATATACCTTGCAAACATCCAGTCCCCAGACATGATGATACATGTTATAATGTGAGTCTCATATTGTAAAATGAAGATCAGGGAGGTCTTAAAAGTTATCTGTCATAATACACAAAAAGGCCACAAAAATAATTAAAAAACGGGCAGATCTCTTTGGAAACAATGCATCAGAGAGATGCTGAAAGGTTTCCACAGCTTCATCATGAAGTTATTGGAACGTACGATCTTCATATCTCTGTATCTTTTGCTTCTACAAACAGTAACATCATGGAACACTTTCAAAGTGAGGCATGTGACATCCAAGCGGGCTGGCCCTGTTTATTGAGCGCACACGTACAGACAGATGGCTCAAGCTGACAACAGACAGTAAATAAGATTCCTCTTTGGTGATCCATGAGACAGAATTCTGTTTCCATTTGGATAGATACATATGCAGCCATCGAGGATTGTGCGCCAACGCGTCCGTCAGAGCAGTACACGAGGATACGCTGTCAGTTCTGCTCTGTGGCCTCTATCTTGTGTCTACCTTAAATTACTTTCCTAATGACTTACAAGTGTCCGGACACGTGGAACCCACATTCAGATTCACGGCCGCTATCGTTTTTAAAAAAATTAAATCTGTTTTATACCATAGGAAAAAAATACAATTAGTACAAACTTTATACTATAGCACCAAGAAACTGAAGGTAAAATGTGAGATGATCTTGTCCTAAACAGAAAACCTGCAAAGCCCGAGGGATAGATGTGAGCACATAGGTATATGAATGTGCCGTATAACAGCTGCTCACAATGAATGAACCATTGAAAACTTCATAAATTGGATTTAACAAATAAGCTTTGTCCCTACTTTTTATTTCTTTTAAAGTGGATTAGTTTTACTATAAAACATTGTCCAATACAGTAATTAGCTCCAGTGTATAAACTGCAAATAATAAGGCTTATTTAATGATGTGGAATTTGGAGCCGAGGACTGGTTCCCCAGACCCAGTTCTCGGCACCAAATGCCAAACTTAAGGGGATACTTGGGTCATGGTCATACCTCCCAACATTTGAGTATTTGGCATTGGGACAGGGGGTGTGGTCCTGTCACAATAGAGGCATGACCACACCCCCGTGGGCGTGACTCCCCTCCAAACACCAGACATACCTCCCAAATTTCCCACCCTCGTTCCAAAGCTATCTCATTGGATTCCTATAAAGGTCCTTGAGTGTGCGTATGCACGTAGTCGATGTACAGTAAGGGCGTGCCAAATTCGAGAGCACACAGCAGTGTCTGATTCAAGCTTTGGGTATCTCTCAGGTACGTGTTTTTCAGTCGTATCACCTGCACCAGCTACAGGTCGGTTACTAGAGATGACGGCTGTGTATACAGCTAGAACATGTGTTTGTAATCAGGAGCAACTGTAAAAATGCATTTTATGTACAGTAGACATTAATATCATCTTGGTCAATATATCTCATGTTAAATAAATGTTTTTTTCATTAATGATTATATTATTAACAGGTGTTTAATAATTAAAAAAATTTCTGTGCGTTCTGTTGAGATAGATATATATATATATATATATATATATATAT
Organism: Mixophyes fleayi; assembly: GCF_038048845.1. Lineage (NCBI taxonomy): Eukaryota > Metazoa > Chordata > Amphibia > Anura > Limnodynastidae > Mixophyes > Mixophyes fleayi. Next base: position 6,893,099 of record NC_134413.1, on the reverse strand, counting down.
ATATATATATATATATATATATACACACATACAAATTGTGTGTATCCTGCAGTGTATTGTGTCTGTCTGCATGCGGCAAGTGCTGTATAGACAGAGCGTACTTACACCTGTATTAAACTAGGAACATTTCTTAAGATCCTCATTTTTTTGAATATGGGAGTACCTTCATTATCATCATCACCATTTATTTATATAGCACCACTAATTCCGCAGCGCTGTACAGAGAACTCACTCACATCAGTCCCTGCCCCATTGGAGCTAACAAACACACACACACACACACACACACACACACAGACAGACTAGCGTAAATTTGTTAGCAGCCAATTAACCTATCAGTATGGTTTTGGAGTGTGGGAGGAATCGGAGCACCCGGAGGAAACCCACGCAAACACGGGGAGAACATACAAACTCCACACAGATAAGGCCATGGTCGGGAATCGAACTCATAACCCCAGTGCTGTGAGGCAGCAGTGCTAACCACTGAGCCACCCTCCTGCCTGTACCTGCGTACATTTTCCTTTCATTTTAAACAACAAAAACAAATTTCGTTCACGTTGTGTTCCTTAATGATTGAGACCAACAATGTGTTATATAGTCAACCTTACTGTCACACCCATGTTCTGCACTAGCTAGTAGCAGGCATCCGTGTAGTGTTTAATACAAGTACTATGTCATCACTATCAGTCGGCACTTACTGCTTTGTAGCTGGTGCACGTGACACGGATGAAACAAGCGTAAATACGAGAGACGCGGGACTTGAGTCAGCCACATCTGCGCCGCACCTTCCCTGCCCCATTCCGCCTCTCAAGTTGTGGGCAGTCATACGTGTCATTTGCGTTCAGACATGAATTGTATGTAAAGTTGTTCATTGGCGTAAGGTCCGTTTCTGGGCTATTTCACGCAATATACGGCACGCAAAGGGTCTTCTGTCCAAACATGAATCAGACCCAAAGTGTTATACAAAGTAGAATTGCAGAGATCTATCCCAGAGTTTAGGAAAACAACCCCCTACAAGCTCCGTTCCAGGTGTACCAGTGAATCTTTAATATTTGATATGTAACCCATCTATAATTCAGAGAGCTGCTCCTGCAGATGTTGGCAGGGAGATGAATAAGCATTGGAGCCATGAATCAGAATATGACTGGAGCCAGCGCAGACACAACATGTCATTCTACTCATCTCCAGCGCTGCACGAACAATTTCAATGAAGTCAACCGCGGCCAATTGTTCTCCGGTGAAACGTAGAACTGTAATCAATTCCTCAGCGAACGCCAGCTACGCGGCTACCAGATGAGGCCACGTTCCCTCCGAGGGTTTTAAACGGCGCCAGTGAATGTGGCAAATTAATATTATTATATTTTTTAGAACTGGAAAAGGTTCAATTACCATCTGACCGGGATGCCCTTTGCGCGGAGCCAGGAACAATTTATTTTCCAACTATCTATTGTAACCCTATGTTTGCCGGAGTCAACATGGGGTTCTTCGGCTGTACTATAAATCCCATTATGTTCAGATTGTTTATGAACAATACAATTAAATATCTGCTGATATGTTATTATTACAGATAGGTGTCTCTTTCTTTGATTACCTGTATCGCTGTAACGTATTACTGAGATTAAGGGTAACGTGCGGCCCTTTCAAAGGTTATAGGGCAGCACTTTGTGGCCCCTGAAGTGTAACAGGATTTCCATCTCTGAAATTAAGACAGGTGATTAGTTGCTATGGGCAACACCGCCTCTTGGCTCAGTGGTTAGCACTTCTGCCTCACAGCACTGGGGTCATGAGTTCAATTCCCGACCATGGCCTTATCTGTGTGGTGTTTGTATGTTCTCCCCGTGTTTGCGTGGCTTTCCTCCGGGTGCTCCGGTTTCCTCCCACACTCCAAAAACATACTAATAGGTTAATTGGCTGCTACCAAAATTGACCCTAGTCTGTCTCTCTGTCTATGTGTGTGTGTATATTAGGGAATTTAGACTGTAAGCTTCAGTGGGGCCTAGGACTGATGTGAGTGAGTTCTCTGTACAGCGCTGCGGAATCAGTGGCGCTATATAAATAAATGATGATGATGATGAACCTCATTGATACAGGTTCATGGCGGCTAGACCCCAGGTACCACAACCAACAAACCGGAGCAGCTTTCTCACTCTTTGACCAATTAAAGCCAAGTCACTCTGTATTGGTTAGTTGCTGGTATATGATTTTAAAAGAACAGGGGGCAGTATATCTGACCCCCCCCCCCTGGTCTAAATTTGTGGTCATCACAGAGCAGGAACAATTGTGTCTTTAGTAATCTCTTTATTTGTCTTGTGTTGAATCTGTTTGGCCATTCAAGTGTGTGGCTGGTTGGAAATGGATCAAGTTGACAGTGTGCGTGGGCGACTTTACAAGCATATCATCTGATATTAGAGACTTTCGGCTAATGTAACTTAACAAAATCTGAGCACCTCCAGTCATTGTTTTAGTTAGGGGACCTTCTCCCCACAACTTAATTACAATACATAGTTTCGCCACATTGCAATCATCTCTCAATGTCCGTAACCAATCATCATCATCATCATTTATATATATAACCAATGTAACTAAATGTAACTATACTATAAGTGACTAATTTTCAGACTGTTGAACTTAGCTAAGGTTACAGAGCAAGAAAAGTTACAAAACCCGGAAACACAATGTTTTATATACTAATTTTATAACTAAGAATACGCATTATCGGGTTTGAAAGCTGTGATGTTAGTGCATAATAATCCACCTAACGTTAGAATCCTCTCGACTTCCTATCTTTATCCGCTGCTGTCAAACCTCTGCTGATAGATGTAGTATAGAAGAGACAGGATTGTAGGCTCTTATAGTCAGGGAATAGTCACCACAAGTTGCTAGTTACAATGTATCATGAGTGATATGAGATTATTGTGTCTGTCATACAGTTCAGATCTGTAAATATTACAGTAATGTGAGATGGGTGACTGTTAAAATAACCACAATATTTTTGGTCAGCACTTGTGTACAATAGGGAAATCCAGCACAATTTCAGGTAAACTAGTTAATATCTATTTTGTAACATTTTACGTGTATTTTTGCTAATCTTGTACAAATGTTTAATATTAGCAAAGTAAAACAGCATTAAAGGATGTTTAATGTATTTCATATAGAGGTCCACAGTCTTCCTACATCAAAGTGATAGGAGCCTCACATCACTGTTCTATGCTGTTGGAGGACCCTGCTCCTTCCACTATATATCTCTCAGTCTGTGGCTTCCTGCTGCCTCCATTCCACTCCTCACATCATGTCACTGCCCCTGTCACATGCAGCCCTGTCCTCATTAACACATCACTCATCTCCTGATATACTCTGTGCTGCTGGAGGACCCTGCTCCTTCCACTATATAACTCTCAGTCTGTGGCTTCCTGCTGCCTCCATTCCCCTCCTCACATCATGTCACTGCCCCTGTCACATGCAGCCCTGTCTTCACTAACAGATCACTCATCTCCTGATATACTCTGTGCTGCTGGGGGACCCTGCTCCTTCCACTATATAACCTCAGTCTGTGGCTTCCTGCTGCCTCCATTCCCCTCCTCACATCATGTCACTGCCCCTGTCACATGCAGCCCTGTCCTCACTAACACATCAATCATCTCCTGATATACTCTGTGCTGCTGGGGGACCCTGCTCCTTCCACTATATAACTCTCAGTCTGTGGCTTCCTGCTGCCTCAATTCCCCTCCTCACATCATGTCACTGCCCCTGTCACATGTAGCCCTGTCCTCACGAATCTCCTGATATACTCTGTGCTGCTGGGGGACCCTGCTCCTTCCACTATATAACTCTGTCTGTGGCTTCCTGCTGCCTCCATTCCCCTCCTCACATCATGTCACTGCCCCTGTCACATGCAGCCCTGTCCTCAGTAACACATCACTCATCTCCTGATATACTCTGTGCTGCTGGGGGACCCTGCTCCTTCCACTATATAACTCTCAGTCTGTGGCTTCCTGCTGTCTCCATTCCCCTCCTCACATCATGTCACTGCCCCTGTCCTCACTGCCATAATTTGACAGATCACTGCCTCCCACATAATCAGCAGATTCATCCCCCGCTGCTGTGACCATTCCTGTGATCTGATTGGCTGCAGGTGGTTCTATACCTGCCCAATTTAAATGATAAAACTGAGCAGGAGATGAAGGATGATAATCAAAAGGGACGGAACTGGAGGAAACCCATGCAAACATGGAGGGAATATACAGGCTCCACATGGCATTGAATCCATGGTCTCAGCGCTGTGAGGCTGCAATGCTAACTGCAGAAAATAAACTGAGAGTGCAGAACTAGTGGAGAGTTTATAAAACAAATTAATATGATTGTGTTTAGTTTTCATGTATGTTGTGTATAAACAGGTGAAGAAATCTCTTTGTGACAAAACAGTAAGAATGATCAAGTTTAACCTGTTCCCACAATAGAGAGCGCTGGGTTATTGCAGTACAACCAGGGAAAAGGTGTCTTTTTTCATTGATCTAAAAGGGTTACATACCTGAGAACTTAATGTTCCTAGAAACCTACTCGGTGTTTACTCATACTTGGCAACTCTCCCTGAATGTCAGGGAGACTCCCTGAAATAGGGGTGATCTCCCTCACTCCCTGAAGAGTCTGGCATTCTCCCTAATGCTGAGCCAGTACAGGACGTGGTTGGCTTCACCATCTCTGGCATGATGACACAGTTCAGAAATTGTGTCCTATGTCCATGTATTGATGCCTATAGAGGTGGCCATTTTCATGGAGACCAAGATGTAATCAAAGACTGACAGGTAAGACAACATGACTTCAGTAATGGAGACAGAAATGTAAAAGATTCTTCAGTCTCTAGAGATTCATTAGCTGCTTTTCTTTAACGCATAGTCGCATTTCTGGGAGGCCTCCCGGGAGAGCAGGGCAATCTCCCGGTTCTCACCTCCGCAATAGATAAGTAATTGCTGTAATTAGCCAAAATTGTGACAATCGTTTAGGGGGCGTTGCCAAAATGATGCGATTCGTCAAGCCCCGTCCCCACACGTCCACCTGCCCCGGTATCTCCCTGATGCCAACGAGAAAAAGTTGGCAAGCATGCGTTTACTAAACCATCTACAGAATCTAATATAAGAATGCTACACACAGCACGCCCTATATCAGGCCTGGTCAACCTGTGGCTCTCCAGGTGTTGTGAAACTACAAGTTCCAGCATGCCCTACCACCTATCGCATTGGTGTCTACTGACAAAGCATGCTGGGACTTGTAGTTCCACAACACCTGGAGAGCCACGAGTTGGCCAGTCCTGCCCTATATAGTGTTTTAGGGACCTAATGTTCATTATTTCTTATAAAATGTGGAGCAGCGAGTAAGGAGCTCCATATCTAGGTGTGATTCTATTTTCGGAATCTCTACCGACGAGCACCCCCATAATGTATTAGTGGTGGTGGGTGGCTTGATGTGCTAAGCCATTAATAGCCTTTGCCTGGCAGGGACTTCTGGGATTTGTAGTTCCACGGTAGCGGGAGAGCCATATGTTATTTAAGCTCGTTTCCAACAATAGTACCTGTACATATATAACAGTCTGTGTTTTATAGCAAAATAGTCACACAAACCATGTATTGTATTTATAAAAAAGTTTTTTTTTTAACTTTTTCATATCTTTTATCAGTTTTAAATAGTGGACAATGCAATTGTTTAACGATCCATCTCTTCATGTTTTACCCATTTTAGTGAAACCAAAATGAAAGCAGCGCAGATCCGGTGGAGCACAGTCAGCGCAGTAGGAGGGCGCTGTGTTTAACAGGTGCCCAGCCTGCCTGCGGCAAAGATTTTTTAAATTTTATTTGTCCAGTGCGGGCAATGTGCCCCCTTATATATTCTGAGACCCTGTTCTGTGGATAACAGAGCAGGAATCGGAATAATCGCACGGCATGGGGGGAGCAGTGGATCCGCAGATGTGCCGTAGAGTGCCAAAGTGGTTTGAGGGTGCATTCACCAACTATGGGCACTGGGGCTCACAGGACCAGTCCTGCCCTTATCATCATTTATTTATATAGCGCCACTGATTCCACAGCGCTGTACAGAGAACTCACTCACTCACATCAGTCCCTGCCCCATTAGAGCTTACAGTCTAAATTCCCTAATATACACACACACACACACACACACACACACACACTGACACACTGACACACAGACTAAGGTCAATTTGTTAGCAGCCAATTAACCTACCAGTATGTTTTTGGAGTGTGGGAGGAAATCGGAGCACCCAGAGGAAACCCACGCAAACACGGGGAGAACATACAAACTCCACACAGATAAGGCCATGGTCGGGAATTGAACTCATGAACCCAGCGTTGTGAGGCAGAAGTGCTAATCACTGAGCCACCGTGCTGCCCAAATCCACTATGCAGAATCAACATACTTTCATTGCAACTGCTCAGCCCATGAAGCTTCTAAGAACAGACACGTTTTCTCCGAGAGCACACTGTCTGCTGCTGGAGATGTTACCACTGATCATTCTGGGGAGAACTGTTCTTACACTCAAACTTTTTTTTTTTTACTTTGGACATGAAAGAATCTTAGAACTGGCTGTTCCGTCTCGATGGCAAACAGCGCAGAGACCTTAGCTGTGCATATAAAAACAGTTTGTACAATCAGTGCCGTTGGAGACCACGCGCTGACTTTTACAGCTTTCCAAATCTATTATTCGATATTGAATATGTGCTTGGAGGAAAGAATGCAGCACATAGCAGGGGTTATTAAGCATTATGCGACTAGCCTTTATGCAGGCAGCCTACAATACAATCCAGGGGCACGGCGACACGTAAAACAATATTTGCTCCCAGTGAGGAAAGTTATTTTAATGCTGACGAGACACGCGTGGCGGATCCAAATTAACGGCGCATTCTCGGCGCGGTTAGCTGGCATTGTGTGAACAATCAGGGACTATTCAGATTTTTTCCATTGTCGTACACAATGTATACATTGGGAGGAATAAGAGTGTTTTCTAAAAATAAAAAATTCCCCAAATTCTGTGTTACAGCTGATCTGTTTAAAAGATCCTCCCAGATGATAAAAGCTGCAGAACTGTGAGAATTTTAGAATTTATTCTCTTGGGTATCGAACACGAATCTCTAGGGAAGAAGCGTCCGATCTGCAGATCTTCCTGAAGTTAAACTAACACGGTGAAAGAGGGCGTCACCAGGTAATGGTGGGGGTGTGGTTACAGTACACTGGGTGTGGTCACATCACAACAAGAGGGGTGACATCGCATTGGGGGCGTAGCTACACTCCTAGGGGTGTGTCTAGTGATTTCTGTAGCGCTAAACTCACCCTTTCATTATCAATCATCAACATTTATTTATATAGCGCCAGCAAATTCTGTAGCGCTTTACATTTGGGAACAAACACAGTAATTAAACAATATTGGGTGATATAGACAGACAGAGAGGTAAGGGGGTCCTGTCTGCAAGCTTACAATGTCCTCCCCTCCCTCCTTGTAGTTCTACCTGTGCTAGCATACCCAAGCAGGTTACAGGTGCTAGGGCATGCATGCTGGGACCAATGAAGTCTTGTTTTAACCATGAAAGAAAATGTATAAAATAATCACATCATAAATTCTAGAAATATTAAACTTTGCCCCCTCCCCCAAATAAAAGATAAAATATCTTCTTACATTTAGATTCGCACTGCCCGGATCCAGTGAGTTCCCTGAAAGGCTCCAACAGCTCAGCACTGAGATCCTCTAATGCTGATCTTTTTCCCCTGTGTTCTTAATCACTCTCCACCATGAACATTAAAGGGAAGTGCAAGTGGGAGGGGCATTGACAACTTCACTCTGCTTGTGGATCAGGCACGTGGGAGTAGCAGTGTGGGATGCAATGCTGAAGCCTAGGGGTGAACTCATCAGACCAGAGTTAAGCTGTAACAAAGATAAGTAATATTTTTTTTAACTTAATGTCATTCTAGTGAAATTCCACCCAAAACTAGTTTTAATTTGAGCAGACTTTGTCCTTAGATTATATATATATCGCATGTAAATGTAACACATAACTATTTCAGATAAAGCAAATGTTTTTTGAGGACACCGTTCTAGTGGAGACGTCTGAAATTACTCCTATTGTTTTACTTTTATCATAACAACCCTCTATAGAGCAAAGTGTATTAAAGATACAACAGTAATGAAACAATCTAGAGTGTCTGTCTGAGCAGGTGATAAGGAAACTTTGTAACCGCAATAAAAACTAAAATTCAAGCGCTTAAAATAGTTTCAGCATAAAGTGTTTGCCAAAAAGTTGTTTTGTTAAATATTTGATCACAAATGTCATTCCTGGCAAATGACAGCATTAAAGGATAACTCCACTTTTTGTTATGTGGTTAAATGTGCAAATATGACCTTTATCCTATAGCTAACCATTAGTTAGATACTCTGCTAGTAAGTGTATCGAAATAGTACTTTTGGTGATGTGAAATCAGTTTTTTTGGTTACCTAGAGGTAAATGTTAATCATCTAATCCAGAGTTTCCCAAATCCAATCCTTGGGTAACCCTAACAGTGCAGGTTTTCCAGATCTCCTTGCTGGAGCACAGGTGTAATCATTACTGACTGATACATTGTAACAGATCCACAGGTGGTATAATTATGTCACTGGTCACCTGGAAAACCTGCACTGTTAGGGGGCAGTGAGGAATGGGTTTAGGAAACCCATCAGGTGATGGTTGAGGAGGGTGTAGCTGTAACCATCTCAAATCATTGTTAAATACAGGGTGTTTAATATAGGAAACGTTTCTAGCATTTGCATAGAATATATTTTAACTATTTCCTGGGTCAAACGTTTGAAATGATTATTATAAAGAATATATCGGGCTGTGCTTAAAGTATGTTGTAGAACATGGCAGATATGCTTTATACATCTTCATACAAAGGTTTTGTAAAATGGTATAGAAGAAAAAAAATGTCCATTTGTTGTAATTATTACTGTATATCACCCAGGGTTACCTGACTCAAAATATCAAGAATATTCCATTAGCTGCTACATTGTTTGTTCCTAATTAATTTGAAAATTGGGTTAAATGTATTGATACAAAAGCAGCAGGAGACAAGATGCAGCTCCAGATGAAGAAGGTAAGGGTGGGGGAGTGCTGGAAGCACAGTGGCTCAGTGGTCAGCATGTCTACCTCACAGCACTAGGTACAAGTTAGGGGCAGCACAGTGGCTTAGTGGTTAGTACCTCTGCTTCACAGAGCTGGGGTCTTGCTTTCAATTCCCGACCATGGTCTGTGTGGAGTTTGTATGTTCTCCCCGTGTATGCGTGGGTTTCCCCGGGTGCTCCGGTTTCCTCCCACACTCCAAAAACTTACTAGTAGGTTAATTGGCTGCTAACAAATTGACCTTAGTCTCTCTTGGTCTGTGTGTGTGTAAATTAGGGAATTTAGACTGTAAGCCCCAATGGGGCAGGGACTGATGTGAGTGAGTTCTCTGTACAGCGCTGCGGAACTAGTGGTGCTATATAAATAGCTGATGGTGTGTGTGTGTGTGTATATATATATATATATATATATATATATATATATATATATATATATATATATATATATATATATATGTGTTTTTGTTTTATTTTCTCAAAACTAAAGGATCTGGCTGTGTTTGGTGCTTGGACCTATTGGTTGCATCATAGAAGGTTGGTGTGGTTGGACGATGATCTCATTCAAGGTCCGATATTGTAATTTTCCATGTGTCCAACGTGAATGGGCCCCTTAACACGGGTCTTGTACCAAAGGTTTGTTTGGCTGCTCTTGTAAGCAGTTTATAGTGTGATCTACCCCATGGCCCATACAGGAATAAGGAAAACACATCTGAGGATTCTGTTGCATGTCCGTGTTATGAAATGTGACAGATTAAACGAGTCGGCTTATAAATTAGCATTTTCCGTATAACGAGGAAAGCTCTCTGCCTCTGTGCACGTATTCTGAGCGTAGCGGCCTAGTACAGACATACCGGTCACGCTGTAAACGCTATGGAGGACAGAAAGTGAGATTCAGCGACTAAATGTAGATAAGTGTATTGCAGTAAACACATTAGTGTCTCAACTTCAGTGAGAACAAAGATCATGCAAATTTGGCCTTCACTGTGATTAATTTTTTTTCTGTAAATCTAATTGGTAAATCTCTATGTATAGAAACCAATGAACGCCTTGTTCTTAAATATGTTTGTGATGAATTCTTAAAAGAACCTCCCTCTTATTTCTGAGTATACTCATATACAAGCTTCCCCAAATCGCTGTCTCTTTTGTGTTGCATAGAGGTAGTTTCTGCTGTTATAAGCAATTGAAACAAACTAGTACAATAAGCATCAATGTGACTGAAGTCACATGCTCACACTCTGTGCTGCTGGGGACCCTGCTCCTTCCACTATATAACTCTGTCTGTGGCTTCCTGCTGCCTCCATTCCTCCTCCTCACATCATGTCGCTGCCCCTGTCACATGCAGCCCTGTCCTCACTAACACATCACTAATCTCCTGATATACTCTGTGCTGCTGGGGACCCTGCTCCTTCCACTATATATCTCTGTCTGTGGCTTCCTGCTGCCTCCATTTCCCTCCTCACATCATGTCGCTGCCCCTGTCACATACAATTCTGTCCTCATTTTTAATCACATGACTAAACAGGTCACGGCCTCAGGATATTCAGCGCACTGGTCTCTTGAAATACCCCGATGATCTGACTGGCTACTGTTGTTCTACCTCCTCCTACTTTTAAAATGGGGACATAACCTATGAGGACAAGTAGCTGCTGTATGAGAGAGAAGGTAACTACGGTCCCGAGCAACTGAGCTTGCGCTCTAACAGGTGTGTGGCGAACAATTGATATTTAAGGTAGCAGAATAACAATTGTAGCTGGTGGAGCGCAGTGGGTGTGGCTACTGTAAGGCGGCCGCGTTATCAGCCGCCAATAATACAGCAGTCATTGGTTACTGACATTTCTGTGCAGCTGAGTTGCTGTATGATTAGAGTGAGGAGAGACAGTAGAAGGTGGAGACACGAAAGTAGGATGAGTCATTGTAGGATTCAATGCTCCCAAAATCAGTATTCCGTACTGGATACAATGTTATAATTTTTTATTTTTTGTTACGGTTGCCATTCTTTACTACCCGTGCACCCTCAATGTACAGTTACTCCGTCTTCAAGACCCCCATCCCTTTCCTTAATCATAAGGGCATTATCCACACCCAGCCATTCCTGGATTCTTATCCCCTCTGTTACTTTTTAAGAAAACAATCTCGGACATATTCCCTGGTTTGTATCCATATTGAACAGCACATAATGTTCATGAGTTATCAGACTTCTACTCTAGACCTATTTTGAACACTCACTAAATGTTAATAGATAAATTTGGAGCTCCCAGAAGTAGCTGCTGAGATGGTTGTTTTAAATAATACTAGCTGAAGTACCCGCCATTGCCTGGGTTTAAATCTTCAAGTTATGAAAGAGTTGGTTGCAATTGTCAACCTTTTAAATAATTAGCAGCTTAGCAGCTCTTCCTACACACCCATTAGGTGACTGCCCAGTGTCGTTTTTATATTGAATGTCATCCAAATCCATCCAGTGGAACACAACAGAAGTCTTGCCAGGTCAAAGTTCTACTCAGCGTACACCAACGGGAGGTCCGACCGGGACCCTAACCTCCCTAAAACCTGTCCAGGATCCAACTGAACCACCTCACCTTGGTTTCATCCCAATTGGTGCAGGGGTGTCCGAATGCATAACCGGACAGACAAACAGACCAATGATTTTTATATATTAGAATTTGTCCTAACGGAAGAAAATGTGCTGGGCTTCTCCACGGCCAAACCATGATCTGTGGATGAAGACCTCCCTCCTGCTGGTCAATATGTAGAAGGACAGTCTGTCCTGGCTATTCTCACTGTGATTCCCACACCTAAGCAATGCACATCAGTGTTGTCTCTGCTTCCTACCCAGCTGGTCTGCTCCATGTCTTATCTACAGGGCACCAGAGGTGAAGAATTACATTGAAGATTAGCACTTTTGTTTGCAGAAGAAAATCTCTTTATGACTTAATGATGGCATTTTTTTTGTACAAGTGCTTGAGAGGAAAAAAGTCAACATCAAACAGCGGAGGAGGAATTGTTATCTTGACCACAGATAAGGAGGCTCTAGAGTTCGGGCCACCAGCAAGCAGCACTGTCTTCTGTAAAAATACAGACATGTCTAATACTCAGTAAATGTGGGTCTCATTAGGGTCATAGCAAAAAACAAACAAAATAATTTGTAGTATCTTTACACCTGCTTAAAACTTTAGCACAGTACTGTGTGTGTGTGTGTGTGTGTGTGTGTGTGTGTGTGTGTATATGTGTGTGTGTATATATATATATATATATATATATATATATATATATATATATATATATTTATACTGTACACCTCCTAGTTTAGGGATCCTCCTATTGAACACCTACAAAATAGGGACTAATCAGTAGCTGGATGGTGATGACTTCCCCCAGAATACACTGCAAGGGAAACAGTTTTTTTTATGCATGTAGTTTATATTTTAAGGAGCAACATCTGGGATGGAAACTTACAGGGAGATTTTTTTTTTATTTTTATTTTTTTTTCTTTAAACAAAGTATTTCTATCCTTTCCCTGTTTTGAAGCCTTCCTAACATTCATGTACACAGTCCTCATCCGCAGCGAACTCTTCTGCAAAGCTCATTACGACACCATTTATTGGTGGTGGCAGAAATTCATTAAAAAACTCCTTCTCTTCCTAATTTGTGAAGTTTTTATAAATACAATACCCAGAATATCAAAGCTGACCAAACGTCTTTCTTTCCAGCTTTTATTCAGCCCCTAGTTTCAAGGTAGCAGCCGCTATTTCCGGACAAAATACTGTATTTTAGTAAGATGTTGAATAAAAGAAAACTAGAATTTTTTTGTGCAGTGTATGTAGTTAGCAAAGCTATTTAAAAACTTTTTTGGAGTAAAATATTATAGGCATAAGTTAGTGTACACAGATAATCTATATATCCCATAGATTGTAAGCTTGCGAGCAGGGTTCTCTTACCTCTCTGTCTGTCTGTATTACCCAATATTGTCTTATTAATGTTTGTTCCCAATTGTAAAGCCCTACGGAATTTGCTGGCGCTATATAAATAAATGTTGATGATGATAATGATATTGTATTATAGTTGTTGTCTTTTCCAGTTAGCAATTAGAGGATTTTGGGAGTTGGACGGTGTCACAGAAATACTCATCCTGTCCGTAGCTCTTTAAGAGACCTCTATAGAAGACGTAGGTGTGTGTGGTCCTCAGGTCTCCGGGGATTATTACTGTAGGGGGGTGGCAATTCTTTTAACATGAGTGATAGATGAATTATTGCTTTCTCTTTCAATGTACAATACTCTAATACTACAGTATTCCTAAGGATACATTGCCCAGGAAATGTACAGAATACTTGCTTGAATTTGTCATGTAATAGCTTTTGAATGGGCACCTGTCCACACTGAAGAAACCTCTTAACTCCACAGGAGTTTCTTAAATCTACTTTTTTAAGTAGGTAATGTCACTATAATGTCTATTTGACCAATGAGTTACTGCTTCTCCCTCATCTCCAAGATTGTCATTGTATCTATTTGTAAAATGTATAATAATTTGCTAAAAGTAATATTGAAAGGGCTAGTGTGGTACCACACTAGTCTCCACAGGAGAACCTCTCTCCATAATCCGTGTTTTCCTGATATAGGAGACAAGTTGGTTCCTTCCTTCAATAAGACAGTCTCATATCTCCCAAAATAACCACTGATGTCAAAATGACAGCTAGAATCTGATTGGTTGCTATAGGCAACATCTCCAATTATTCAAACCCGCAGTTTAGTAAATCTAGCCTTTAATCTGCCGCTTGTAAATGGGCTACTCTATTCCAGTCAGGAAATTTATGTTACCAGATAATGCCATTCTCTTTTACAACTTTCTTGGGGGGGCTACATATGTGGGTCGCCAAATTGGATAAGATCTGGTCATCTTATCAATTGGACCGGTCACCATTATTGTAGAGATTGATTATTTTACGGGTCCACATACTACAATATCGCATCCCAATACCTTCCCTCATTTTGTTTGTCCTTCAACCAATAAAACCAAAAAGTAACAATGTCCAAAAAAATTACTTTATACCCCATTCATACTGCACCAAAATCCCGGTTTTTTGCCGGGGCGAGCTCAAACGACCCGGGTCTTGGTGCAGTATGAATGGTACAAGTCAATATCCCGGGTCTTCAACCCGGGATTTATCGAGGGGTAATTCCCGGGTCGGACCCGGGTTGCCTGCACTATGAATGGTGCAACCCGGATTTTTCAACTCCGGGTTGCACAGAAAACAAGCTGATTGGCTGTCTGCCTGTCTCTGGAGGATGATGTCATCGGTGGGAGCCCGTGAAAGAAAAAAAAACCAGTCGCCTTTCAATGACATCACCATTTTTCAGCCAATGAAAACTGCTCTGGTGATTACTCCCACAAATTGCCAGGGCACAGACTTGTGCAGTATGAATTGGGTCAACCCAGGAAATTCCCGGGTCCGAGGTGCAGTATGAATGGTGTTTCTGAGCTGGGACGCTCCGAGCCCCGGCAAAAACCCGGCTTGAAAAACCCGGGATATTGCCAGGGCGGCAGTATGAAAGTGGTATTAGCTACATTTAAAAAATCGGGTATGACAACCCGCTTGTCACTTTGTTTTCAAACTAGACTAAATTTTGGAGAAGGTATATAATATAATATACACAGAGTTCTAAGAAAGATATAAAGATTCTTTAGAAGCAACTTACGTCTTGCTAAATGCATTAGGCTTCTCTACAAATGTAATTTCAGTCACATTTGCATTCCACGAAGGGCTGAGGCAGTGTATATAGTTTTTCATAACAAAAATGATAAATGACTGTGGTGTATTTTCAGCGGTGTGGGAGAGTGATATCATTTGCTGTGAGGAGGCAGTATTTCAAAATGAAATACATTTAATCTACCAATTCCTTGTTGTACTGCTTGTTCCTTTATTTAATACTAAATAATAATACAGCAATCACTGCGGATCTGTGAACAGACTAAACGGCGCTATATGGAAATCATTTCAAAAGAATAATAAGTGACTGATTCTTGTGTGTATACAATATTCTACCAATGATTATCTCGGCCTCACTCATTAAGCAACGCAAACCCATTTATGTGGCGTATTTTTGCTTTGTGCATGCGTATAACCAAAAACTTGCGACAGAGCGTAATTCATTTTTGCACGTAAATGACACATACGACTGCCAACGTTTTGAAGGGCGGAGCGAGGGTGGGAAATGGCGCACCAACATAGGCAGCGTACAGTAAGGGCGTGCCCAGGCCGAGCGCGCACACAGCAGCGTCTGATTTGTGTCTTTTTAAGGTACGTGTTGTTCAGTCATATTTGCACCAGGTGATCATTGAACGCAAGAGCCATATAGGCAGAGGGTGCCTACGCCCGTGTTCAACAATAGACGTTTCTTCGGATCTGCTTGTAGTTGAGTACGGACGTGCGTCTGCCCAAATTACGTGTGTTTTGAGCTTGCGTTTCTGTACAGTCCACCAAACAAGATACAATGATTAATTAGCTCAGTGAAATACCTACACCAGCTGCTGAAGTTACAGCAATGGACAATGCAGCCTGGAGATGGTACAAGCATCGATCCCAAACACATCAGGGTGAATTGCTACAATCCGCACCTATATATCCTCCCCAGATTGTTTATAATGAGAGCACGGTGTCCTCACACCGCTGTTCCACACTGTACCTTGGCCCATATCATGCTATGAATGAATGCAACAAGACCAGACATGCCGGCGATGCTCCCACGGAGGGAAGGCCGCATGCAGCGAGTCAGATTGTGAACTTAAGAACCACCCAGGTTTCTACAAGTAGAAAAACATACAGTAGTTTGATATTTATTTTTTTTAATCCCAGAACTTGTGTGCTCTATAGGTAAACATCACTGAAGCATTGACAATACCGAAAGAACGTCTTTGTATCTGTAATATCTTGTAGGCTCAATAAAGAGGTAAATTGAAAAAGGGCAGAATGTGAGACCTGCTGGCCACAGGTCTGTATGTTGTGGCTTAGGGGGGCTTTGGGATGGGAGCAGAGCTACTATAGTGACTATCGGAAAGTTTTGGGCACAAGGCTGATATACCAGACACCGGGCAGTATCATGGGCATTGGACTGGGGTGGGCACAAGACTGTTAATGGTCTGTATATTGATAGGTTTGGACTGTGGTGGACTCGAGTGTGTGATTAAGTTGGCACATTCCCGATCTGGAAGACCTGGGACTGTGGTGAGCATGAGACTGGTATGGAGGCTATAGGGTTGTAATGGTGGGCATTGGACTGTGATATTCATGAGGCTGATGTACTGTGCAGTATGGTGGTCATCGGATTGGCATGAGACGCATTTGATGGGCACGTATGTGGGTATCCTGATGCTATCGGCTACTCTCCATATTTAGTCCTTCCATACTGCGCACATCGCGTTTATTTCTCGTTCTCTGTTATTTTGTATATATTGGCCCTGTGTGATTTTAAAATTTTGTGTGGACTGCTTTAAGAGCTCTGACTGTTTAACAAGGAGTATTAGTTATTTAGTTGGGCAGCACGGTGGCTCAGTGGTTAGCACTTCTGCCTCACAGCACTGGGGTCATGAGTTCAATTTCCGACCATGGCCTTATCTGTGTGGAGTTTGTATGTTCTCCCCGTGTTTGCGTGGGTTTCCTCTGGGTGCTCAGGTTTCCTCCCACACTCCAAAAACATACTGGTAGGTTAATTAGCTGCTTAAATATTGACCCTAGTCTGTGTTTGTTAGGGAATTTAGATTGTAAGCTCCAATGGGGCAGGGACTGATGTGAGTGAGTTCTCTGTACAGCGCTGCGGAATTAGTGGCGCTATATAAATTGATGTTGATTTATAGTTCAGCAAAATAGCACAGTACAAGAAAAATGACTGATGCACTAAAAATATTTTATAATATACTGAAGTGTAATAAGATCTATATTCTGAGTGCGCTGTAGATATCGGCTATGAAGGGATCGGTGTCACCTGACCATATGACTCGCCCTTCCCATGTCAAATAATATCTAGTTCCTTTTCCCCACCAAGCTGTCGGCAATGCGTGTCCTCATCTATCCCACTTCCCGCCAGGTCATAGTCTGTCCTGAAGTTATTTCATTAGTCTTTAATGTATCATTACAAGTGACCTTTCCAGATTGGCTTCTCTAGACCACACTGCAGTATACAGTAGGTCATCATCACGGTCTGTAGATTATCCAGAAAACAAGGACCTCAGAGAAGATCTAGATAAAGAGAAGGTACATCCACCTCTTCTGATTACAATCTGTCCCTGCAAACGGCATTTTATAGGGTACATCCATTGGCATTGCACCCTATATTGCATTAATAGCTGTGGTCTGAACCATTATACTCATCTGGAGCTCTATAGATATATATTTGCATTCATTGGCTTTCGATTGTTCTAACAGTAACGAATGTGGGATCTATGTACTAATGGAGGAGAGTGGAACTTTTTTTTTTTGTGTGTTCTGTGTGGCCCTCCTTCTGGCTGAGGGGTGTGGCTGAGGGGTGTGGCTGGAGGAGGAGTCAGGGGTGAAGCTATTGCATACATGCATGGGAATAAAGTTAATCGCATGTGGTGTGAATGCGACATTCTCCTAATGTTACATTAAGCGCTCATGTAAGTTCTATGCTTGTATAGGAGCCTGGTCCAGTGTGGTATACAAGATATTTTTTGCAGCTCTCTTGTCATGAAAGCGTCCTGCTTGTTTTTAATACAAGATCCATATGTATACCCATTTTATCTGTTTCCATTTTCCCCACTTATTTTTGAGCTTCAGTATCTTGGGCTAAATGAACAGCCGTCCACATGTGTGATGCCGTGATATATTATATTTATGATTGTTTTTGCTATCTAGTAATAGGGGAAACTATACATGGCCTCCTATAAAGTTGGACACTATTCGTGCTTACGGCAAAAGCATAAACTGTGTTCAGTCGTTTACTGTGTGTTCTGAGTCGCACTTATCTTAAGATGGATTGGGCTAATGCAAATTAGTTACTGC
Source organism: Mixophyes fleayi (assembly GCF_038048845.1). Lineage (NCBI taxonomy): Eukaryota > Metazoa > Chordata > Amphibia > Anura > Limnodynastidae > Mixophyes > Mixophyes fleayi. The sequence continues at coordinate 6,874,934 of NC_134413.1, read as the reverse complement.
AGCCTGTAGCCATCCATAAATCGTGAACACACATGTAAAGCGGATGTTACAAGTACAGAGCAAGTGTGATAATCTAGCAATCAAACAAAGTCTATCAATGAATCCATTAACAAATACCTAATGACTGATCGCTCAGCGAAGGGTTATGAAGGACAAGCTGAACTATAGAAATGTCAAGAGAATCTGGCCGTTTTAGAGCGGTCCTTAACCATGTCCCAGGCTGTCTGATTAGCACTTCTGCCTCACAGCACGGGAGTCATGAGTTGATTCCTGACCATGGCCTTATCTGTGTGGAGTTTGTATGTTCTACCCTTGTTTGCGTGGGTTTCCTCTGGGTGCTCCGGCTTCCTCCCACACTCCAAAAACTTACTGGTAGGTTAATTGGCCGCTATCAAAAAATTTACACTAGTATCTCTCTGTATGTATGTTAGGGACTTTAGACTGTAAGCTCCAATGGGGCAGGGACTGATGTGAGTGAGTTCTCTGTACAGCGCTGCGGAATTAGTGGCGCTATATAAATGATGATGTCCTATATTTTGAATTGTTATGCAGTTCGACATTCGAGAGAACAGCAAAACACACATAAGTATAAGATAATTTGTTCCGTCCTGGATTTGCCCCTACCCATAATCCTCCCTATTTCCTCAGCACTTCAGATGTGACGCTGTTTCAGCTTTGTCCTTTATATTCCCGATCGTCCATGTGGGATTGACACGCGGCTATTTCCCCATTATCGGACCACTATGTGACACCTTTCAATAAAGCTCTAGTGGGGTTTAAATCGATTTACACGGTGACCTGAGTGCATTCCAAATCAGTCAAGTAATAACACAAATCCTAATTTAATCCCATGGCAGGTAATTACATGTAGATGTAATAACTTGAACAAGCATCAGTCAATATTTAACTCATTAGAAATGATCAAACATTTGACTGTAAGGCTAAAGACCTGGAAAGTTTGTTGAGACTTGTCCCGTCCCCCCTGTATGTGCTGCTGGAGGATCCTGCACCTTTGATATATGGGTTGTTTTGTCTTCATGTCCTTTATGAAATTAAAAATACATCTTCAAATAAAATTAAATACTTGACGGCAATTAGCTTTCATTATAAAGGTTTTATTATTCTGGCGCAATCTGATAATATTTTAAAAATGCAATTAGAGGAGTGTTCTATTGTCTGGAATCCAAAGGTCTTGAAGGGATCTGCATTTAGATAAAAAGGTTAATGATGTATTCACTGTGTGTTAGGGGTAATTATCGCCAGGGTCAAACTGCTATCAGCCTGGGGGGTCCAACACTTTCAACTTTGCAAACCTGCACACATTATGGTATCGTGACACATTTTTGGGAAGCTCTACACGGCTGGGTGGGGGAGGGGGGGTGGTGGGTATCTGAATTTTGCGCATACGGTAATGTACGCCAGCTCCGGCACACACATACATCATCATCATCGCTATTTATATAGCGCCACTGATTCCGCAGCGCTGTACAGAGAACTAATTCACATCAGTCCCTGCCCCAATGGTGCTTACTGTCTAAATTCCCTAACATACAGACAGAGAGACTGGGGTTAATTTGACAGCAGCCAATTCACCTACCAGCATGTTTTTGGAGTGTGGGAGAAAACCAGAGCACCCGGAGGAAACCCACGCTATGGATGGGAATTGAACTCATAACCCTAGTGCTGTGAGGCAGAAGTGCTAACCACTAAGCCACCGTACTGCCCTGCACATACAGCGGACACTGGCGTACATTACCATATGTGCATGTTTTTAGGTCTTCTCCTATGGGGGAGAGCATTGTGGTAGAGGGACCTTCGGATCCCTCACCACATCTTACTGTTCTCTACTCCGGTCACTATCACAAAAGTGGCCACTTTGCAATACTGACCATAGGAGAGATAGGAGAGGGGCCTTTACAGGAACAACGGTTTTTCCTGACTGCTTTTCCTGTTGAAGTTTTTTCTTAATAAACATGAACAATATTTCAATTCTTCTCTTTGCTGTGAGGATTTGAAATACATTGTGTATAAAATGCGTTTGGTAATTAATAAAGGTCATTGTCTCTTTGTTTTATCACTCAATGCACAACGCTGTGAAATGCGTTGGCACTTTGTAAATGAAAAGAAAATATAATGACGATGGGGAACAATATAACCAGCCCCTTTAGACATATTCAGGTACATTTACAAAGTGTTAGATGAAAAATATAACCTAATTCAATGTCGTTTTAAATTGTCTTAATATGATATACCTGAAGATGGCGAGACAAGTATGAAATGAAGTGCAGTTCTCTGTATATAGTGTCAATTATTGTGATTATTTCTTTTTGCGCAGCTGTGACGTTAAAAAAAACTTCAACACTTGTTTCAGAAAGTGAGTCAGGGAATAATAAATGACAATTGGTAAACAAACCAAATTGAAAAACGTTTACGCACAGACAACGTATGAATGAATTTAAAGAATTTTACTGGTCCATTAAACCTCTCATGGTGAGAGGGCTCTTTATCGCCCAGTATAGGGGAAGGGTTAAGGATCATCAGTATGGTGATAATGGATCAAAATCCTTGCAACAATTATTTATTGTTGGAATAGAGCATTTTTATAAATGCAATATCTAAAAAAAAAAAAAAAAAATATTATAAATAAATTACTATTTATTTATTTTTCTTTTGGTAGTGTAAATAAAGCCTAAATCTGTCAGAGCGGCTCACATACAACTGTAATGACTGGCAAGGTGCAGTGGTCAGTTAATTTATTGTTTTGTTAAATTGCAGAGATTTATTTATTTTTGCCAGGTATTGGCTAGTGGGGGTCATTCTGCAGGAAACAAATTGGAGGGGTCCAGATTATGCTGCTGATCGTTCTCATTATCATGACGTCTTGTTGCACCAACCTTCCAGCACCCGTAAGATACAGTTACTGGAAGGTGGATCTGTGTCTGCGCCAGGTCTACCTGAGTCACCGCTACGTGAACAGGCCCTTGATGTACTTGGCCTGTGATGGAATGGCCCCTCCCCTACCCAAATCAACCGCTCCAGTCATAAAGAGTCATAAGTGTAAGATACAGCAAAATCTGCACACAGAAGTCTGCGTCTGCATGTTTTGAAGTAGTAAAATTGCACGAATAAGGCCGAATAAAACCCACTCTTGCAGACATCCCTCAAAATTAGTTTTAAAGTCTCTTTTAGTTGTTACATTTTACTTGTTGATTACACGCTATCTATGCAATCACAGCTAAATGCTGCAACGTGACTCCTGCTCTGAACCCATCGACTTTACACTTCAAAAGTCACTACAAACACTTTGCAGAGGTGCAAAATCCCAAACTCTGGTTTAATTAGGCTGCTTGCATGAGTCATAGACAAGAGAAGGGGGGGGGGGGGGGAACAGAGCGGAATACGGGCTGATCAGAAACACTTTCGTATATGAGCCCCGATCCCAACAGCCCAAAAAGCATAATTTTTATTTATTTTGTCTCTTGCATTCCCCAGAAAAATGCTACATCCTTTTGTTTTTAGGGGAAAACAAATTCTAAATGCAGCTAATCACATAAAAGTATAGATGTAACGCAGGAAGTAATAACAGAAAAGCTGCAAAGAAACGAAGCACATGCATTTTTTTGGGAAAGTTAAATAAGTGTATTGTCATTAAATAATGAAAAAGATGCTTAGAAATGATCTGAGAAAGATATGCTGGCAACACGTTCTGCATGATCAGTAAATTGCTCCTGTATCACCTTGTTTGCTCATAAACGAGTTTGATGGCCTAGAATGACCCAATTAAAATGAATCTGATCATTTCCGCTCGGCAGGTGACTGATGTTGACTGGTGAATGCAGTCATTTGAGTCCATACTGATAGGGTCCAATGTGACTCTGTGACATGGCCCAAGAGCCAAATCCACAGATTTATCCTATTTGGTTATCTACGTGAAATCCAATCCTATCAAAGCAGAAGGATCCTCCCACGTGGGACTAGTTTTCTGGCTCCTGACATATGCCAGGCTCTGGGCTACAGTCAGCAATAGAGCTAAAACCTAAATTGTTTCTATATGGAAAAGATTTTATTACCATTTATTCAGAAGCACCAACATAGTACTTATTGGGGGGATAATGGTACAAACACATGCCATGATTTAGAAGGTAAATAAGAACCTGCTCAAATTAGTTTGCAATCTAAGAGGTATGGGGAACACTTGATACGTAGGGTAATGGAATGACCATTGTAGCAGTTGGAGGTGGTACGTGTCATGAATACAGCCACCATGCTAACTCCGACACCGGCACGTGCAAGCCCCCGTCTCTGGGCCGCTGGCAATCACAGATCTCGGCAGTAATTACAGGTACAGTGCCAGATTCTGGCTCCAGACAGTTGGTAGCCACAGGCACCATGCTAGTTTCCAGGCAGTTGGCAATTGTAGGTACAGGTCAAGTTTCCTGCTGCTGGCATAGGCAAACCGAGGGGGGGGGGGTTCTAGTGCTTGGAAACCCCCCTCCAAGCCTGGGGCACTGTATAATTGAGGTGGCTGGACCCTGCCCCCGCTTCACACGGCTCTGCTTAAAAAGGGAGAGCTGCGTGCACCTAACAGTAGTGCAGGCAGCATTGCCCATGTATATTATACGGATAGGAAGAGTTGGAGAGCAGAGAAGCACTGTCTAAAATTATAGCTACGCCCCCATGCATGCTGGTCACTCCCACTGGCGGCGTGGTATGGAGACCCCCCCTCTACAAATCCTGCGTTTTGCACCGTAGGATTACCAGTCTGTGGCCCCAAGCAGTCGGTGGATAAAGGCGCTGTGCCAGCCCCAGGCTGCCAATAACCACATGCATTTGTAGTGCCCACAACTGTATGCAAACCTGTCCATTATTTCATTGTTCTGATTTGCAATTTGAAATTCTGTGTTATCTATGGTGTGGTCTCCAGTGCCGGAGACGGAGCACCCAAATATTGTACCTTTGGGCTGTTTGGAAATAAAACTACTTATATGGGAGAATCTGTTCCTTCATCTGACTGGTGGCTTCTAGGGGAGAGATTGGGGTTTTGAGATCCACTCACAAAAAAAGTAGAAACACTTTCAACAGTCCTAACAATTAAATATATTTTTTTTTTCTATTTTAATTCAATTTATGAGCAGAGCGGAGTCATTGTTAAGGGGTCTATATCACAAATCTGTGCATCTTTAATTAACTTGAATATGGAAAACAGTTCAGCTGTGAAAGCCAACTTAACTTTCATCAATTATTTCCCTGCAAATGTATTTATTTACAGACCATGATTTTATGGCTTGCTTTAGTTTCTTTTTTTTTTTCTCAAGGCCGTTGATTCATTTTCAATTATAATAAATGGCTAAGACTGCTGACGAATCTACACATGGCCAATTTTACTCTAATGCGGATTACGGAAATATCCATTGCATTGGTTTATTTGCACAAAGTTAAATTAATATTGAGGAATAACGTTTCATTAACGTTTCAAAGTATAAGCCGCTGCGCTGAGGGTTTTCTTAAAGGTTCTCCTTCCAGATTGTATAATTTCTTACTTTTAAATGGGGTGTACCACAAGAATTAAAGGGCGGCTTCGCTGTCAGAAAATTCTATTGACCAGAATTTTTCCATTTCTCTTGGATAGAACAACAGATAAGCTTAGGGGATATATTTACAAAACAGGGGGTTTGAAAAAGTGGAGATGTTGCCTATAGCAACCAATCAGATTCTAGCTGTCATTTTGTAGAATGCACTAAACAAATGAGAACTAGAATCTGGTTGCTATAAGCAACATCTCCACTTTTTCAATCCCAGAGTTTAGTAAATATACCCCTAGGTCTGTATTGTATACAATTGTATCTATATAGCGGGCAGCAAAAAATGAACGACTGGACAAAAGCTATAAAATATATATATTACACTTTAAGTAAAAGTAAGGCTTAAAGTGCACATATATATTGTACTGTACAAAGTAAATAACAGACAACCCTAGCTTTCTAATTTTATATTAATTTTATAAAGTGCCAGGCTTATTTGTAGTACCTTATGATGTGGGAGAACTGAGGCAGAGTGAGAGGAGATCACCAAATCTTGATGGTCCAGGACAGGGCTGGACAAAACCAGATATCTTCAACGCCTCAAACATGCTGCCACCAAACCTTCTGGAGGCAATTTCCACATATCGTAATGCACAATATGCATATGCTAAAATATGTAAACTCCCATATAAATATTGAGCTCAGTCAACACTTCAATGTTCATTAGACTATCTTGTGGACATTTTTCCAGCGAGTAATCCTGACATGTCTTTATCTCTTTCAATAATGTCACTCGGCAAGTTTAAATCTCATTTTTGCTTTGTCTACATTTGCCGTTTTGTGGTGTCATCCACACATTTTTGCTCCCATTCTTACAGAAAGCGCACAGATGCCGCCATGTTGTCCACCTGTAGCTCTAATGTACAATGTAGTGCATAACAGGCACCTTTGCACAAAACTAACCTGTGCCTCAGCATTTTCTCCATCTCCTAATTGACACCAATTGTGTTAATTGCTATGGAGACAAACTAGAATTGCTTTTTTTTTTTGTCACATCATAACTGTTGCAATAACAAGCTAAACACTGAAAAACAAACACGGAGTAGTGGGCTACAGATTACGCTGCAACATGAATTTTATTTGAAACAGGTGAGAGAACGGCCTGTGGGACGTGCTTCACCAAAGGTGGTTTCAATGTCATTGTTCATAAATATACATGTAAAGGGACATGCAAAGAGAAACCAGAACCTTCATCTGCACCCACACTCAGGGGTAGAATTACTAATGTTTCTTAAAAAGGAAAAGTGGAGGTTTTGCCCATAGCAACCAATCAGATTCTAGCAATCGTGAATTCAAGAGAACCAACTATTATTTTAATAATAATTAATGCCTTATTAGACCATGAACTCAATGCACAATTTAATTACTTATTTGTTCTAAATAACCGGTCATTTGCTTCATTTCTGAGCACAAATCTGGAGTTATAATAACATTATCACTTTTCATTTCTGGTTCCGGAAATTTCTGCAGTGCATGAAAATTGCCAAACGGCGACAGAGAAAAACATCAAAGCAGTTAACTGCTTTCAGGAGCAATACGTGAAGCTGATCGTGACAACTATATTGAATTATTCCTAATATTTTGATAGCCAGCGTGCCCATGAAAGTAGGCTCCTCCCACAAGATGGCTGCTTCCACTGTGTGCAGGCGATCTGTTTATCTGTTTAAAATCTCAGTTTAACATGTTAGTTTCCTCTTTTTTTTTTTTTTTTTTCCAGATATAACTTTAGTAAAACTTTAATGTGCTTGGGGCAGAAGCATTGTACTGTCCACAAGGTGGTCCTGCAAATTTTTGAAGGGGGAATATCTGTAGTATCTATCGGCAGTAAAACGGGTGGCTGTTCGCCCCTCAATTAAATCAGGCCCTTAAGCTAAGTACACACTACACAGTTTTCATCCAATAATCGGCTAAATCAGCCAACATATGACCACTCGTTCAAAAGTCGGGTCAGTGTGTGTGTAGTGACACGATGGTCGAAAGTCTGACCAAATGGACGATTGTCGCTTAATTTGGTTGGTCGTACCGTTTAAAATTTTCGTTCCAATCTCGTTTCCGCTGTGTAGTGTGTATAAACTTCCGACCGATCCACAACAGTGAGTACGAAATTACAGTCATTGCTCGCGACAACATGGCTGTAAAAAGTCGCTAAAGGGACGTCCGCTCTTCCCTTTATCGTCCTAAACAAGGCTAGTGTGTATGCAGTCCATGGACTGAGCGATCGGAACATCGATCGCATGTAAAATCGCTCGGCATAAAAAGTTGGTGGAAAATTGTGTAGTGTGTACCCAGCTTAAGTTACTAAAAACTTGTGAGCAGATAATGACATTGGATGCTACAAAATAGATTTTATTTCAGAATGGTGAATATTTCAAAATAATTTCCCTTTTAATATAAGTAGCTTTTGTATTATTTAGATAGTTACTGCAGCTAAATGTGCCCAGAGAGAGAGAGAGATTCTCCCATGGTCATTTTGTTGTTTGTGGACTAATACTAATATATTTACAGATTCTGGTATCGGATACATGTGCCACAGATAGGAAGTATGACAAGAATTAGATTCTGTATTGTCTATCACATAATGGTGTGTGTACGTTGTACATGTGCTCCCAGAAATACTGCACCCATGAACTCCACGAATAATGAACCTGGAAATGACTTCCAATACGTCTGTCACAAGTAACTAATGGGGTATTTAATTGCTAATTTTAAACCGGGTCCCTTGCTGTAAGTCAGTGTGATTCCCCTTCTAGGAATTTGGCAATCTTCTTTCCCCGAGAGGTGGCCTGTCGCTCTCACAGCCCCCAATGGTTTCCAGCGTCTCTGATGCCATTGTCAACCTCCAAAATCATTCTGGAGAAAGATTTATCAAAAGAGTTCTTGTGTCTTCCTGTGAATGTTAATCCTGGGTCTAAAAATAGTTCATAGTCTGATGTGTTTCTATGCTGCATTTAAATGGGATCCATTCAACAAGTTTAACCCATTGCAAAAGTCAGGTCATTTTTTTTATATTTTATTTATAAAGTGCCAACGCTTTTCGCAGTGCTGTACAGTGACTTTTATGTGCAAGTGTTTGATGCCCGAAAGAGGCCTTTTTGTAGCTGAGGACTTCATGTTCATTGGAGTCATTGGATGTAATAAATAAAAAAATTATATATATATATATATATATATATATATATATATATATATCATAGGCAAACTGAGGGAGGAGGGGGGGGGGGGGGGTTCCTAGTGCCTGGAAACCCCCTCCAAAGGCTGGAACACTGTATTATTGAGGTGGCTGGACCCTGCTCCCGCTTCCCACGGCTCTGCTTGAAAAGGTAGAGCTGCACCTAACAGTAGTGCACGCAGCATTGCCCATGTATATTATGGGGATAGGAAGAGTTGGAGAGCAGCCAAGCACTGTTTAAAATTATAACTACGCCCCCATGCATGCTGGTCACGCCCACTGGCGGCATGGTGCGGAAACCCCCCTCTACACATCCTATGTTTGCCCTTGTATATAATCTCTGTATGTGTTGATAGAATTGCATTTGTCTGTTATGCGGCTGAATGCAAACTGCTGTTCTCTGTTTCCACTATTTCATACCAATAGGCAGGAAGTCTGCTCTGCATAGGGGAAAAAACTACCTCCACAATTGCAGCTTTTTCCCTCCCTCAAATATCTTGAGATATTTAGATATAAGAATATCCATTATGGCCAAACTTTGGAATAAATGGAAAGTTGAAAGAACTTGGAAAACTGAAGTTGTTTGAGATATAGATTTGGCATCATGACCGACTCCAAAATGCTAATTCACTTGATCATTTTATGGTGACATAAAAAGTGTTATTTGGTAGGAAAAAGTTAGTCTTGTGGTCCAAAAATATCATTTATATTTGCTTGTCACTAATAGCTCTTCAGGATTATTGGGCATTTTGATAATACAACTCCCATCCTATGTTTGATGGTTTGCCAGATATACTCTCCTAGAGAGTGTATCCAACCCTCCCCTTTCCCGCTGCTTATCCATCTTCAGGGTGTAAGCTGTCCTCAGTCTATCCCCATACTCCCGGCATGAAACAAACCTGATATCATACAAATGCCTTTACTATGTTTTAATAAATCTAGATTTCATAGAGGTCATGTTGATATTATCCCGTAGATGATAGTGAAAGTCTCTGGTCTGTATATTGATCTATATTAGCTGCTAATTCTGAAAGGCAAACCTTAAGATCCTCTGATTACAAACTCAATTATTGGACATTTTCAGTGTAACGATTACATCTCTTTCAGCTGCATCCACATAGGCACTAACACCATACCTAAAAATCCCTTGTCTGTGATGACAAAGATTAATATTAATGTATTTACTCCAGTGCTATTTCCCTCTGGTTCTGTTTTAAAACCAGATTGTCACCAGCTTTTCTATTTCAAATTCACAGCCAAGCAAGATGTAATTTTAGTAAGTGTGACTGACTATTGCGTGTGTGCTGCATCCGTGTACTCTAACTTACTCCTGACAGATGTATTATATTACAGAAGGCTGGGGTTATTTTATCCAATCACCTTCTCCTATGGTTCCTAAATACTATTTAAACTGTAAGATCCTTGGTCAAAGAAACTCATATCACCTCTTCATACTGTCGCACATTTCCTTGTAACTTGTAAAGCGCTGCGTGTACTAGTGGCAATGTATAAATAAGAGATACATATATACATACGATATATTGTGAAATAATAGTGACAGTATTATAGAGGTATGCTTACCTGTAGCTGCTTTAGATCTGTGGAATGCAGATTTTAGTCCATGATAAGTGTGCAAGAAACGCGCGTGAACTTGTGGCAGAATATTATTTTCTCTGTGGCAGTTCGGTTATCACTTCACAGATAAGGCAAGATAGTTTTACGTTGCTGAAACTCTGCCTTCTCACGGAGCATTGTGTAACATCGACAAGCCAAGTGTGAGTTCAGCCGCACGCCCTTACCTGTCCATGGGGCGATGCTGCGGTTTTTGTAATCTTGCAATTATTCGGTGTCCAGTTATATTGTCCAAGGGATAATATACAGACTGTCGGTCCTCACACCTGCTGTTTACACAATCAATGCGCCGTCAACAAGGCTGCAAATGGCACGTACTCCGGCTAATGTACGAGATCTTCCTGAGCAGAATACATTTCAGGGCTCAAGCCAGAACTTGTATCTCTGTGGAGGAAGGAGACACACGGATTAGTGGTAGAACAAGAATGTACGTTTCCTAATATGGGCACCCAACGTTGCACAAGAAGCAGGATGGAAGAATAAGCACCTGTCTCTGGAGTATAATACCAGGACATATAGCACAGGGCAAGCTTTTAAAAGGGACAGTAGTCAGTGGTGCAATTTATTTGCTTAATAAAATATCTATTTTAGGAACTTTTATATAAAAGCTGTTACACAAGTATTACTAAAACAACACATTTGGAGGTACCCTCTGACCTATCGTCCCCTTTGAATTATAGTGATTTCATAAGGGAGTTAAATTCATCAGACTGTCGCTGCTCCTCTGTGTGACTCCATCTTGAGCCCGTAGCCCTGCCCCTGGATTGTGCTGCTGACTTTTGCTATGATACCTGGGAGGGACGGCAGTTGCTGATTGGCCATCTCTACAGCAGCTTTATTGCCATGGAGACAAACCGGGATTAGAGATGCTCAAACCTGTCGCAGTTCAATTCTCTAGCTAGTTTTGACGTATCTGTTCTAAAATTCGTCCAAAAAATGTTAAAATTCTTTTATATTAAAAATATAATTTTGATTGTGTTTTAAAAAAGAAATAAAATATATGCTAATTTTAATGTGCATGTTGTACTTCAAACATACATTCGAAGGCAATTGGAGAACCATGAGCACAAACTGAGAACATGAGCCGCAGCCTATGAACAGGAAGTTTGAATTGGGGTCCAAAGCTGATTGTACAAACCTACATTGGGTGGTTGATTCACTGAGATTCGATCGAAATTCAAATCTGTTCCAGGATTTGCAGGAGAAAATTAGGCTGGGTACACGCTACAGTGTTTCCAGCTGAATATTGGGTCAATCGAGTAATAAACGACCATCATCATCACCATTTATTTATATAGCGCCACTAATTCCGCAGCGCTGTACAGAGAACTCATTCACATCAGTCCCTGCCCCATTGGAGCTTAGTCTAAACACACACACACACACACACACACACACACACACGCCAATTAACCTACCAGTAAGTTTTTGGTGCGTGGGAGGAAACCGGAGCACCAGGAGGAAACCCACGCAAACACGAGGAGAACAAACAAACGTCACACCGATAAGGCCATGGTCGGGAATTGAACTCGTGACCCCCAGTGCTGTGAAGCAGAAGTGCTGCCCCATTTGGGCCAATATCGTATAGTGTGTACACTTAAACGATGAACGATAGTCGTTCCAATGTACCAATCATCGTTTCATTTGATTGTTCAGCAGAATTATAGATCTCGTTCCACTGTTGTTACAATCCTGCAGCGCGAACAAAACCACGACCAACTGTCGATAGTTCCTCAAACAGCGACATGTTTCTGGGCGTGTATATTTAAATTTATGATGTTGTCTCTACGTCTCCCACGTGGTACGGTGTCAAAGCGTCAACCAAATGGGAATAATGTGCTTTATTTAAATTTATTCATCATACTGCTGCCGGGGGGCCATGTATCGCTTAAATCGTGTAAAATGTGTATAGTGTGTACACAAGAATCGACCGACTGATTGGAACTTCAGTCCCAGGTACAATTGTTGTAGATAACATTGGTCGGAAAATTCTGTAGTGTGTACCCAGCTTTACTCGGCACAATGTGCTGTTTTTCAGTATGAGGTTTTATTTATTTTTTTACTTTGTTGTTCTTTTAAGTCCTTTTAAGACTTAACATTTTTTTATAGACTTTTTGTCTGTTATTGTTACAAAAAAATACTTATTTTTAAGGTTGGCCTCACCAGAGCTCTCTGTGACTGTACCACGCAATCATGGCCGAAAACCAGTGCTGTGTGATGCCTTATAGGTCCGGGGGTGGAGTCATCGTGCGGACCAATAAAAAGCTGCAGTCACTAAGATGGTAGCTCCTTATTGGTCCTTCCAGTCACACCACCCTCCACCGCCATTTTAAAACAAAGACCGCGGCTATCTGTGCCTGCAGCTTTAAGATGAATCAATGAATATTTCAAAATAATAGAACTCCCATATAAAAAAAATTTCTGAAATGGTGACAGGAAAACTACTAACGAGTTGAAACGAGTTGGTCCCACGTATGATGGCCATTGCACTTGAGCATCATCAATTCTGTACGCTTCACAGAACGCGAGGGATGTTTCTGTATTTCGTAAGACGCCTTCATTCCTAAACTTTTCATTTTTCTTTTCAATTTATTTTCTCTCGCAAATAAAATAAGACGCAAACAATAAAATCTGACAACCTCTAGCTGTGATGCTTCCGCGAAACCTGCAGTTAATGAGTTTTTTTTGTTTATTTATTCCCCCATAAATAGTTACGGACCAGAAATAAATATCTGGAGGCACATGCGTTCTCTGAGCTGTGTCTATCCTTCAGTAGTAACTCATTTATAGCCTAATTCAAGTTGATTTTCCAACGTCCTTAAGCGATGTGGAGCCAGAAATATCTGCCGAGCCGCGGTGACTCACAGCGGCCTGAGGGGACTTGCCCGCACACATTAATAATGTCACATCACACAGCAGTGAGTCACTGTGCCAAGGGCCAAACAGAGAAACACCGGCGCCCACCAGAGAGGGCACAAAGCCTGTGATTTCCACGGTGATAAATAAACTCGTCCTTCAGAGACAGTCATTGAGATTTCTAAAGAAACACAGGGACTGTTGTCAGATCTCTCGGAGCGCAATAAACCGGGGTGTTAATATAACCGGAGTCCGCAGACATCGGCCCATTGAGGGCTCATCCACTTGACCACAATGAAAGTATTCAAGTTGTTCGTGCCAAGCTCGACGTCATGGATGAAATGAATCTCTGGGCACAGGTCAGAGGAGGGGAATGTCCTGTGTGCAGCGATGATTGGGAACATAATATTTCACAGCATAGTGCTGTAAGGGATGTAGTGCAAAATGTCTCTTCCTATAAATGCAACTGCTTCCTAGAGTACCCTCAAACCGCACTATATATTAACGTTGAAAACATATGTTGGTTTGATTTGCATTTTATTTTTCAGTCAATCTTCAGTTAGATATAACTGGTTAAATTCAGCTCTGTAGAGAAACCTATTTCTCTCTGAATTTTTAGGTTTTTATTTATTTTTATTTTACTTTATTAGATATTATCATCATCACCATTTATTTATATAGCGCCACTAATTCCGCAGCGCTGTACAGAGAACTCGCTCACATCAGTCCCTGCCCCATTGAAGCTTACAGTCTAAATTCCTTAACATACACACACAAATTAGGGTCAATTTGATAGCAGCCAATTAACTTACTAGTATGTTTTTGGAGTGTGGGAGGAAACCGGAGCACCCGGGGGAAACCCACACAAAGCACGGGGAGAACATACAAACTCCACACAGATAAGGCCATGGTCGGGAATCGAACTCGCCCAGTGCTGTGAGGCAGAAGTGCTAACCACTGAGCCACACTAGATGTCAATATCATAGCGATGGATAATCTTCCTTGCCAGTATTTACTTATATGTAATTGTTTTTCATAAGTTAAATTAAGAAAAAATAAAGCATATTTTTTTCTTGGTCTGACCCATGGCTAATACCAATCTGAGATGGTGATAGTGATAGGAGGACAGCGGCCATACTTGTACCACAGCTGTCCATGGTGAAAAGGTCTTGTCATGCTTTGGGGGGGGGGGAGGGGGAGAGGCTATTTTGTCACCACCGCCGCCTCTCTGCTCCGTCTCCTCCCCTCCACTCACTAGTGTCAGTGAGGGGAGGAGACGGAGCAGAGAGGCGGCGGTGGTGAGACAAGCTAAGGAGAGACGGGGTGAGGAGGGAGGAGGGCGGCGATTTTTGCGGGGGGGGGGGGGGGGGGCGCCGCTTTTTTAAAAATGCCTATGGCGCCGTGGACCCTAGCACCGGCCCTGCACGCGCTCACGTATGGTCATCGTCCGTCTGCACCCACCATGTGACCCGACCAACGTGGGATCCATGGGATCCGATCAGATATTGATTGGGATCGGCCGTCTTTTGGCCTCGTACACACAGCCATTTGTGTCCAATTAGACCTAAAGCAGCTTAATTGCCGGTCAGTCTTGCAGCGTTGTGGGGCATCTTGAAGGTATACGCTCCATGATTTTATGTAGTTTAACCAAAAGATTATTTTTCAAACGATCCTTACATTTGAACGATTTGCAATTTGAGAGTTTGATAAAGAAGTTTACTTAAATATAATCGTTCAGTTTGCCCATACGCAAAGCAGTATATTGTGTCCAAACACTGGGATATATAAATATTCAAACTAAGGGGTATACTTACTAAACTGTGGGTTTGAAAAAGAGATGTTGCCTATAGCAACCAATCAGATTCTAGCTGTCATTTTGTAGAATGTACTAAATAAATGACAACTAGAATCTGATTGGTTGATATAGGCAACATCTCCACTTTTTCTTTTTTGAAGGTCTCATCCCCAAGGTCTCATTACAGTAACTCATTCTTGATGCAATTCTTCCACTGCTGAGCCGCTCTGTCAGTCTCTACATTAGTAGAGATTAATACTTCTACTATCATACAAGACCATAAGCAAAACTGCACCAACATCTCCTCACTTTCAAAATATCTCTCAACTCGACACCTCCGTTCTACACAAGATCTGCGTCTCTCTTCCACTCTCATCACATCCTCCCATTCCCGGTTACAGGACTTTTTTTTTCGGACTGCACCCACATTATGGAATTAACTCCCTTGCACTCTAAGACTTTTTCTCTGTGTTCTCTGAAAACACATCTCTTCAGGCAAGCTTATAATATTCTTCAACCACCCTCTTACCCTCCCTAAGTTACCCTATTACTACCGTCTACACAGTTCACACAAGACAACAAACCTCTGACCCCCTGTTGCGATTGGATCATACAGCCCACTAAGCACTTTTTACCTTTGCATTCTGACTAATATATATAATATGTAGCACTTACCCTCATGTATCGGACTCCCATTGTCCCATAGATTGTAAGCTTGCGAGCAGGGCCCTCTTACCTCTCTCTGTCTGTATTACCCAGTATTGTTTTATTAATGTTTGTTCCCAATTGTAAAGCGCTACGGAATATGCTGGCGCTATATAAATAAATGTTGGTGACGATAGTGTGTGCCCTTCCTCATGACTCCAGGAGTTGCTTTTAAATTCTGTATTGGAGGCTTCCTGTGTGCAGGAAAGGCGATCCATGCTGTACCCCACAGATATGTGCTGAATTTAAGTCTTGCAGACAAAATGGCTGCACAATCGTTTAAAATGGAGGATCAGAAGTTTCCATAGTTCCTGAATATATTTATCACCCCCACATTATGAAGTGCTTAATTTCTCTGAAAAGCTCAGTGCAGTTTTCAGTAGATTATGTAATCGGCGGAAATAGACTTTCTCATTTCTGACTGATGTATAATTCACATGGCAAACTAAAAAAAACGTCCAGAGACCTTTAATTATTTAGAATCATCATCATCTAAGTGTACCTAACAGACAAAATAGGCAAAATTATCTGGTTTCCACAAAGGCAAAAATAATCCAAAACTGTTAGCACTGGCTGTAATTAAAGACTCAACATAATATGAATTAATTAGGTCAACTAGATAATTCATTATATATATATATATATATATATATATATATATATATATATATATATATATATATATATATATATATTAATATTTAACTAGCGAATGATAACATTCCTTTATAAAACTTTCTAAAAAAAAATATAATGTAGTTTACATGATTTATATAATTTTCAAAAATTCTTGGTTCTAAATGTAAGTTTCCTTGTGTTGGTAAAACTTTCATAATGTAGACATGTTGCGCAACTTCTCTCGTTCCTCCTCTCTCTATATAAAGACAATTTCTATGTACATTAGTTATGTGTTTCTGCCAATATTTCTGGATTGTCATTAGACTGCGTATAATTCATTATACAGACAGAAACTGTATTAAGCGTTCTGCAGAACTCTTTGATGAATGAAAAAAGGGCATATCCCTGACCACCGGGGGCAGTGTTGCTTCCGTATCTACGATGTTTCCTTTTACCTCTGAGGAGTAAGCAAGATGGCAGCTCACATAGACTAATGCAGAGAAATAAGATTCTATGTGTAAAGCAACTTGTTCCCACGTGTTTTACTGAACAATGATTGAAAAATGTTGTAGAGTAAACTCTTGCCAATAAAAAAGATATATTTTCTCTTTAAAGGAGCTAACCACTTAAACAAATATCCTTCCCATCAATTTAGTCAGAGACCATCTTCTGAAACATAAAAACAACCAGGACCCTCTGGCATCACCCAGACCAGTATTCACAACTAATAAAAGTGTTATTTTTTTATGCTGGCAACATATGACAATTGCTGAACGACCAGATTTATGAGCGATTTATCGCGCAATTTAGTCAGGACATAACACACACAGTGCAAAGGTTCAAGAAATCGCCAGCACGGGCAGCACTGTGGCTCAGTGGTTAGCACTTCTGCCTCACAGCTCTGGGATCATGAGTTCGATTCCCAACCATGGCCTCATCTGTGTGGAGTTTGTATGTTCTCCCTGTGTTTGCGTGGGTTTCCTCCGGGTGCTCCGGTTTCCTCCCACACTCCAAAAACATACTGGTAGGTTAATGCCCTTTCTTTCTCTCTGTCTGTGAGTGTGTGTGTGTGTGTGTGTGTGTGTGTGTGTTAGTGGATTTAGATTGTAAGCTCCAATGGGGCAGGGACTGATGTGAGTGAGTTCTCTGTGCAGCGCTGTGGAATTAGTGACGCTATATAAATAGATAGAGAGTTGCTGATGATGAATTTGACAGATGATTAATGATGGTGATAGATGTCTTCTGTGAGAGTCGCCAGTGGTCTAATAACGGATTACAATTGTTTCCATGAAGTCTTTTACTTGGGTATTGTATCTTCTTAAGCTGTGTACACACTACAGAAATTTCGATCAACTTTTTATGCCGAGCGATTTTACATGCGATCGATGGTCCGATCGCTCGGTCCATGGACTGCATACACACTAGCCTTGTTTAGGACGATAAAGGGAAGAGCGGACGTCCCTTTAGCGACTTTTACAGCCATGTTGTCATGAGCAATGACTGTAATTTCGTACTCACTGTTGTGGATCGGTTGGAAGTTTATACACACTACACAACGGAAACGAGATTGGAACGAAAATATTAAACGGTACGACCAACCAAATGAGGCGATAATCGTCCATTTGGGCAGACTTTCGACCATCGTGTCACTGCACACACTGACCCGACTTTTGAACGAGCAGCCGATTATTGGACGAAAACAGTGTAGTGTGTACCCAGCTTAAGTCATTCTACACTATTATACACACACCTAATAGCTGCTGTAAAATCCCCTGTGTGTTACCCTTAAAGGAGACACCCCCCCCCCCCCCAACTCTAACAACTAAGAGGTTTCCCTGCCCCCATTGAAATTACCCTCCTCCTGGTTTAGCAACTCTAAAAAGTTTGAGAATAATGTTTTATGACGGCCAATCACTGCCCCAAGTTTACTTACAAACTCTCCCATCTAATTGTCTGAATCAGCTTTCAGAAGAGGAGGATCTCTGGAATTCTGGGAATGAAACTACACAGGATTTACTGCGTCAGGGAGTGATGGTGATTTTGAAAAACAAACAAATATTTTACCTAAAGTTCTTTAAAATCAAAGCTTTAAAAAAAAAAATTAGATAAATTAATTTTGATGGCACCAGAATGCTGTGTAGTTTTGCTGATACCTTTTTAGAACACACATGATATTTTTTGCATGTGCTAGTGTTCATGCTAGATTTTTTTTTTTTACATTTTCCTTGTACTATAAGGCTTACAATCTAGTTTTTAATACATGGGACAGATCAACATGAAGGTCGTACCATGGTTTCCAGCAGTGCTTTCTGTGCAGTTGATACAAATTCTGCAACCTTAACTATCGATCTCCCGATTGCAGCCGGCCACCAGGTTAACATCTGTAGCAATATTGCTGCTTGTATGGTCTATCCAGCCGTTCAGCGATGGCATCCATAGGGGTCCGCAGTGTTGGGGTACAATCAGCTACACTACAAGTTTACCTAGGACAGCAGCGCTCCCTAAACACCCAGCAGTAATTTTATATAAGTTACAACATGTTCTGACACAGATTTTAAATGTCTAAGTTTAATTTTGAGTGGAAATAGTTTTCATTAGAACAGGAAAAAATCTCCAAAGGCTGATGCACAAAAGTGCTTCTGAGGAAGCTCAAACATATTCAGGTGCCTGTCATCTCTGAAGATGTGGGCAGCACGGTGGCTTAGTGGTTAGCACTTCTGCCTCACAGCACTGGGGTCATGAGTTTGATTCCCGACCATGGCCTTATCTGTGTGGAGTTTGTATGTTCTTCCCCGTGTTTGCGTGGGTTTCCTCCGGGTGCTCCGGTTTCCTCCCACACTCCAAAAACATACTTGTAGGTTAATTGGCTGCTATCAAATTGACCCTAGTCTTTCTCTGTCTGTGTGTGTGTGTGTGTATTAGGGGATTTAGACTGTAAGCTCCAATGGGGCAGGGACTGATGTGAGTGAGTTCTCTGTACAGCGCTGCGGAATCAGTTGCGCTATATAAATAAATAGATGATAATGAATCCAACCAAGCAGTATGTGATAGTTGTAGTATTGTTGATGCCGTCCAAGGTGTTGCATGAGATATATTGATTACACGAGGAAGAATACATTCGTCATATTTTAACTACTTAAGAAAACCAAAATTCCAGCGGGTAGATTTAGCAAACTTTCTAAAAAGGTTTTGATAAATCTACCCGCTGCCATTTCTGTTATTTTTATCCCTCCAATCCTCAGGGCTTTGTCACTTGTCAGTGTGCTGGAGATGACAAATAGCTGTCTTATTAACACTAATTAGCTGATGTTTATTTTCTGGGTAACCTGAGTCAGCCTTTTTGAGTGACTGAAGACAGATGTCGGACTGTGGACCGTAGAGTCACACTTGACACAGAGATTCTCCCCCAAAAAACTAAACACCTTGTTTCTTTTTTTTTTTTTCTTTTATAAAAATGCTCCTTTAACCTCCGTACACCCCTAGAAGTCATATAAAATAAAGTTTTCCTCACAATTTTTTGAAGTTTTTTATTTTTTTTTATTTTATTAATGATTCAGATATAACCATCAGAATGTTGTAGTTGGCATGTTTGACAGATTATAATAATTTTAACTAAAGCAGGTGGTCTACATATACAAGTAATTATGTAATCATTAATAAATTCATTCTCATAAGGGTTTAATAACGAATTTCCTGTTTCTGTAACTAGTCTCTGTGTGTCCCAAAACAAAACTTTTTTTTTTTTCGTTTTTCAAAGTTTTTGATACATTTTGGTGGTTTTTAATTCTGAATGTGGAACCTTTTGTATGTGAACAGGGAGAATGTAGAAATATGCTTTATTCAAAAAGAAAGCTTTGTTTTTGTTAGTAACTTTCCTGTTCTCCAAATCCTGGCTTTTCATCCTTTGATAAATAAACCGTATAGACTGTAAGCTCCAATGGGACACGGTCTGATGTGAATGGCATTCTCTGTACATCGCTACATAATATGATGGTGCTATATAAACAAACTATAATACTGATAAGCTGCATTTCTGTGATCTCTGCTGTTACAATGTACTTGCAGACTAAATCCATCCTTTTCATCACGCTGACCCTTAATGTTATTTCTGCAATCTGTGTTGTCTTTACTAACCTGAAGCAGTTATTTATTAGTCTGTGTTCCTATCAGGATTTTAGGTGGTTTCCAATCATCTTCCAAGAAGGATGATGTGGTCGTATTTTAAAAACAACCTACTTTGTTTTTAAAACTTCAGGTCAGAGTCATTTGAGCAGTGTTTGTTGTTTACAGTTTCTACCAAAAAAACAGAAAAAGTAGTCACTTAATGAGTCTGTATGTAGCGAAAAACAATTACTCATCAGTTGTAGTTTAGCTTTTATTCCGGAAACTGTCTAAGGCCGGTACACACTACAGAAAATTTCTCCCGATGTGATATATTGAACAATTTTACCAACAACTGAAACGCCCAATCAGCAGCCGATTCCTGTGTACACTGTATACACGTTTTACAGGATTTACCTTCAGATCTGTGCTCTTCATCAGTCATAACCATCGGCTAAAAAGATGGTGACTCTGCACACTCCATAGAGATCTATGGACGCTGCCGGTCCTGAGTGCGTGCACACTGCAGAATTGGAACGACCTTGTTCCATCGTTGAATGAGATTTCTAGTTTGGTTCAAAAATCAAACGATCCGATGAGCTTTGCATCGTTGCAGTGTACACATTAATGTGATATGGGGCCGAACGGTCGTTTATCATGTGATTGGCCAGATAATCAGCTGAAAGCCTTGTAGTGTGTACCCCGTCTAACTATTAGGGCTGCAGCTGTCCCCAATATGATTTACAGGGCTGTCTTGCTAATATTCGGTGCTCTCTCCACCTGGGGAAAGCAGTGTCCCTACTAGAGAGTGATCACTGGATAAAATAAAGCATGTGTTTGAAAAACACTAAATAGTTGTTTATGCTTTGTTTTGTCCAGCCGGGTGCTAGTCCTCCCTCCCCCATAGTGAACAGACACCTCTACGTAATATGAACACAGTGGGGACATATATAGGATTATATATCTGATTGCACCAAATTCTGATATTTGGAGTTAGTTGATGTTTGCTGCCAAGTGGTAATTTCAAAACCCACAATAAGGTTCTGTTACAAATCTATTCCATATATACATGAATCTCAGGATTCCGATGCTGTTTCCAAGCGCAGAATACGGAACAAGGGACTGTTTGTTTATTTGGGGGCATAAAGTCACAGAATCCCAAACTAAACATGTTCTGGAGAAATGTTCTCTAATTCACAGTGGGTGTTTTCTCCACATACCTGATATAGTCGAATGTTCAAAAATCAACAATAAAGACATTGGTACAGAAATCGGGCTGATAAGTGTCCCGCAGCTACAACAAGACTTTCATTGATGATTTTTAAGCTCCGTAAACCACAAAGGAAAAGGTTAATAATCGTCTATTTAAATTTTGCCAACACACTCGATTTGTTTTTCCCAAGATAACAAAATGCTTTAGTAGGAATATATTGGGCTAAAACCTGGGAAACTGTTTTAGAAATTGTACATTTGTTATTTAGGTGCACAAGGTGATCACAGGTCTATATAGAGAATATGTATACTAAGAGGACATTCTGGGACTTGCAGTTCTACAACAGTTGGTGAGACACTGGTGGATTAAGCTTACTCATCCTCGAATGGAGGTGTGGGAAGTATCCTGGAGGTTGTATCCACTGGAGGGAGGCTTGTAGGAGAGTACGCTGCCCCTTCCCAAACCTGGCACACCCACTGATGCCAAGAAGGTAGGTGGCATCAGACTAGGGTTAATTAAATCTGTCTGTCCTCTACCACCTTGGGTCTGATGGGTAGGTCCCCTCAGCACTAGGCGAAGGAATAGCCACCAGGTGCAATAAGGCTCTTAGAACTAGGAAACCTTTTATTATGCCAGGTAAACCCTGCGCTAGGCTGGGTGCTATTTTATTGCATATAATTAGAGATGTTCACTGACCCCCGTTTTGGATCTGGAATGGCACTGAGCAATGTCACTGGAGAGTGACAAGAACACTGCTACCCCTCCTGTTTCTGTGTGAGCAATGGCGCTGGATCTCCTGGGGAGGGAGGTACTTATGGAATCCAAAACCCGCAAGATCTGACAACAGAACAATGACGTTTTGCCTCAATTCAGATCAGAGGACGCGCAAAAGTACTGAGTCGACTCGCGAGCCTACTTGGATCCCCTAAATTCGGGTGGGCTCGGTTTTCACAAAACCGAGCCCGAGCATCTCTGCATATAATATCCTGCCTCTTCCTGGCTCCAGTACTCCTTTACAATCAAATATTGTAATAATTATTAGATCCATGCCAATTTAGACATCTGCATCAAGAAAATTGGCATGTATAGTTTTTTTCGTTATATTGCTGCTCCTGAGACAGTTGCCCATTATAGGCAAACCCCAATCCGCCAGTACGTAGGATGTTTACGTCGTCCTTAATACTCATGTATATTTACACCATCCTGAAGATGGATATCTCTCTGCAGTCATATAAAACGGTAAACATTAAACAAACAGGAGTGTAAGAAATAATAAAAATAGCAAATGTTTATTTCTGCAGGTGTCTGTGTAATACAACAAGTCCACTTTGTTACATTGTTGACCTAATATTGATGATCTAAACATTGGTTTCTTATATGCTGGTATGAAAAAAAGAAACTGAACAAAATGCATTTTCTCTTATCATTTTTTTTTTTTTTTTTTTAATAGGCGCCTGGAAAAGTATTTTACTAGATAAAAAAAAAAAAAAAAAAAAAAAAAAAGTTTTCCAAAACAAAAATGCCCTTTTTATTTTTTTTTAGTTTATTTCATCTGTTCCTGTTTTAGTGCTGTCAACAAGTGGCGTATCATTATACTACAGTATCTCACAAGGATAGCCAGCGGACTGAATGGTTATCATTGTGTTCTCAGTTTGGCACGGCTTCAGAAATACTTTGGATTGGGTTAGGAACCGTTTCAGGGCAAAAATACAGAGGCGTGCTGCTTGTTAATGATTTAAACATGTTTGCAACAATAGTCTATTGAGAGGCTGACTCTGTGTCTGCTTTGTGTGTTCTCCTCACATATTAAATCCATGTGGAGAAGTCTGGGCCGTAATTTGGACGTAACCTGCAGCGTTATCGATGCACCAGTCCGGGGTCTCTGTGGGGAATTAATCCTCGTCTTGTTTCGGAAACTATAATTATGGACTCATAGCATTTTAATGCAAAGGAATTTCTTGCTTATTGCTATAGGGGAGTAACACGTATTAAACCATTTTTGCTGTAAGAAGGGAAGTTTAAAGGGCAGAAATTCTGTTATCCAAATTTTGTTTGTAGCTCCTTTTGTTTAAAAAAGTAAATTGTAATTGAATAGTCCATCTCCCTGTTACCACAATCCGTGAAATATACATCTTACAGCTGCATTGAAGGGCCACAAAGCTGTGAGATAACAATGTTAATTATTTGTTCATTAATTTAGATCTATGAAGCTTTAGGATTCTGTGCACTCCTTCTGTTGTGTTTTTTTATTCTTTTTTACAGTAGTCCTGCCTCGGGCCCCCTTGTCCACTGGGCCCCCGTGCACCTGCCCATCGTGCGTGCCCAGTCGGAAAGACGGCCCTGGATTTGGGGGCGGAGTTTGGTTAGATAAAGGCGGGGCTTATTTTATCTTGCTTTTGAACTGTTGACATTAAGGAGGCTGCAGAGATCAACAGAGGAGGAACAAAGATGGCAACAGCAATGACAGATGAATTATCTGGTTTTAGCAGATCTTTAAAAAAAACAACCTGGTCCTTGGTGCGATGGTGACATTCTATGGCACTAATCTCGCACTGCCTACGCGTATTTGTAATGTATGTTTCCCGTTGACTAAGAAAAGAGGTAGACAACCTGTCGCTCTCTTTGGCTGGCACGGACTTGTAGTTCACACCCCCTGCAGATGTATTATTAGACTATATTCTCTAAACTGCCATTATGACTAATCCCGCTCTACATACGATTTCATGCCTCTTCAAAGGAGCCTGGAATTTCTTAGTAGTTAAGAAATCCTTCAAGTTTACGTGACAGCTCTGTCCTTGTGGATCCCTATAGTGAGGATTATCCGGTGACTTTAATTGTCCCTAATGGGAATACCAGAGATATGAACTAAGAGCACATTACACAAACACAATCTGTTGAAGCCTGATGTCCCAATCAGTTTAAGTATCTGCAGACATGCAAGGCATTTACATATTACCGGACATAGTTCTCATGATATGATAATTGTAGATTACAATCGTTTTATTAAAGTGGTTTTGACTAGGGCCAGAGCACCATATTTTTTTCAATCTCTTGCTCATCCGAGTTTTGATGTGAGAGGATTCGAGCAACCTGTAGACAATCACGTCATCAGAATGTTTAGGTCAGCAGCAGAAATTACAAGGAGTATGATTAAAATGACTCTTTATTTTATAACCCAATTGATCAGCAAAAAACAGTGTATGCAGATTTCAAGTTATCGGGTTCAGAATCCTTTGCAGGAAGAGGCAGAAATGCAGGATACAGAAAGTCCCAATATTGGAGCAGGAAATTAACCCAAATCAGACGTGGTACAGCCCAATGTACTTATCAGCATTATATAGCGAAGTCCAGATAATCCAAAGTATTCGGAGACGGACCCAGAGTCCCTCAGAAAAGCCGGCCACAATAACAGAAATGTCAATGCAAATTCTTTACCACTCAAATTGGATTGAGTCAAGCTGCTACACCAGATGTTGACAAACAGAACGGGCTGTATAAATGGTAGTGGTACCGCAGTTGCAGCTTTCCTGGGGCACCACAACCTCCGCCCGGCATGGAGCACTGAGTGTATGGCAGGGAGGAAAATAACAGGAACACAAACGGTCAGACAGACCCAGGAATCTGAACAGGAATCATAGTGCGATGTAGCCGGGGATCAGAACCAGAAAGCAGAAACAGGATAACACGGCACAAGAACCCGGATGGTACCGCTAGAAACAAAACGCTATCGCTGGTAAAGATTAAGTGTCAGGACCGGTCTTAGATAGTGTAGGCAGCCAATTGATACAATGCGGGTAACACACCTGCAATTCAGCTCAGCCTAATAGAAATCAGAGAGCGCTCATACAGAGGGAAATACAGCAGAACCGGACATCAACAATCCTAACGAGTGCTCACAGCAGCATAGAGTATTTCAGGAGATTAATGTGCTGCTGTTGTTGGAGGCAGTGAGTGTGCCACAAGGACCTGGGGTAGACCTATTAAACCTTCTAAAAAGGCAAAATGGAGGTGTTGCCCATAGCAACCACTCAGATTCTAGCTATCATTTTCTATGTACTAGATAAATGAGAGAATCTGATTGGTTGCTTTGGGCGGCACCTCAACCTTTTTAGAAGCTTTGATAAATCTATCCCTTAGAATATATTGCATTCACAGATGACTGAGTCGCTGAGAATCTGCAGCTTACTAAATGGAAAATACAGGGATTAATTCACAGCAGTCACAATGTGTCATCATGTCCACAGCAGGGTTGTACATTGTGAGGATTTGAAATAATAAGAAACACTAAGTCTAGGTATGCAAAAAAAAAAATACATTAAGAAGCCCATCGTCTATTACCATTGCTGAATGCAAACAAAGTGTAGACCCGAGACAATCGGGAAACAAGCCTACATAGTATATGACATTTTCTATATATATATATATATATTCACATATTCACTCTGTCTATCCAGGCAGGCAGCATTTGGAATTCAATACAGCAACATCTGTTCTACATAGCAAGTTACTGCCCCATCGGTACAGAATCCAAACACTCAACCTTTCCTAACCATGTTTTTATAATCCTGCATAAGTTTAAAACACACACAAATCTGAAAACTCATACCAGGTATCTGTAATTATAAATCTAGGAGACACGCAGCCACGTCTGTGGACAATAGCAGAGGTTTTCCATGCAGCACTCTTACGAGCTAATTTATTAAAGAAAGGCGGTAGGGATGTTATTCGCTTACAGCAGAGATAGAAAACCTCCAATTGCCGTAAGTTACCAATAGAATATTGTTGGATGACACTTGGCGGCATGGCCATACTGACTCAGGAGCCGTAAAACTCAACTTACCAATTCACCAGGATATTCTCCAGGGATATGCAACACCAGGGATAGGTGAGATTTTTTTTGTTTGTTTGTCTTTGTTTTGCATTTTCTTTAATAAATAGGTCCATATGTCCGATGCAAATAGAGAGACAATAGGAAGGGGTTTTGATGTACGAACGTTCTATAAGAGGTACATTTGGGAAGTTTGTATGCTGCTTAGCAGGTGCTGTCTTTCGGGGCATCATGGAAGATACAACTCAACAACAAGTGCCGAAGGTTGGTCACCGCTTTGTAACAACGCGTTCAACTAAAAATATTTAGGTATTGTCGTATGTCGCCCGTGACTAATCCTTCTCAATTGTCCATGAAAGCCTGGAGGACAGACAGTGAGATTCCACATAATCGTTTGCTAACTTGTTACCGCTCTGATCTGTTAATCGCCGTCATTATGTTGTCTCAGCTCTTTCCCATCCATGGTAAACAAATACTTGTAGTGATAATTTGTGGCATGGAGAAGTTGTGTGTAAGACACGGTAACAAAAATTGTATCTTTAATAAACTTTGCACCTACAATTTTAACAACTACAACTGTGTACACACATTAGAACCAAATCGTTACATTTAAGTGTGTGTGTGTGTGCGTGCGCGCGCCAACTGAGTCAGGTGCTTTATCCTACTTACTTTTGTTTTTTTCTTGCAGCTTATGTTTTCCAGCTTCAGTCTTTGCTGACCTGAAACCTCTTTACATATTTCCCTACAACTATATTCCTTGTATTCCATAATGAAATTCCAGTCCTTTTACCAATATAGATAGAACCCCTGAACAATGTTGTGATGCTGTGTATTTACAAATATTACTTTCCTCTGTACAGTATAATTCCTTCAGGGCTAAGAAATTGGGCTGGCCTTCCCCTAGGTGGAGCCGCTGGGCTGGCCTTCCCCTAGGAGGAGCCGCTGGGCTGGCCTTCCCCTAGGTGGAGCCGCTGGGCTGGCCTTCCCCTAGGAGGAGCCGCTGGGCTGGCCTACCCCTAGGTGGAGCCGCTGGGCTGGCCTTCCCCCTAGGAGGAGCCGCTGGGCTGGCCTTCCCCCTAGGAGGAGCCGCTGGGCTGGCCTTCCCCCTAGGAGGAGCCGCTGGGCTGGCCTTCCCCCTAGGAGGAGCCTCTGGGCTGGCCTTCCCCTAGGTGGAGCCTCTGGGCTGGCCTTCCCCTAGGTGGAGCCTCTGGGCTGGCCTTCCCCTAGGTGGAGCCTCTGGGCTGGCCTTCCCCTAGGTGGAGCCGCTGGGCTGGCCTTCCCCTAGGAGGAGCCGCTGGGCTGGCCTTCCCCTAGGTGGAGCCGCTGGGCTGGCCTTCCCCTAGGTGGAGCCGCTGGGCTGGCCTTCCCCTAGGAGGAGCCGCTGGGCTGGCCTTCCCCTAGGTGGAGCCGCTGGGCTGGCCTTCCCCTAGGTGGAGCCGCTGGGCTGGCCTTCCCCTAGGAGGAGCCGCTGGGCTGGCCTTCCCCTAGGAGGAGCCGCTGGGCTGGCCTTCCCCTAGGAGGAGCCGCTGGGCTGCCTTCCCCTAGGTGGAGCCGCTGGGCTGGCCTTCCCCCTAGGTGGAGCCGCTGGGCTGGCCTTCCCCCTAGGTGGAGCCGCTGGGCTGGCCTTCCCCCTAGGTGGAGCCGCTGGGCTGGCCTTCCCCCTAGGTGGAGCCGCTGGGCTGGCCTTCCCCCTAGGTGGAGCCGCTGGGCTGGCCTTCCCCCTAGGTGGAGCCGCTGGGCTGGCCTTCCCCTAGCTGGAGCCGCTGGGCTGGCCTTCCCCTAGCTGGAGCCGCTGGGCTGGCCTTCCCCTAGGAGGAGCCGCTGGGCTGGCCTTCCCCTAGGAGGAGCCGCTGGGCTGGCCTTCCCCTAGGAGGAGCCGCTGGGCTGCCTTCCCCCTAGGTGGAGCCGCTGGGCTGCCTTCCCCCTAGGTGGAGCCGCTGGGCTGGCCTTCCCCCTAGGTGGAGCCGCTGGGCTGGCCTTCCCCTAGCTGGAGCCGCTGGGCTGGCCTTCCCCTAGGAGGAGCCGCTGGGCTGCCTTCCCCTAGGAGGAGCCGCTGGGCTGGCCCTAGGTATAGTCGGAGAATTCCTCTTGTCCTGGAACCTGAGATTTAGAGGAAAAACTCACGTTTTATTTATATGTACTGTAGATATGTCCCTGGCCAGAGTAGCGTTCTGACGCTTCTTCTCTATTGTACTTCAGGGTAAAAAAAAAAAGCATTAAAATAAAAATGCAACTACTTGGTATTATAAATGGTAACCAATAAATTGCACAGGTCAGATGGTCGGTTACCTTTTATGCCATTCTGATGTTGTCTGGCTATCTTCTGCAATGTGCTGAATCTAAACACATCTAAACACCTTATTCAGCTGCCTATTCCACTTGCCAAATAAAAATACCCAGCTTCCCTTTGGGTAAAGTCCACCGGCATTAAAATGTAACCGTAGACTTTGCCAATTAAATCACACACATGGGGGAAGATTTGACCAGTATAGTTCGCCACAGACATTTAGAAAGTTAATTTGTTCCATGTTTAATAGTTTCCAGTCATGGCTACAAGTTGAAAGCAGGTCAAGGGCCGGGTGTCTGAAGCATTGTGCATATACAGACCCCCTCCCTACCACCCCTCGTCTTACATGTCACCCTCAATCTTTTATTCCGCCCGCATTACACATTTTGCAAAGGAACGACTTGTTGCTGACACAAGGACCCCCCCCCCCCCCCCCCTCTCGCCCTACGGAAAATAATTGTACCAGCCAAAGAGAAACTCTACAAGACTCCTGATGCGGAGCTGAATCTAATGTACATTTTTGGCTGAGCCATAAAGACCACATCCTGGGCTGAAATAGGTTTGGTTACTGAACATGGAAACTGTTCCATCTGTGCAAACTGTTGCTCTTGTTTTTAGGACGGGAATTCAATCTTCTCAAGGGATGAGGTAATGCACAAGAACCTCAGATGAAAAAATAATTCAATTTTATTTTTGGAAAACTTAACATTGGCTTCAAAGGATAGCGTCATTTTATTTTCTGTTTGTGTAAAACTCTTTTGGAAATAAAGTCAATATAGTACATTTATAACATTAAAAGCATAGGAATGTTCAGAAATTAAATCACTTTTCAAGAACACACACAGGAGGGTATTCAATTGTCAGCAAGTTGTTCTTTTTTTAGTGTGTTAAGTTTTTTATCATTTTCGAGCGGGTTAACTTTACCCGCAATTCAATTCCATTTTTAACACTCAGTTCTTTTCATGAAACGCTCCAGTAGAAGGTCTATTGAAAGTATAGGGTGTGCGAGAGGCAGCCACGTTAAAAGCTATTCAATTGTTTTTTAACGCGGCGGGTAAAACAGGAAAATATGATGTTTTGTCTCGCACCTCTTTGGGGTGTGTTAAAAATAAAAAAAACCTCTCTAAAGTATTTGAAATCATGTAATAATGTTGAAAAAAAGTTAAACTTATGTTTATCACTAATGCCTAACTTGTGTAAGTTGATTTTCTTGTGAAAAAATATTGAAAAAAATAAATAAAATGACTAATTATATTTACATATGTTTTTGATACAAATATGAATGTAGTAATGTGTTTTGACGGGATATAGATAATTGTATGGTAAAAATAGTTCAATAAAAAATATGCTAAAGAAAGTACTGTAATGTAGATATTATCAATGTGTATCAGCAGTGTCGGACTGGGGCATGAAGGGCCCACCGGGGAACTGCAATGCTAGGGGCCCACCAGAGGGGGTGTGGCCAGTCATCATAGAGGCGAGACTAGACGCTAGAGGGGGAGTGGTCAGCCCACGAAGGACAGCTAGCACCATAGTGTAGTATATAAAGAATGCAGTGTGTGTATAAAGAGTACACAGTCTGACCTGCCCCTTAGATTGGGCAGAACAGTCACCATAAATCGGTATTGTCCCACTAGACCAGGCTTGGCTAACCTGTGGCACTCCAGGTGTTGTGAAACTACAAGCCCCAGCATGCTTTGCCAATATATAGCAGCTTATTGCTGGAAGGGTGTGCTGAGACTTGTAGTTTCACAACACCTGGAGTGCCACAGGTTAGCCAAGCCTGCACTAGACTCAGAATATTCGACAGACTGTCCTACCTGTTGTTGTCACTTTTACCACCTGCAGCTGCTGGTTTCTTTAGTTGCTGCTTGTCTGGATCTTGGAATGTTGAGGGCCCTATTTGGAAAAAATAATGGGTACATTTAGAAGATTCCAACCAGCCCTGGCATTAAATCAATAGGACCAACAATTAATACTTAGGCCTTCCTCCAGCCACAACATTAAAGTTATAGTATTCCCATTTAATAAACCTATTTCCCTCCCCCCAGACAGCCCCTGCAATAAATCGCATTTATGTATAATACGTATAATAAATATACCTATTTCCCGCAACCGTCACTGCCATTAAATAATTCATATTCACATTTAATTAAAAGCCCCCAAACCACCCCATCTTAAATTAAATTGTCCCACCTTCACCCTACAAAGAAAATAGCACCCATTATTTAGCTACCACCTACCACACACACATTACATTGCCACAAGCCCGCTGTGCCATCACACACACATTACTGTGCCCCTTAATCACCATGCTGGGCCTCCTTATGATCAGACTGCGCCCTCCATGCTGTTTTTGCCCCCCCTTCATCACCCTGTGTCATGCTGCTTTTGTTTCCCCCTTCTCCTGGCCCCCCTTAACTCTGCCATCATGCTCCCCCTTCACTCTGCCTTCATGCTCCCCCTCCACTCTGCCTTCATGCTCCCCCTCCACTCTGCCTTCATGCTCCCCCTCCACTCTGCCTTCATGCTCCCCCTCCACTCTGCCTTCATGCTCCCCCTCCACTCTGCCTTCATGCTCCCCCTCCACTCTGCCTTCATGCTCCCCCTCCACTCTGCCTTCATGCTCCCCCTCCACTCTGCCATCATGCTCCCCCTTCATGCTCCCCCTTCACGCTCCCCCTCCACTCTGCCATCATGCTCCCCCTTCACTCTGCCTTCATGCTCTCCCATCATGCTCCCCCTTCATGCTCTGCCATCATGCTCCCCCTCCACTCTGCCATCATGCTCCCCCTTCACTCTGCCATCATGCTCTCCCATCATGCTCCCCCTTCATGCTCTGCCATCATGCTCCCCCTTCACTCTGCCATCATACTCTGCCTTCATGCTCCCCCTTCATGCTCCCCCTTCATGCTACCCCTCCACTCTGTCTTCATGCTCTGCCTTCATGCTCCCCCTTCATTCTGCCTTCATACTCTGCCATCATGCTCCCCCTCCACTCTGCCTTCATGCTCCCCCTTCATGCTCCCCCTTCATGCTCCCCCTTCATGCTCCCCCTTCATGCTCCCCCTTCATGCTCCCCCTTCATGCTCCCCCTTCATGCTCCCCCTTCACGCTCCCCCTTCACGCTCCCCCTTCACGCTCTCTTCTTTCTTCCATTCCCTCACTTACCTTTTCTATCTGATTCTTTATTCTCTTCTGTCTTCTGTCTTCTGTCTGCGGCGCTCCTCACTGAATGTCGGGCGTGATGACGTCACGCCCGGCATTCAGTGCGCACGGAGCCAGCGCCGCAGACACGCAAGGTTTTTTTTTGTTTTTTTTTGTCTTCAGTTACTCGCTCCCCCACCAACGAAGAGGGGAGCGATCAGGGTCGGGGCCTACCGGGGGATAGACCGGTCCCCCGGCGGGCCAGTCCGACCCTGTGTATCAGTGTGTAATGCAATCTAATGTATGCAAAACCTTTCTTTTGTGTTATACATGACTGCGTTAAAACTCCCCTTCACTCCCATAAAATCTCGCAAACACAATTTTTAACAAGCGGGGGCAGTGTTCCCTCTTTTCAAATTGAATTGCACGAGTTTTCCCGCTGCGCTAACTCAAAACGATCGCTATTGCCGGCAAAAACCCGTGGGAGATATATATTTATTTATTTTTTTAACATGGCGGGGAAAGAAAAAATCCCGCTAACAATTGAATACCCCCACAGAATACATGTCCGGAACCACTGACCTAAATTTCGGCAGCTGAAAATGCCAGACATGGCACGCTCGTCCTTTTAAAATTGTGACGATGATCTTTATTTTTCTAAAGCGATTAATGCAAGTGCTCGCCTATATTATCTAGCACCCCTAACCCTAACCCCTAGCCCCTAACCCTTCAATTAGATAATGTATGCTGCGGGTGTTGGCATTGCTGCTTTAAAAGCAAAAATCTCATTGTCACAATTGTAAAAGACATGCGTGCCATTTTCAGCAGTCAGTATTCTGTGTGTGTTCTCGTAAGTCTATATATTTTCCATGTCGGGTTTACGGTAATAGGTATTTTTTTGACTAAATATATGGTGTCGTTAATAGCAGCATCGCTATATTGATTACCACCTATGGGCAACACCTGCACTTTATCTTTTTAGAAGGTATAGTAAATTATTATTATTTATTAATTTATAGGGCGCCACAAAATTTCCGCAGCTCCATACAGAAAACAGACAGTGGGCCACACAAAGTAATACAGTACAGAACAGTGAACAAAGATATCAGGACTTCAATAGCTCCAAACATAGTTAGCATAGTGGAGTTGGAGAAGAAGAAAAAGTAGAGAGATGGGAGGGTAGAAGGCCCTGCTCATCAGAGCTTACATCTTAACGGGAGGGTAAACAGACAGGAGGCACAATGGCGGGTTAGCGGGGATAATCGCAAGAGGACCGAGTAGTGAGACAGGGAAAGAGAGGGGAGCAGGTCGGGAGTAAGGGTGGTATGCTTTGAGGAACAGTTGAGTTTTAAGTGCTTGTTTGAAGGTGCACAAATTAGGGGACAGTTGGATGGAGCGTGGGAGGTTGTTATAGTGGAGCAGCCCGGGAGAATCTTGGATTCTGGGATTCTGAAGCGGGATGAGGGGATCAGAGTGGAGGAGAGGAGACTGTCATTGGGCGAACGCAGGGAACGGGCAGTAGTGTGAATGGAGAGGAGGTTGGAGATGTATGGGGCAGTGGAGTGGAAGAGGGGGCAAACGCAGAATTTGGAGAGGGGGGGTTTCCACATCACGCCGCCAGTGGGCGTGACCAGCATGCATGGGGGCGTGGCTATAATATTAGACAGTGCTTGGCTGCTCTCCAACTCTTCCTATCCCCATAATCTACATGGGCAATGCTGCGTGGACTACTGTTAGGTGTAAGCAGCTCTCCCTTTTCAAGCAGAGCCGTGTGAAGTGGGGGCAGGGTCCAGCCACCTCAATTATACAGTGCCCCGGGTTTGTCTATATGAACGTAATGTTACATTTTATTGCTGACAAAATGTACTTTTTTGCCTTTGTAAGGTGAATGATAACTAGGCCGGTATCTGTTTTAAGCTATTAAATTCAGAGTACAGTCTAATCAATATTACAGAAATCAAATGTTATTTTACAGAAATGCTAAAATAGTGTAAAATGCAAAAGTTATGTAATTTGAAAAAAATAATGGGCCTGATTCATTTGTGATCTTATCTGTCACTTTTTGCTTATCTTAAGCAAATCCACTCTGTGCATACTCAGAAAAAGGAGATAAGAAGCAAAATCCACTGCGTAAGTGAAGAATTTCTTAAGTTAAGATGAAAATCCATCTTAACTTCACTCTTATCTCCCTGTTTCTTCTTAAAATAAGCATCTTAACTTTTGCACAAGATAAGATCACTAATGAATCAGCCCCAATAAAAATAATAATAATTTAAAATGATCCTTTTGCAAAAAAAGAAATTGTAGGCTTTCTCTTCATCTCCATTTACTCCTGCGGTCTTTATTAACACAAACTAGTCGTGGGTAACCGCTGCCTCCGGGGCAACATGGAAAACTCAAAGGATTCACATATAGCCCTCCCAACCAACGTAAATTACCTTCTTTGATCCTTTTCCTAAAGATTAAAAAAATCAGAGTGAGAACATTGCAGATTATGTAGCAGGTTAGTGTGTGATTGGATGGTGATGTCACACATAGCGCTTTACAATTGGGAGCAAACACCGTAATAAAACAATACTGGGTAATACAAGCAGACAGGTGAGAAGACCCTGCTTGCAAGCTTACAATCTATGGGATCAATGATTGTAGAGTTGCCTACTTTTTCTAGTGCACTGAAAAGATATTGAGAGAAAAGCTACAGAGATATCAACTGCAGCCCTGCTATCCCGTGGCATTTATTCCATAACTTTTGGGAAAAGTGTACCTGTTATAAAAAAGAAAGAGACAATTAAGAAAGAAACAGTAGACGTGGGAAGTGTGTAAAAGAAATCTGTCCCTGTATATATAGATGTGCCGGTATCACACATTTAAACAGGAATATTTTATGAGCCTGTAACAACTGTTGAACTTGGAAGAACAACTAGATGCTGTTCAGAATTAAAATCCTATGAAACCACACGCTTTCCTAAAGTGCCATAAAAGATTTGCAAAATGTAAACACTATAAATGTTATATGTTCTTATAAATTGAAATCAGTAGCCAAACAAATAACTTGCAAGCAGAGGAGCAGATGGATGCTACTGCCAGAGATGTAAATAGCACAATCAGCTGCCAACGACTCTGCTAGAGCCGCGAGATCCGCCCAGCCAGAGGACACTTCTCACAGCCGCTTTCTTTCTTAACTAGAGCCACATTCTGGTACATGCACATCTGGCTGTGAAACAAGAATGTGGACGTAGAACTCTCCCAGATCTCCTGACTTCATATAATCACTTGGCCAGAACTTATCTCCTGCCATAGCTGATTGCATTACAATGTGTTGCAGAAGCCGCCTTTCTGTGTCAGTTGTACATATAAAATAATTATTCAATTTAGCCTTTGTTTGAGCAAATGGGAGAACCGTTATCCGTGATAAACACCCAGAGAGCTCCCCTCTCCGTAGACCACAGGTGATAGAAAGGTGGGCCACCAAATACTGAATACTCCTTAAGCACCCCCACATAGTATGATTTGGCAAGGTGCTACCATTAGGTGATCCTAGGTGGTCGTCTAGAGTGCCAAAGTTTAGGGGGCTTCCTAAAACACTCACTCTTTCTGTGTTTTTATGTCCCCAAGGTCAAACATGCTGGGGGATGTAGTGAGGATGGTCCGGAGCTCTAAAAGTCCTCCCCACCCTTCTCCTGTAGTCTGGGCCTGCATTGCTGCTGCCCAGTCCAGGTGACGAATGCTATAATGCGGCTTAGTGTCAGCAATTGCAATCTAATCTCTGCGCAATTCAGAGCTTAGTGTCTATAGGGCCTGATTCATTAAGGAGCGCAAATGGCGACAAGTTGTGTATTTTGCACACAATTTCTTTACCCAGAACTGGACCATTTGCCATAGAACGTAGCAACGATTAATTTCTCTTCGAGTGCATAGAACCCTTACTACCCTTACTACTGCTACTTACCTACAATATCCTGGACGGAATGGGGAACAGACTGAACGTATGCATTTTGTCAATGTGTAGTAATGGCATGCTAAGCTCAAGTGCACACAACAGCATTTGATTAAAACTTTTGGCAACTCTAAGGTACGTGATTTTCAGTCATAAACCTTGTTTGTATGCTAGAACATGTGTTTGCAATCAGGAGTGACTGTAAAAATTTATTTTATGTACAAAAGACATTAATAACATTGTATTTTAAAGGGGAAAAAGCCAGCGTTGAATCTACCGTAATAACGGTATTTAAGCGCACTACCATAATAACGGTAAAATATTACGCAGGCCACGTTACTTTTTACAGTAACGCGGCCAATTGAATTCCCCCCTAATAAAGGAGATGCATGAAGATCAGCTACTGACTCTATAAAAAGTGTTTATAATCACATCCTATTAGATGGACTAAAAGCTCATTTAAAACCCTTTAATGACTTCTATTATTTGCACTTGCTTTTTGACATTTAAAAACAATTGGGTGCAACATTTGACACGAGGCCCCACCTCCTATAATGAGATTGTTGCATTAATCTTCTGCTGTAATTTCTGGCTGGGCCTTTGGAAGGGTTAATCATTCATAAATACGGCCCACACCTACAGTGTGTGGAAGGAAAGCTCCAGATAGCGAAAGATAATCAATTCAATTTGCATTGAGGAAATTTGGATTCTGGGTGTAGTTGTCGTTCGGCTCCGTAGTATGTGGGCGTTCAGTGGCTGCATAGACTTGTACTATCATGACTATACCAAGCCGCCGTGGAGCGATCACTAAAGCTGAGGGACAAAGACTTCATTCCAATCTTGCTCTACTTGTCTGTCCTGATAAGGACACCTACACTAGTCACAAGTCACGTTTCATCACAATCACTCGTCATTAAACAACATGGATGGCTAAACCTGTTTCCCTGATTTAAATCATCAATTAAATTAATCTATTCCATTTCTGTAACAAGCTATTTACTATTTTTTTATTGCTAAATTATGATGCTCCTCCCTTTATAGAATTTTAGTAGTGTTTCATCTGCAAAGCTACAAAATAGTGAACCTCTGCAAACTATTTAGACGATGTGAGTTCCGTATTGTATGACGGGGGATTAGGAAGGCTGTAGGGGTCAAAAGGGTGTGTGTGTTCGGAATTTACAGGTGATGTCGTAGTAAAAACAATATGGAGTTTATTGCAATTCACTGCATACAATGATGGTCTGAGCACAAGCACACTGGATATTGCAGTAATCAATAAAAGACAGGTGCAAACACAGGCTCTGACATAATGCAGGAATATAACAGTTTTTGTGGCAATGCAGGAATATAACAGTCTTACTGGGAATGACCCACAGAGTGAGCAATGATAATTACTGCAGTCGGTGTCTGAGGATACTGTGTAGAACTATATGAATAGCGTGCAGATGCAAAATCAGATATCGGGAACCAGGAGAAAAATTTGTTGCAATGCCAGGTATCTGGAACTAGGGGATGGCTGAATGAAGAGCCAGGAACTGTTTGATGCAAGGTCAGAAGCACACAGGACACACATGCAGGAACCAGGAAGCTGGTGTCTAACACAATCACTGGCAATGGGTGCCGAACAGGTGAGAGCATATAAAGTGCAGCCTTCCAATCAGCGCTAATGGGAAGAAAACTGGAACTGCATAGAGTTGTGAACAAGAGTTATGTATGGAAAAGAGTGGAACGAAAAGGAAGACCAAAAGACAATGAACCCTAAGGAGCCTCAGGGAGACCTCCTGGACTATGCATACACTGGTATGGCTACTGAGTAGTAGTAAATCCAAGGCTCACTACTTTTTAGAACTTCCTCATTGTGTTATTCTAGATACTTGTGATTTATTCTATACTGGAAACAGATCCAATGCAGTTGAGGACCTCCTGGAAGAATGGATCTTCCAGACACTTCTGGTTGTCGTCATCATCATCATCATCATCATCTTATATAGCCATGTGTAATTTGGTATTTTAGCTGTGCAACATATGTGCGTTGTTAATTTTTGTCTGTGGATTTACCTATAGACTATATGGGCAAACCTAAAAGTATTACAAGAGGGCACAGGATGGGCCTAAATCTTGTAATTATTATCATTTATAGGATATTTTTTTAGAAGGTTGCTATTTTTGGTCCAGTACACCATACGTGAAGGAAGGTATCGATCTGCCCATTTTTTTAGCCAATAGTTTAGCAAGTATTTTAAGTTCTGTATTTACCAGCAAGACTGGGCAGTTGTTGGAGCACTTGGTGAGGTCTTTCCCTGTCTTTGGGTTGGGAATAATTCTGGCGAAAAAATTCACCTTCAAGAACATTAAGGGGTATATTTACTAAACTGCTGTTTTGAAAAAGTGGAGATGTTGACTATAGCAACCAATCAGATTCTAGCTGTCACTTTGTAGAATGCACTAAACAAATGACCAATCAGATTCTAGCTGTCACTTTGTAGAATGCACTAAATAAATGACAGCTAGAATCGGATTGGTTGCTACAGGCAACATCTCCACTTTTTCAAAACAGCAGTTTAGTAAATATACCCCTAAGAGTCCACACTAAGTGGTGGATTCAAATAGGACCTGAAGAGACCCTGATGCCTATGAGGATTTTTGTGACTTTATTGATATCCTCTTCTGTGATCTCCTCCTATTTTTTTAATCTTTGTAAGAGTTAATCATGAACCTTATGTAGCCCAATTGAGAATGGGTACTCTACGGGTCAGAGTAAGATTGTTGCAGATTGTACCAGCATCCGTCTTAAAATTCTACCGCAAATCGTAATCTGATTTAAACAGGGAGTTGATACACCCTGGATTGTGTTGCCGTTTCCTATATGTATATGTATATGTGTGTGTGTGTGTGTGTGTGTGTGTGTGTGTATTGGCTTGTATGGCACAAAGGCCTTGGGGGCTCTCGGACTGTTTGCCAGCAGCCGAGTCTGGGCATTCACTTCCACGTGCCGATGTGAACTGTCTAGTCGGGTCATACATGTGCAGATCATCATCTATCAGTCCTTGCCCCATATTAGCTTACAATCTATATTCCCTAACATACACACACACACACACAGACAGAGAGAGACTAAGGGCAATTTGATAGCAGCCAATTAACCTACTAGTATGTTTTTGGAGTGTGGGAGGAAACCAGAGCACCCGGAGGAAACCCACGCAAACACTGGGAGAACATACAAACTCCATACAGATAAGGCCATGGTCTGGAATCGAACTCGTGACCCCAGTGTTGTGAGGCAGAAGTGCTAACCACTGAGCCACCCTGCTGCCCCTGAATCAGCCCTGGCGAACGTAAATCAACTTACTGTTCTGAGCTAGTGTCGCAGACCCGTCTGAGTATATTTCAGCCGACCCATCAATGATATATTGAATACGTTGTTCCTAGCCATAGAAAACCAGCCCTATCGCCAGATATTAATAAAATTAGCCCGATAATCTGACTCCACCCTTATATTACACCATACGGCCCACTTGGAAATAGATCACCATTGCAGAACTCAATAGCCTGAAGGTCATTATGAAATACCTAGTTATTGACTTTGACATGTTTAAATGTCTCTTGCATAAGAGTCGTTTTTGGTTTTTTTTTGTCCATCTGATAAACACTACTTTCATTTTAATAAAGTCTACAACATTTTTTTTTTTTATCCACATCATGTTGCAAAATAAGATTATTCCTTTTGAAATACTTCATTTTTTTCTTTCCTCAGTGAAGCTGGGATCCAGGGTAGTCGTATTTCTCAGATCCAGCCAAGCTTCAGTTTGTTTTACTGTCCTGATCTGTAAATATTTGCTGTAAGAATATCAGATCTGTCTTGAAAAAGCAGATATTTTTTTTTTTTTTTTTTCCGGCTTGTCTTTGCTTTGAAACTTCAAAGAGCCTCTCTGTCAGCAGATGCTGGTGTGTTATACACAGAGCTGGAACGCGATGCACGGCTCTCTACCACTTTAGTGGTAGTACGCTTTGTCCTGGTATGATTTGACTTTATTGCTATCGGGAATGTAATTACACATGGTTTTGGTGGAAGAACAGACAGCTCTTCACCCAAAAAGCATATTAAGTACTTGAAAAATAAATTATCATTTAAAAATACAATACTCTTCTTTTAATAAGGAACGGTCGGTATGAAGAGTTAACATTGCTTATGGTAAATTCCAGTACACGATCTGTATGTAATCACATACTTGCCAACTTTTCCTCGTTGGATTCAGGGAGATCCCGGGGGAGGTGGGTGTACGGGGCGGGGCTTGAAGAATTGCATCAGGGGCTAAGATGACGCGATATTTGAGTCATTAAGCCCCCTCCCTGCCACTTATCTCTTGCGGGGCGAGAACCGGGAGGTTGCCCTGCTCTCCCAGGAGGTCTCCCAGAAATGCGGGAGTCTCCCAGACATTCCCGGAGAGTAGGCAACTATGCGTTAAAGAGAAGCAGCTAATGATTCTCTAGAGACTGAAGTGTCTTTTACATTTCTGTCTCCATTACTGAAATCATGTGGTCTTACCAGTCAGTCTTTGATTAAACCTTGGTCTCCATGAAAATGGCCACCTCCATAGGCATCAATACATGGACATAGGACACAATTTCTGAACGGTGTCATCATGCCACAGATGGCGAAGCCAACCACGTCTTGTACCGGCTCAGCATCAGGGAGAATGCCAGACTCTTCAGGGAGTGAGGGAGATCACCCCTATTTCAGGGAGTCTCCCTGACATTCAGGGAGAGTTGGCAAGTATGTGTAATCATTGTACTGTTAGTTGTTCTCTTTAGTATTATAATCCTTCATTTATAATGCAAGTATATTTCACATTGCAATATATATTTATAATTTATAGCTAGGGTCAGAGCACCGATTGTACTTATTCTTCAAAATTGGGTCATAAAAGGATGTACAGGAAACTAAGTGGGTGGGACGAAAATCCCCATAGCCAATTTGAATATTAGTGCGTTAATACCAAGTTTGAAGTGACATTGGTCAGGCCAACAAAGCCAATTTCTTCATCTAATCGTTCACAACAAACGATGAAGTCTCCTGTCAAACTTGTGCAGGAACCAGAGCTGGGACTAGCAAAGAGGGAACTGGGGCCCCCGACCCTCTGCATCTGCCATGCAGCGGGCCCCATTATCTCCATGGGTCCCGATGCATGGCGCCTGCCGCACCAACGGTATTTTTGCCACTGGCAGGAACATTGTAGGTTTAAATGCACCTCTGTATGAGAGTTTATACTCCATACTGCCAGCTTACCTTCACCCGCTGTTATCATTTTAAGCCACACCCCTTAACAATATGGCGTCACCCAGGTATTTGTAGAAATGAGTGCCTATTCATTTTAATGATAGAATCTTGGTAATGTATTGTATGTTAATGCCTGTAAAAATCACATAGCTGTATACAAGTGCTGGAAACTCATACACTTTGAGTCTGAATGCATAAAAATTCCAAACAGGTTGTGTTGTTTTTATATTTTTAAAAGAAAGATGTCACACCATAAACAACAAAATAAATGTTAAAACATATATAATTTTCAATTCCAAATGTATGCAAAAGGTTGGAAAGGTCCAAATGTAGTGAATTAAATAGACATATTGACGTTGCTCTGCATTGCTGGGGTGTAGAATGTAAAATACAGTGTGAATATTTAGGTTTCGTCCAATCAGGCGCGTTCTGTATGGAGATTATAAGTCCTCCCCATGTTTGAATGGGATTCTTCCCACAGTCTAAAATTATACTGGTAGGTTAATTGGCCTCTGGCTAGACTGGCGTTTGTGCGGCTTTAGTGAGGAATTAGATGATCCTTTGGGGCAGGGACTGACGTGAAGGAATAAAC
This sequence comes from Mixophyes fleayi, assembly GCF_038048845.1. Lineage (NCBI taxonomy): Eukaryota > Metazoa > Chordata > Amphibia > Anura > Limnodynastidae > Mixophyes > Mixophyes fleayi. Next base: position 6,833,194 of record NC_134413.1, on the reverse strand, counting down.
ATTCCCTGATTTTGAAAGGCTGTATAATATCTTGGAACATGTAAATGATAATAAACTACGTAATCTGAGGGATGTTGGACAAGAGGCACAAGCGGTAAACACGAAGCAACAACCACGTCTGCTCCAACCGCCAATCAAAGTCTTCCAGACCGGTCATTATAGCGGGGGAGCCAGAGAAGTGGACGGACGGCTTTTGTTTCTGCAAAATTATAGTGTTCACGTTCAATCCTCCACATCTGCATCATCTACACAAACCATAAACCGCACACAGTGTAGCTGGTGAACAGACAACATGAAATTATCTACAACACGTTACTGGATTCATCCTTCCCGGAGGCTACTAAAGAACATATTGTGGGCAGGAGTTGGGGTAATTTTCATGAATTTACCAGGATGGACTAGAAGACGTCCATTTAACGGTTTCATGGTTGGTAATTTTGGGGCAGCACGGTGGCTAAGTGGTTAGCACTTCTGCCTCACAGTACTAGGGTCATGAGTTCAATTCCCGACCATGGCCTTATCTGTGTGGAGTTTGTATATTCTCCCCGTGTTTGTGTTGGTTTCCTCCGGGTGCTCTGGTTTCCTCCCACACTCCAGAAAATATACTAGTAGGTTAATTGGCTGCTCTCAAATTGACCCTAGTCTCCCTCTCTATATGTGTGTGTGTGTGTGTGTGTGTGTGTGTGTGTTAGGGATTTTAGACTGTAAGTTCCAATGGGGCAGGGACTGATGTGAGTGAGTTCTCTGTACAGCGCTGCGGAATTAGTGACGCTATATAAATAAATGGTGATGATGATGAAAGTCCATGGATTTAAAGAGGAAATTCAGCCAGCAAGATAATAACATGATTATCATTATACCAAATGTAATGTGCTCCTTCCATGGCGAGAGACATCATTATATTGGGGGCGGAGAGGGCTTTGATTGGTGGGAAAGTTGGGAGGTGTCCTGTTCTCTGTTTGGGGGGTGGAGAGAACTTTTGAAGCACTGGGCACCACCCTGAGGTGTGACCACGCCCTCATCCTGACGTCTCATCGCAAATCCCAATGCTGCCTACCCAAATGTTGAGGGGTATCGGACAGTGTTCTCTTTACAATCACAGTTCCAGGGTCTTCTCTTGTGATTGACTTTAACCTACACAAGAAACTGCAAAAACATAATTCACGCTCTTATTACATCCCACATTGACCAAGTCCCTTCTTATTGATGTTCCTCTAGTCAGACTTTCACCCCTACAATCCATTTGGAAAGCAGCGGCTAATTCCCCTCCCCAAACGTCCTGCTGTTCCGCTCTGACGGTCCCTACGTCGTTTGCCTGGACTTTACCGAATCCAATGTAGAATTCTTCTTCTTATACAGTCATTAAATGGGTGGGCCTTTACCAGAAAGTGGGCATGGTTAGTGGGCGGGTTTGTGTGAATTAGGGGAGTGGGTTCTGCAGATCTGGTGGAGGTTATTTTGGGGTGCTGGGAGAGAACCCATGGGGGACCCTCCGTCTGCATCAGGAGCGGACAATTAACTTCTTTGTAATGCAACACAGAGCACGCCCCTTTATACTTCACTGCTTCTTGTGGGGTGTATATAATATTCACGCTGGAAAAGTTATTATGTAAAGTTATAATCGTGTGGTTAATTCACCACCAACAAATGATTGCATGCTTTTATTTCATGGCTTCTTCACTGTGAAATTGGGAGATAATCCAATGTAACACCATCTATCCCATCGTGTGAGGTGAAACTTGATGACTCTGGGGTGAGTGACAGAAGTAATGTGAGATAATGTGCAATTATATGTCAGTACTGAGCATTTCCTCACCTTGACCCCAGTTGAATTTTCTGCTGAATGAATTGATCAGTATCTATATGACCAGGTGACATACAGGGATTACAGTCAACGTCTTCACGATCCAGGTAGCTGATCCTGTATTCCAGCTGACCTCTGCTGTCTCATTCATGTTAGTGTTACCACATACTTGCCAACTCTCCTGAAATGCCCGGGAGACTCCTGAATTCCAGGTTGGTCTCCCGGACTCCCGGGAAAGCTGGCAATTCTCCCGCAATTCTTCCTAGTGAAGTGGGCAGATTTGAAGCCTCCATGATGTAATTCTCCGGGATTGGCATCATTTTGGCCCGTCCCGTGCTAAAATGACGCATTTATGTCATTACGTCACAAGGGGGCGGGGGCCAAAATGACTCAATTCGCTCAGCCGTGCTCCCCCACTCCCACCTCTACACCGAGACTCCCGGAGGCCAATCGTTAAAGGTTGGCAACCATGTGTTAGCTTGATCGAGTTTATATGTAGGCCACACACTTTATGACCAACATGTGACTGACTTTCATATGCAAAGTACAAGTGGACTCCTCTGCTCATAGTGGAGGCAGCCATTTTGTGGACTGAACCAACATTTTATAACCATTCAGCGTATTCGTTCAATAGACATTAATACCATCATTGAGTTATGAGGTACAAAGTGCCCATTAGACCAGGCCTGTCCAACCTGCAGCCCTCCAGATGTTGTGAAACTACAAGTCCCAGCATGCCCTTCCAGCTATCAACAGGTTGTCTACTGGCAAAGCATGCTGGGGCTTGTAGTTTCACAACACCTGGAGGGCCGCAGGTTGGACAGGCCTGCATTAGACCCAGGAAAAAGAGTCCCATTACCCACTCAGTCAATCACAAGCATTTTCACACACTGGCGGCTTGTGATTGGCTACTGGCCAAGGCAAGTCCTGGTCGGGTCACATCAGTTATTCAACGGCGAGCTTTCGTAGCGTGCAGTTGTATTGGCTTTTATGTGGTTTTATTGGATTAAAAACACTGAACACTAATTTCCCTTTGGGTTACAACATAAAATATAGAGAGAAAATTTTATTTTATATTAAAATGGTGAACAAGAGGTTTTTGCTAGATTTTATTTTAAAAACGTCTGTTTTTTTGTTTTTTTATTGCAATTGTTTTGCATTGAAACTTCCTGCTCACCAGACCCGCACTATTTGCACAAGTTTCGGCGAGCAGACACTTCCATTGAACTGGATGACATTTTGTTTGCGAAAAGCTACGGTCGCACTTTTTCAGCGGTTCTTAATACTATTTTTGGCGATTTCAGCAAAACAGTCGGGTTTAGGGGTTAAAAGTATTCCTGAGGATTGTCAGACAAACTTCCCTTTGTCAATAATAAAGCAGATTAATACAGCAGACTGAAGGAATTCTGTGCAGCCCTCAGCGACCACTTCTCACTCCAACGGAGACTTTCATGAAATAAACAGCCGCACTGTAAAAGCGGGACCAGAAGAGCGGGCAAACAGGAAATCCCACCAGAAATATTTTACTGGGAATTTATTTTTTGATGTTTTCAAATCAAATGTGGAAAATCCCTGTGATTGCTGAGGTAGAAGAATTTTGCCTTCGGGGCAGAGAAGTTGCAGCCAGATGGCCTCAAATCAAAGTAAAGCGCTATCCTGAAAGTAGGGCTTAGTTCCTCTTAAAGCAGAAGGACGAAAAAGGAGATTTCCCATGATAGCAATACGGTATACGTTAACCAGAGCCGGCGTAACGCGGGGCCATCGGCTACAGTGGCAGCATGAAGAGAAAGTTCTGCATTCAAACTCCTCACAGATAAGGCCATGGTCGGGAATTGAACTCATGGCCCCAGTGCTGTGAGGCAGAAGTGCTAACCACTGAGCCACCGTGCTGACCAATATTGGTATAAGCAATAGGTACAATGCTGGATAATAAGCTGGGTCTGGTATAATGTGTGTGGGGGTCAATGTTATATACAATGTCAGAATGGTACCTGTGAAATTACATTATTATTATATTCTTTATGGTTTATTGTCATTGGTTTTAAAGAGAGAGATTTGGTTGTGTTTCTCCAATCTGTGTCATATGTTAATTTATAATCTTCCCTCTGAATCCAGGTCAGTCCGTGTAGTGGTCGAATCCTGATTCATTAATCCTGTTTATAGGGGTATTTTGCTGGGAAAATACTGACTTCTGACTCAATGTTCCCGAGTCTTCTAAGGCTGTACTATAACCGTGTAATAATTTGTTATATGTTTGCATTAAATATCTATACTCACAGGGTGACGACAAAGCACAATACAGATCAGATCATGGTTTTGCATTTAGGGGCGATACTAGTGCCCACAACTTAATTAATCAGGGGATGTCTCAATCTGCGCAGCTCATTGCAAGTGGGCAGCCTGGTGGCTCAGTGGTTAGCACTTCTGCCTTACAGCACAGGGGTTGTGAGTTCAATTCCCGACCATGCCCTTATCTGTGTGGAGTTTGTATGTTCTCCCCGTGTTTGCGTGGGTTTCCTCCAGGTGCTCCGGTTTCCTCCCACACTCCTAAAAACATACTGGTAGGTTAATTGGCTGCTGACAAAATTTACCCTAGTGTGTGTGTGTGTGTGTGTGTGTGTGTGTGTATATTAGGGAATTTAGACTGTAAGCTCCAATGGGGCAGGGACTGATGTGAGTGAGTTCTCTGTACAGCGCTGCGGAATTAGTGGTGCTATATAAATGGTGATGATGATGATGTGAGATCCAGACACCGCCATCTTGGAGCACAGATGTATCCGTGTATATTTAATATACGTCTTTTATGTCTCACACTTTATAATGAACCTATATCATAATTTCCAAGACAGCTCCATGACCTGCTAGCCAGAGATTTGCAATAAATCAATTATCTCATTGTATTGGAGGCTAATTGCCCTTGTCCAGCAAATGGTTTATCCATTGCCAGCAATTGGTCACAGCTGTAACCTGGAACAAAGTTGACTGAAGCAGGTCACCTAAAGGATTTAGCACATGGAAGGATACCCAGGGTGTCTGTAGCTGTCTGAGCAGAGGTGGGGGTCTCAGCCACCAGGTTTTATCTAATCTGAGGACCAGATGTGTCTGGTAATGGGAAGTTGTTCTGTAGTGACAAAGGAGACTGCACAATGTCCATAAACAAAGACTGAAGTGTCATCTTCTCCTGGTTCACATTAAGTGCTTCTCCTGTCTGCTGATAAAGGGTCCTGGTGGAAAGTATGGAAGAGACCATCACTCACTGCGGACATAGTACCTGTAGAATAACTCTGATCTCAGCCTTATGGTTAAGAACAAGTGTAGATTTGTCTGTGTAAATAGAGGTAATTCCCTTGGCGCAGATCAGTACACAATAGTCCAAATAGCGGGCAGGTATTTTAATAACACAGTTATGACAGTAAAAACGCTGAGATAGAGCATATATCAATTCTTGTATAAAACAAAACAAGGGCTGCGACCCTTAGTAGAGACATTCAACTGTAATCATTGGTGAACAAAGTAACACATCAGCATGAAGCGGTGTAGATATAACATGGCTGCTAACAACAGACAAACAATGTACAGTCCTTAGGTCAGTTCCAAGATTGGTATATGTGATATACAAGTCCTCTGCTAATAATCTAATAGAGACGATGCTGAAAAGCACGGCAAGTGCTTCAATATATAAGGTAGTATAGAGCCTAATATTCAGAGTTCCAGTCTCTAGGTGGACCAACAAATAAGTGCAAGTTCCGTGGAATCAATGGGCAAATTTGCCTTGGTAGTGAATCGGATCAATAAAGTCAACAAAGGAGATTCCTGCATCATCATCATCATCAATTTATATAGCGCCACTGATTCCACAGCGCTGTACAGAGAACTCACTCACATCAGTCCCTGCCCCATTATGTTATGTTCATAGATAGTGAAAAGTTCGGACTTGCCACGGCTGCAACTTCATCCGACATGCGTATGCGATAATAGGTGAACCAGTGCTCTGGCCTGGAGCACTTTCAATATCGGAAGATATCCGATATCCTTCTGACGGGTAAGAACCATTTTCAAAATTCCGGATTTGGGGACATAATGGCTATTTTCATTTAGGGTTTTGTTTTTTGTTCTGTTTTTGTATCTTCTTTTCCTAGTTGGACTAAGGTTTGTAGACTGACACTTACTTGCTTCTGGTCCCAATGTCTGGGGGTGCGGGGTGATGGCCGTTCTCATCCGCAGCCTGATCACTTTGTAGGCTCCCTCTCAAGGGGACCAAAGACCCTTTGGTTGACCTCAGAATAAGATGCTCTTCCGGCAGAGGAGAGTCTGAGGGCTCCTTATTTGTGGCCCTTTCTATACATAAAGTTGTCTCCCGGCTTCATGTAAAACTAACACATCAGAGGAGAAAACATTTCTGTGATTTAAAAGCGACAGTGTCTACTTGGACATGAAACAGGTCTCCCCCCCCCCACCCCCCCCCCCCCCCCCCTCTATATAATTGATCCTATTGTTTTCTTTGGAAGGTTCTAATTGTACAGACCGTTTTATTGCCCCAATTGTTTAATAAGAGTTTTACGTCTTTACTGCCCCAAATGGCTCAATTATGCTAAAGTCTGTTTATTGCTATATTAGCACAGTGGTGGTTTTATGGTGGATATTAAAGGGTTGCTGTGTTCTAATTAAATATTTTTTGTTTGCAGATTGTTTATTATTAAAGTACATTTATCTCAAAACATGAAGTTATGTTTTATTTCCTTACAGCGATAAATAGATAATATACCATCATGGGATCTCTTCCCCAGAATGCTCGGGACTTGAGGTTTTCCATACCTTGGAACGCCATGACTAAGATATAATATGTAACACCTACATTGCCCCTGGGCTTTTCCCTCTTCGTTACGTTTTCAGTGCTCCTCACAGTGACTGTAAAAGGAAACTCCCATTTATCACCATATAGTAACGCTCATCATCATCTATTTATATAGCGCCACTAATTACGCAGCGCTGTACAGAGAACTCGCTCACATCAGTCCCTGCCCCACTGGAGCTTACAATCTAAATCCCCTAACATACACACACACAGACTGAGGGAGACTAAGGGCAATTTAATAGCAGCCAATTAACCTACCAGTATGTTTTTGGAATATGGGAGGAAACCGGAGCACCCGGAGGAAACCCACGCAAACACGGGGAGAACATACAAACTCCACACAGATAAGGCCATGGTCAGGAATCAAACTCATGACCCCAGTGCTGCGAGGCAGAAGTGCTAACCACTGAGCCACCGTGCTGCCCATATTATTTAGATATTTATTTTTTTAAACTTTTCAACCCTTTGAAAAACAGGTCAAAAGCCCTCGTAAAAGGCTTTTTAAAAATGATCTGTTTTGTCGGAACCCCGCCCCCTGTAAATTCACCCTGAGGGGAAATTTAAAGTTGTTAAGTATGTTATAAACTTCATGCTGCCTCTACACCACCTAGCCCCAATACGTGAGCGCCTTGTGATCTTATGCAGGTCAAATTATTGTTTTTGTAGCGTCATGTGTTAGAATGTAAGCTCTGCAGGTCAGGATGGCTGATAGTAGAGTAATAATTGCCCCCAATTAGTGAGTGGTGCAATAATGCTATTTTAATCCTTCTCTTTATCCTGCTGGTGCCTTTGGCATCCACATGAAGAGGGGGCAGAGTACTGATAACCGGCTCATTCAAACTGATGCCAGAGGCTTGTGGTGTGAAACGAACCAATATACCAAACAAAGTTCTTTGGTTGCTCCAAAGGATTCTGGGAGAACCATATAAATACTAAACGTTCTCACAGAAGAAACAAAACAACACACATTAAGATACAAGACCTTATCAAAGCCTGGAAACAAAAATCGAAAAATATATATTTTTCTATGTGCCTGCATTCCATTATAAGGAATGTACTTCTGCCCGAGGCCTGAGTTCTATGCAATGACTGCAGGATAAATGTGAGATAAAGTGCAGAGCGGTCACTGTAATGTGATACGTGTGCAGCACAGGTGGACTATGTACTGATTGTACCAATACTCTCACATCTCTGCTGCATTTCTGGGGAGGTTCGGACCTGCATTACATTGTATAGATCCTGGTGAAGTGTCACATAGCAGCCTGAGCTCCTCCGGGATTCCCAGTCTTATCAGCTGCAGTCTCACTTCCGGAGCCACGACACAGATAAACTAATGGAATCCGTGTTTTCATATGGGGAATGCAAATCTAAGATAGGTGCATTCCTGCCCCTCTGGGCCATGAGATGTAGCAGAGAAAGCCATGGGCTATGAATTTATCTACTCAGCACATTCCAGGACCCATCATCTCGGCTAATGTACAGCGAGGGAGTCAGAAGCAGACATAACAGTGAACTTTACACTCATGTGACTGGTAAGGAGAAGTCTGTCAGAATTATTATTTTTAAAATGTATTTATCAGGTCCCACAAAATTGGGCAGCAAACAGACAAGAAAACAAGGGGAAATTAGGTGGGAGACGTGCTTGCTCTGGCCAGAATCTATCCGAAAACAAGATCTGTCCATACCGATTGGGTCCCATGGGTTGAATCTCTTCTCATTGGTCAAACACATATATAGGTCACCAAATTAGAGCTGACACAAAAGTCTACAACCCTCAGATCCCTATTGTCTCAATCAGATTTGGGGAGCCTGTGGCTTTCTAGGCGATATGGAACTACAAATCCCAGTCTGTGGACGAATTATTAAGTTGCTGTGGCCAAGTGTCTCTTCTATGTGTTTCATAATAACTTGGCCACTAGGGGTCACTGTTGCATTGGAGCATAGAAAGTGTTATTTAACTTTTACATTTGATGAAGTAAATGGCAGCTCCCACTTGTGTAAATGCAAATGTGCTATATAATATGCTTATTTATTCTACTCAGACTTTATAGACAAATAGGGGCATATTCAATTGTTTGAATATCCTGCGGTGTTAAAACTATTACCGTTATTACAATAATAGTAAGCTGGATTTCAGCTCGCGGCTCAGGGAGCTGCGAGCTGAAATCCAGCGATAAAACTACCGTAATACCGGTAATAGTGCGCGCCGCAAGATTTTTGCCGTTTTCGCCAACAATTGAATATGCCCCGTAGTGAGTTTTCACTTTAAGTCGGCAGAGAGCATGTTTACCTTAACAGAATCCCATTGGTTATCATCGGTAGTTTTCCCCTACCTTTTGGAAAGCACATTTTAAATGTAACTAGGATTTGTGTTTTGTGTTCGAGTGTAGTACCCTCTTGTAACCCATAGATGGCACTGTTGCAGGTGGTGCCTAGGGAAAGTATTTAAAGGGGGTATCCACTTTTGGACAATCTTTATGTAAACATCCCCCTTAATAGTACAAGGCAGCAACTTCATTTAAATAAACACACCCTCTCTTCCCCTAGTCAGCCAATGAGGAAGGGTAGGGGGATATTTAAGTAAATCCTGGGATAGCCAGCACTGAATATGGTAAAAAGAAGAAAAAAATAAATAAAAACACTAAATGAGCAACATAATGTCAGTGTTTTATGTCTTCCCAAAATATTGTGGCCCTAGGCAACTACCTTAGTTTGCCTAATGGTGACACACCAGCCCTGTGTTATGGAGAGTTTTAAGCCGCTCATATTCAGGAAAATTACTTTCGAGCAGGGTTCTCTTACCTCTCTGTCTGTATGTATTACCCAGTATTGTCTTATTAATGTTTGTTCCCAATTGTAAAGCGCTACGGAATTTTCTGGCGCTATATAAATAAATGTTGATGATGATGATGAAATTACAAACCCTAATTATTATCATCATCATCACCATTTATTTATATAATGTATATTTATTTATATTATGTTCTAGAAAATGAAGGCAAAACAGGCTGAACATGCTGGGATTTGTAGTTCATTGTTCTTTAACGCTATACCTGTTGGTAGTGGCATTGCTAGAACTTCAGTTTGGCAGCCTTAATTTAAACCTTTTTTTGTTTTTTTCATTCACTTTGAGCTTTTCTTCCCTTTCTTTCTGTATAACCCTCTAATTTAGTGATTTAATCTGTCATCCTTAAGGTATGAATTACAATCTTTTGATCTCACCAACCTCACCTCATCCCGTTTCATCTTTCTGCCTGTTATAATGTCCTATTAGCTCCACTAGTCAGGAATATCTCCTTGTAGTATTTCTCGCAGCCAATCCTCCATCCCGATGTAATAATATAGTAGGCTATATATTTACCTGTCCGTGTCTCGGATATAAGATACTTGTGAACTTGTGACACGGGGCTTTATAGTCACTTAACCAAGCGTGTCACTAATGCTTAATGTCCCTGAAAATTCCATGTACAGCCTGACAATTATACACAACCTTCCACGTGTTCGTGTACTTTGATCAACAGCGGGTAACATATCATTATCTAATATTGATAAATAGTTTACTGGAGGTAGTCATGATGCCAATATCACAAAAATAGCAGGAAATTCTGTAGGAGAAGCTGATCCGTTACTTGTGGAACAGACGGAGTAACTTCCTTACAAGACCCCCCCCACCCTGCATAGTGTGCTTTGTTCAGGATCAAATCAAACATATATTTTCTCCCTGGAACTGTAATAGTTAAATGTTTAGCCAGCAAATTGATTACTGCGTAAAGATAAATGTAATGCAAATATCTATAGTAATTTAAAACAATTTGGATCTTACCATAACCTCCCGACCTACAAGTACCTAGCAGCGGTAATGGGGGGTGTAGACACATCGCGATGGAAGCATGGCCACACCCCTAGAGGGCTGCCTAGCGCTGGATCAGACAATAACTATTCAGACAGAACTTCATTTAAAAATGGGGACTTCCCGCTTTCAAAAGAAGATGCCCGTGACCAGCTAGTTACCCCAACCTCTGGTTCTTCATTATTTTTCTGTAGGCAGAGAAAAGAGCAGAGTTGGGCCTAATTAAATGATCAGTGGGGCTAACGGGGAAAGATCCAGTATTGGGGGGGGGTTGGAAAATCAGATGGCAAAGGGCACAGTGGTCTTTTCAGGTGGTCGCTATAGGCCGACTCCTTCCAATCTGATCAGCTTTTGTTTGGACCAAGCAATAGTTTTGGGCCCACAATATTAAAAAGTTATAAATGTATTTATGATTGATGGCCTTTCTACACCCACCAGGGCAGCATGTGACCTCCGAGCCTTCGCCTGTGGCTACCAGATCCTTCTTGCATTGATGCCAGATTTTTAGGACACGTGTTTATCTTGCATTAAAACGCCTGCTGGTGTTGATAGAGTCGTCTCTTTCTTTAATTGTATTGTTTTACTTTATGACTGAGATCAAGGGTGATGTTTTAAAGGTTAGTGGTTAGCACTTCTGCCTCACAGCACTGGGGTCATGAGTTTGATTACTGACTTATCTCGTGTTTGCGTGTGTTTCCTCCGGGTGCTCCGTTTTCCTCCCACACTCCAAAAACATACTAGTAGGTTAATTGGCTGCTAACAAATTAACCCTAGTCTGTCTGTCTGTGGTAGGGAGTTTAGACTGGAAGCTCTAATGGGGCAGGGACTGACATGAGCCAGTTCTCTGTACAGCGCTGCAGAATTAGCAGCGCTATATAAATAGCTGATGATGATGATGATGATAGGTTAAAGGGCCGGCACATGCTGCTGCTGAACTCTTATTAGATTGCCTTTCACTGATATACACACTGCAAGTGTCCCATCATTGTCTTCTAACAGATAAAAGGGTCCCAGTTATAGCCTAACCTGTAGAAAAACATGACTGCCATCTAGTGGTGCAATCCAACATTACAGACCAATGAATACATTTGTAAAAAGAATATATACTGGCTGAATAGGGGGTGCAGAGTAATAACAGATATCAGAGAGCCCAGAAAGGTAGGCATACTTTATTTATAGGTAAAAGTGCTGTGTGTGGCCTATGCTTATCTAGTGGGTGTAATTAGGGATGGTGATAGTTTTACCATTTCCTCCACACGCGTTTCCCTCTGTATCTGCACACCCAGACATGTAGGCGCAGAGCGATGTTATGCGGGGCTAGAGCCAGGGATATGGCTGCACCTTGAAATGCGCTTGGCAAACAATAAAAAAAATTTGCTCGAATGCTATAAGTAGCGCGGACCCGCTTACTTGGAGGATAGTCAGTGACCATAAGGTGACGTAGTCTCATGGTGCCACAGAAAGTCTCCCAGAGCACCGGCTCTTGCGTTGGCATAAGTTGTAATGATGGCTAATAAAACTGCAAGATGGAATAAGGGCGAGGTTTGTATTTTGCACTTATTACCAAACGTTAAAAATCAAGATCGTCTGTCAATGCTATGACAACCTGGTGAGAGTTTAGGTGGCTCAGCATAAACCGGAGCCTTCACTACCATAGACTTGTGGACACAGGCCATGGCTCAATCAACAGAGATTTCTGAGGACCTCAGAAACCGTGGTTGATGCTCATCAAACTGGATAAGGTTACAGAACAATTTCTACAGACTTTGGCCTTCACCAAACCACTGTCAGCAGATAGTGGACAAATGGAGAAGATCCAACACCATTGTTACTCACCCCAGGAGTGGTTGTCCAACAAAAACCACTCGAAGAGTAACGGTAACGTCACAGGACCTGCAGGCCTCTCCTGTACTAGATATCGTCAGAGGACACGAGTCCACAATCAGACAAACATCGACCAGGGATACTGTGTATGTGAGGATAACAAGGAGGAAGCCGCTACCCTCCAAGAACATTGCTGCCCATTTGAAATTTGCTAAAGACGACCTGGATGAGACCGAAGACCACTGGAAGAAAGTTCTGTGGATGGAGGACTCTAAAATATCACTTTTTGGCTTAGATGTGTTATTTGGAGAAAACCAAACGCTGCAATTTAACAGAAGAGCCTCATCCCAACCATAAAACACGGTGTCTGGCGGTTCGGGGCTGTTTTGCTGCCACTGGACCAGGACGGCTTACAATCATTGATGGAGCTATGAATTCTGAATTATACCAGCAAACTCTACAGACGAATGTTACGGTACCCATCTGTGAACTGAAGCTCAACAGAAGGTCCTGCAGCAACTCAACGCGCAAGACGGTCTACTAATAAAAATGGTTGACGCAGAAGAAAACTGGCGTTTTGGAATGGAACAGTCAAAGCCACAACCTTCATCCTACCTGTGGTCGATGTTCAACTGGGGTGTTCATGCAAGAAAGCCCACTACCATCTTTGAGTTGAAGCCGTTGTGTAAGGAGGAAAGGGCCAAAATTCCTCCAAACCAATGTGCAGGACTGATCAACATTTACAGTAAATGTTTAATTGAAGGTGTTGCTGCACAAGGAGGTCAGTTACTGAAAGCAGGGGTGCACATGCTTTTCCAAACCAAAAAATTGTAATGTTGGACCATTGTGATCAAGATATATCTTTTTGTGGGTTGTTTGTCTTCTCTTTATCTAATTTTATGACTTTGATGAAGATCTGATTACATTTAAAGTCACAATACTTCAAACTTTCTAGGACTGGTGTATGAATAACTTATGATGGACATTTGTGATGAAATTATATTGTAGTTATGCAGTTTTTTTAATATTCATTTTCACATTTTAGTGTGTTTCTATCCACATCATATGAATTATTGTATGAGCTGTTATTCAGTAAGGACTGAACATTTGCTGCCTGCGCAGTCTGTTGTAGTAAGTCAGAGAAGGGAGATGGGCTGGGAAACTGAGCAACTTAACTCCGTACACTACAAACAACCCTCACAAAAGTAAAACAAGGTTTATTAATTGCATTCCAGCCTGTTACAAAAATACAAAATATATTTTCAGTTGAACTATCTTACACAGCGTGTAGGTTTATGTTGGCGAATCGCAGAGCCTTTCCCGATACCCGTTTTGTAACCCAAATACATCACAGGGCTCCCCGGCAGCGAGGTCTAGAATATCACACAATACTTATATTAATAAATGGTAACTGTGGCTGAATAAATATTTATATCCATCTTCCAACCCTGATAGTTTGGTTAGGTGACACACTGACAATATATAAACATTAAGTGTGTCTTATTAATGACTAACTACGGAAATACAACGAAGCTCCAACACAAACCACAAGGAAAAAATAAAAAGAGGGATCTTTTTCAACGGCAATGACAAACAGACTTGTTACCAGCAGAACTGAATCCCTAGGGGGCGCTGTGTTCTAGTGGGACAGGTTGGTCATAATGTTAATTAAAACAAATCAATTTGGTAGTATAACATAACACTGAGATCTAGCAATCTTTTTTTTAAAAAAAACAAACACCTGATTCCATTTAAAACTTGATTTTGTGACCACTTATTTGAGGCCATTTATGAAAACCAATACACAAGTAATGGTGCTGTAACCACCAAGATCTTCAGGGAGTACTCCCCTCTGCTGGGATGACACCTTGTGACATTGTTAGAGAAAACATGGAAGACAGACCATATAATAAGACTCCATGTATATCATTCACATCATTCCAAGTTTAGCTCCAATCGTTAACAAAGAGGAGCCCAGTAGAGGTGGTGATTAATGTATAGATGTCCCAGCAGAGGTGGTGATTAATGTATAGATGTGCCACAGAAAGCAATGTGCTAGTATTGCATTATGAAGACAGAAGGTCCTTGAATCACAGATTTGTACGCAGGAGAATCCATCCACCCAGTACATAGTTATCACCACTGCTGACTGTAGGTCACCGATACTGGAGTTTATCTAGCAGATAATGGACAGAAGTTGTCATTGTGTCCTCCCAAAAGCAGCAAAATACTTGTACCCATCAGTCAGGGGGGAGAGGCCGGCAATCAGGAATACACAGGAAGACTGGTCACTGCCAGGAACTGGCTTCGGAATACGGATAATCCAGAGACTGGATAAGAACCGGGAGCGGATGAACGTTTCTGGGAAATATGTCAGAGGTCACGTATGGAACGCTCTGCAGGGATCACAGCGATCTGGGGGTTGTCCTCTCCTCACTAAAAAGCAAAAACAAACAAAAAACAGTCATTGGCCCAGTAAGATGCTTATTATTACTTACAAACGTCCCTAATGAATCACTGTAATAAGCGTTCCAGTCGTCTACAGCAAGGGCCACCATCTTGTGGGCTCAGCCAATAACCAATATTCATAATCTACGATAAGTACAGCTGCTCAACCACGGATCCGGCTATATTACTAATACATTTATGGTGGAATTTGCTTTAGATATGTGGACGATATCTTATGGGCTGATCCTTCAGATAATTTATATCAATACTATCCGGCGACAATAAAAGTCACAATGCGTTAGGACGTCTCCAGTTCCTAGATGTGAAATTACAAGAGATAATAAAATGTGAGGCTCCCTCATATTCCAAACCTACTGATCATAACAACACGTTGTTACTAGAGATGAGCGGGCTCGGATTCCGCTAATCCGAGCCCACCCGAACAGTGCAGATCCGAACGGGATCCGAGCACTGTTCGGATATTTCCGGCGGGCAAAAAAATGAAAACGAGGCTCTGTCAACCTAGTCTCTGGTCGAATCTCGTGAGGGGTGGGAGGGAGGGCCCAGAACAATTCCATCTTGTACCTCTTTTTTTGGCATTATGTGCTCAAGCTACCTCGGTGCAACCTTTTGGCCTAAAAACAATATTGTGAGGTGTTCAGAATAGACTGGAAATTAGTGGAAATGATTGTTATTGAGGTTAATAATAGCGTAGGAGTGAAAAAAACAAAAAACAAAAACTGTTTAGCACTTTTTATGCTTTTTTTAAAAATAAATCAGAACCAAAACCTTTCGTCGGATGTTTTGGCAAAACAAATCAGAACCCAAAACCTCAAGCTAATCAGAACCCAAAACCCAAAAAAGGTGCACAGCCTTAGTTGTTATGCTCTATCACTCTCTTGCTTCTGGCTTAGTCAGTTTATGAGGGTTAAAATAATGACGGACTGTTGTGATGGAATGATACGGATAGGGGGAAAGAGGCCATGAAGGCAGTGATTGGTTAAAACGTCAGACAGATGAAGCAATCCGCCTGTCTAACTAAACCTACACCAAACGGTCAGTAGATTGGATCACAGTTGGTGGTACTTTCATACCAATGGGGTAAGTCTAGTGGCAATCGTTTAATTATATTGTAAAAACAGACAGAGCATATTTATTGATATAAATTGATACCCAAGTTTATACTTCCTAGGTAGGAGTACCGCTGTTACTGTTTGTGTGGATTCCATGGTTTTAGGATACCGGCGAGGGTCCAAGCACCCTCATTTTATTTGTTTTACCCCACATATAAAGAACTGATGGACTAAGGAGAGCATCACTTATGTCAGATTAACAGAGGGCGCCCCCTTGTGGACATCAGGTGAAACGCATGACAATGTGCTGTAAGTTTGTGAACCCCTGGTGTACGGAGAGTATGAACGGATACACTGACGTTTAATCATAATTAGTGGGACGT
This sequence comes from Mixophyes fleayi, assembly GCF_038048845.1. Lineage (NCBI taxonomy): Eukaryota > Metazoa > Chordata > Amphibia > Anura > Limnodynastidae > Mixophyes > Mixophyes fleayi. The sequence goes on along the minus strand of NC_134413.1, from coordinate 6,816,957 downwards.
ATGAATATTGTATCTGTCTCTGCTTCCTTTTATGTTTACTCATGTCGATCATTAACATTTGTGATTATAAAATAAGCAATATATTCTACTGATAGTATGAAGTACGAGGTTATGGATCATAATACAAGCAGGATGTTATGGATTATATTTACCACACTCAGATATAGATATAAAATGATCTTGATCACAGTTGTATCTGAATTCTCTTCTGCTCCGCTATGTTCCCGAGTTAAATTGTACTTTAGAATTTTTTTATTTTTTTAATGGTCCATTAAACACTACTAATCTCCTAAATATTTTAGCTAAATGTGTAGCAATTTTTTTTTTTTTATTATTATTATTGCAGTAGTGTGCTGCCGACCAAAGCCTTCTGTAAAAGGGCACCACCTGCAGGCTGTGAGACATACTGCAGTTTAAAAAATGCTTTTATTTAAACGCTCCAAATTTCACACTTCTGCATTTAAAGATGGTAAATGGTTTTAAACCCATCTTAATGAAACAAATCAGTTTTACACAAGAATTGTGGCATTGCATAACTAGATTTATCTATGTAACAGAATGTAGAAACTCTATAAAACTTGAATGTGAAAGATACATAAAAATAAATTAACCTGTTAAACGGTGGTAAGATTTAGGATTTCACAGAACGTCTGCGGACACTGCCCTTCGGAACGTCCTCATCTGGTGTTTCGTCATCATCGTCCGAACCTTCCTCTTTCTCCCGCTCTTCCTCCATCTGTTTTAATAATTTGGCTGCTTCAGGTGTTAGATTTTCTGAAACAAAGGCAGGCAGCGGTCAGGGCATAAAGAGGAATGATTTGCCGCTACGCCAGAACCGCAGCCAGGAGTAACAACGGGCGGATCAACATTATAAACATATATATTCCCTGTTCTATATAACAGGGAGATAGTGGATATGATTGAAGTCCCTACTTATCATATACATTGTACGTAATTGCTTAGAAAATAAGTTCGTTGTGTGACCACAAGCAACAAGCACCAGGAATAAACACAGTCACACAAGTCACTTCAGCCAATAGTAAGATTGTATTTGCTGAAGGTTAGCGCCAAAGAAAGTGTAATCAGAATTTCCTGCACGGAGTCAAATTTGCTTTTAAATTTAGGAAAACTTGTGGTTCTCCAGCTGGCAGTGCATGCTGGGACCTGTAGTTCCAGAATCACAGATCAAATTGCCAGAACCACCGACAAATTCATCTGCCAAGACCAGATGGCCGACTACTTCTCCCCCCATTGGTAATAAAACACCAGCAGATTATTATTATACAGAAACGAGCACTCACTGGGGTACATGAATCCCTGCGGCCGCTGACGCTTCGTCGGACAAATGTAATCTGCCACAAACACCAGTATCTGCAATAAAGAATGAAAAGAAAATGACAAACCGATATTAGCCCCAACGCTGGGGATACTGCAGCGTTCGGGGCAAGCTTCAAGGATTTCTGCTCCCGCTACAGATGTGTGCACAAAGGTTCTGTCGCCCGGGGCAACCAGATTGTCACATTCCATGTGCAGTTTAGAAGGTGTTTGGTTGCTATGGGTAACAGCACATTTGTAGGTACAGGATTTATTGAACAAGCTCAGTTGCGATTCATGAAACTTTATCTAATTGGTATCTTGTACGATTAACAAATCTTCCTTCCTCAAACAGAGCAGCAAAAGTTGTTGGGCAACACCTCCACTTTTAATTTTTGGGTTTGATAGATCTACCCCGTAGTGTCTACTTACCAGCCCCAAAACAAGACCCACGAGTAGCGTCAGCAATCCAAATATGATATAGGACCCCCAGACGGGTATACCGATGTCCTCCACAAAATAATTGTGACAGTACTGGGGAGACAGACACAAATGGTCAGGATACAAGAAGCTGTGAGAACACCGGACACTGAACTGACTGCAGGAAACGACAATATATAGATTGTATTTAATCGGTTACTGAATTAGGTTTCTAAAATGAAGCACTAGAGCAAATAGGATAGAAAATAAGGATTTAATTTTGACCTGTGTCAGATCCAATCATAACAAGACTAATATGTGGGAGAGGCTTCAGCTGTGTAATGGATTTAGCAGAGGAATGAGAGGGTAACACTGAACAGCGGGTTTAACTTTCAACATTTCAGTTTTGCGGTCCTTTAATATATATCCCAAGTGACCCTCTTACATTTAATGAGGATCAATCAAGTGCGTAGGAGAAAGGTCTAGATAAGCAACTGTTATGACAAAAAAAATCCCATTGGTGTACAAATACATATGTAGATCTGTATATAAGAAAATATATATTATACATATTGGTACTACGGTGTATACAGCACTTTATAATCATGTAATATCTTCACCATACCCATTTTACAATTGGAATAAAAACTAATATACAAGATTTGGGTTTGGAGATTTATCAAACTTTCTAAAAAGGAGAAGTGGAGATGTTGCCCATAGCAACCAGATTCTAGTTATGTTCTACACTGTATTGGACAAAAGAGCTGGAATCTGATTGGTTGTTATGGGCAACAGCTCCACTTTTTAGAAAGTTTGATAAATCTACCCCCCTGGGTGTTATACAAGGGAGTAAGAGGGGCCTAGGTACTAGATGATAATATACAAGGTATATACATTGCAAATTTGAACAGGAAATATATACAACCCTCCACAGTGCACAGTAGTCGGAAGAGACTTTGTACAGAAAATTTATGGGGGCTATAATAAGTGTAAAATATAAAAATGTGTTATTATAATATACAGCTTCTTGCTAATGAACACTGATGCTATCAGAACGCAGTGTTTATAAAGATTAAACGAAACACGTGTATTAATAGAAAATAACATTTATTGGATAGACAATAGGTGACACTTACTGTCCTCTCTACCATGTTTTGGGAAACAGCCATATCCATCTATAATCTATCTATATAATCTAATCAATCTATCTATATATAATCATCCAGTGCTCTGGAAGATTGCACGGCTCAGAAGCGTTGCACATACCCGAATCCACATGGACAGCTGGAACAAGGCCGACATACTGCTCATGCTGGAAAGAAGCAGAATATTAATGTGAGAGACTGAATAATGCTACTTACAAGAAAATTGATTATATCTATATATCAAAGTCACATATTCTTTTGTGGATTTGGCAGCAGCATTTATGTTTTTTATCAGGAGATAGATAGATGTAGATATCTATCTATATCAGTTTCTTGAGGTTTTTTTTATATTTTCCATTATTTTATACCCTATACTGACAGCTGTAAGTGACACCTTGGCGATCACGAGACTTGGTGATCACACGCACCATGATTTTGCCCCACTGCAGTAAAGTGTATATACAAGACCAGGAAGTATATTTACTAAACTGCAGGTTTGAAAAAGTGGAGGTGTTGCCTATAGCAACCAATCAGATTCTAGTCATCATTTATTCAGTACATTCTACAACATGACAGCTAGAATCTGATTGGTTGCTATAGGCAACATCTCCACTTCTTCAAACCCGCAGTTTAGTAAATATACCCCCAGGAATAATTTCAGCTTCCAGCCCAGGAAACAGCTAGAAATCGTTTTCTTCAACACAACAGAGCTCATTAACAAACATGGCATTTTTAGGTACACAATATGCACGGAACCACAGCAACCAATCAGCTTTCATCTGTCTAATACAAGTTAGAAAATGAAAGCAAGCACCTGATTGGTTATTGTGGTTCAGAGCAACGTTAATACACAAGTCTTATTGGTCATTTAGCTCCTGAGATAATCAGAACGTTCCATTCACTTACAGCAGGGAGTCCGGGCTGAACCAAGAAGACATGGGTTCCAGCGCCTCCCACTCCTTCTCATTGATAAAGCTGATGAACTCCTTGTGGGTCCTCGATCCCTGGTACTTGCGGAAAATCCCGTCTTTACAGCTGGGATAAGGACATTAAAAGAATGAGCCGACGCATTTAGACGTGCAAATATTCTTATATTAAAGAAACAGCTGCTACAAATAATATATCATGTTGATAGTACATGGTTAGCCTTTCATTGAAGTTAAATCATGCAATATATATTATGTTATATACGTAGTATAAAAACCATTTGGTTTAGAATTATCTTCCACTCTCTCCACGTCATCATTCATAATCTGGGTTTCGTTACTTCGATCACCAGTTAATGTTTGGCTCTAGACATATGGTATTGTTTTTGGAAGGAACTTAGGGCAGAGTGGTGTGCAGCAAAGAGGAACAATAACGATTTGAGAGATAACGAGTTGAATTATAGGCTACCTGGAAGTCGCCTGTTTTTAACCTTGAAAACTGTAAAGAAAAGTTTCTACTAAATTAATTCATTGTTGCAATTTGAATATAATAGAGAAAAAAAAAATACATTTTCTTTTAATCACAATCTATACTATCTGGATGATCAAATGCATAATGTACTACAGTCCTCACAGGATTACAGGACTTACACTTTAAATTCAAGTTTCCTACTTTAAAAACATTCGTATTCAAATCTGCCCATATACTGAAACACGAGTACATTTAATTCCTTTAAATCCTCAATAAAGTTATAGGATTAGACTGCTCAATGCTGCTTAGAAAAAAAGATCTGTAAATTGATATTTTAGCAAGTAATTCATAACTTGCCAAACAGACCTGACCTTTCCATTCATGTAATAATAATCCGGGAAGTGCTTAGTGCGGAGACGGAGCTGTACGCTTAGTATTATCGGTCGTGTCGAGGCAAAACTATTATACACATTGGCTGTCAGTGTTTGTTCTTTGGTAGGCCAAGAAAGACCCCCTTAATTGTGTTACTGACAATCCGATGACACGGCTACAATGTAGCCAACCATGCGATTCATAGTATACATGGAAAAATAAATTATTTGTATTAAGTTTTATGGGCGTGGGCGAGTTAGATTACGGGTTACTTAGCAAAATAGCCACAGTGGTGAGGGGGAAAAAGGAAAGTACTATGACTGTTAAATTATACGGCAAGGGTTAAATATTCTAGAATAATAATTGCGTGTGTGTGTGTGAATATATTTAATTGCAACAAGAGAACAGATGCATCTTATCTATATTGCTTCCTTGCCGAAGGAATGTGTGGGGAGTAGACACCAACACGGGCTCTTTGTTACATTGTACTCTGTCTGCTTGTTAATGTTCTCCCATATATTGGTCGTTATCTTTCAACGTTAATGAAGATATTATTTGCTGTGTAACTTTGTCATGTAATGCACAAGTTTCTACAAATGTAAGCCAAGGTTGAGGAATGTATTCGGTTGTGTAGATATAGAACCTGCTGGTTTAGAGCTATCTAAATAAGAATGGAATGACTGTGTAAGAGTGCTCCATGATGAATTCAGCTATATTTTGCTTCTAATAAAAATCATCTATGATTATTCCACAGGCAAATGTCTCAGTGGCTTTCATTTTCCACAGTAGAATATATTTTTCATTTTAATCCCCCTCTCCACCCCCATAGCAATACTGTGTGTGAGGGGGAGGGAGGATTGGAGGTTTAAAATCAGTATAACAGCTTTGTTTTTAGGAAGAATATATAAAAGGTCCCAATGAATTACAGTCAGGCGCTCTCTAATCAGACACTTACTGGTATATTGTGGGTAATGCCGTAATAACAAAACGACCACTTAGACCTGCAAGACAAGAAAAGTCAATTTACTGAACAGACATTTCACACAGTGATTACTCAATCCCAGGACTTGTGTCATCTTCTAAACTTACAGGCAGGAAGGAAATCTCATCTTATCTCATTACTGGGGGGAGAAGGGGACGTGAAGACGACAGATACTTATGTAGTGATGTAACGTGTGTCTGCATTTGGACAGCGATCTAACAAAGTGTAACTGAGTGTTGTCCGTTCTACCGGAAATAAAACCACTGCACAGATGATACATTATTGTATTTTCTGTAGCTGTACCACAATATAAGTTTGTGAAACCAGGCAGTACGATTTTTGGACTTTTGTGAATAACGCAGAGAGACACTTTAGGGACAGTACTGTGGCTCAGTGGTTAGCACTTCTGGCTTACAGCGCTAGGGTCATGAGTTCAATTCCCGACCATGGCCTTATCTGTGTGGAGTTTGTATGTTCTCCCCGTGTTTGCGTGGGTTTCCTCTGGGTGCTCCGGTTTCCTCCCACACTCCAAAAACTGGTAAGTTAATTAGCTGCTGGCAAAACGAACACGTGTGTTTGTGTGTGTTAGACTGTCAGCTCCAACGGGGCAGGGACTGATGTAAATGACAACTATTCTCTACAGCGTTGCGGAATTGGTGTCGCTATGTAAATAAATGGTGAATATTTCAACACTCGCGATCCATCGTCCTATCTGCGTACTATGACCGTTCACCATCTCGAAGCATTACAGTTTATTGTTCAATATAGGTTATTGTAAATCGGGCGTATTTATGTCAATAGGAACATAGTTACATAAGCCAGACAAGGTAAAAGGACGCTAAGTGGAAGGGAGGATGAGATGTCTGGGTTAGACAATAGGATAACGTTATCAAATCTCTCCTGTTCAGATTATCTCCAGTTATCTAGGACTGTACCTCACCATAGGTCGCTAAATAGATTTGGCTTTTCATTTCTTTGCTGACTTACATGGAATGTCCCTTATACGGCCAGACGATACATAGAAAACCACATTGTAACAGGGTAAATTCCAGATAACTCCCTATCCCGGCTGCTCCTTATCACAGGAAACTTCACAAAGTGTCGCTGACAAAGAGTCTATTCATATTTAAGATCACCTCTCTGGCAGACGTATCTCACACATTTTACACTTGTGAAGTGGTGACAGAAAGGTGATCACTTGTTCTTTTGAATTTGCCGTTCAAAGGTCCCCCCCCTTCCCCCCCAGTCCCAGATCTGGGGGTAAATGTATCAAGATGAGAGTTTTCCGGCGGGTTTGAAAAGTAGAGATGTTGCCTATAGCAACCAATCAGATTCTAGCTGTCATTTTGTAGAATGCACTGAATAAATGATAACTAGAATAGGATTGGTTTTTCAAACCCGAAGGAAAACTCTCAGCTTGATTCATTTACCCCCTGGGGTCTTCTGGCATTCCTTAATTAGCGGACAGCAGCAATACGAAAGTAATAGGGTGGTCTAAAGGGGTGGGAGCCCTTAGCTGTAAAAAAGACCACCAGATGCAAAACCACAGGTCCTACTTAATAATTATATTATATAGAGAGGGATCGGAGCTGTAATGCTGAGGACTTGGGTTTTCCAGATAATTACCCCCCACCCCCATGATTTAGAGCACCATGCCTAAAATATACTGAATAAAAGTTCCCTGTCTTCCTCCACATTGCCCCTAGCTTTTCCCTCCTCATTTAATTATTTAGCGGTGCTCCTCGCAGTGACTGTAGGAGGAAAGGCTACATGGTTATCTGTGTACATGGCATCATTACCGCACAGCGGTAGTTATTTACTTTAAGGCAGAAGAAAACCGCACAGGATGATCCATCACCTGACAATAACTGGAAATAAGAACCCAAATACCGGACAGTACCTGGCTGCGCGGTGACATCCACTTTGGCGATGTTCACATCCAGGTCTTCTCCCCATTCTGCAAACTCCTCCCACTCGGGCTGCAGCTTCTGACAGGCCGGGCACCAGGGCGCGTAGCTGAGGAATATTAACACTGTTATCAGGATGTATACGCTGCAGTATACGACAATGACAATAAAACTTGGACTAAAGGTTATAACAAAGCAATATAGACCGTGCAATAAAATATATATGCACAGTTTACAAAGTGCAGTCTGCAAAGTCTACAAATTACACTTTTTTTTCTTTATATAACAAAGCTGACAACATTCTATGTGGTAAAAAATGTTAAAAAAACCCTATATTTAATAGAAATGTAAAACTTGTATATAAAATGACAAACGATAAAAGTCTTGAGTCTGTATAAATACCCCCAGGCAATTTGCCGCCACGCTCTGATCCCAGATAATGAATGTACCACTCCTTTAAAAGTGCTCAGGAATCCAGACATGTAAGGAAATGTCATCTCCCTCTAGAGCTGAAGCAGCACTTACGCTTCTTGCAGTTTGTACGTCCGTCAGCATCAAAAATGCTGTTTCACATCGCCCAATCAAATATTAAACATATGTCTTATACTATAAATACAAATCACACGACAGACGTTCAGGGGCCATTTGTAAAGTCAAATTTTTGTGCATTTTCCATTATCAGTCATATGAAAGGGCCCATCTGTACGTACCCAGGTAACTTTAATGGAAGAATAATGTATATGTCATAAGGAAGTGCATCTCAGCTTATAACTGGGTTAGCCATTTGCAATAGGCTTTACATTCCTTAATAATACACCAGTTTATATTGGATTGCTATTCGTACTGTACATGCAAATACTAGTTTAGTGACCCTCTATAAATTGTGGTTTTACTGGGCTCAAAGGTATATATGTTACAGCATAATGACACTTTATAACACTCATATGCTGAACAGCCACAGTTCTAGAATCTCATATATATTTTGGGGATAAGCACCCCTCCCTCCCTCTTACTCAAGGTGGCCACACAATCAGATCTGATCTTTCCTCTTCATTTGAATCCGGATTTAATCAGATCGAAAACGAATGGATACGTCTGCATTCCAGCGGTGCGCCCCAATTATAAGATGCCACATATCTGGTAATAAGAGTGGGGTACATAGCTGGAACTGACATACCCTCAAAGAATTTCCTTATTCTGGACATACAATAATGCCATTTTCTGCAAGAGAAGTCCTACAGGCACTGCATGACAAAATTTGAGGGCCACTAAAGCACAAGTTGCCTAAAATATAGAAGCAACTAATATCATTTACAGATGTGTAAAAGTCCCCATACCTTGACAGAACTTAAGATATTAAACATTGTATTTACAATGGGTATGCAGCTGAGTCAGAGCTTTTGCTCTCTGCCATCAGCTATTTCAGGCTGACTGCAGTGTCCGTCCATTGAGAGGAAGTCTGCTGCGTGGACAAAAGTGCCCGTCCACAGCCACAATTTTATCTCAAACCTTCAGTTCTGACAAGCCCCTGAAACACTTACATACGTGTTTGGAAACAGTAGAAGTAGCTTTTATATAAGCCAAGTTCTACGTTTGCCGGTCAATTCTGTGCTGGGATATATGTAGCTCTGTGAGATTTGACTCACATGAGAGAAATTCCTTCAGTGATTGACATTATTATTTTTTTTTTGTTGTTCCCTTTTGAACACTGCATTTTCTTCTTGTAGTTATAGGGTGTACACAAGTCAAAGGGTTACTGCAGCTAAAATGTGTTTTGTTTTTTTACCCAACAAGTAGGGGTTCCATCCGAGGGAAACCTGTTCAAATTCAAACAGAGGGGGGTCCAGATAGTACCTATGTTAGAACTTAATGCAGTTTCTGGAACAGAAGCAGGAATAAGGAAGGAGGAATGACTTCTGCAGAACTAAGGGGGATACTAGCATAGTAATCCCAGGAGTCTACTAGTTGGGTGGAGGGAATAATATATAATTTTCAGTCTCTTGGTGCCTCTAAGGGCTCGTACACATATACATGAAAACCACAATATGCATTAAACGAGCACCAGCAAAAACTAGTAAACATTATACCGGGGCTCCAAAAAAATAACAAGTGATTGTACGTTCTGAAAAGCATAGCTTTCCAGGTTACCTACAGCTGTCAAAAATGTTAACACAAAGTCAAGTATAATGGAATTCTATGGGAACTCCTGCAAAGCACCAAGTACATAATACACAATACAGTTTTGAGTTGCGTTATTAAATCTCCCCTCAAGTGATATCAAACCCCCTATGCTACAACAAGCGTTGTTTTTCTATGTCCCTACCTATGTAATATGACAGTCAAAGCAGGAGACCCTCTCTTAACCACAGGAGACCTAATGCCACTGAAAATCTGTTTTTTTCCAGGCCCATGTGTACGTAGCATAACACTCAGAGTAGAGGATCATTTCTCTTAACCAGGGAGAGATTTTTTGAACTCTTAGCAGGTCTACATTATCTGCCCCAGTTCCTACCAAAACTAGATCATGGGGCAGATTCAATTAGCCGCGTTGTGTCTCCGGACCAGTCTGCGGAGACACATGACATTGGAAGTGTGTTTTTTTTGGGGTTTTTTTACTAAAATCTCCGCTCGTTTTCCCTCACGTCCCATCACCATTTATTTATATAGCGCCACTAATTCCGCAGCGCTGTACATAGAACACACTCGCATCAGTCCCTGCCCCATTGGAGCTTACAATCTAAATTATCTAACATACACACACAGAGTCCCATAGACACGCAAGGGGGGAAATTTGTGGAGATTTCAACACCGCATTATCTGACAATGTGCACAGCTGGATATCGAGGCATCGTCCGGCAGTACCTCGTGGCTCATTGAATCTGCCATTATCAGACTTGGGTGGAATTATCCTTTAATAGTGTCAGAGTCTTTATCTATAGAAATACACTTTTTCCTACTATATTTGAGACACAATCACTTTCTCTTGGATACAAATTAACATAAACAACAACATATTATATACAACAAACACCACAATTTAATAATGAAAACATTTTGGGAGCTAAAGATATTCTTAGACAATGACATTATGCCCATACTGAGGTGACAGAAGTTATAAGGGGGGTCCTTGGTACAATTGGGGGGTCCATCTGGGAGGTATTATGGGGGGGGGGGGGGGGTCAGGTTAGGATAATGAGCCCCCATCACCTCACAGGCAGGATAGGAGTTACCAGCTGTCATAGAACTACAAGTCCCAGGATGCCCAGAGGCAGACAGGAGCCTAGAGGGAGCACACTTACAATTTGATCATCCATTCCCCCTCCAGGATGTCTTTCCAGTTGCTGTCGGTGATCTCCACCACGTCCCCCCGCTTGGCCAGCACTGCCGGGAGGCAGAGCAGGAGGAGGAGGAGGCAGCGGACTGCGGGCGGCGCCATGACAGGCCGGGCACTGAGGGACGGGTCCGCTTCGGAGACTGCGGAGGAAAAGAGAAGGAAGACGGAAGAAACAGCCTGGCTGTGGCTGGAGGGAGGGGACGCACCGCTTTTAGGCAACGTCACACCCATTCTCCGCCATGTTGTGACTGGCGGCTCCGGCCGCCATATTATGGGTGGCGAGTGGCGGCTGCCATCTTGTGGGTGGCGAGTGGCTGCCGCCATCTTGTGGCTGGCAGGTCTGTCACTGGGTTCCCTCTATTTTCTGACCTCCAGGGAGACTCATAGAGGGCCTGTCTCAGATATATTCATATTATATATTCATTTCTGTAGAGTATTTCCCTTCTTCCATATTTTGCATTTCACTTTACTTATATATAATATTTCACTATACTATGTCTCCTATACTGTATATCACTATTCTACTATCTCTCAATGCTATATATGTCAATGCTTATGTACTATGCACAGGCCCGGAGCTCCCATTAGGCAAGGTTAGGCACTTGAGGGCGCCGATTGTTGTGGGGGGGCTGGGGCGCCGATTTTGTAAAAATGCCTAGGGCGCCATGGAGGCTAGCACCGGCCCTGACTATGCATCTTTTCGGTTCTATACTATATGTCTCTTCTATACTATGTATCATTACACTTCTTTATAATACCTCTATCTATATATCTCTCTATACTATAGCATAATTGCCAACTCTCCCGGAAAGTCCTGGAGACTCCCGAAATTCAGGTCAGTCTCCCGGGCGAGCTGGCATTTCTCCCAGATCCTGAATCTCACCGAGAATCGCGTCATTTGAGGGGGAGCCGGATCTCCGCTGTGTGACCGCAAAAAGGTAAGTTTTTTCTTAATTAATTCAGAGCCCTGGCTATGTGGCCCCTATGCACGTGGAGCCCCCGGGCAGCTGCCCAGCATGCCCAATGGGTAAGAGGGCCTTGCCAACAGCGCGTGGACAACCGAACATCACATCTATATGTGCTTGTTGAACATCTCATTCCAAAACCTTGGACATTAATATGGAGCTGATACCCGCCATCTTTGCTGCTATAACAGTCCCCACTCTTCTGGGAAGACTTTCAATTAGCTTTTGGAACATTCAGCTACGAGAATATTAGTGATATCGGACACTAATGTTGGGTGATAAGGGCTGGCTCACAGCGTTCTGATTCATCTAAACAGTGTTTCCCAAACCCAGTCCTCAGGCCCCCTAACAGTGCAGGTTTTCCAGGTGACAAGTGAAATAATTATACCACATGGCGATCTATTACATTATGTCAGTGATGAATACACCAGCAAGGATATACGGAAAACATGCACTGTTAGGGAGTCGTGAGGACTGGGTTAGGGAAACCCTGTTCTAAAAGATGTTTTATGTGGTTGCTGTCAGGATTCTGTGCAGGCCAGTTAAGTTTTTCCACACCAATCTCTGGAAACCATTTTTTTAATGGACTTCGCTTTGTGCACGGGGGCATTGTCATGCTGAGACAGGAAAGGGTCTTCCCTAAACTGTTGCCACTAAGTTAGAAGCACAACGTTCCTTAGAATATAATTGTATGCTGGTGCATTAATATCCCCTTCACTGGAACTTAGGGGCCCAGGTCAAACCATGAAAAACAGCCCCAGACCATTATTCCTCCTCCATCAAACTTTACAGTTCTCAATAATACATTGTATATCTTGGACCTTGCAGTACCAGTAGTAAAGCATGGTGGAAGAAATAACAATGAATTTTAAGTTACCTGGGCACGATGGCGGCCGTGGCTGGTCGCTTGCTCTCATAGCTCCCAACCTTGATTCCACAATCTGCCTCTATCTGACCATTAACCTCCTTCCTCGGCCATATGGTCTCTCCTCCCAGCCCAGGTACCTCTTCTGGATATTCTCATGTCTCATTGAACATTATCGTCAAATTCCAGGATTCACCCAATATACACAATATAATAATATAATGAAGTATATACACAAGAGAGAATGTTGATTACAGCATTATCTATAAACGCAAAAGTGGCATGTCCCTTATGCAGTGTAATTACAAACTCCTGTTGCTTTCCCCTTTAAAAATCCAATGGAATCTTATTTCCTGCTGCGGTCCAGATAGAACTATCAAGTACCAGCCAATCAGAAGCTGCTGATAGTTCTCATCTTCATTATGTACCGTTGCAAAATCCTACTTTGCACCCCTTGCATTGTAACATGGTTTTGTCCAGGGGACTGAAATAAGAAGTTTCTCAAGTTAAGATCCTCAATGAATCAGGCCCATGGTTCCTAAAAGCCCCCCTCTTCCCCGTTCCATCTCTACAGGGAAGTCAGCTTTATGCAGAAGTCTGCATATATATTATAGGCCTGATTCATTAAGGACATTAAGGCAAAAACAAAAAAAATCTCCTGGACAAACCATGTTACAATACAAGGGGTGCAAATGAGTTTATTATTCTGCACATAAGTTAAATACTGACTGGTTTTTCATGTAGCACGCAAATACTTGATAGCTTTATTTTTACACTGAAAAATTTAAAGTTGATCTAGGACATGCCCTACCCCAACTATAAATCTTTCCCCACATTTTAAATTGACCTCCCCCTCCCATGCAACATGGTTTTGCCCAGGTGCAAAGTGACTCCTTTTTATTCTCTTTCCTTAATGAATGAGGCCCTATAAGGGCGTAATCTTATCTAAACAATAATCAGATGTACATCAAATCTTAATGAGCCCCTCTATCTTCAACTTGCTGCTTCTGGTTTTGGTTTAATACGCAGTGAGAATAATGGAGCACGCTTACTACATAATAATCGCTGTAATGTTCCTGTAAGAACCAATATATAATAATACAGTTTACACTAAAACACTTGGAGGTTATTATTTTATTCAGTTTTCTGTCAGGGAAAGGATATAGAAAAGAAATGTGGATGTGAAAAGGAACATTAGGGGTTATTATTAAGAGTTATTTATATAGCACTGCCACAGTACACAGTGCTGCACGGATAATATGTAATCATTCACTGCAGTCCTTGCCCCACGGGAGCTTACAATCCAAATTCCGAAACACTAGGGCTGATTTTGTCAGGAGTAAATTAACCTACCAGTATGTCTTCAGAGTGTGGGAGGAAACCCACAGAAACACGGAGACTTCATACAAACTCCACACAGATAGGGCCTTGGTTGGAATTGAACCCATGACCCCAGTGCTGTGAGGCAGCAATGCTAACCACTGTGCAACAACACTGTTAAATACATACTAATCATAACCTGTTCTTACATATTCAGCATGTTAAAATAAACATATCAAAACATAAATCTTACGATATAAAATAATGCATTATCCAAATTTAGAGTTTGTCAAAGCATTGCTTTTCTCCATTGTAAAGCGTTGCAGAGTTTGCCGGTGCTATATGAATAAATCTTAATATAATAATAAAAACACATTAGGAAAGCATCTGAAATAATGCATTAAAATAATTCTTGGAGATTGGGCAGCACGGTGGCTAAGTGGTTAGCACTTCTGCCTCACAGCACTGGGATCGTGAGTTCAATTAAATTCTTGTATGTTCCCCCCGAGTTTGCGTGGGTTTCCTCCGGGTGCTCCGGTTTCCTCCCACACTCCAAAGACATACTGGTAGGTTAATTGGCTGCTATCAAAATTGACCCTAGTCTGTGTGTCTGTGTGTGTGTATGTTAGGGAATTTAGAGTGTAAGCTCCAATGGGGCAGGGACTGATGTGAATGAGTTCGCTGTACAGCGCTGCGGAATCTGTGGCGCTATATAAATAAATGATGATGATGATGAGATTAATTGCATGGCTTTGAAAACTAGGTTCCAAATATATGGTATAATGGTTTTTGAATTTCTTATAGTAGAATTATGCTGCTTGCCTTTATAATGTGCTTAGTATATATAGATAATAAAATCAATCAGCCAGCAGTATTATTAACACCTAATTAAATTGTCAGGGTTACAAAGACATCTTATACTTTTTTTTTTGCAGGTTTAAAACGTTATTGTAGTACCTCATTCCAGCCAGAGGTGCCGCTGTCTTCTGAACTTTTGCAATCCCAGCAGCTCTATAGTTAATGAGCTTTGCCCCTTACTCCAGCAACTATACAGAAGGACTTTCTACCTGGCCTTTAGAGTCAGTCTCCTTCTGCAATCAATGCCAGATGACTGTTTTATTTATAGTTATATTTTATCCCTAAGTAGACAGAGACAATTCATTTCACATATTCCAGCTAATTAAAACTATGTTGATAAGGGTTTGGAGAAGACATTCATCCTGTCTTCAGCAGGATTTATGAACTTTGCACTAAATGAAAGAGATGCAGTTTTCACACTTGGCCAGCAGGTGGCAGAAATGGAACAAAAAAAAATATTGCACTGGTTCACCAGAGCCACAAACATGGAGGGTTAGTATCACATGATCACTGGTCACTTACTCTGCCTAAGATGGAAAACTAATCACCAAGCTCTCAAAATTTGAATATTAACAGTTACCTGTGTAAAATATTTTGCAAATATAAATCAACAGTAAACTAAATGATGTTTGCGTGTCCTGTATGCGACAAAGCAACGGAGAAGTCTGCCAATATATTTACATTTGTGGTCTAGCTAAGTGCAAGCAATTGTTCTCTCTGATGCTGTGTACAGAAAAAAAGACTTCCACCCACCATCACAACTTCTGATAAGCTCCAGAAACTCTCGCAGACACAGTTGTCAATTACTTTTTTTCTCAGATGTGCTTTCAGTGTTCTTTGAGCTTCATCATGAAGCTCTTGTTTAGAAATGTGACAACTAACTGGGACTTCTCAGCGAATTGCATTTTTTTTTAACTCAAAAAACTTTATTCTACACAGCTGAAACAGTTCATTAGCTGTTGTTTATTTGTAATTAATATTTTATTAGAGAGAGAATTGTTATCAGTCATAAGAATTCCCAAATAAATCTATTTTGATTCCATGACGTAAGAAAAATAAATTCTAAAGGGGTGAATAATTTTCGCAGTGACTGTAACTTCTATAATCAACTAGTAACCATAGTGAGGACTTGAATTATACTTCTGAACAATTCCAATTGTCACTGGATTGTGGATGGCAGCTCCCACCCACGGTGACTCCACAGGAACGCTGATTGTTCGCTGCAGAAACCTGACTATTTCCCCGTATTCCTCCTTCAATCTGTGTTATCAGTCTGATGTAATTCTAGCATTCTTCATATTTTCTACATTGTACGGTGTTTCACAGAGAAAGGTGGTTATGTGAAAATATACTGATTGCTGTGTTATTTTATATGTATCCATCTGTGGCCAAGCTAAAACAAACCTTCACTCCCACATGTAATGTGATAATATGTGAATATATAATTCTATATATTTCTATAACCCACTTGAGCATAAACAAATAGATTTTGTTTAGATCTACAGTTTACTTTCTTATTTTCAAAATATTGATTGAGATTTAGCAGTGATCAGGGGTTTGGGGTGGATGAGTTTTGCTCTCCCATCAACTAGAATTCTTTGAATATGTGGATTCAGACCTCAGTCTAGGATGTGTATGTAACAAGCCAATCATGTTTGGATTATGTACAAACAGATTTAGGCTGGGTACACACTGGAGTATTTTCGCCCAATAATCGTGGAAAATCAGCCGACGTACGACCGTTCAGTCGGGTCAGTGTGTATAGTGACACAATGTCGTTCCAAAATGTCGATTGTCGGCTCATTTGGTTGGTCGTACTGTTTAATATTTTCCAATTAATCACCGACCGATCATGCAGTGTGTACGCACTCATCATGCTCACGATCTACGTAGAGTTTACAGAGTTGGGGTCTTTTCATCGGACGCTAGTGATGAATGTCCCTGTGAATAAATGTAGTGAGTGCTGTAGAAGGAATAATTAATGTGTTCGTCCTGAGACAGAATGTTTTGTTTCAGAGTCACAGAAGCTAACGAAATTCGTTAGGACATGTGTATAGCTATAACAAGGCGGTTTAATCAGTGTGACAATAATGAATGAATGAATATTGTGCCGTCATTCTCTGAAGACTAGAGGACCAGATGAAGGACCAGATGAAGAGCACAGATCTGAAGGTAAATCGTGTCGGTGTGTATGGATGAATCGTCAGACTGATCGGACCTTCAGTCGTAGGTACAATCGTTTGAAATAACACGTCGGTCGGATAATTCTTCAGTGTGTACCTAGTCTTATAGTTGGGAGGGGCCGTGTCCTAGGTCAACCCTGAATTGCAATGTGAAAATAAAGCTGTTCTGTATTTCCCCCGCATGTCAATGTTTTGCACCTCTCGCATTGCAGTGTGGTTTGTTAAGGAGCAAACTCTCTTCTCTCCGCCCTCCAAATACCTTAATTGCCGTTCTCATGCACCCGTTAACCGCTGCCGGTGGTGAAAGCCAATGCTTCCCAATTTTCCCACCAATCGGGACAAAGCGATATTGTGATATCGGGCCTGACGGTCGTTTATCGTGTGATTGGCCCGATAATCGGGTAAAAAACCTGTAGTGTGTACCCAGCCTTAGTCACATATACAATGAGATGGACAATCATTGACAAAGATAGATATATAAAATATACTTTGCTGCCAGATTACTCAATTTAAGTCGACTTTTCTTCTCCTCCCAGAGGACTGCAGATAAGTATTGATGATATACAGGATATCTGTTCTTTATTTAGTAACTGCATGTTTATAAACACCTCTTGTGAAGTTTGTATTTATATGCAACTACTGTACTTTTATTATATTTAATCTAAAATCTTTTGTCTTGGATGTTGTAAACAAATTCACAAGCCCCTTGCAGAAAATGACTGTGGCTTAGTTGCGTTAACCCTTTGGCTGCTGGAGTGCCGTGTGTCAACCCCGTGACTATATAGCCAACATTGTACATGTGTCCTAAATGCATACTTGCCAACTCTCCCGGAATGTCCGGGAGACTCCCGCGTTTCGGGTGGGACTCCCGGGAGAGTGTGGCAATCTCCCGCATCTGCCCGAATTAGGGCTAAAGAACATCTGGCCCTGCCCCCGCTGTCAAATGACGCGATTTGCGTCATTACATCGCGGGGGGGGGCAAAAATGGCGCGATTTCGTAGCCCCGCCCCCCACCTGCAACAGAGAGTCTCCCGGATACCAACTGAAAAAAGTTGGTAAGTATGGCTAAATGTTGTCCCCCCCTAAAGTCCCCCATTTAGTCTTTATATGGTGGCGGGGGGGGGGGGCTGTCTCGGGGCGTAATGTTGCTCGATCTTATGTTGCGGACAATCGACCAATGGGCACACAGATAGAATTGCAGGTAATGGTCATGTGACCTAAATGAGAAACTAGAAATATTATTTAATGGTTACATGTATCAAATTCAATCTATGGAGTGAAACGTGTGTTGTTATCGCACAGGAGGGACCCTGGATCCATCATGGCGGTGATGTTGGTCTTTCTTGTGAAAGTTAGTGTTGGTTTATAGAGATTACAATTCTCACATTCTTATTGTAGGGAATAACAGCATTAGACATTCACAGATCACAGACTTGGATCTCTGCCCAGACCACCCCGGGATCAGTAATATCAGACTTGCAAGGAGCTCTGAAAACATAATTAACACCTTTCATTATGCCAAACTGAATGAATGCACCTTCTCACCACAGCTGTGGGTTCACGTAAGATTTGTCTTTACGTCCTAAGCACCCTGTAATCTTTTGTTTCTACTACAGGGACACAATACCTCTCAATCGTCAATCACACGGTTTATATATTAAGCTATATTGTATAATTATTGCCTCAGAGACTATTTAGGGGCAAATGCAGGATTTTGGGGGAAGCAAATTCTAAATATAAAGATACAAAGCGGGCCTCATTCATCAAGAAACGTAAAATAAACGTAATGTACAATGACACATAAGCTACAATCCTGACACATAAGATACAATCCTGACACAGAGGATACAATCCTGACACATAGGATACAGTCCTAGCACATAAGATACAATCCTGACACATAAGATACAATCCTGACACAGAGGATACAATCCTGATACATAGGACACAATCCTGACACATAAGATACAATCCTGACACATAAGATACAATCCTGATACATAGGACACAATCCTGACACATAAGATACAATCCTGACACATAGGATACAATCCTGACACATTAGATACAATCCTGACACATAAGATACAATCCTGACACATAGGACACAATCCTGACACATAAGATACAATCCTGACACATAAGATACAATCCTGATACATAAGATACTAACCTGACACATAAGATACAATCCTGATACATAAGATACAATCCTGCTATGTGTTTATCCCCAGATCATTCTGACTTCTAATAACCACGCGTTTCAGTGGATAATGGAATTTGAAGAATCCCGACAATTGCTCTGTGATTACTACTCCCTGACTTGCTGTTAACGGTCACTTAAGTCAACGGCACTTAACTCTGTATCAGATACATTGCAGGAGAGTTCATCAAGCACAAAAGGAATCACGTGCAACGAAAATAATACGTATTATAACTCAGTTACATTGTATCTCTTTAAATTACAACAGAGCTTTAATAGAGATAGCCTGCTAGTGCGACGTAGAAATGTTATCTTTTACTGAACCAGGCTTTTCATTACTGAGAGCTACAAGGTGGAGGAATGATCCTGATCATGTGACCCATCTAAGACGTGTTCCTCACCCGTCTAAGATGTGTTCCTCGCCCGTCTAAGACGTGTTCCTCGCCCGTCAAAGACGTGTTCCTCACTCGTCTAAGACGTGTTCTTCACCTGTCTAAGACGTGTTCCTCACCTGTTTCTGCGCACAAGTCAGATCTAAGTTCTCTCTACCAGTCCAACCATCTCATTGCACCAAGTACTTTTGTTTAAAAAGAATCTTTTCGCCTGGGGAATACTGCCTTGTGGGAAATTAATATAAAAAAATAGAAAATAATGAGTAGTGAAGGAACAAATGCATTTGTGTGATTCATATGTTCAATCTCTTAATCACTTAGGGCCTGATTCACTAAGGAATGCAAAATGAATGCAATTCCCGCAACAAGAAGAGTATCTCAAGAAACGTTAGTTGAATACAGGTGTAAGTACGCTCTCCCTATTCGGCACTTGCCGTATGAGGACAGACATACTGCAGGATAAGCACAGTGCATATGTATATATAAAATGCTATCGGAATGCACATATTAAAAAAAATATACTAAAAGCAATAACACCTGTTAATAACACAGTTTTTAATGAAAAAAAACAATAGTTTTTGTTTGGTTTTTTTCACATGAAATACAGTTTTTAGGATGTTATTAATGTCTACTGAACATAAAATGCATTTTTAAAGTTGGTCCTAATTGCAAACACATGTTCTAGCTGCATACACAGCCGTCATTACTGTCACTCTGCACTTACACCTGATCTGTAGCTGGAGCAAGTAATACGACTGAAAATCACGTATCTGAGAGATCCCCGAAGCTTGAATCGGACGCTGCTGCGTGCGCTCCAGCTTGGAGCGCCCTTACTGTATAATGACTGCGTGCATACGCCCATTCCTCGCCCCATTCCACTCATAGGCTGTCAGAAGGGTCTTTTGCATTCGAAGACGAATTGGATGCCCTTGTGTTTACTGACGTATGGTCCTTTTCTGGGCAGGCACAGAGCATTTAACGCGAAATACGGAACGTATCAGCATTTTCGTTCCTTAACAAATCAGGCCCAATGTGTTCTGTGCCCAAATCTGCACACTGGGGATGAATTAGAGGTGGACAGACGCAAAAAAGACCTACATAGGAAACAGCACATTTACTGGTATACGTTTAGTCAGATGCACGGTGGCTCAGTGGTTAGCACTTCTGCCTCACAGCACGGGGGTCATGAGTTCAATTCCCGTCCATGGCCTTATCTGTGTGGAGTTTGTATGTTCTCCCTGTGTTTGTGTGGGTTTCCTCCGGGTGCTCCGGTTTCCTCCCACACTCCAAAAACATACTGGTAGGTTAATTGGCTGCTATCAAAATTGACCCTAGTCTCTCTCTTTCTGTGTGTCTGTGTCTGTGTGTGTGTTAGGTAATTTAGACTGTAAGCTCCAATGGGGCAGGGACTGATGTGAGTGATTTCTCTGTACAGCGCTGCAGAATCAGTGGCGCTATATAAATTGATGATGATGATGATCCGTCCAGCTTCTGTGCCGGGCGGATATCACGCGTGCAAGTGTCACATTGGTCTCAGTGCACAATACAATCATGTAATGAAGCGTCACATGCACAGGAGATAATAAATGCGAAAGTCGAATTTTCAGTATGAATTGTAATTAAATAAAACACAAATACAGAAACAAAATTAAATTGAAATTAAATGTAAATAAAATCCAATAAAACCATTTCCCTCATTGTATAAAATGATACATAAATAGATCCATGGGGTAAATGTATTAAACAGCGCTCTTTGCAAATCGCCAATATTTGGTGATTTAACAACTTTGGGCAAAGTCTTAGGGGTATATTTACTAAACTGCGGGTATGAAAAAGTGGAGATGTTGCAACCAATCAGATTCTAGCTGTCATTCTGTAGAATGTACTAAATAAATGATAACTAGAATCTGATTGGTTGCTATAGGCAACATCTCCACTTTTTCAAACCCACTGTTTAGTAATAATATACGCCCGGGTCTCGCTAGGAGACCATATAAGGTTGGAAAGTTATGACATCTGAGCTCACCAATCAGAAAGTTATTTTCCATAGAAATATATAAGTGTATTACAGGCTGATATGTGTATTACCTATAATAAAATATACCTTTACTCCTGACAATTGAGAAATACAAACCTAAATAAAATTAGTCCTAAGAAGTAAAAATAAATGACCCATATTACAGTTTTTGTAGCTGTTCATGGTGTAGTGCATAAAATATTGTTCCCAAATGTGAGTTCTGTGCCAGGGGCCATGTAAAACATTAATATGACAGTTAATTTAGCAGCGAGCTCATTTGCATTCACAACAAACCTTATAATTAAACAAACAATTAGTGGTTGAAACGTGTCAAACCGCCCGAACGATACAGTTTGTAAACAGTCACAATGTAAATCCTTGAAACAACTGTTAGATAAAGTGCATGTATCGGGCTTCAGGGTTTCGACTCCAACAACCGGCTTAATGTAAATGTTATCCAGGAACTAATGTGGCAATGAATGGAAGTAAATGCATTATGTAACAGTTGTTTCTACAGTCTGTCTACGTCAGCTGGAATTACTGGGAAGGATTCTGTTGTATCTGCCTGGTATGAATGTGAATACGTTCTCAACAAAACTCAGTCTCTTGTCAGGAAATGCGATAGAAATTCAGATTGACATAAACTTATTGTTTTTATTAGAAGATTCATTTCTACAACCAAACTGCACTTTGCACTTTATAGCTGGTCCAAGCAGTAAAAATAATCTGTATTTACTTGTAGGAGTATAAACACAGGACTGGAAGAATCCCAGAAGACCATAGTGATAAGATACGATTATTTGTTATTGATTATTGGAAGCGTGTTATTGCTAGGTCCTTTAAACAACCTAGATGTGTCTGCTTGTCTCCTGCTTTCTAATTCTATTCACCAATAATGATAGCGGATTAAATAAATATATTAATATGTTATAATTAGAGAGATGCTCAGGCTCGGTTCCTCGGAAACCAAACACACCCGAACTTAGGGGATCCGAGAGCAGAGCCGGCTCGGTACTGTCGCTCGCCCTCGGAATCTAAAACGAGGCAAAACGTCATTGTGACGTTTCGGATCTCGCGAGTTTTGAATTCCTTTTTGAGATCCAACATAACGGTGGGTGGGAGGGAGGGCGGACCCCCATTTTTCTTTTCTGCCAATGCTGTGTGCCAATGTGTCCTAGATGTGCTAGGAGCTGCCGTGTGTTTGTGTCATTGCTCTGTCGCTTACCATCCAGCCAGGTCGCTGCAGTATTTGTCCGAAAGTGTATGAAAATAATATTGTGACCTGTGAGGTGGTCAAAACTGACTGCAAATGACTTGAAATTAGTGTTATTGAGGTTAATAATAATGTAGGAACAAAAAAGAGCAAAATTAAGTGATTTTAGCATATTTTAGGATTTTTTTCTAAAAACTCCAAAACCAAAACACACGAGGGCTGTTTTGCCAAAACCAAAACACAAAGCTTATCCAGATCCAAAACCAAAACCAGTATTCGGGGGTCAGTGAGCATCTCTAGTTATGATTGAACTTATGCAAATATGAGATTTGATTATATCGATGCCGTGACTTTTGGGGACAGAGGTCGCCTCACACCACATAACTGTCAATAACCTGCTAGGCCAGTGTTAGGTGGGGAACATTTGACAATTTTGGTCCTTGTGATTAATTAATGAAAAATGGATCTCACAGCAGCAGACTTGCTGTTACTCTAAGGTCCACATTAAAATGAATCTATAAGCACTGACAACGTAAGTGATTTAAAAAACGTATAAATATATTTTAAAAAAGGAAACAGGTGCAAATATATTAATGACTGGAAATGCATTTAGTAGGGTGGAGGAGAGTGTCAAGTGACCCGGGGGAAATCTATATTATTACATTATTTATTGTTTATTGATAAAGTGACAACACGCTCTGTAACGCTGTAACGGTGTCAGAATTGGTCGTTGGTCGTTATGACTGAGCAGCTTTGTTGTAGTCAAGAGCTCGAGATATAAATCAAATATCTAATGTAGTCCATGCAACGGCTCCTGTATTCAGAAGCGAAGGGGGCGCTTGGTCCGTAGAGAAAAGGCCGTTCAAGCTGGCTGCAAATGTATTATTTAAGGAAGTAATCAGCAGCTACTGAGGTCATAATAATGAATATATGGTTTAGACACCTGTATCAGATTGGTAAAGGTGTAATTTGTTGGCTATTGGTTGGTCATGAGACAAATCTCTATGGATGGCTGCGAGTTTAAAAAACGGATAAGGTCTTATAAAACACCAGGAGGTAAATGTATCAAGCTGAGAGTTTCAGATTCTAGCTATCATTTATTTAGTACATTCTACAAAATGATAGCTAGAATCTGATTGGTTGCTATAGGCAACATCTCCACTTTTCAAACCCACCGGAAAACTCTCAGCTTGATACATTTACCCTCAAAGCTGGGTACACATTATGCAATTATGGTGCAGATCACACGATAAATGACCAATTGATCTGATGTTGTAAAGAGTGTGTACACTCCCGTGATCATGTTTCATCGTACCAAAACTAATCGCATTTGTCTTTACAAGCTTCCTAAAAATCATGATCAACGATGGAGCAATGTCGGGCAAATGTGGCAGTGTGTACGCACTCGCCACCAGCAGCGTAGGCAGATATCTGTACAGTGTACAGAGTCAGGATCTCTTCAGCAGATGGATATGAGAGATGAAGATCACAGAAGAATCCTGTGAGCTATTTATTCCTTAAAAAAGTGGAGTGGGTGTTTTAGTTACTTGGGGGTTTTTTTGGCCGTAAGGACAAACAGGTGGAACAAACAAGCTCAGCACACCGACACGGCGCAAAAATGGTTAAGGACACATTTTTATTTTAATAAACAAGCCGATTCAGGGAAATCATACACATTACAATTCAGCTCTGGTTTC
Source organism: Mixophyes fleayi (assembly GCF_038048845.1). Lineage (NCBI taxonomy): Eukaryota > Metazoa > Chordata > Amphibia > Anura > Limnodynastidae > Mixophyes > Mixophyes fleayi. Next base: position 6,792,372 of record NC_134413.1, on the reverse strand, counting down.
ATTTGAATCACAAAAAGATAATTCTGATGTTATCGATCTAAGGTTCAATTTAATGTACATTTGTATTGTCCGAGCTGTACCGAAGGATGACAGCTGATGAAATAATGCCGCGGTTACTGAACTCAGCGATGTTATTACAGCAGCTCTTATGAAAAGAACCAGTGTAGGAGCACGCTGATTGACATCCATAGCAACATCTTATGTCTGTAACTGCAGTGCTTAGAGAAAACAAGTTGTTCTTCCCATAGTAGAATCTTAAATACATCTGCATGACGCATGTAAGGATTGTTGTACAAATCACATGACCCACTCGGGATTAACACTTTCCTGGTACCATTTGTGGTTTTTTATTTCTTTATTGATATAGCACCAGCATATTCCACAGTGTTGTACAATCAGAAACATTTATTATTATCACTTACCAGTATGTCTTTGGACCGTAGATGGAACACACAATAGAAGGCCATGCAAACACAGGGAGAACATACAGACTTCAGATCAACCAAACAATTTGCGCTATATTTGATTAGGTTCGTCTGCTTTAACCATAGGACGAGACGGTTCTCCCAACAATGGAAACGGTTCGCGCCAGTGTCGAACACATTGTAAAATAATAAAGTTAAAGCCCGAGCAAGGATCATTTTATAGTTACATGAACATTTTTAATGCAAAGGGTAACTCTTTGAACACTAACCTTGAACGGCGAACGAGAAGTGCAAATTTTGAACACAAGCCACAAATTTTGCATACTTGTCAACTCTCCCGGAATGTCTGGGAGGCTCCTGAAATTCGGATCGGTCTCACGGACTCCCGGGAGAGCTGGCAAATCTCCCGCATCCCGCTACTGCCACCACTAAATGATGCGATACGCGGTGCATCGCGTCATTTTGGCTCCGCCCCCGCACAAAAACGACAGTCCCGCCCCTCTCCTGGAAAGAGCTTTGCGAAAGTAGGTAAGTATGAAATTTTGAACGGCAAAATTGAATCGTCTTATATTGAAGAGGGACGTCTTTGAGACCCTCCAAAATTGTTGGTGATGGTCACTAACCAGGGAAGACACAGATAACCTACTGATAAAGTGAAGCAGGAAAAACAGTTGTATTCAGTGCTTAACAAGCAGCCCCAACTTTACTTGTGCCCAAGGCTTCTGCCTCTCCTGCCTACTCCCTGGCTATATATATTACAATCGCAAGGGATTAAGTTATCCTAGTTTTGAATCTATAAATCCTCGGTCTTTGTATATAAATCTGAGTGAACAAGTTTTCTCTGGAGCTCACAATCTCAATGATATTGTTTATATGGTATGCTGCTGTCAAGCATTACATCACTGAGTACATGATTATTGTGTCTATTTGGGGATCATAAATAAATGGTATTTTACTATTTGTATGTGTTTTGCTGATTTTCTCTAGGGCCATGGTTGTGAATCGCTCTTTCTTATTACAAGTACTGATAACATTTCCAATGTTCACAGACAATCTTTGCACTAAAAAAAACCCATGTATTTCTATTTAATATGCAGAAATAAGATCAGTTTATCACGGCTGCAGACAATGGGAGCGGTGGGTGAGGATTCCATGTATAACTGGAATATCGTATCCTCCACATAGGCAAACCGAGGGGGGGGGGGGGTTTGCTAGTGCCTGGAAACCCACCTCCAAGCCTGGGGCACTGTATAATTGAGGTGGCTGGACCCCGCCCCCCGCTTCACACGGCTCTAGTTGAAAAGAGAGAGCTGTGTGCACCTAACAGTAGTCCACGCAGCATTGCCCATGTATATTATGGGGATAGGGAGAGTTGGAGAGCAGCCAAGCACTGTCTAATATTATAGCCACGCCCCATGCATGCTGGTCACGCCCACTGGCATGTCCCCTGCTCCAGCAGCTGTAATTATCATGCCATCCCGCCCTTGTCTTTATTTACTATAATCAGCTCTCAAATGTCTAACTTACCGCTCAATATCTTCTTTTGTGATCAATATTTCACCAACCTTTAGGGTAATCAATGAACATAAATCTTCAATGGGGGGGGGAGCAGATGAGATTTAAATTGATTCGATTTCTGGCGTCTGTTTGTGCAGCTCCTTATGTCGTACTATAGTCTTTAGTCTTTAACCCTTTCCAGTGGCGGGTCCAAGGGGGGGGGGGGGGGGCGATCGGGGCGATCGCCCCCCCTAGAAGGGGCTTGCTGCCAGCGGCTGCACATTATGTGCAGGTCCGTTCAGCAGTGACAGGCAGGGCCAGCGTGCTGCCCGGCCGCTCTGATTGTGTTTTAAACACAATCAGAGCATCCGGGCAGCACACTGTCCCTGCCTGTCACTGCTGAACGGACCTGCACATAGTACATACAAGATGCCCTGAGCTTGAATCGGGAAAAAACTTTTAGATACATTGTACTTTTGGGGGCATATTGGGAGAAATATATTTTTTACTAACTTGGATACTACAGGACCACGGGCCCTCACTCCCTTATTGAAATCTGCAGACATCGCTTCCCATGCAGTGCATTCTATACTGGAGGCTGAACAGGTGCGGTATAATGGCCGGGAAAATATTTGGATGACACCGGTGACACCGTGGATCTGATCCATCTTCAAATGCAATGTGAATGCAACTTGCATTAAAAAAAAATAAAAAGCATGAACACCCCTATTCAAATACAAGTGGATCTCAACATAAGTCTCCATTTGAAACTGGGTATAAGTAGACTGTGGCTATACGGTACTGACATATGTAGGCAGAACAGACTACAGGACGCGCACATGCATATGTGCAATATAATGTCCGATCAGAACGCATGGCAAAAAAATAAATAGAAAAAAAATGTTTTTTAAAATATTTTTTTAACAAGAAATACATAAATCAGGACGTTCTTAATTTGAACTGTACATAAAATGCATTTTTATAGTTTCTCTTGCTTGAAAACACATGTTCTGGCATACATCCGTGTAGTCATTCGGCACTTACACCTGACCTGTATCTCGTGCAAGAGATACGGCTTAAAATCACGTACATACAAGATGCGCTGAGCTTGAATCGGGCAAATCTGTGTAGGCCCGTCCTCGGCACACCCTTATTGAACATTCCCTGCATTAGTCCGCCCCTTCCCGCCCCCATTCTGTCCTTCAAATCGCAGGGAGTCCTAAGTGTCATGTGCGTTCGGACATGAAATATATGCAATTGTGTTCAGTGGCGTAAGTCTCGGCCTGACGCATTTCACACAAGTTACTGATGAGGATTGTCTTCCTGCTGCTCCAGCCTGTACATTATAGGGCGGAGGGGGTACTTATTAAGTCTGTCCTCTCTGTACTCTGCTCGTGACGTCCCAGCCATCTCCATGACGATCTGGGCGTCACTTCCGGTTCCTGCATCCCGGTTGCCTGTGCAACAACCGGGACGCATCAGGCTCCCTACCGCCGCGCGCGGCCAGCTGTTAAACAGCCGGGCGCGCGCACAGGGCTGTCCAAGTTCAGCCTATTAAGGCTGTTTAGGTTGCAGCTGGGCACTCTGCTTTTCATTGGCAGCAGTGTCAGTAATTTATTATTCCCAGCCTGGGAGCAATTGCAGGGCTCTGTTCTGGTTGGTCCTTGTCACTATTTAAGGCATTGAGGACTGAGCCTCACTGCCGGTTATAGCGTTCTGTTCTCAGTATTGCTGCCTGCTTCTGTGCTGTGTTGGTGTTAAACCTGCTTTCTCCGTGTATGTCCTCTACCTGTTCCTGGATTCTGAACTATTGCCTGTGACCCTGACCTCTTGTCTATACCCGGACTCTGATCCATTGCCTGTGACCCTGACCTCTTGTCTATACCCGGAATCTGAGCCATTGCCTGTGACGCTGATCTTCTGCCTGTACTCAGACTTTGAACCATTGTTTGTGACCCTGACCCTGCTGGTATCTGACATCTCCTCTGGTGCTCTGTCCAGGCCACAGATCTCTGGCCTGTCTCCACTCCGTGTATTACCTCCTTTACCTGTGCGATTCCGTGTGAGCATAAACTTGTACTACACTGAACATAAGTCCTGGGGGCATCTGAGTACCTGTGAGCATCACCAGTCTCTACGGGAAAGGCGATTGCTAAAAGTGAAGACCTCTTCTAATAAAGTTCTATAAGTTTATGCCGCACTGGTTGCCATAACACTAACAGGAGAAAAAGGAGAGCTGACGGAAGAAAAAGGAGAGCTGACGGGTGAAAATTGGTTTGGTTATTAGATAGCATTTTATCTTCTATGAATAAGCAACACTTTGTGATTCACGTATACTTGCTATTTACAGTGAAACAATTTAACTGCAAGTAATTGTCTGTTGCAGACTAGGTTTTGTTCTGAGATCCAGCCTTTGACACTATATACAGCTGTAACCCAGGAGGCCCCATCTGCACATTTAGAAATGTTGCCCTTGAAGCTTTAGTTACGCTACTAAATTTAGTGCTCTGTGCAAATGTATTTTAATCTCAAACTCATCAGATACTAAATGTGTATAAAGAAGTCTGAATTCTAGATTTAAAAAATAAACTCTTGATCTACATATATTTGCATACTGCACACGCTAAACGCTTCCATCAATGCTATATTTATTTTAATTGGAAAGTAACAGCAGATTCAGCTATTTGGCTTCTTTGATGAGTAACAGATGTTGTTACATATTTGGAAACAGTTACCTCCTAAATCACCTGATAGTCTTGTTCAGCAGCAGTTGTACTAAGTGATCCTGTCACATGCAAAGTAACATGGTCTGCTGTAAAAACATCTCACAGATATCCCTTATTTGGGAGGCAAAGATCCTTTTTTCGACAAACATTATGATGGGTCATTTACAAAACTGCATAAACTGTGTCGCCATTGCGCAAACGTCATCTTGTGACTTTATGTGGCTGTTTTTTTCATAAATATACCAAGGGCGGAACGCAGCAGAGCCATTGCAAAATTTGGGAGAGGGCCCAGTGATTTCTTCTACCCTCCGAGTGCTGGGGCCAATGCATGACCAGTGAAGCCCCAAATGGGAGACGACCCCTCAGCCACACCCCTGCAGTTCCGCCACTGAACGCACCTGTCTAGGTGACTCTGTACATGTCCTAGCGAGATGGATGCTGAATTCGGGATAGGCTAAAAATTTTAAAAAAAGCACCTCACTCAAAACTAAACAGCAGTGAGGAACTGTTGCTGAAACAAGCAAAACAAGGTGTTTGAGATTAAAAAGTTAAACAAGACCACAAAATAATATTACTGTATGGTTAAACTAATTATTATTTTCCTGTTTGTTAATGAACATGGAGTTTACCTACAAATAGTTTGTTTCAATTAATTGCGGCTATCTTTGTTTGGAAGAGATAAGTAATAATTCTAATACTGTGTATGTCGGGATTCAGCACCAAGAAGTTGGACAGCTGCCTCCAACAAGACACAAATAGGGTTATTTTCGAACCGTCAAATCTAAGCAAACGGGCTTGTCCGTAAAATCATTCTGCACCTAGTTTTGACGCTCCAGAAAATGTGCCTGGTGGAAACATCAAATCAAGATCCGAACCTATTAACAGTATTCGACCAACTGTTTTACATTTCTCTTATAAAATACTGCTGGGATTAGCCTCATTTTTCGTCTTAAATTAGTCACGTGCGCGTGAACATCAAGATTGTCTTTATAATATTTGTCTCTTTGTGGCTTTGAAGATTTTTATTACACTCACATGCCTAATTCTCACTTAATAAGCAATGCCTCCAATCAACTTAACTCCTCATCATCGAACTTTTGCGCACTTTGTGCTACTGATAAGTTGCCTTATAGATCTATATACTTCCCTTTAAAACTAGGCAATATTGCACATATGTAGTCACCTGACGCCATAAAAGAGCATTTGCGTTGCGATTTCGTAAATTACCCAAAGTGTCTTACGTGTAGAAATGAACATGGAATTCATCAATATTTTGAAATGTGTTGGGAGTTTTTGCTTTGTTTCCAATTGAAGCTACTCACTGTCACCTCCAAAACCCTCACCATCTGCTCCTCCTCAAACATCTCTGACCTTATCACGAGATACTTCATCTCAAGTGCCTCTGAATTCCTTCTCACCTCCCGTCTGATCACCAACTATCACTCCTGCATCCAAAACTTCTCCCGTGCTGCTCCTAGCTTATGGAATTCCCTACCCCGAATAAGCAGACTCTCACCCAACCTTCAGTCTTTCAAGTGTCCTTCCAAATCCACATCTTCATTATAGCCCATCTTAACCCCACCAGACACTATTCATTGGGCACTGCATGCTCCATGTTTTTTAATTTGCACATCATTTTAGTACTAGTTGAGGCAGAAGCATAGAAATTGGAGGTACAGGCTGTATGATGACAACATGACCCAGAAGTGAGGCCTTCCCCCCCCGGCTACCTCTCCCCCTCTCCTAAGTAGCACAAGTGAATGCTGCGGGGCCAGTGATTAATTGTTTTGCCCCTGTGTTGGAGGGTCTATGTAGGGACATCTCCATCATACAATATGCCATCCTAGACAAAGTTATCTAGGAGAAAAGAACTGAAGGATGGGTAGGAGGTTTAACATAACTGCAAAACTTCATTGCACCTCTGGCATATGACACAGTGAGGAACATTTATAAAAACTGGTGCACAGGTAGCTTAAAAAAAGGTGCTGTAATCCGTACAGTAGCAACCAATCTAACATTTTCCTTTTCCTTTTGTAAACTGTGCTGTAAATATTACATAATACCCATATGTTACACGATCTTACCTTGGGTAACTGTTTTTATGAATGTCGCTCAGCATTTATAATTTATGATCGGGACATCTTATACAAATATGGATCTTTGCAGAAAAAACATCACTCCCCTCTATAAAATATAAATCTATATTATAATGTAACCCACAAAGCAGATTGTTCCTTTAACCTCGGCCCACATTTTCCCTGAAACCAAACGATGACTGATTAGTAAAACCATAGCGGGAGATTAGCATTTATATAAATATCATATGATTCATTCTTTATCTTTGCTGGAGAATTTATTTTCTTTTTCTCATCACCATGACTATGACACGTTAGACGATGCTAATTATTGAGTGTTCATCGGTTATTTATAGGGGGCTAGACGTATTCCGTAGTTAAATAGAAAGATGAAAAATGATGGCGTAGATTATGGGCATAGATATGACATGGGAAAGAAATTAAAGTTAATTTATAATTAGAAACTGGCACAAATGGTAGAGGGCCCTACATGTAAGTGCTTACTATCTACAGAGATAGACAATATATATATATATATATATATATATATATATATATATATATATATATATATATATATATTAACTGTAGGGGATAAATGTATCAAACTGCGAGTTTTTGGCGGGTTTGAAAAGTGGAGATGTTGCCTATAGCAACCAATCAAATTCTAATTATCATTTATTTGGAACATTCTATAAAATGACAGCTAGAATCTGATTGGTTGCTATAGGCAACATCTCCACTTTTCAAACCCACCGGAAACTCGCAGCTTGATACATTTACTCCCTAGGTCTCTGAAACAAACTAATTTACAAAAATTAAGTCACGGATTTGATGTATTCCATTCTCCTTACAAAGTACAAGAGAAAGATCTTGGATCTCAGATGATATGCATTGAATTTGTAGTAATGGGGATGGAAATTTAATAAGGTTTTGCATGGGAGTAAATTTGTCCTATATTGTTTCGGAGAAAACCATTGGTGAATATTGTTTAGTAGGGGTCGGGGTATGATAGGTAATATCCCAGAATCCTCTCTGGTTGAGTTTCTTGTTCCAATTTAAACCATTTTTAAAGACTGTTTGGCACACATATAAATTTGGTGTAAGATAACTGCTTTGTGTCCTGGAGCTTTTGTGTGATAGACTTGTCCACTCCTGGGGTCACAGAATCATTATGGCCTATCACACATATTTCGTATGGGGCACATTTGTTTAATGTTTGCCAAGCTGTTTGCTTGGGGGAATATTACATTATTTAGAGATATAGACAAACATATCAATGATACTTGATGAAATAATTAGCAGAGGTCAAGGGGTCTGAGTACAAGGTCATCACAGCAGACAGGAAAGCTCGCTTGGTCATTGGTCAGAAATTAGAGCAAAGATTTGTTTCTTTGCCGCGTTTAGGAATAATAATGATAATTGTTTCTGCTATTCCTTTAGGAAATAAATAATATGGGTTAGAGCAATTACTAAATAAGTCTAACAAATGACCACTGAATGAGTTTTTAAAAGCATTATAATTATGGTTAATAAATCCATCTGGCCTAGGGGCCTTGTCTAGTTTGAGGTTATTAATAACTTTAAATAGCTCTGACTTAGTCCATAAATCGTCTAGGGATGCATTATCTGCTTTTGAAATTGATGGAAGATTTATTGTTCTAAGAAGATTGTTTATCTGGAGTTCAGTTGCTATTACCGTGTGGGGATCATCCTTATCCTTATATAGGGTAGGGTAGTAATCTGCAAATGTATCAGCGTTATATTTGGGGTGTGGTTGGTTTGTGTGGTCTATTGTAAGAGGGATGTTTTGTTTGATTCTCTGTTGTGTTAATTTATAACAGTTTATCAGCAAATGTGTTAAAGTGCAAATGTAAATTGTTAATCTAACAGACGATTGAGTTTGTTTCCAAGAACTGTAAGAAGTTTTATTTTTTTCTATATTAAGCTGAGAAGCTAATTGTACGATGCGACCCTTTCACAGCTCCGTGGGTGCACTAATTAGTGTGTTGTTTAGTTAAAACATTGGAATACATTGTTGCAGTTTTATCCTTGTTTCAGCAGAGTATAGTTCTGAAGTTTCCAATCAAGAAGATGTCCATTTAATGCCTTGGTCAGACCAGGTGGTATCGTAGATGGGGGCCGGAATGAGATCTTTTTTGGAGTATTTTAGTTGAGATGGGAAAAAATATGTTACGATAGGTGGGGTGTTGAGTTTTCAGAAATATTGTGGGAATCATATGGTTTAATGAAATTGGAAAATGGCACAACTCAAAAGGATGTTTTGTTTCTGAGAGTTCTGCAATAAGAACTTTGTTTTCGAAAATTCTGAACAGCCAGCGACCATGTGAAAGCGGGTACCTAGGAAAGTTTGTAGATGTGGTTGGGCAGGAAATAGGAAGCTGATCGAGGGACCGAATACGGCTCCTCATCAATATGGATTCCAGAGGTGTAACTGGACATTTTGCGCCCTATAGCAAATTGTTGTAAGGTCCCCTATGAACTGCCCAACAGTGAACAATTACATATACACATTGGATTTTGGTAAGAGAGGCACCCCGTCCCTCAGCTGTGGGACCCCACCCCCGCGACTATAATAGTTACCCTGCCCTAATATAAAATATAAAATTTTTATAGCACTACCTGACTGACAATATATAACGATAAGATCTTAATGTTCACCGACACCAAGGACTTTGAAAAACAGCTGTGAGATTTTAGGGTGGGGGGGAGGGGGATATGTTTGTTACCTTTCAATTATTTAGTTATTAACAAAGACAGATACAGAAGTCATCGTTGTTTATTTCTCCTTCATCGTTCAAACAGCTTGTCCCAGGGACGGTTATTTCTATGGTGAAAATTCAATTAAAATAGAAACGGGTCTGATGAATTCTAGTGTAGGTCTGCTGGTATCTACTATACAGAACACTGCGGGATACGGCCAATATCTATGGGAAATACACATTCACAAAAGAACACACAGAAACAAAAACGAAAAAATTCAATGAATGTTATCTGTTACTATATAAGCATTAATAACAAAACACATTTATTAGAATGATCTTAATATCTACAGAACATGAAGTACATTTTTACAGTTGCTCTGGATTGCAAACACATGTTAGAGCATGCAGACAAGACTGTCAATACTACTGATCAGGACTAGACCAGACCTGTAGCTGGAGCAAGAGATACGGCAGAAAAACAAGTATTTTTGAGAAGCCCCGAGCTGAATTTGGATGTGGTTGCGTGCACTCGTGTTTGGAACGCCCCTAATGTACAATAACTACGGGCGAATGCTCCTTTCCCGCTCCGTTCACTCCCAAAAATTGTAGACTGTAATTGGGCTTGAAGATGCATTGACCGTTATTGCGTGTAGTTACATATGTCACGGTTCTGGGCAAAGTGATTTTGCAGTATGTGCTGGGTATATGGGGAACCAATGACCCAATTATTCCAACATACAGAAAACACTTCTTGTCATACAGCTACTTAACATGAATAAATGCCTGTTCAAATGACGTAATCACAGCATGGAATCGCTTGCATATGTATTTGTAAATGTTAAACTATCTCTTTGCAATTTAGAAGTAATAGCCCTTTAAAAGAATACGAGGAGTCAGAACATATTTTATTGTATATATTTTATTTATTATTATTATCTTTTATTTATAAATCACCGCAAAGGGTCCACAGCGCCGCACAGAAGGGGATGAATAGAATACACAATTTATACATTGCACAAACAGCTATGAATAATACATAACACAGAACAGAGTCACAAAATATACACACACAGCTGTCATTTATCAGACCTTTATCTCGCCAGGATTCCAGGGATGAAACACTGATATCATGATATGAATTGTACGAGCTGTTAGAATGTAACAGACAAAAAACTGCAGACCTTGGTATGCGTCGGGTGTACATCAGGACATGAGCTCAAGAGAAGTTTGCTAACATTTGTTTTATTAACAAACTTGCATTCGCTATTAGGTTTGATTTACATTTAAAAAAAAGCCCAAAAACTTCTAAAGCAAGACAAAATATTCCTTTTCGTGTTCGAATTACTGTAGCAAATAAATTGAGAGTTGAATTCGCAGTGGGCCAATCAGAAATGATTACCTAGAGCCGGGGCCGTTATTAAAGTAATTTCATCGTTTTCCAATAACCATTTTCTATGCCATTTGTGTGGTTCCAAAGCACAAACAATTTATTTAGCAAAAGCAAATAGAATAACAGTTCAATAAATAAGTACAGCCGATATATACGCTGCGCGGTGCTGCGCTCTGCTGGATCCAGCTATACAGTCCTTCAGTCCTGAAGACTGGGGTCTGAGTGACTGCAAGCTGATTCCAGGGAGCAATATATATACATTTGGTGTTACAGTAAATACAATACAGATGACTTGACATGTTTCCATAGGTTCAGACATCAGGAAGGTCCAGTGTAATGCAGTCCATAGGTCAGTTCAAACGACACCCTCCAAAGGTGGGGGTTAACTTTCCAAGGGTGGGGGTCAGCTCTCCAGAAGATACATACTTAATATTCCCACCAAGAACTAGTTTAAACTGGTGTATTAGCATTACACAGACAATATCACTCTAATCATTTATTCCCTATCATCCATAACTAGCATACGCAATGTGCAATCCTTTTGGAGAATGAACCGGACGTCTGTGGATAAATAGGGGATTAGAATGATACCAGACATGATATGTTTCCTGTGACCTGAACTTTAGATCTCACTAACATGTACATATAACCTTATAATATTTAACTATAAACCAAATAACATCTGCTCATAAACAACTGTGGATTGGAACTATTATAAATATGAACTATATATAAGTGAAGGTGTGTTAGTGTATGCGTGCGTTATTTATCGTGCGATTGCGTCATGACACATGGCGTACTGATTGCAATCGCACGGTAAAACAATATTAATCAATATACTTTCTTTCATCCAATTATTTGACTTTGACACCGTTATCATCAGTGTCTTTGCAAGTGCGCAAACAGGACTCTGCGTTTGCACGCCCCTTCCCTCCCCCGACTTTCAACACGTAAGCAGGAGCACATACCAAACATTGCATATGGACGTTTTTTTGTGGGCATGCGCAGTACAAATTTGCTAATTTTACGCTAAGCAAACGGACTCAAGTCTGTCCACTTGCCCACTAGCCCACTTTCTGCTCTTTCAAACTGACCCCAGAAAATCAATCTACACCCAGGGCTAGATTTACTAAGCTGCGGGTTTGAAAAAGTTGAGATGTTGCCTATAGCAGCCAATCAGATTCTAGCTGTCATTTTGTAGAAAGTACTAAATAAATGAAAGCTAGAATCTAATTGGTTGCTATAGGCAACATCCCCACTGTTTCAAACCCGCAGCTTAGTAAATCTAGCCCCCAGTCTTTAGAGTTTTTCGAATCAACCTAAAAAAGAGTGACATGTTACTTCAGTGTCGATTATTGCCCTAAAAGCTAAAATTTATCTCCTAAAATACTTCTTAATTTATGTCTTAACTTAATCATGAGTGGCCATCAGTACTGTCTATATTACATGTAGCACTTTTGTATATTCCAAGGTTATACTACAGCAGTCGCTGTAAAACGTAATTTCAGAGTTGATGGAAAAATCAAGTACTGTCTATAAGCGATGCCTACACTTTAAATGGTACGGTACTTTAATCCTCCTTATCTGTGTGGAGTTTGTATGTTCTCCCCGGGTTTCCTCCGGGTGCTCCGGTTTCCTCCCACACTCCAAAAACATACTGGTAGGTTAATTGGCTGCTATCAAAATTGACCCTAGTCTCTCCCTGTCTGTCTCCCTCCCTGTCTGTTTGTCTCCCTCTCTGTCTGTCTTTGTCTGTGTGTGTCTACATTAGGGAATTTAGACTGTAAGCTCCAATGGGGCAGGGACTGATGTGAATGAGTTCTCTGTACAGCGCTGCGGAATTAGTGGCGCTATATAAATAAATGATGATGATGATGATGATAAATCCTCATAGTGGGTCATTCCTTTGTGAATCGGGCTCTGTGAAAACCATATGTGTGACTGATGCTGGATATTAAATATTACTGAGCAATAACATATTTAAATTATGCGCGATCTTGTAAACCTGAACACATTATCTAGTTAATGTATACGGTGTCAAGACGATTTTACTCAGCATCTAAACCGAAGAGATGTTTAGACATCCCATAAACATGGATATCAGTTATAATTTTTATGCAGAAAGTGATAGGGTCAACCTCCGGTAATCTCCATTATTTCACAAAAGTCTTGAAGTAACAAAACGCGGCACTTTGTCACAGTTTTCCCCTCCCGTTAAGTCCGTACGCCATAGTCTGGATTTAATGGTGAATTAACACAAAGGCGATTAATTTATAATAATAGAACCTACTGGCAGAAATAACTTCTCTTGTTGGAGAGGAAATCTGAATTGACAGCAAGTTGCTGATGAAGTTTATCGCTGGGAAAGCAAAGGGTCCCGGGCTTTGTTTTATGGAAAGCGTTATATAAACACTCGTCTGGAGAATTATGTCTTTGTGGTTCTTCATGTTTTGTCATCTGGGATCAGAGTCATGCAACTTCTGTTTCTAAATGTTTCTGTGACCTCCTTTCTCTTCCCCATTCGTACAGTGGGATCAGTAACCAAAGCACCCATCACTTTGCAGATCAGCCAGGATCTTATGTAGGTGTTTCTGAGAACGAACGCAGATGGCTCAGTCGGAGGAGGAGGTTGCTAAGCTGTGATTCATGAGCTCAGTTGTTATGTTTTTTAAAATGTATTTATCTAAGTTGCCAACATGCCCGATAATGTTGGCTCCAAAGGCAGCAATTCAGCTTCAGAAAAAGAAAACGTTTTATTATTTGTGGATTGACGAAAAGTTTAAGCTCTGGACCTTCCTTAGGAAGCGTAACGCAAAACATTGTGGTTTTGCGTCGTGCGCCTCTGTTGTCCATTGGGCGCACATCAAAGGGCGCCGCCTTCTGTCTGCACTCTGACTCTGCAAACATTTCTAATGTCCTAGAAATGTTTTGCTCCCTGAAGGCCTAGACTTTTGCTGGATCTGTTCAGTAGAGAAATGCTTTGAGGATGCACTCGTTACCTGTAATAAAACTCACCTACTGCAGCACGGTGGCTCAGTGGTCAGCATTTCTGCCTCACAGCGCTAGGGTCCTGGGTTTGATTCCGGACCATGGCCTTATCTGTGTGGAGTTTGCTTGTGCTTAACCCTAGTCTGTGTGTGTGTGTGTGTGTGTGTGTGTGTGTGTGTGTGTGTGTGTGTTAGGGAATTTAGACTGTAAGCTCCAATGGGGCAGGGACTGATGTGGATGAGTTCTCTGTACAGCGCTGCAGAATTGCTGGCGCTATATAAATAAATGATGATGATGATTAACTAGTGCTAGAAAGCTGGGGCTGTTTTCCAGTATAACAGGGAGATCATATGCAACACAGGACTGGTGCTTCAATGGGTTTCAGAAAAAAACCACATTGAGGTTACCAGCCCTGTACTGAAAAGATTGGACTGTGAGGGGTGGGGTAATTAACAAAATTGTGACCTCTTCAGTGGAAACTTTGCCCCTTTCTCTCTCTGTGGTCCCAGTGTAATGGACAGGGGTCCCTAACGTAATCTTTTTTTTTTTTTATCATTCGTTTTTTTTTCTACCCTCACACTGAGACCCAGAGACCTGACGACCTGAACATTTTTTTTTTCCTACAACGAGTTCATGGAGAATAACTTATTCTAACTTTGAGTAGCTGCCAAAATGTTACTTTAGCCCAGTGTGTTGTGAAATTAATGTATTCAGCTAGCGCCAAACAGTGAAATGAACATATCATTAGAGCAAACATGATATATATGGTGCACTACACAATACAAAATTAGTTTGTTCATTCTTGAAGGTGCTGATGACATTTTACATCATGTTATTAATGCAAAAATGTCTTTGCTAACCTGACGCGATTTGGTGAAAAAAAAAAAATGTAGTTATTGCAGGATAGAGGAGAATATTTAGAGGGAAAGTGGAGGTATTGCCCAGACCAGCCACAGTGTACAGTGTAAAAAGACCCCAAACAAGCATTACATCACTGGAGGCGGGGCCAAAACTACGCGAATCGCGAAGCCCGCCCCTTCCTTCCGTCCGTACATTCCGGCTCTAATGTTATTGAAGTTGGCCGATGGGCCAGATGCGGGAGAATCACCAGGTCTCCCGGGAGTCCATGAGACTGACCCGAATTTCGGGAGTCTCCTGGACATTCCGGGAGAGTTGGCAAGTATGGTCTAAACGCTGTGGCCCTGCATCCCTCTGCGATGCGGAGGCTCATATATTAATTTTTTTCCAGGCCCCCGCAGTTTCTGATGGCAGCCCTGGTAGGACCACCAAAGACAGCAACAGGAGTGAGCAGGGTGAAGTATAGAACAGAAGGGGTTATATGCCAGTAATTTACTCCATAACGGGCCTGCTGGACCATATAAAGGGCATAAGAAGACCCACCGCTAGGAATGGGCCGAGCTATCCCAAGTTTCTGGAGAAGTTAACCCCTTCCTCACCTATGACAGACTCTCACCCTGCCACAAACTGCCCTAAAAAAAAAGCAAAAATAAAAAAACAAATACGTCCTGTGCAATCTCCCCAGTCTCATCATTTCAGCTTGTACTGTACACTATGTCTTTTCCTTCCTCTTCAATTACTTTAATAACTTGTGATTCTTCTTATCTAAACCACAGCAATGAACGTACTCTGTGCCGCCAGTTCTACAACAGCGCTGACGCTGCTGCTTTTGGTGTTTATGTTGATGCCGCGATTATTATTGTACTTCAGCTTAGTGATTATTCGCTGCAGACTAGGCCGTGACCAGAATCCTTACAGGTTGCCATGGCAGCCAGGATAATGTACAGGGCTCCGCAGTACATCTCCCTTAAGCCACTCACATCAGCTAGTCAGGCAGAACGTATGAGATGTTGGCTGTTCCATGTGTTTAGATTTTTGATGCATCGCCCGCAGCGGACATTTTGTTTGGCTGTATACTTCATTTGTGTAAAGTTGACAGATAATTACTGTACACAAACCAAAGTCACAGTTGCATCTATTTGACAGTTAACTTAAAATATCAATGCCTAATGCTGGAATAATCAAACACATGCTGTATAGTATCAATTTGGAAAGATTATGAGGTAAATTTATCAAATCTTCTAAAAAGGAAAAGTGGAGGTGTTGCCCATGGCAACCAATTAGATTCTAGCTATCATTTTCAAGAATGTACAAGATAAATGAGAGCTAGAATCTGATTGGTTGCTATGGGAAACGCCTCCACTTTTCCTTTTTCGAGCGTTTGTTATATCTACCGGTAATTTTTTTATATTACATTTCTCCGAACTGTCAGGGGACTGTCCTGCTGCCCTGCACATTTGTGCCTACTAGCAGGAACTTGGGGGGGGGGTCGCTATCCATGGTAGGGGGTGCCAGGCGCACCAAAGGCCGGTGCCTCTTATGTGCCTGGCAATTCAAGGGTCTCTTTGGGGGAGGGGGTTAGCATAGGCAAACCGAGGGGGGGGGGGGGTTTCCTAGTGCCTGGAAACACCCCTCCAAGCCTGGGGCACTGTATAATTGAGGTGGCTGGACCCTACTCCCGCTCACACGGCTCTGCTTGAAAAAGAGAGCGCTGCGTGCACCTAACAGTAGTCCACGCAGCATTGCCCATGTATATTATGGGGATAGGAAGAGCCAGAGAGCAGCCAAGCACGGTCTAAAATTATAGTCCCGCCCCCATGCATGCTGGTCACGCCCACTGGCAGAGTGGTGTGGAATCCCCCCTCTACAAATCCTGCGTTTGCCCTTGGTTAGCGGCAGCCTTGCGCTTCTGAAGGGCTAGACATATCACAGGGGTAATGCCACGCCTGTTGCCCCTTTTCGGTGATATAGGAAATTTAATTGTCGGAAGCTATTGTCATCCTTTTATTGGAGCATTTTACCTCGAACAGAAAGAATGTCACACCCTATTGTAATATTTTTTTAGGCCTGGAGTAAATGTATCAAGATGCGAGTTTCCGGCGGGTTTGAAAAGAGGAGATGTTGCCTATAGCAACCAGTCAGATTCTAGCTGTCACTTTGTAGAATGTACTAAATAAATGGTAACCAAAATCTGATTGGTTGCTATAGGCAACATCTCCACTTTTCAAACCCACCAGAAACTCGCAGCTTGATAAATTTACCCTCTGATGTCTATGTGTATTTATTGCTCATGAAGAGGCATTAACTCATTAATACCACATAAGAAATGCATGAATTTGATGTGACTTTCATCATATTTGCCTATTCTCCCGGAATGTCCAGGAAACTTCTGAATTTCTGGTAGCTCTCCCAGACCCCTGTGAGAGCAGGACTTTCTCCCGGATCTTCTCAATGACACGATTCTCCACGAATTGCGTAAGTTTGGCCCCACACATTGGGAGACAAAAATGACATAAGTTGCAGAGTCACACCAACTGCACTCAGCCACGTGACGTCACCTGGGAAGTACCTCAAAGTGGACAAGTATGATCTTCATGTAGTAGGGGGCAACGGAAGCTGCCAAATTAAAACCCAAACCACCTACAGGCCGGGAACCTTTACAGAGAATATACCTTTCTAGATACTTTGGTTTTTATACAGTCCCACCGTGACCGCTGAGCCTGCTGCTGTAGTGGTCTCATCACGTGAATAGTTACTAGTTATTTTCAGCTGTGACAACAACGAGACAGTATCAGTTTGCGCAAATGCGCCCACATTCCGCTTTCAGGAATTGTCCTCGTAATAACACACTGTGCGACCTTTTGTAGGTTGGAGCGACTGTAAATGTAAATAGTGGAAAAAGTAAAAATATCACTATAAAGTCCAGCCTTGTACATACCGTATTGTCCTGATTTCAGCAGGGCGGCCTGATTCACAGACCTTAAAAGGAGCGGTGCTTACATGGAAATGGGTGGAGTTTCACCAATAAGTGGGTGTGACAAATGGATGCAATTGGGCGGGTTTTATGTTATTTGGGGGTTTGGCTCATTCAGGTGGAGGGTGGGGCTTGCTGCTTTAGGACTAACCCGTTAAAACATTTTCGCTTTTCCATTTTTCTCCAAAATAAGTCAAAAGTCTTTTATGGGGGAAAAATGCTCTGCAGCCTCCTCCCCCTGCTAATCAGAGAACGGGAGCTAAATGCACCTTCTATACCCACCCTTGTATCTCTAATCTAATTCTGCAAAATGATATCTTGTTTTTGCATACGGGTGTATTATTAGGCTTATTCATGCCACTCATCTTGGCCTTTCATCATCATCATCATCATTTATTTATATAGCGCCACTAATTTCGCAGCGCTGTACAGAAAACTCATTCACATCAGTCCCTGCCCCATTGGAGCTTACAGTCTAAATTCCCTAATATAGACACACACACACATACAGACAGAGAGGGAGAGACTGGGGTCAATTTTGATAGCAGCCAATTAACCTACCAGTATGTTTTTGGAGTGTGGGAGGAAACCGGAGCACCCGGAGGAAACCCACGCAAACACGGGGAGAAAATACAAACTCCTCACAGATAAGGTCATGGTTGGGAATCGAACTCATGACCACAGTGCTGTGAGGCAGAAGTGCTAACCACTAGGCCACTGTGCTGCTGATCCATGTTCTCCCCCATCTCCTGTTACCCATGTGATTTTATAGATAGGATCATTTATTGAATATCCTGTCACCCCCCACGCACACTCACACTCACACTCTATCCTTGTCTAGGTTTCCTGAGCACCTCACCAATTTATAACTGCTCTCCCTCCCATGACAAGTCTACAAACCTTCCTCACCCAGATGTAACACAATCATCACTGTATACTGAAAAGTGGGTCACTGAGACCCTCTGCCCAAAATACATTTCAACACAAAAACAAGGAACTGAATCATAAAAACAATACACACCAACAACCCACTTTCCCAAAATAATTTTTATTTAACCTAAAGCGACCCTCGTTCTTGGCAATGTGTGCTCTGTGCTCCACTTACGCAGACTTATAAAGCTTGCAGGTTATTGACCTGTTTATGGATGACACGCTGAGTCCATCATAATTCACAAACTACTGCCGACTGGATTAATGATATCAGTTCCCTCTAAGTCTGTGTTTTCTTCCAACAAATGCAGCAGACATACAATCAAAATGAATTTAAGGACAAATAAATATTACCAGGACTCAGGCTAATGCTGTTTCCGAGACATGCAAATGCTACGGCGAATGAAACGGCTTTACTTTACCTTCACAGATAAATCCTGTGTAAATCGCTATGGTAACCACATACATTCACAATAGGATTAAGAATTACGGCTGGATAAAGTATACTGGAATACTTGTGTTATTCTCTAGGCATCTGTTGCTGTACAATTAACCACAGGGGGCAGAATTGTGGTCATGTGGTACTGGGGGTTACGGAGAGCTGTGCATTTTTGGCGTAGGACGCACCGGAACGGCATTTTGGCGCCTTTTTTCAAAGGATTTTGCAAGTTTAAAATTATATTTTGAACATTTGATGTTTGGTCGACGTGGATTTCAATCATTTTTTTCTTGGCGGTGTTGCTACAGTGCAGCGTCGCATCTTAGTGTGTGTCCTGCTTCCGGCTCCGGCAGCGTTGTGACGTCACGATGCTGCCAGTGAGAGGAGCCGCCATCAATCAAACAATCAGAGAAGCGAGAAAAGAAGCATAGAAAGTAAGTACAGACTACAGAAAGCGGGGGAGGGGGCAGAAAGAGAGGGCTACAGAAAAATGAGGGGGCAGAAAGAGAGGGCTACAGAAAAATAAGGGGGCAGAAAGAGAGGGCTACAGAAAAATGAGGGGGCAGAAAAAGAGGGCTACAGAAAAATGAGGGGGCAGAAAGAGAGGTCTACAGAAAAATGAGAGGGCAGAAAGAGAGGGCTACAGAAAAATGAGGGGGCAGAAAGAAAGGGCTACAGAAAAATGAAGGGGCAGAAAGAAAGGGCTACAGAAAAATGAGGGGGCAGAAAGAGAGGGCTACAGAAAAATGAGGGGGCAGAAAGAGAGGGCTACAGAAAAACGAGGGGGCAGAAAGAGAGGGCTACAGAAAAATGAGGGAGCAGAAAGAGAGGGCTACAGAAAAATGAGGGAGCAGAAAGAGAGGGCTACAGAAAAATGGGGCAGAAAGAGGGCTACAGAAAAACGAGGGGGCGCATATAGACGGCTACAGAAAAATGAGGGGGCAGAAAGAGAAGACTACAGGACAAATGAGGGGGTGCAGAACGAGGGCTGCAGAAAAACTAGGGGGGCAGAAAGAGAGGGCCACAAAAAAAAGGGCAGAAAGAGAGGGCTACAGAAAAATGAGGGGGGCAGAAAGAGAGGGCTACAGAAAAATGAGGGGGGCAGAAAGAGAGGGCTACAGAAAAATGAGGGAGCAGAAAGAGAGGTTCACAAAAAAACGGGGGCAGAATGTGGGTGAGAATAGCTAGTGGGCACATGTGAGAACAGTTGGTAGGCAGCAGGGACATGTCAGTGTGTAACAGGTGATTGATGTCTAGTTGTTTTATTTTATATTATTAAATCTAACATTTGGGGCCTCCCTCTAGATATCCTGCGTTTGCTCCTGGGCAGCAGTGAAGACTGGACAGCGTTCTGCTTTAGACATCAGTACATCTGGACTGCAGCCTTACCAGTCAGACAGCCAGGAGGAGGTAAGAGTTATTATCTTTATTTTACAATTGTCAAGTGTGTGAGGGGCAAGGAAGGGGGTATTGGGGGGAGGAGGGGTGGTAGGCTGAATATTTGCCCAGGGTGCCGTGCACCCTTGCACCAGTCCTGCGGGTGCGGTGCTTAGTGAGAAGTATTTGATTATCTAGCACAGAGGTGTTTGTAGGGAACCATTGTACAGTTTGTATACACTAATCACAGTGTAATACATTATAGAGGCTCAATAAGTCCTATAACATCAGTATAAAAGATTTTTTTAATAAAACCTTAACAGGATGTGAGTTCCGGCACCTTTTTTCTTATAAATAAAAAGCACTGATGGAGAGTAAATGCAAAATTTAAATACGATTAAATGACATATCACATGCAAGCTGAGGGAAGTTGGGGTCCAACTGGGCAGTGAGAAATGCCAGGGGTGGGGGAGGGGGGAGGTGGCCATAATAAAATGGTATGAGATGGAAATGGTGAACAAGTTTAACAAACATCACCGCAATCCTCATTCTGTTGTCGCCATCTCAGGATAACAGATGATAAAAGAAGAAAATCAATGAACAAACACTTGTGGCACTGCCGCCCACGTGCGTTCGCACCCTTGTAGTGCCACCCACAAGAGTGGGCACTATTTTTGATCATTTTTAACTCTGGTACCCACCATGGAGGGGAGGGAGGTTTTTATCTATTTATTATTATATATTTACCTTTCTTTTCTGCCAGGGAATTCCTTCGGGTTTGCTTGATATTAACATATTTAACAATTTTGTATTCTTAACATGTAAAAATAAATAAAAAATCAGGCCACCAATATCTAATGCAGCAGAAAGGTGGGGGTCCAATGCAGCCGGGTACAGACGGCAGTGACAACAGTTACCCCCTTAGCGATCCACCACCAGTAGATTATTTCCTGAAAGCAAATACATTATCAGGGGACGGCTGGGCTGGGGGGCATATGCTCCCAGTGCCATAACTAGACATTTTAGTGCCCTGGGCGAGGCAGGGCAACGGCGCCCCCCATCTCAGTGGGAGTGACAATCGTCGCGTGGGCGTGGTCAACCTACTGTGGGGGGTGTAGCTAGCGCTTTACAAGTTCTAGACCGCACTGAAACCCCCTCACTCCCTATTCTTCACGTTCTGGCTTTGTAAGGATCTTTCTGTAATGAGCCTCCATAGAATCAAAGTACTTTAAATGCAGCTATCACATCCTAGCTGTATAAAAAAATGAATTGGTTATTGAAACAAAACTCGCTGAAACAAATTGAAACATAATTGTAACCGTACCATCTGTATCACACTGCCCCTTCATCACACTGTGCCCTCCATCACAGTTTCACCTTTATCACACTGTGCCCCCTTATCACCATCACACTAAATAAATATATATATAGGTCACTGGGTCACCTGCATTTTATTCCTTTAAAATGTTGAGTCTTGCCCCCCTGGGGTAAAATTTGCCAGCCCTTCCCTGTACATTATATACATTGTTTTTCCCAAGTGAAGCTCTTTTTAGCTTTAAAGTTTTCTTTTGTTTGAATCCAACTAGTTCTCATCAATAACAAACATAAATTAAAGCAATTCTAGAATAACGTGAAGTTAGAATAATTATTTTGTAGATAATAAATTAGTCAACGCACATTTTAGTAGAAGTGATCAGTAAGTCAATATCTGAGTTCTGTAGGTTATAATGGAGATCTAACGTGCCCATTGTGTAACTGAATAGCT
The DNA here is from genome assembly GCF_038048845.1 of Mixophyes fleayi. Taxonomy (NCBI): domain Eukaryota; kingdom Metazoa; phylum Chordata; class Amphibia; order Anura; family Limnodynastidae; genus Mixophyes; species Mixophyes fleayi. The sequence continues at coordinate 6,770,202 of NC_134413.1, read as the reverse complement.
CTTTATATGAGATACAGGACGCTAGCACAGAAGCCTTGGTGGGAGTGCACAATGACATGACAAAAGGATCATTGGGAGAGGAGATCACAACTCGGATAAAAGTAACAAAAATAAAAGTGTAAGAATATAATTGCCCCTGATATGATGGGAAAGTGCTTTGTTCACTTGCAATGCAAATAGCATGTAATTAACAGTTACAAGAAAATTAGTTGTAGATTAGCATAAATGGCTGAATATTGTAATACAGCAATGCAGAGAGAAAAGCAAACATTAATTATTGTTTATTTGTATAGCGCCACCAAAATAAGATGGATAGATAGATAGATAGATAGAAAGATAGATAGATAGATAGATAGAAAGATGCCCTTGTATTTCAAACTCCCATTGTCCCATAGATTGTAAGCTAGTGAGCTGGGCCCTCTTACCTCTCTGTCTGTATGTATTACCCAGTATTGTTTTATTAATGTTTGTTCCCAATTGTAAAGTGCTACGGAATTTGCTGGCGCTATATAAATAACTGTTGTTGATGATGATAGATAGATAGATAGATAGATAGATAATCACGATTGTACCCAAAAATTGTAAGAGTAAAGATAAAAATAAATTTGAAACCATTTTTTTACTTTATAAAACATTGGATTATAATACTGATGAATATTTTATGGTTATTATTGATGCTACTCTTATCAATAGCAATGTTCATAGGGAATGTTTAGCGACATTTGTTACTATGCAAATAAGTGATATAAGGGTTGACAAGAAATGATTTAAATCAGAAATGTTACTGAAGGTCGTGTATCAGACAGCCAGTAGGCACTATGACATAGCACCATGCTGTAATACCAATAGGCTATAATGGCCACCATCAGGAATTCTTCTGAAGAAATAGTGCTGGATCTCTTCATAACACATCACCTAAAAATGGTCTTTGTGTCAAGGTGTCAACTCCCTGACAGCCACCCCTATGACTGCTCTATACACAAAGCATTACTGAGATTCGAAACACTCCTCCAAATAGAAGTGTGGTGCCAGGTATAGGCAAACTGAGGAAGGGTTCCTAGTGCCTGGAAACCCCCCTCCAAGCCCGGGGCACTGTATAATTGAGGTGGATGGACCCTGCCCCCGCTTCACACGGCTCTGCTTGAAAAGGGAGAGCTACGTGCACCTAACAGTAGTGCACGCAGCATTGCCCATGTATATTATGGGGATAGGGAGAGTTGGAGAGCGGCCAAGTACTGTCTAATATTATAGCCACGCCCCATGCATGCTGGTCACACCCACTGGGGGTGTGGTGTGGAAACCCCCCTCTGCAAATCCTGCGTTTGTCCAACTGGGGGCATCCTGGACATTAGACCACCGCCATACCTCCCAACATTGCTGATAGAAAAAGCTGGACATGACTCCTCCCAAAACACCCAGACACACCCACATTTTACCAAGGCCACACCTAAAACAATGAAGGGCCGTCCCTTCATTGTAAAGTGATGGTTTCCATCATTTTCGGTGAGTATTTCTCCCTTTAATATTCTAAGCCTCTGATGTACAACCGACTGCGGAAAAGTTTTATAAAAAAACTTAAAAAAAAGTTTGCGAAGATATTAATACAATTCCAATATTGAACATCTCTTATGTGCTGGTTAGATTGCACCCAATGTGTCAGAGCTCTGGCAGCCCTCCCTCACGAAGGATGATGTGTAGTGTTGGAACCATGGTAATAATTACAGACAACGGCAATGAGTGACACAATGTGTGTTACTGCAATCACTGCCACCTCCGCAGCATGTGGGAATGGATCTACAGGGAAGTCTGGAGCCTCTCTCATCTGTTGTACTAAATAATCTCCTAGTTAACTAATAAATTACTGATTTTCAGCAGCGCTTTAGTCATAATTAGGAATATTAATATATAGTCAGACTATACAGGGCCTCACATAAAGTTTTGGGAAATTTTAAGGTCTGTTGAATGTTGTCCAATGATCAGGTGTTGGCACAGGGGTCAGTGGGGTGCTGGGGGCTCTATACCCCCTATGTCAAGAACATTGTTTTAGAAGGGTGAAATGTGAAAATCTGCTGCTGGAATACCATCACCTATAACTGGGGATAGCTCCTTTCACCCTTTAATAAAGCAGTCCGGTAGTTCTACTGCTGGACGTGTTACTGGACATAGTTCTACTGCTGGACGTATTACTGGACATAGTTCTACTGCTGGACGTGTTACTGGACATAGTTCTACTGCTGGACGTGTTACTGGACATAGTTTTACTGCTGGACGTGTTACTGGACATAGTTCTACTGCTGGACGTGTTACTGGACATAGTTCTACTGCTGGACGTATTACTGGACATAGTTCTATTGCTGGACATATTACTGGACATAGTTCTATTGCTGGCTGTATTACTGGACATAGTTCTACTGCTGGACGTATTACTGGACATAGTTCAGCTGGACGTATTACTGGACATAGTTCTACTGCTGGACGTATTACTTGGACATAGTTCAGCTGGACGTATTACTGGACATAGTTCTACTGCTGGCTGTATTACTGGACATAGTTCTATTGCTGGCTGTATTACTGGACATAGTTCTACTGCTGGACGTATTACTGGACATAGTTCTACTGCTGGACGTATTACTGGACATAGTTCAGCTGGACGTATTACTGGACATAGTTCAGCTGGACGTATTACTGGACATAGTTCTACTGCTGGCTGTATTACTGGACATAGTTCTATTGCTGGCTGTATTACTGGACATAGTTCTATTGCTGGACGTATTACTGGACATAGTTCTATTGCTGGACGTATTACTGGACATAGTTCTACTGCTGGACGTATTACTGGACATAGTTCAGCTGGACGTATTACTGGACATAGTTCTACTGCTGGCTGTATTACTGGACATAGTTCTATTGCTGGACGTATTACTGGACATAGTTCTATTGCTGGACGTGTTACTGCACATAGTTCAGCTGGACGTATTACTGGACATAGTTCTACTGCTGGCTGTATTACTGGACATAGTTCTACTGCTGGACGTATTACTGGACATAGTTCAGCTGGACGTATTACTGGACATAGTTCTACTGCTGGACATATTACTGGACATAGTTCTACTGCTGGACGTATTACTGGACATAGTTCTACTGCTGGCTGTATTACTGGACATAGTTCTATTGCTGGACGTATTACTGGACATAGTTCTATTGCTGGCTGTATTACTGGACATAATTCTACTGCTGGACGTATTACTGGACATAATTCTACTGCTGGACGTATTACTGGACATAGTTCTATTGCTGGACATATTACTGCACATAGTTCAGCTGGACGTATTACTGGACATAGTTCTATTGCTGGACGTATTACTGCACATAGGTCTATTGCTGGACGTATTTGTGGTGCCCCAAAATCTAAATACCCTGGGGTGTATCTATATGTTTTTAATTTCTTAATTTAATTTGTTAATTGTTAAAAGTGTTTATTAAGATTTAAAAAAAAAAAAATGTTTCTTGAGGGAGAAGTGACAGTTGGGAGTGGTTGGTGGTTGCCGGGAGTAACAGGAAGGAGGAGTGTGTGTCATAGCAACAAGTCCACTAACTTTGGTAATAACTGTGAACTCCCAGAAGGCAGTGGGGAGAGGAAAGCTCTAGACTTCTGAGGGAGAGAGATCCCTGTGTCTGCATAGACTGAGAGAGACCCCTGTGTCTGCATAGACTGAGAGAGATCCCTGTGTCTGCATAGACTGAGAGAGATCCCTGTGTCTGCATAGACTGAGAGAGATCCCTGTGTCTGCATAGACTGAGAGAGATCCCTGTGTCTGCATAGACTGAGAGAGATCCCTGTGTCTGCATAGACTGAGAGAGAAGAAGATAAGAAGTGAGCCAAAGAGAGGTGTGAGTAAAAAGGAAAGTACTGAAAACAAATAAGCAGTATAGAGATCTGTGACATCACACTAAACAGACTGAGCTATGTACTGAGAACAGTGTGAGAGGAGAGAGAATAGAGAGGTCTGTGAATACACACAAAAGAGACTGTGTAATACAAAAGCTCATCAGTTTATTTGGCGTGAAAAAGTAATTTATGGGCCCCAACCACGTGCAGCACTTCTACTAAATTCCTGTGTACAGTTCAACCCAGGACTGAGTGTAAAATATGGTAACGTTACCAAGATAATATTGGTGCACCAAATGTTTTAGTTGAATATTAATGTTAAGTGATTTACCTGAAAATTGATTTATATTATATGTTAAATGCTATTGTGCTCTATGTTGATCAAATGCATATTTTGTTATTACCATTGAGTTGAAGGGGTCAGTGGCGCGGTGGCTTTCCAAAATTATCTTTACCGCATTATTAATAAACCCAAGTTATTTGTCCAATCCTTGTCCCTTTCATTGAAGAATTTATCTCCTGACCACCGGATATCCGACCAAAAAAGAACCTGACTCGTGTCTGGAGGACAAGGTAAGGGAAGGAAGTCCCATCAATTCTCGGCCACCACATATTACTGGACATAGTTCTACTGCTGGACGTATTACTGGACATAGTTCTACTGCTGGACGTATTACTGGACATAGTTCTACTGCTGGACGTATTACTGGACATAGTTCTACTGCTGGACGTATTACTGGACATAGTTCTACTGCTGGACGTATTACTGGACATAGTTCTACTGCTGGACGTATTACTGGACATAGTTCTACTGCTGGACGTGTTACTGGACATAGTTCTACTGCTGGACGTATTACTGGACATAGTTCTACTGCTGGACGTATTACTGGACAGTTGCTATGGGTTACATCAATATGTCTGATTGATTGCTATGATTTATTACTATATGTCTGATTGGCTTCTATGGGTGTTACATCAATATGTCTGATTGGTTGCTATGGTTTATTACTATATGTCTGATTGGTTTCTATGGCTTATTATTTATGTCCGATGGATTGTCGTGAGTTATAACTATATGTGCAATTATTTGGTATATTTTATCACTAATAGCTATATGTCTGATTTTTTCCCTGTGGATTATGATTGGCTGCCATATGTTATGTCTGATTTGTTGCACTTATAACATCATTTTAATAAACAAGTCCATGAGCATTGTAGACTAAATGAAAATCACCACCCTACAAAACATTTTAAAATTTGATAATAATTTCGGGGGGCGCTTTGCCGCTGAGCCTGTGACTCTAAGCACATCACACGTGATATTGTCTGGAAGGTGCTTAGAACACAACAATCCCCAGCATGTCACGCTTACTGAATTTGGTTACAATGCTTTGTTTTTGCATTATAAATCCTCTCTTCAATAAATAGCAACTTATAAAGCTACAGAATGAGAATAGATTGAAAGAAACAATTCTAACATGTGGACAAATATACATTGTTATTGTGCAGTTAGTCACTGCTAAAATATAGGGACATTACATACATCATTCTTCAGCTGCTCTTTGGGACTTAGTTCTCTACTGTAACAAAAAAATATTTTCTAGCTTTGTGGTTTGTTTAATTAAGTTTTTGTTAAGAACTGATCCAGTTGTCCAGGAAGTGATAGAACATCTGTCTCCTGTCGCTGTAAGATGAGAGATTTAACTTAGATGAATTGTCTCAGTTTCCCTACATGATAACCGTACATTAACCAAGCATGTATGAATCTGGATCTTATGAATTACACCTAATACTGATAAATTCAATTAAAAGCAGATACTTTGTATTATTAAATTATATTCAGATACATATACAATATTGTTATAAAATAATTCAGTGTTACAGCTTAAAAACAGGGAGTAGCTCAGTGGTTAAGGGATAAATCTGCATTAATCTAAAATGCTCAGTGAGATAAGAAAAAAATACAAAGCTTTAAATACCTTCTGTTCTGTATTAGTGCAATCAGGAGGGTCTGCTCTAAAAGCTGGTAGAACTGAGGGGATGGCTAAAAACAGGTGAGATAAATTGTTCTGATTGATTTGACCCTTTAACTGGACTGCAGTAGTCCAGGTGAGGGGGATTAGCTAGACTGCTGTTCTTAGCAGAGTGCTGATCGCAGGAATTGAGATAAGGTGTTGTAGATGGCATCGTGAACTGTTTTCTGACAGCTTGTCTAATAGCTGTCATTTGGAGCTAGTGTTGTGAATCCTCCCAGTAATTGTTTTCTGATAGCTGCTGGAGCTAGTGTTGTGAATCCTCACAATAATTGTTTTCTGACAGCTGTCACCTGGAGCTAGTGTTGTGAATCCTCACATAATTGTTTTCTGACAGCTGTCACCTGGAGCTAGTGTTGTGAATCCTCACTCTGGAGAGGTATCAACACCTACTTTATCAGAATGTTCAGGAGACTCATAAATTTCGGGGGAACTCTCAAGACAGTAGATCAACCTCCCAAATCCTGGCCGATCTTTTTGCAAAATTGGGAGGGCTGGGCCGTGATGACGCGATTCGCTGCCAACGTCTGCATTTTTAGATGGACGTGTAATGTCAGGAACATATTGTTTTTCCTGGGATAGTTCCAAGGGCCAGGGAGTTGCGCATACATTGTAGACCGATAACTCGACAGACTGCAAAAAATAGAAGCAGAGCAGGACTGTACTTTTTGGGGTTTCCAAAGTAAGTTTAATATATATATTGGTTTATCGGATAAATCATATTAGCTGATTCAGAAAGCTTTCTTGTGTTTCTAAGCCTGTAGCAAATTTCCATGTTTATTTTTTAATGTGACTTATTACGGGTGGTAGTTTATTATAATCAAATACGGCATTGAAGTATTATGGCAGAGAGTGTGTACGTAAACGGAGGGCTAATCCCTCAATTACTGTTATAGCTCTCTTCTGTGTGACACTTCTGTACAAATTAAGCCGGGGGATGCCTAAATATTGCTTATTGGCGAGGTACCTTGTAAATGAAGGCAAATGAGATGATTCATCACTCCGATAAACTCATAAGGACCTTCATTTGGAACCCAGCATCTTGTGAAGAAATAAGTCATAAATTAGCATTTATTGAAAATAAAAAATGCTATTACGGAAAATAGTCCTCTTATTTTTCGGTCCCCTGAAAGCATTAATTCTGTAAAGCTGCTATTCGAGATTATGACAGAAGCTGTAATATGCACAAGAGTGTTGTCGTTTCTGTTAGAATTATGATTTTGGATTTATTTTGGATACATAGTAAATATAGTGTAAAATGAATGTGCGGTAGTACAAGGTATCTTACAGGTCTTACAGATTTCTTCAATGCAATTTGATTGGTTTAGGGGTCTATTTATCAAAGAGAGAAAAACAATAAATCTGGAAAAAATATAATATACGTGGGTAGAACAGAAACATTTTACTGATATTGATGTTGGAATGTGAGCAGTCTAAAAAGTGCCAACATTGGTCTCGTCATAGGGATGAGAAAAACCTCAGCGACGAAAGGGTTAATCACTGTCTAGAAAATATTCCCTCGTGTGTATATGAAACATCATCATATGATTATATTGTATACGAATAGGGTAATGCGATCTTAGAATTGACTACTAACACAGCCAGCTGGATGGCTTCGCTAACGTGGGGCAAATACTACTGTTTTTGAGCTTGACACATCGTAAGATGTTTCCGACTGAACATATGTCTAGAAATCACCTCTGAGTGCTCATGAGTTAATCGAGCCAAGGTCGCTGATTAGATTTGGACGACAGGACAGTGTAGCAACCGGTTTCGTTTTTTTTTTATAGACGTTTAACATATTAACCTTTGGATACTGCAGATGCTGTCTTTGTCCCTCTGAGAAATGACTGGCGGTACAATTAGGCATATTTCAGAAAGGCACAAAGCCATTACCTGCTAGGGAATTATTGCCGGATATAGATTTCTCACGCCTCATTAAGTTTTCCCATTTTATCCGCAGATCAACATTACTAAGTGCTTTAAAATAATTACCAACGTGTGCATTGTTACTAAACAACTGCGCCACTCTGCACGGCCGAATCCAGGAAAGCAAAATTACATATTAAATTACCCAGAATCCTCCAACTATGTCCAAATAGCATAGGGTGAGGAGTACAGCGATGGACATAATCTTAAATATCTCCATCATTCCTGTTATTTAGTGCATATGATGGTAAATACATAGATAACAAGTAATGATGTGCAGGAAAAAAGCGAGAAGGTTATAACAGCTAAAGAAAGAAGGGCGACCAGGAGATATAATGGTGGACCTATCATTGAGCCATTTGGGAGCTTTTGCTATAAAGGGAGAGTAACCTGTAAAAAGTGGGGTACAAAAAATATTTAAAATGGCCATTGTTCTATTCTATAAATGGAATAACAGAAAAAAAAAATTGTAAGTAAATGATATCATTTTATTATTAGAAAATCCCTAACTTCTTCAAAGCTGACTGCTCACATTTGTGAAGTAACATATTTTAGAAAAAAAAAATGTATTGGCATGAAAAGTGGTTTGTTTTGGTTGTTTTAAGCCTTCTTTTAATACACTAACGCCCAAACGTTTCACTGGCCTGAGCATATAAAATGCAAAAATGAAATTTTATTGAATGCATGAGAAATTTAAAGTGGGCCACGGCGGAGGCAGCGATTTTGTGGCCTGATCTAATATTCTCCTTAATTTTCCAAGTCCAATCATAACTAAATGAGGGTTTAATGAGCGGTACATTTCAAGAAAACCAAAACATTTGGAGGTGGAGATGTAAGAAGTGCTTTCACTGTTTTACACACTCCTCCGACATACAGGAGAACAGATGCTTAGGGGGGAATTCAGTTAGCCGCATCTGCGCATTTTTCACTGTACTACGGTACTGCAACATTACGGATACATCCACCCTCATTACATCCTCCCATTCCCGGTTACAGGACTTTTTTCGGGCTGCACCCACTCTATGGAATTCTCTCCCTCACACAATAAGACTCTCCTGTGGTCTACAAACTTTCAAGCGTTCTCTGAAAACCCACCTCTTCAGACAAGCTTATAATATTCCTCAACCACCCTCTTAACCTCATTACATTACCCTATTACCATCCGTTACACAATTTCACACAAGACAACTACCCCTTGACCAACATTGTTATGTGATAGGATCATTTAGCTTATGAGTCACTTTTACCTTTGCAGTCTGGCTGGGCCGAAATGCAAAATATAGACTTAACCTCATGTATCAAACTCCCATTGTCCCATGGATTGTAAGCTTGCGAGCAGCCTTCTCATCTCTTTGTCTGTTTTACCCAGTTTGTTTATTAGTTTACTGTGTTTGTCCCCAAGTGTAAAGCGCTACGGAATATGTTTGTGCTATATAAATAAATGATGATGATGATAATAACATGTGAGAGAGGGAGAGAGAGAGAAGAGATAAAGGACCTCTTATCCCATCCATTCTTACCTGCATACTTTAGATTTTCATACAATACTGGCGTTACCAATGGGGGTTTGAGCTGATTAAAAATTTGATTGAGAAAATGTGAAATTCCGCTAGGGTTCAGCTGAACGCTCCTGGTGTTTTTGTATTGAAGCCGTCTTGTAACCACCCATCTCTGTAACCACCCATCTCTGTAAACCACCCAGGCTACATTTCTGTTTGTTATTGGTGTCAAAGGGCTCAACATCTGATACACATATGAAGGTTTAATTCAAAATATTTACTTGCTATATACCAGTCCAGTGTTTTACTTATTTTTTTATTACTTTAGGGAGGTCAATGAGACCTTTTGTTGTCTCTTCTGATGGGCAATTGCGTTTGAACTGACCTTGTACCTTTTAGAGTAGAAAATTGCCTCCACCTCTGACTATCAAGGCTCGAGCTTCTATTGTGTTTAAAACTGCTCTATTACAGTCCTGACCTTTATAGAGGTGCCACAAATGTCAGGAAATCTATAATTATATTTGAATGACAGAATTTGAAAGTGTGTTCAGAGGAGATCATCTGCCAAGACATCTGTAAGGGGCTTCTGTGCAATTATACACCGATCAGCCACAACATTAAAACCACTGACAAGTGAAGTGAATAACATTGATTATCTCGCTACAATGGCACCTGTCAAAGGATGAGATATATTAGGCAGCAAGTGAACAGTCAGTTCTTGAAGTTGATGTGTTGGAAGCAGGAAAACTGGATCTAAGCGACTTTGACAAGGGCCAAATTGATGGCTAGACGACTGGATCAGAGCATCTCCAAAACGGCCGGTCTTGTGGAGAGTTCCAGGTATGCAGTGGTTAGTACCTACCAAAAGTGGTCCAAGGAAGGGCAACGGTGTCATGGGCGCCCAAGGCTCATTGTTGTGTGTGAGGAGCGAAGGCTAACCTGTCTGGTCCAATCCCACATAAGAGCTGATGTAGCACAAATAGCTGAAAAAGTTAATGCTGGCTATGATAGAACGGTGTCAGATCACACAGAGCATCGCAGCTTGCTGCATAGCCACAGACCGGCCACAGTGCCCATGCTGACCCCTGCCTACCACCAAAAGTGCCTACAATGGCCACGTGAGCAGCAGAACTGGACTATGGAGCAATGGAAAAAGGTGGCCTGGTCTGATTAATCACATTTCCTGTTACATCACATGGATAGCCAGGTGTGTGTGCGTTGGTTACCTGGGGAAGAGATGGCACCAGGATGCACTATGAACCAGTGACATCACTGAGAATGCAGCCTATCCAGTCACTAGGAACCAGTGACATCAATGAGAATGCAGCCTATCCAGTCACTAGGAACCAGTGACATCACTGAGTGCAGCCTATCCATTCACTAGGAACCAGTGACATCAATGAGAATGCAGCCTATCCATTCACTAGGAACCAGTGACATCAATGAGAATGCAGCCTATCCATTCACTAGGAACCAGTGACATCACTAAGAATGCAGCCTATCCAGTCACTAGGAACCAGTGACATCACTAAGAATGCAGCCTATCCAGTCACTAGGAACCAGTGACATCAATGAGAATGCAGCCTATCCATTCACTAGGAACCAGTGACATCACTAAGAATGCAGCCTATCCAGTCACTAGGAACCAGTGACATCACTAAGAATGCAGCCTATCCAGTCACTAGGAACCAGTGACATCACTAAGAATGCAGCCTATCCAGTCACTAGGAACCAGTGACATCACTAAGAATGCAGCCTATCCAGTCACTAGGAACCAGTGACATCACTGAGAGTGCAGCCTATCCATTCACTAGGAACCAGTGACATCACTGAGAATGCAGCCTATCAATTCACTAGGAACCAGTGACATCACTGATAATGCAGCCTATCCCTTCACTAGGAACCAGTGACATCACTGAGAATGAAACCTATCCATTCACTAGGAACCAGTGACACCACTGGGAATGCAGCATATCCAGTCACTAGGAACCAGTGACATCACTGATAATGCAGCCTATCCATTCACTAGGAACCAGTGACATCACTGATAATGCAGCCTATCCAGTCACTAGGAACAAGTGACATCACTGAGAATGCAGCCTATACAGTCACTAGGAGCCAGTGACATCACTGAGAATGCAGCCTATCCTGTCACTAGAAACCAGTGACATCACTGAGAATGCAGCCTATCCAGTCACTAGGAACCAGTGACATCACTGAGAATGCAGCCTATCCAGTCACTAGGAACCATTGACACACAGGGAGATAAGGACTAGGAAGCAGATGACAGCGGAGACAAGAGGCCTCTAGAGGCACCGCAGTGTCTCCAGGTAGTGAGCACCACTGATCCTAGTATTGTTATGCTGCAGATTACTGCTCTGCCCCTCAATAGAGGCTGTGCTACAACTCTACCTGTCACACAGCAGCTTTTACACTGTCTGCAGTTCATTTTGAAAGGAGACCAAGTGCAGCCAGTTATAATAAGATTGAGTACTGGTGCCTTAATGGACTTGGCTGGAGATGGGCCCATCTTGGCAGCACATGTAAGTATTGCCTTAGTTATTATATAGGAAGCAAATTAATTTCCCATTCAGTACTATTGTGCATGATTGATCTACCATTGACACAGTATTGATATTGTCTTCCTCTGTTGTCATCAGTACCAACCTCACATTTTACCCAACTGTTTTTGTCACCCAAAATAAACGTGCCCATCGCACTTATCCCCTGTTCACTTTTGCACTGTTGATTTGTGTTGAGTGAAATACGCGGGATTTGTTTTGCTAAAATCACATAATTTGGCTCTTTTTTTGTTCCTACATTATTATTAATCTCAGTAACATTAATTTCCAGTCAATTTTTGTCAAGTGACAAGAACACTTCTGCCCCTGTTTCTGTGTGAGCAACGGTACTGGATCTCCTGGGGAGGGAGGTACTTATGGAATCCAAAACCCACGAGGTCTGACAATGCAACAATGACGTTTTGCCTCGATTCAGATCCGAGGTGGCGTGAAAGTACCGAGCCGGCTCGCGAGCCTACTCGGATCCACTAAGTTCGGGTGTTTTTTTTTAGAAAACTGAGTCCGAGCATCTCTGATAATAAGTTATTAGTCTGGGATTTATACATAATTTTGTAGGTCACATGACAGTCTGACCTTATAATTGTATTTTCACTAAAGGTGTTGGTATCATCTGTGCAATCATGGGTATAACTGATACACACAGTAAGTCTCCCGAGACATCCCACACTAGTCACATGAGATTGGGCTTCAGTGTTACATGTCTGTTTATATCTGACATCTTTATTTAACAGATAATTAAAGGTTTTTTGGGGGGGGGGGGATCTGGTACCTTTGTGAATCTTACAGATATAACATATAACACCTAGGGGTAAATTTACTAAAGTTTCTAAAATTCTAGAAAATGAAAGCTACAATCTGATTGGTTGCTATGGGTACGACATACACTTTTTCATTTTAGATGTTTTAGTAAATCTATCCCCAGATGTTGTGCCTTAGTTAAACTGCATTTGTTGACTACATACAACACAGAGAGCCTCTTGTGGGGTTAATATAGATGGAAAGAAACATATCAATTCACTAGGAGCTAGTAACATGACCCAGACGTGTATTTCAACATGAGGTTAGCCCATTGGCTAAAGCCATCTTCAGATGGCATAAGCTAAGAGGCTCAAGCTCTTAAAAAGCTTTTTGGAGCTTGTTAAATAGCCCCAGAAAAGTATGGAGACTGCGGTAAAATACGAAATGTAGCCTAATGCAGGAAATATCTACGATATCTTCTGTGTTAAGCCTTTGTTACATCGGTAATTAACTTAAAAATACCTAAAATACACAGAGAAAGTCATTTCTGCATCGGGTATGGCTTAATAAATAGGCCCTTAGACAGGTGTGGAGATAGCAGGTGACTAAACAGACAACAGTCAGTTTATATAGAATAATTTACCAAGGATTTGAGAAAAATGAAGCCAAGAGACAACTATGAATACTGTATGGAACAATTTTTAAAATATATACCTTTTCTTGCAACACTCATACATGTATATAGTGTCATTATATTTCACAGCACAGTACACAGATTTATAATTAATAATGATTTATAGAGCACCAATATTATCCACAGCACTTTACAATGAGGGTGCATCCATAGAAGTGTTTTTCTTACTTTTATGATTCATTTTGTTGAGCCTGGAGTGCCTACGTATTGAATTATAAGATTCAGTGCCCATAGCCATATCACCATCATCATTTTTTTATATAGCGCCACTAATGCTGCAGCGCTGTACAGAGAACTCACATCAGTCCCTGTCCCATTGGAGCTTACAGTCTAAATTACCTAACATACACACACACACACACACACACACACACAGAGTAGGGTCAATTTGTTAGCAGCCAATTAATCTACCAGTATGTTTTTGGAGTGTGGGAGGAAACCGGAGCACCCAGAGGAAACCCACGCAAACAACATACAAACTCCTCACAGATAAGGCCATGGTCGGGAATTGAACTCATGACCCCTATACTGTAAGGCAGAAGTGCTAACCACTTAGTCACTTCGTATTATATGTAATACTCTTGTCTGTACAGACAAGTGTATGGGGAAATGGACCACAGAGGGAAATGCTACAAACACCACTTTTCTCTGTTTCCCAATACACACTGCATAGGGATCAATAAGCTCTGTGAATTCTGAGTTTCTTGTGTTCGATCCTTGTGCCTTCCAGGCAGTAGTCAACAAAATCATACATGGGAGAAATTGCTATTTTGTAAGAGAGTCTTCAGTGAAAGTAAATGAACCTCAACAGTATTATTATATTTTAGTGAGCGTGGAGCAGTAGCTGAGTATAAAATAATAACTGTAAAAACAAGAATCTGGGTGTCTATTGCATTCCCATGTAAAACAATATTGGTGTTTTTAAAACGTTTCATAAGTGTGTCTATATATAACTAGATACTGAGTAAGAAAATGATGTAATTACCTTTTCTATTTTGTATCCAAATACTTTTTTTAAATCTTGTACACAACCTGCTGAATGTGTCTGCACAGAGACGTAACTAGGGCTGCGCGACAGGGGTGGCCGCCCAGGGCGCAACGCTGATTGGGGGGGGGGGGGGGGCGCAATTTAGGAATATTTTAGGTTCATTTGGTTAAAATTGAGGGCTGGGGGGGTGGTGGCATTTGTCTTTCTCGCCCCAGGTGCTAGAATTCTAAGTTACGGCTCTGTGTCTGCATCCTGGGTTTGCAAAGGGATGACACACACACAAGCAATAGTGAGGATATGACAGCAAAGGAGCAGGAGAAGAAAGACAAAAATAAATAACAGGAATAAAAGGCCAGCGTGATAAACAGGTGTTTGCTAAAATGTATCATTACCAGGTCAACTTTGCTTAGTTATTAAAAGAAACAAACAGACATGTTTTTTATTAAATGTGTTTAAATCCATCCTGATAAATTACAGGGTGCCTGCAGCAGATCAGATGGTACAATGTGTGAGTGAGTATTAATGTGTGTGGGTGAGTATTAATGTGTGTGGGTGAGTATTATTGTTTGCGTGGGTGAGTATTAATGTGTGTGGGTGAGTATCAATGTGTGTGGGCGAGCATTAATGTGTGCGTGTGTGAGTATTAATGTGCGTGGGTGAGTATTAATGTGTGTGTGTGGGTGAGTATTAGTGTGTGCGGGTGAGTATTAATGTGTGCGGGTGAGCATTAATGTGTGTGGGCGAGTATTAATGTGTGTGGGTGAGTATTAATGTGTGTGGGCGAGTATTAATGTGTGGGTGAGTATTAATGTGTGTGGGTGAGTATTAATGTGTGTGGGTGAGTATTAATGTGTGTGGGTGAGCATTAATGTGTGTGTGGGTGAGCATTAATGTGTGTGTGGGTGAGTATTAATGTGTGCGTGGGTGAGTATTAGTGTGTGCGGGTGTGTATTAATGTGTGTGGGTGAGTATTATTGTGTGTGGGTGAGTATTAATGTGTGCGGGTGAGTATTAATGTGTGCGTGGGTGAGTATTAGTGTGTGCGGGTGTGTATTAGTGTGTGCGGGTGAGTATTAATGTGTGCGGGTGAGTATTAATGTGTGCGGGTGAGTATTAATGTGTGCGTGGGTGAGTATTAGTGTGTGCGGGTGTGTATTAGTGTGTGCGGGTGAGTATTAATGTGTGTGGGTGAGTATTAATGTGTGTGGGTGAGTATTACTGTGTGCGGGTGAGTATTAGTGTGTGTGTGTGTGGATGAGTATTAATGTGTGTGTGAGTATTAATGTGTGTGGGTGAGTATTAATGTGTGTGGGTGAGTATTAATGTGTGTGGGTGAGTATTAATGTGTGTGTGTGAGTATTAATGTGTGTGGGTGAGTATTAATGTGTGTGTGAGTGAGTATTAATGTGTGTGGGTGAGTATTAATGTGTGTGGGTGAGTATTAATGTGTGTGGGTGAGTATTGCCCTGGAGGATGTGACTGCAGCAGCCTAAGGGTGGGAGATGCTGATGATGCTGAAGATGCTGAAGATGCTAAAGATGTTGAGCATCACTTAGCCACGCCCCTGGGCTTGACTGACACGTCCGCGGCCAATGAGCGCACAGCATGACGTCAGGCCGCCCAATAGCGCGCCTCGGTGGGCCGGGCCGCCTCCTCCCGCAGCTCCCCGCAGTGCACACAGGTTCTGCGGCACCGGCCAGTCGGTCGCTCCCCGGGATAGAGATGGAGGAAGAGCTGAAGTGCCCGGTGTGCGGCTCCTTCTACCGGGAGCCCATCATCCTGCCGTGTTCTCACAGCCTGTGCCTGGGCTGTGCCCGGAACATCCTGGTGCAGACCCCGGACTCCGAGTCCCCGCAGAGCCGCCGCCGCGCCTCCGGGCTCTCCGACTACGACTACCTGGACCTGGACAAGATGAGTCTGTACAGCGAGGCGGACAGCGGCTACGGCTCCTACGGGGGGTTCGCCAGCGCCCCCACCACCCCCTGCCAGAAGTCCCCCAACGGGGTGCGGGTGTTCCCCCCCTGTATGCCCCCCGCCCAGCTGCCCCACCAGCTGCCCCCCGCCGCCGCCCGCCACCAGTGCCTGACCTGCCCGCAGTGTCACCGCTCCCTGCTGCTGGACGACCGGGGGCTGCGCGGCTTCGCCAAGAACCGGGTCCTGGAGGGGGTGATCGAGCGCTACCAGCAGAGCAGAGCGACCGCCCTCCGCTGCCAGCTGTGCGAGAAGAGCCCCAAGGAGGCGGCGGTCATGTGCGAGCAGTGCGACGTCTTCTACTGCGAGCCCTGCCGCCTGCGGTGCCACCCGCCCCGGGGACCGCTGGCCAAGCACCGGCTGCTGCCCCCGGCACAGGGCAGGGTGAGCCGGAGACTGAGCCCCCGCAAGATCTCCACCTGCACCGACCATGAGCTGGAGAACCACAGTATGTACTGTGTGCAGTGCAAGATGCCGGTGTGCTACCAGTGCCTGGAGGAGGGCAAGCACGGCAGCCATGAGGTCAAGGCTCTGGGGGCCATGTGGAAGCTGCACAAGGTGAGGAGGGGGCTCTGTGTGTCTGATCTGTGCCCAGGGGGGGCTCTGTCCATGTGTCTGATCTGTGCCCAGGGGGGGCTCTGTCCATGTGTCTGATCTGTGCCCAGGGGGGTCTGTTCATGTGTCTGATCTGTGCCCAGGGGGGGGGGTCTGTCCATGTGTCTGATCTGTGCCCAGGGGGGGCTCTGTGTGTCTGATCTGTGCCCAGGGGGGGCTCTGTCCATGTGTCTGATCTGTGCCCAGGGGGGCTCTGTTCATGTGTCTGATCTGTGCCCAGGTGGGCTCTGTCCATGTGTCTGATCTGTGCCCAGGGGGGGCTCTGTCCATGTGTCTGATCTGTGCCCAGGGGGGGCTCTGTCCATGTGTCTGATCTGTGCCCAGGGGGGGGTCTGTCCATGTGTCTGATCTGTGCCCAGGGGGGGGGCTCTGTCCATGTGTCTGATCTGTGCCCAGGGGGGGGGGCTCTGTCCATGTGTCTGATCTGTACCTAGGCTCAGGGGGGCTCTGTCCATGTGTCTGATCTGTGCCCAGGGGGGCTCTGTTCATGTGTCAGCCATTGGGGGCACCCAGGCTCAGGGGGTTATTCATGGGATAAGGGAAGGCTCTTTTCATTGCCTGTCAGATTTAGGGGGCTACCCAGGGGCAGGCTGGGTAGGGGGCATCTGCCCTCCCACCTGGGCTGGTCCCATAGTGGGCTATCTTGGGCTGTGTCAATGGGCCACCTACATTTTTTCCCCCTTTAAAATAGGCTGCTGAGTGGAGTCTTGCCCCCTCCCCCGGGCTATTATTTGCCTGCCCTCCCCTGGGGCTACCCATAAATATCTGTACCTGATCTGATGTCACCCGATTTCCCCGCTTAGTCTATTCTATGACATGGCTTAGGGACTACGTGCAGGGGGCGGCTGGCAAATTTTGGCCCCCGGGGCCAAGACTCTACTTGAAAGCCTATTAAGAACATTTTAAAGTGAAACAAAAAAAAAGCAGGTGGCCCAGTGATCCAGCCCAAAGTAGCCCACTATGGTACCGGCCCAGGGCTCTATGTGTAAAATCCGTAGGGACTGTCCGATCAGACATTACCATGTGTTAGTATGGGTCACCCTATAATGGTCTATTCATAAATGGTCCATTTAATGCCTAATTTCCCAGCACTTTTTATTTGCACAAATAAAGCAGGTACAGAGTCTAACCAGAAGTGATTTTAGGGGTTAAGGCTAGGTGGGCTTGGAAGTGTGACAACACGGCACATTGATGCTTAGACACACCCCATCAGCCCTCTCACCTCATATTTAGCAAGTATTTCTAAAATGTCATTTAGTGATATTAGACTGTCACTCTTGAGCAAACCCTGGGTATCACCAGATATTTTATTTATCTAGTGTTGATATACCCTCTTGGGCCTCTGCAATGAGAAGTACATACAGGGGTGTATAAGATTGCACCAACTTTACCATACATATAAAATTGGAGATCGGAGCAGTGGTCTCTCTCAGCTCTTCATTATGGGACTGATTAAGGTGATAAGAGGTCTCTGAATAATACATGTTGCATAGAGACAATGGATGTTTAATGAAGAGCAAAATGCTTTATGGTTTTAAAAGTTACCACCTTGCATCACAAGCAACCCTCAATAACAGCAATGAAAAGATATTAAGGGACCAATATCCCATGTATTTATTTTGACTGTATGACTCTCCTTGATGCTCAGCATATTAATGACATGTTTTCAGCAGGTGAATATTTACATTTGTTATATAATATTAGCACCATTCCACCTTTTACCTTAAACAACCTTAGTTTTGCAGCCTGACTGTTGTATAGTAAAGTTTTCCTATATTAAGCATGGCATCTGGTCTGCTATTGCTGGGGGACTGACATAAGTGACTGGAGTAATTTGCATCATTCCTGCTGGCAAGAATAGAACCCTCCCATTGTCCCTATGGTTCAGATGCTGACACATACATAAGCCCCCCCAGCCATACATCATCCGGGGGATAGACAGATCTCTCACACCAGGGGAAGCTGTTATATAATCCGTCATTCCCTGCTCTAACCACATCAATCACAGCAAGATATAGAAGCAGAGAGCAGAGGCACATGAAACAGCCTATCATTTTCCCAATTTCCCAAACTGTGTCTGATAACCGGTGGCTGGGGGTATCTGGTGGATGTATTAGAGAATCTGTGCAGCCGCATATAAAATCTTCTAAGTCACTCAGTCCGCCCTCCCCTCTGGCTTCAAGAAAATGCATTTTCAAGGTGATAATTGAAACACGCCTCCCCCCTGGGCTTAGTATGGATTGTACTCATAATCAATAGTGCTTTTGGTCTGCAGCAAGTGAATTTATTTTTCTCCTACTTAGAAAAGGAAATATTTGTATTGCACGAAACATAGTAAATGCATCTAGCATATGTGTTTTGTTTAAATCATAATATTCTGCTATTATTTTTTTGGTCATCTATGACCTGATGACACAAGGTTTAATTTTTTATTTTACAATCCCTTTTTTGTCTCTGCTCTTCGACCAAAAGCTTGCACCAAGGAGCCAATTATATTCAATACATCACTGTGACATGTAGACTAGTTGTTGGCTGAGCGAGATGTCTCTAGCAAAATGGAGTCTGTCAAGTAGTCAGCCTTTAGGTACAGGTGACATTTTGCATAGAGATGATGTCATTTGATAAAATGAATCATTGCTCTGTCAGACAGATGACTCAGAGGAGGCTGGGAGCTGTTATTAGGGCTATAGGTAACAGGTACGGGGTTACTAGTTGAGCGTTAGCTAACGTACCACACCGTTGGTAACACTAGCTTAGCATGGACGACAAGCATCTCATTAAAAGAAAACTGTACAGCCACAAGGAGAAAATTGCAGAAGGTCGAATCGCAATGCAGATTAATGTATTGGGGGATCCTGCTGGCTGAATGATTTAAGTGTATTTGGTTACAGAGATCTCAGAGAGATAAAATATCAAACCAGGAGAGGATACGGCTGTAGCTCATGTGCACTTCTAAAAAAAAAAAAGGGCTTTAGTTAGTAAAACAAGGGTATAAACTTGGTAGAACTATGCTATAAATAAATAACCTGTATTAGTAGCTGGGGAGTATAATGTCATCAGGGTTATCAACCGTCAGTAAATTTGCTGACAGTCAATGTAGTGCCAACTTTTTTTTATATTGATTAGGGGTGCTCAATTTCATGCCCTCCAATATACGTGAAACATAATGATAAAGTCTTCTAAAATAGATTAAATTACCTTTCTCCTTTAACATTTATGCGTTTTAGAAATGCGATTTCAACTGTAAAATGTCATCTTTCAATCTGAACCATTTCAGCCATATGATTATTTTGCTATAGTTTATTTTAATCTGGGTTATTGGGTTTGGAAAGAACTGGGAGCAGTAACAATCAATAATTGGCACAGGGTTGAAATGGCTCATGTTGGTATATATAATGCTCAGACTATAATACCACCTGTTTGATTGTCATTGATGGTAGCGAAAGAATAAATATCCTGTAAACACAGATTTGCATAAACCAGATGTCTTTCCGAATTCCCATGGTCTTGGAATAGTTTGGGGTTATTCCTGATTTTTTTAAGTCCCCCCCCCCATTCCCGGTGATACCCCAATGGTTGCTTTTCTTGTTTCCCCAGAGCCAACAGCGTACAGAAGTTTGAATCCGTTGTCTATTAATCAGCTGCCTTAACACCGTTACAGCAATGTTGCAGGATTGTATTACAGGCATCCAAAGCAAATGTGATGCTTTGTGTGTTTTTGCAAAAGTGAATTATGGCATCAAATCTTAACCCCTTACAAGTTCTAAGGCTGCACTGGTTTTTTTTGTCAATCCCTACATTAGCTGATAATGGATGCAATGATTAATGTTTACCGGGTCTTTACAGTCTTGGGGGGGGGGGGGGGGGGGGGGTAGTTAAAAAGGGTCTGTGGATCGTTAACTAGAGTGCATGCATGCTGCACTGTTGGGCTGCTTGGATTCATGCCCCAAAGAGCAATAGAACTACCCATTTACTCCGACGCCTTGCAGTATCATTGCACCTTTGTGAAGTATCAAAATGCATAGCTAAAGTATTCCCAACATTCAAGGAGACAAAGTCAGGTCATGGTGCAGGTTACAGTTCCATTAGAACTTCATCCTTATTAATATGAACCGTTCTTCATCATCATCATCATCATCATCATTTATTTACATAGCGCCACTAATTCCGCAGCGCTGTACAGAGAACTCATTCACATCAGTTCTTGCCCCATTGAAGCTTACATACATTAAATTCCCTAACACACATACACAGACAGACACACAGACTAGAGTCAATTTTGATAGCAGCCAATTAACCTACTAGCATGTTTTTGGAGTGTGGGAGGAAACCGGAGCACCCGGAGGAAACCCACGCAAACACGGGGAGAACATACAAACTCCACACAGATAAGGCCATGGTCGGGAATTGAACTCATGACCCCAGTGCTGCCACTAGGCCACTGTGCTGCCCGTTCTTGATTTTGTCTCCATTTACTACTTCTTTGACCCTCCATTAACTATTATCTATTTCTGGAAAATAAGGGAACATCAGGTGGATATCAGCCCAGCTCACGCCTGTCTGTCACCTGTGTTTAGAAGACAGGTAAACACTAGCCGCGCCTCCCAACATTTTAATTTGGAGAATTGGGACAATGTGCATGTGCCGCTGCTTCATGGCCGCGCAAGCACAAATGGAGGGCAAGCACGGCAGCCTCCTTTTGTGCTTGCACCGAAGAGCTGGGCTGTCTTCAGCCCCCTTCTCCTCCTCTAGAAACACCCTTTCAATGGTGTGCATATCTGATAGAGGGCCATACCTCCTAAAAGTTCTAATGCACAGGGCGGATTGTCCCACCTAAATTGGGAGTATGATTTAACCATTTCAGCATGAGGAGCATTAAACTGCTTTATTTCTAACAGTGTTAACATTACAGTCTTGTGAATCAGGTGACTGTGTCAACATTGGGACTGAAGCCTTTAGGGAAAGAGCTATTAATGCACTAAAATGTACTGGGCGTCCAGAGCCATTGAGGTTCATCAAGCACTCTAGAAGCAGCGTCTGTTCTGTGAGATAATCGGGGCAGAAATGATTTAGATGCAGACAGGCAGCTGAATGCCGGATCATGTTTACAAATGAAGCAATTTAAATTTCCGGGGTTTTTGCAAATGGTGCATTGTGCTGCTTACAATCAGATAGATGAGCTTATCACTCAGCACTGATATGGGGACAGGTTTTAAGGCAACACAACGTACATCCTGTCCAGTAGATATTTATTGGCTTTATATAATGTAACTGAAACCTCATTTATGCATCTATTACAATGATAGTCTGCTCACTGCTTCCTGTACATGTAAGGTGCTGTGTTCAGAGCAGGGGCTGCCAGGTGTTCCTGCCAAAATTGTACCCCAGGGGTCTCCGCCATAGTTCCCATTTTCACGCTGTGTTAGTTTTGCTGGCAAAACCGTTTTAATTTTTTTTACCCAAGGTAATTTTAGATTTTTTTACAGGTCAGTTAGCATTTAATGCAACATTTTTAATGCATAAAATAGATATAGATCTCTTTTCAAAAAAGTGAAGAGATGTAGGTTGGTGCAGTTTTGAAAGGCTTCGTATGTTAGTAGAAGTATTGGGATTTGTTACAGCACAGTGATTGACAGAGCGGAGAAGAACGTCTGACAAGGAGAATTAGTCCAGCCGCCACTACGTTCAAAATGGATTGTCAGGTTGATAGTCTGGTTAGAGCAGGGGTCCTTAACGTTTATAGTCTTACCCCCTCCCCCCCCTTTGAAAGTAAACTTAAAATTCACACCACCCCTCCTTGCCAAAAGCAATTAATAATGGATAAATTATGTAATTGACCTGGAAATTTTATTTGAACATCCTATGATATACAGAAATAAATAGTAAAGAAAGTTATGTTCTTCAGGAACATCATTTTGTCTTTCAGTATAATTACTAAAGGCTAAACTAAATTCTAAAAAAAGTAATTACAAAATTGTTATAGAGGACAGTCACACCTCCCCACTAACTCCTTTACAGCTTCCCAGGGAAGGCACATCTCTCAAATTAAGAACCTCTGGGTTAGAGGAAGACCAGTTAGATGGGAATTGAAATAATCAAGTTGAGAGATTTTGCAGCATCTTCTATGAGATATGTGCATTGTCTAGAGATATTGTTTGCATGCATTTGACGTGCTCTAGATACAGATTGGATGTGGGGAACAAAAGATAGTTCTAAGTCAAGAATGACACCTAGGCAGTGAGCTTAGGGGGGTGTATTGGTGTGTTGTCAACAGAAATAGAGATGTCAGGTAGGTAACTTCTGTTGACTGGTGCTAGAAAGATTAATAGCTAATTTTTTGAAAGATTGAGTTCAAGTTGTAGAGAGGATCTCCAAGATGAAATAGCAGAAAGACATTGAGTAATGTGGGTCAACGAAGATGGTAAAAGATCTGGAGAGGATAGATACATTTGGGTATTATTCACATATAGGTGATACTGAAACAAAAAGGAGCTTATTAGTTTTTCGAAAGAAGTGGTGTAGATAGGAGTAGAGGACCTAGGACTGAGCCTTGTGTTACAACTGATTGAGGAAATGGAGAGGAAGGGGATCCAGAGGAACAAACAATGAAGAAGCTGTTTGATAGGTAGGATGAGAACCAGGAGAGATCAGGGTTCTTATAACCTAGAGAATGCAGCGTTTCTATGGGAAGATAGTGGACAATGGTGTCCAATTCAGTACAGACATTGGGGAGAATTAGAAGACACTGGTGACCCTTACATTTTGGCAGTGAATCATTGGCGAAAACTTGACTGATGATGGTCCAAAAGGTTGTCTGAGTTGAGTGTAGGGAAGTCCCTGACATGCCCAATTGCAACTATAAATCTGTCCCCACATTTTAAATTTACCTCCCCCTCCAATACAACATGGTTTGGCCCAAGTGCAAAGTTACTCCTTTTTCATGCTTTGCTCTCCTTAATGACTCAGGTCTATAGTGTGCAAAATCTGTATAGTGCACGGGAGGTGAAGGGGGACACACACCTGGATTTGGTGATCAATCACCGGCTTCTGGAAGCAGAAGAATTGAGAGGTAGAGAAGATGATTATATAAACAATCTTATTTTGTGCAGACAGTTTGAGGAATTAAGGAATGAAGACGGAAAATAAGTACATGAACATTACTTTGTGGAGTGGAGTTTTGTGGGTGGCGGTTGGGAAATATGGATAAAGGGGTGTAATTCAGGGGGTGAAGGACATTGTTGTTATAAGGACAATGTCATAAGTCAAATTAAGAAAGATAGTTTGTGAAACATTGAGGAATTTGGTAGGGGTTTGAGATTGCATGACATGAGTTTGATTCCCGACCATGGCCTTATCTTTATGTGGTTTGTTTGTTCTCACCGTGTTTGCGTGGGTTTCCTCCGGGTGCTCCGGTTTCCTACCACACTCCAAAAACATACTGGTAGGTTAATTGGCTGCTAGCAAATTGACCCTAGTCTAGTCTGTCTGTCTTTCTGTGTGTGTGTATGTTAGGGAATTTAGACTGTAAGCTCCAATGGGGGCAGGGACTGATGTGAGTGAGTTCTCTGTACAGCGCTGCGGAATTAGTGGTGCTATATAAATAAATGATGATGATGATGATGAAGTGGTGAGAAATAAACTCTGTTGTATTGTCCAGGACAGTGAGTTGGTAATTGCAGTTTTTGGATGTAGCGGATTATTTCTTGTGTCCTGCGATCAGATGTTGTTAAATTGCTTGTTCATCTTGACTTGCTTAACTGTGAATGAAAACGCTTCCCCCCCTAAACTGACTTACACGATCTTGTGGTTTATTTACAATTCATGTCCCGTGTGAGCCAACTGGTCAGCGGATCGATGGCTTCACATGTGCAGAGAGGCCTAGTTCCGAACCAATCATAAAATCTGAACACAACTTTATAGAGCAGCGACTGACCATGGTCAACTATCCTGAAAGTGGGGGCAATTGACTATTGGGACAGTGGGACAGTCCCCTAGAATTGGGACTGTCCCGTCTAAATCGCGGCAGTTGGGAGGTATATATTATCCAGTTCATATGTAAGTGTTGGTACATTTTGCTGATTAATTAAGGAATGCAAAACGAATGTAATGTGCGTTTTATTCCAAATGCACATGAAACGGGTATACGCACGTCTGTATTCAGCAAGAAGCGGATGTAAACTTACAACTGGTGATGAATATGGGTCTAGGTCCTCTCTGCTCTAACAGACAATATACCGCGCTGGATACGTCCAATACCTATGTGAAATATCAAGTCACAAAAAAAAACTATTCAATTAATGTCACCTGTTATTATGTAGTCATTAATGACAAAATATTAGAAATGCATTTATTAGGATGTTATTAATGTCTACTGTACCTAAAATGCATTTTTACTGGTGCTCCTGATTACAAACACATGTTCTAGCTGTATACACAGCCGTCATCAGCACTTACACCTGACCTGTAGCTGGTGCAAAAGCTCCAACAGAAAATGACGTGCCTGAGAAATACCCAAAGCTTGAATCAGACACTGCTGCGTGCGCTCGAACTTGGCACGTCCTTACTGTACATCGACTATGTGCATACGCCCAGTCCTCGCCCCGTTCCCTTATACACAAATAATCGTCAGTTACTCTTCTTAATGAATCAGGCCCATAATCTCTTCAACAACAATATCAATGGTGACATCTACAGGTTATATAAAGGTATAAGCAATATAATAAAAAACAAAGGTATCATAAATAGATATGACCTATCCACAAATGTTTTTCACAACAAATAAATAAGTATAATATTTAATTGTTTACCAAATATTGCTTACTCTAAGATCTATAGTCTTATAATAGATAACCGATCTCCTTAAATTGGGCAAAATTTGAATCAAGATGGTGCAGTTTGTCACAAATGGAATATTTGTAAATATTTTAATTGTATTCAAGCTTTTTGTTATTGCTAATAAAACGTGCATTTTGCTACAGTGTAGGTAAGTCTCTATTTTTGGGTCCAAAATTATTTCAATACAATGGACCACATAGAAGACTGATTTACATCATTCTTATATTATATTTTAATTCTTTAATCTTTGATTACCGCTTTTTTTATGTCTATATGGGTTTTTTTGGAAAATGTATGCAAGTTTTAAACAGATTTAATAGTTATTTAAAACAAGGGAGGGTATTTATTTATTCTAATGCAATTGTGTAGTAGACAAAGCGATCCATAATTTTATGGATAACAGACGTCAATTTTAACAGTGTACCATAAAAAAAAAAAAATCATAAGAAACTGACATTTCAAGTATACACGTCGCCTGCACATAGTGGAAGCAGCCATTTTGTGGGCTGTACCAATCTGTGCCCTAAGAAGACCAATTTTGGAAGGTGTGATTCAGTCTACAAAATGGCTACCTATCAATTTCTCAAATGTACTAGATAAATGATAGCTAGAATCTGATTGGTTGTTATGGGCAACTCCTCTACTTTTCCTATTTTAGAACATTTCCTATATCTATCCGTGGGTGAAGGTAAGAAATCTACATTAAAATAGAACTATCATAAAATGTAGAAACTGATCATAGATTTATAACAGCAAACTGATATATCTTTCATTCGATCATTTTGTAATATTGCTAACATAGGAGAGAGTTCAATTGGCCGCGAGGTGCTGCGAGTTGTCCGAAATAGACCAGTGTTGGCTAACCTGTGACACTTCAGGTGTTGTGAAACTACAAGTCCCAGCATACCCTTCCAGCAATAAGCTGCTATATATTGGCAAAGCATGCTGGGACTTGTAGTTTCACAACACCTGGAGTGTCACAGGTTAGCCAACACTGGCATAGACACATGGCATTGGAGTTTTGGCTAAAATCACGCGTCCCATAGAAATACAAAGGATAATGAGCAGAGATTCTGTACCGTGTTGGTCGACAATGACATTGATGTTACCTCGTGGCCAATTGATTCTCCCCCCGTGGAATATGTTGCAGACGTTACAAACCACTATATAAATCAGACTTTGGAACGATATAAATCACTCTTTGCAATAAGCTGTTATACCTCTCTGACTAGTCAGTTGCTGGAGTTTGGTTTTACAACATCTGAAACCAGCAGCTGCCTAGTCAGAGTTGTAACACTGCGTGGCTGACTATAGCGTGTATTGTTTTGCTGAAATCAATATTTTATTAGATTTCCTCAATGTTATGATAGCTCTGCTTTAAGTATCTCATTTATATGTAGTTTTATTCTTGTGTTTCTTTTTACTGCCAGAATTACCAGTGAAACCAAAATGAATATTTGGGGAGCTCCTGAATGTCTGAAAAAGTTCCATCAGTCTATAACTTTCCAGATTGTTTACAGAGCGGATTGAATGTAACAGATGGTGATCAGGAATCCTTCCCGTCATTCTTGTCCCCTAGCAACGTCAACTTAGAGAGGAGCCCTATAGCTTCTTTCTTCCAAATTCACCACATACCTCTTTCCTCCACCCCCCCCCCCCCCCCACTGTTCTGTGCCTACGTCTTAACCCTCTCACATTGTTCCCAGACATCAACTGTAGGCTAATGAGTAGACTCTAATCTACTTGTCCCCGATTCAGCTTACGCTCTCCCGGCCCACCGGCGGCTATTGTTGAGGGGCTCCCGCTGAGCGCATCAGAATTCTGCCCAGCGGTGCACTTATATGTACTTCATCTCACAGGAGAGGATTCCAGATCTGTAACGTCGCAGCTATTGCACATTACAGCCGGGTATAGCAATCATTCTAGATCACAGAGCCTATAGAATTGTAACCCTTCGAGTATTGGATAGTGACATGGGTTATACACATTGCAGAACCCTGCTAAGCTTCTATATATTACTTAAGTAATTGGGGGGTGGGGGGGATATTTGAAATAATAATGAAAAAAGCTTGAAAGTCAATTCACAAATACATATAAAAATATATCGGCAGACACATGAAAATAGATTTATAAATCAATAGCAGCTCTTTGCAGACAATGGGCAAGCAACTCATGAACGTGTGTGAATTAAACTAGTCCAGTTTCAGTTTTGAGTGATTCTCGCCTCCCCGATGATACTGGAGGCAGCGGCCATGATGGTTCACGCCTGCGCAGGAGAAATTAGGCATATTTTTTTCCCATATATTTAATTTATGAAAAAATGCTTTACTTCAATAATAAAGTATTTTTTCTGTGCATTGCATGAGGAAGCCTTCACTAAAGAGCCCCACTCAGAAGCTATTGTTGGCAGTACGATGGCTACAGCTGGCCCCCTGGACTTTTTGATATTGGGACGAGTTCTAAATCTAAAGGACTTTTCTCCTTTTGTTAAATAGGCCCCATAGACTGGGGACATTTATGAACACTGGTGCACAGATAAATTATGCATCAGAAAGAGAGAAACCAATCCACATTCATTTTCTAGTTTTTACTGGAGATGTTACCATGGTTGCTAGGGGTTACAGCGCTTGATGTTTCCCAGACTAGAAGAGACAGGATGAGTATTGGTTTTAGAACCATGATCTGGTAGTTAAGCTGCCCGTACACTGATCAATCCGGACATTCCACCCCGGGGGCCGAATCTCTGTCCAATTTGTGCTTACGCCTATGTAGGTGAGGGGCCAGTTCTGAAAGATAAAATTTGGCACTTGGGCTGACTCAGATAGGGTGGGACAATGACTATATGCACAGATTTGGTGATTGTACGACTGGATCTACTGTCCTTCCCGTCCGCCTTCTGGTAGTTTGCCATGAGATGTTGCTTGGGATTGGGAGACTTTGTTTTTGTGCTTACACGCTGTGATTTGCAACCGTTTAGGTCTAAAATGGCAAATTTGATCAGCAAAATTATCTTACATTTTTGCACCGTTCGGTCTGTAACACATCCGCTCCATATACTTTGGAGTATTTTTAATTTTCCTTTAAAATAAGGGGTTTTGGGACAATAAGGGTCTTCACCTAGAGGTTTTCCACTCTACTTTACTCCCTTGTTGCTGTCATATTTATTTCTTATTATTAGTGCTGTATGTATCTTTCATTTGGAGATTTCGGAAAGCTAAACAGTTTACGTAAATTAGATGAAAATGTCGTCCTTTTGTTCTGTTCCATCAGTAAGAAAGACTAAAACATTCTGGTTTGCAATGGGAAAAAAATACGATGCTTAAACGGTTATACGATTAGTATGTGCAAAGCTAATCTCAGTCAATACAGAGATTTCCCATGGGAAAGGTTCAGCTGACAGGCTGTGCAAATAGCGAGAGGTCATCCTTGGAGACTGCTCACACATCTCCGTCGGTCAATCATATGGGGGAAGCTATTATCTGTTACTGGTCTGAGAAATGACTACTGGAAAACGGGGCGATGTAACCACATGACTGTCTATATATTTTAACGAGGATGAAACTGCCTTGTATTTGTTACCCATAGCAACCAATCAGATAATGGCATTGATCACACAGATTACCAAAACCAAAAATATAATTGGCTGCTCTGAGTTACCCAGTGGATTCTGTTTGCCATTTTTGCAGCAGGCTTATAGGACCTTATAGGCAACGCTTTAAGGTCTGTTTTAAAATGCACAGAATTTGGGAATATGCACGCCAAAATTTAACAAGGAACGGGTCAGGAGATATAATGTGGAATATAAATTCGCAAAAGAACACACAGAAAATAAAATAATGCCACCTGTTAATAATATAGGCATTAATGATAAAAAAAAGTGTTTTTTTTCCATTAAATACATTTATTAGGATGTTCTTAAAGTCTACTAGACATAACAAACATTTTTACAGTTGCCCCTGTTTGCAAACACATGTAATAGCATGCATACAAGACTGTCATCACTAGTACTCAGGACTTAGACTAGCTCTGTAGCTGGAGCAAGAGATACGGCAGAAAAACAAGTGACTTTGCGATGCCCAGAGCTTGGTTTGAACGCTGGGTGCGCTCGAGTTTGGCACGTCCTTACTATTCATTGTCTACGTTCCCTCCCAGAAATCGTAAGTGCCTTTGTGTACGAAGATTAATTGACCGTTGCTGTGTTTAGTTGCATATGGTCCGGTTCTCTACATGCACAGATCATATTTGCAGATTATACGCACAAAATCGACATTTACGTTCCTTGATGAATTAGGCTGATAGTATGCAATATGTATCCAAATTTAAACCCCCCCCCCTCCACCTTAGTCACTGCAATGTAGCATCACTATAATCATAATTATCCTAATTTCTCTTTCAGAGGTGAAATAAAATATTTTTTTTACAGAGTATAAAAACTGCTATGAAACCTTAGGATTGTCCGACTTCTACCTTCAAAATAAACTGTGCCGGCAGTATTTAAACCTTAGCTGGGGAAATCCGGTTGATAACAGCTTGGGGATCATAGGCAAACCGAGAGGGGTTTCCTAGTGCCCTCCAAGCCTGGGGCACTGTATAATTGAGGTGGTTGGACGCTGCCCCCGCTTCACACGGCTCTGCTGGAAAAGGGAAATCTGCATGCACCTAACAGTAGTGCACGCAGCATTGCCCATGTATAATATGGCGATAGGAAGAGTTGGAGAGCAGCCAAGCACTGTCTAATATTATAGCCACGCCCCCATGCATGTTGGTCACGCCCACTGGCGGCGTGGTGTGGAAACTCCCCTCTGCAAATCCTGCGTTTGCCTTGAGGGGTGTGGCAAACACTTTATAATGCTGCTGTAGACCTGCCCACTATTTTGCAATGCATGTTGGTAGAGGTAGTGTTTTGGTGGGGGGGGGCAGGATTCTATAAATAAGCTGGCGGGGGGTGGATAAGACACTCTCATTCCTGTTTTACGGGTCTTGTTTTTGCCTATTTGCGTTGGGTCATTATACGTAGACATCATCTTCCACAGCTGTCTGGTCAGTCTGCAGAGCAGAGCGACTTAGGTGAATAGACAGATACACAACGTCACGAGGGAATTTTAATAGAAGTATTTCCATTTTAGCGCCTAACCCCCTTCTAGTCGGAGAACGCAGTCATATATTCCTCTCTGTCCTGTGGTTTAGTCTCACTGTATAAACCAGCGACTCGTCCCTCATCTCCACGGTCCTCCTGCAGCTCTCCTATTGGAGAGAACCTGATAATTAATGTTTCTGTGTCCCCCCAGGGCTGGGGTTTGATAAGAGCATAATTAAGACACTGTTAAAATCTTTACAGATCAAAGTGTTGCATCTAATTGCTCACTTTGGGATTTTCATTGATGGTTATTTGATCCTTGTCGGGTGTGCGAGAGACCGTGTTTGGTGTGCGCTCGATGCTCAGTAATCTGGCGACATGGATCCTTGGAACTGCTCACAAGGGTCCTTGTTAAATCTTATATCAGACGTACACAAAATATCCAATGTAAATCCCAACATCCCCTTACGATCTACTAGAAGAGGAGAAATTAATATATTATCCAGAATGTAGGAGCTGTTTTTCTTCCCAGTTGGACCAAATAGTTATTTAAGGAGCCTTTATATATTATGGTCAGCCTATCGGAACACACAGGAGATGAGTGATGTGTTAGTGAGGACGGGGCTGCATGTGACAGGGGCAGTGACATGATGTGAGGGGGGGAATGGAGGGAGCAGGAAGCCACAGACTGAGAGTTATATAGTGGAAGGAGCAGGGTCCCCCAGCAGCAAAGATTATATCAGGAGATGAGTGATGTGTCAGTGAGGACAGGGCTGCATGTGAGGAGGGGAATGGAGGCAGCAAGAAGTCACAGACTGAGAGTTATATAGTGGAAGGAGCAGGGTCCTCCAACAGCACAGAGTATATCAGGAGATGAGTGATGTGTTAGTGAGGACAGGGCTGCATGTGACATGTGTCCTCCAGCAGCACAGAGAAATGATATGAAACTTCTGACAAATGGATGCACTTCTATATGAAACAAGGCTCATATATATATATCTAGCTCTCTTCTTTTGTTTCTTTAGGAGTGGGAGTTTTCATTTTGATTGCATCTGTGGGGGCGAAGTTAGATGAAACACATGGATGGCAGAGCTGCTAGTGGTAAATTATCATGAAACATGGTGGAAACTATTTTAACAAAGCATCTGAGGTTTGGATGATACGTTAATATTTAGCTATTTTTAAACACACTGCCCCTCTGTCAATAGGACTAAAAATATTATGTGATCAGTGAATAATATTTACAAAATATCACTCTCAAAATAAGTAATGTGTCCACTTAAAAACAGCATGTTATTGTAAACAAAGTAAATAAATAAATATTGATATGTTCTGTGTAAAAGAATCCGCGCACAGTCACAGAATCTGGCGGAAACACGTCTCACTCTGTGTGATTATTGGAACCTCTACATATCTGTTACATGTCTATCTGTAATCACAGCGTGTTCAATCTAACGGCGCTGTCCGTGTCTGCCTGGTGGAGAGGCTGACATCCCGCTAACACACACGTGTTCTCTGTAATGGGACCTGTCATGCCTGCAGGTCGTCAGGGAATTAGAACTGTGTACATTTCTTTCTGAATTTCCTGCCAGAGACAAGCAGACATTCACTGTGACCTGGATCTGTCTGTGATATCCATGGAACGGGACGAGAAGGGGGGATATAATAAAGGCTGATTGGATGAAAAAGGATTTGACATCTATTAATTCTGCAGTGGTGACATATCCACAAATTGAAAGAAGACCCCTGAGATCAGATAGCGCTGACACCAGGAAGACCCTACAGGGTCCTTGTGATATTTACCATTTTTTTCCCGGGTGATTGTCAAGTCCTGTATTATACTGTAATACAACCTTCTAGTTTGTTATCAAATGTCCATGCCATGATATATATTGGTAAATAACGCTTTTATTTTAATTATTATTGTTTACATAGCATCACGCATATTACACAGCAAGAATATGTAGTCATACTTCATCAGTCTCTGCCCCATTGAGCTTACAATCTAAATTCCCTGTCAAACACAGACTAGGGTCCATTTTCTGTCAGAAACCAATGAACCTACCAACATTTTTTGGGACTGTGGGAGGAAACACGGGGAGAACATACAAACTCCAGGCGCTGGTTCAGTAACAAACTCGTGGCTCCAGCGCAGTGAGGCAGCAATGCTAACCACTGTGTCACAGTGCTGCCCAATACTACCTCTAGGATAATTAAGGAGAGACCCTATGCTTTTAATTGCTGCAGCTAGTTGTGGTTAGAAAAGGGGATAAGGTCTGGTTTACATAATTAGGGCATGTTCCTCACCCTACAGATCTCCCTGAAATCATAGTAGGTTGCCCAGGAGGCTAGCACAATTGGTAGTTATAAAATGAAGCCACACATGGTGTAATAACAAGGGTTCTTTCAGACCCATCTCTTATTCATATTTGCCAACTTTTCCTCATTGGCTTCAGGGAGATCCCGGGGGAGGTGGGCGTGCGGGGGCGGGGCTTGACAAATTGCATCATTTTGGCCCTACCCCCTAAACGATTGTCACAATTTTAGCCAATTACAGCAGGGGGCGGGCTAAGATGACAATATTTGCCTCATTAAGCCCCACCTCCAATTTATCTATTACGGGGCGAAAATCAGGAGGTCAGCAAGAAATGCAGGAGTCTCCCTGACATTCCAGGAGAACAGGCAACTATGCCTTAAAGAAAAGCAGCTAATGAATCTCTAGAGACTGAAGTGTCTTTTACATTTCTGTCTCCATTACTGAAGTCATGTTGTCTTACCTGTCAGTCTTTGATAAAATCTTGGTCTCCATGAAAATGGCCACCTCCATAGGCACCAATACATGGACATAGGACACAATTTCTGAACTGTGTCATCATGCCACAGATGGCGAAGCCAACCACGTCTTGTACTGGCTCAGCATCAGGGAGAATGCCAGACTCTTCAGAGAGTGAGGGAGATCACCCCTATTTCAGGGAGTCTCCCTGACATGTAGGGAGAGTTGGCGAGTATGCTCTTATTATATTGTGACATACCTCCCAGCATGTCTGTGCCCACCAGCAGGACAAGGGGCGTGGCCACTGCAAAATGGGGGTGTGGCCACTTTGAGACGTGGGCATAGCCGTGCCCCCCAGAGGGCTGCTAGACATAGCGCCATACCCAAAGGCGGAACTAGCGAACTGTGGGCCCTGATGCAGGAAGGAGGGAACCAGGGCCCATAGCTCACTAGTTCTCCGAGCAGCGGGCCCCATTTTGGCCATGGACCCCGTTCACCAATAGTGGTTCCGCCATTGTCCATACCCTCAACATTCCTACCCGTGGGACAAACATGTGGGGACAAAGCCCTAGAATCGAGACTGTCCCACTGAAATCAGACCAATTTGGAGATGTGTTTTGATCCAAAATGGATCACATAACGTCTTCCCCTCTCTATAGCGGCATAAAGAAAACACTCCACAGGTCCTGACAAACATGGCCGCATCCACTGGTCACCACTAGCCTTCAGCTAGTCATATATTAAATGTACCTTCAAGGAACCAGGAATCAGCAATACAAGTCCTTATAAATATTGATAGTTCTGACTGTTCTCCTTTGAACCTTTGAATGAACCTCTGTCAGTAAACCAGACCCAACCAAACTAGTCCGCGCATCCTAAACGGCGCAGTTTGCTTAGCGCGTTCCTTAATGGTGCAACAATAATGGGAAATGATCACGAATATACAATTTTTTTTATTAGAAGTGTTAAAAATAAGAACTTTTGTAATGCAAAGCCGAAAAATCCATCCAGCAATGTGACCGGGACAGCGCAGAGCGATAGAAATCTATGTAATATCATTTATGAAATGACTTCCATATTGATTAAGCATAAATAGTCCGCATGGGAATTTCTGTACATGAAATCAATTAATGAAATGGCGAAAAAAAGCAATCTACAGACATTAAAATAGGCTAAATGTTATCACTACAATGTGCAGTTCAATTTTATGGCAAAGTCAGTAATAATCTCCCGTCTTTGGACATTAGAAACGCATTAAGCGGCAGTTTGACCAAATATTCTTACAATGCAGCGATGATGGGATAGCATTATACTAGTACAGATACTGCAGGGTGCAATATAATTAAAATGTATAATGAAACAAATATGTATATTAGTGAACTATTGATATATCCTCGAATGCGGAGTAAATAAAATGTCTAAACATTTAATAGAAAGTCATTAGTGATTTATGAATCATTAAAATGCAAATGTGCCATTACTAGTAGCAAGAGTCTTCGGTCTAGTTCAAGTTAGATAATGAAAGGCAATGTCTGATTGGCTGCTGTGGGATAATGTACATTTTGCATTTTATTAGTAGACCCTTAATATTTTAAACTCAATTGTCAGAAATAGTTCAGTAGATTGCGAATTTGGCTTAACATGTTATTTCTGAGGTAAATAATTCAAAAAAATCCTTTTTAAGTATCTCACTTTGAAGAAGCATTGTTTATAGGCCTAGAGGAGTCTGGGTATCTTATGAACCTCGGTGGTCAATCTCCTGATATACTCTGTGCTCCTTGCTAGCGGTCCAGCAAGCTCTTGCTACCCATGATAAGGCAACATCTTATAAATAAGGCATCATTAAATAACTAGCAATGTACTAAGAATCTGCAACGTTTCCTAGTTAAGTAAATCAAATTCCATTCAATATCCCCCTTTAATATACATAAGACAACTTAATATTACGATTCAAAAGATGTAGTCTTTCATTCCATAGATTTGCATTTGCGACCATGGTTACCAAACGCACCCGTCAGCATTTGTCAGCTAAATATAGTGATTAATTATATTGGGAACGAGCGTAGGAGGTACCCATGAACGTTCTGTGATGAAGCTGTAAAGAAGGGTTGTATGTGTTGACCTGCTATAAGATTTGCTTATGTTTCCTGTCATTGTGAAGGAACGTGTCGTAAAGCGTGTCCTTCACCTACACACATTAGAGGCAGCCATTTTGTGGCTGAACCATTGTTAATGAATTAAGCCTACAAAATGGTTTCCTCCACTCTGTGTAGTAGAAGGGTATACATTAATTTTCATGCTACCTAGTGAAGACTTGTGATCTTCTGTCTGATATCGACGGCTGTTTTCAAACAAACCACACTTGATCAGTGTGCAATGTAGCACCCATTTGACTCATAATTAACACTTTGATCAGTTATCAGCACCCTTTAACCAGTGACCTGCACCCTCTACCCAGCAGCCAGACACCAGGCCATCAAAGTTATTGCTGCTGCTGTTTTTCTTGCCACCATCTCATAAAGAGAAGGATTTGAGTTATCTGTGATTCACTATGTACATTATAAATAGGCTCCACCCTCTTATATGACATCACTAGAATGAATGTCCCATAGATGAATGTGCAGTAGAATGTGTGAAGACCTAACATCTATATAAGAAGCAAACTTCATGGGGAAAAGTGTTTATTAAAAGAGATTACTTTAGCACGTCGTATTTCACAGAATAGGAGAAGGAGAGCAACACATAATATTTGCCATATTTGGGGAAAGTCTGCAGAGATGCAAACTGAGATATCACTCACAATATAAATAGGCTGTTAGGAAAAAAATATAGAAAACAAAAAGCAATATTCAATATAGAATATGTAATATCGACAGTAAAATATGTTTATTATGTGTTAAACCTACTTTTTTTTTAAATGTTTCTCTACTATTCAAGGGTCATTTCTAAACCGGACAAATACGGCGTATAATTATTGTTCAAACGCAACGTATTTAATAATTTTGATTGTGCATAGTTGATTCGCCATTTTTGCTTTTGAGGAATGAATTGTTGAAGTTGTCTGGACCACTTACTGGTGGTGGTGGGAGCAGGCAAATGGTACAAGCAGAGCCATCTTTTCCATTGGGCACGATGGGCAGCTGCCCGTGGGCCCCACGGGAAAGGGGGCCCCATAGGCACGGCTCTTA
The DNA here is from genome assembly GCF_038048845.1 of Mixophyes fleayi. NCBI lineage: Eukaryota > Metazoa > Chordata > Amphibia > Anura > Limnodynastidae > Mixophyes > Mixophyes fleayi. The sequence goes on along the minus strand of NC_134413.1, from coordinate 6,733,391 downwards.
ATGAGAATAAATAATCCTGCAAAAGAAAAAAACCTGCAAAAAAAACCTTCAAGGGTCACTGAGCAAGTACATCTATCTATCTCTATCTCTATATATCTATATCTGTATCTGTATATATCTATATCTATATCTAGGGGCCCCGGTGCACTGCTTTGGCCATGCTCATATTAGACATTATCATCTCTTGTCAGGGCTGTTTTTCCAACTGGGCATGATGGGCAGGTACCCGGGGGCCCAGCGGAAAAGGGGGCCCGAAGGACTCCTGTTAAAAAAAAATTAAAAAAATTTACCTTTTGCGGTCAGGTGGCGATCCAGCTCCCTCCTTGGTCCTCTCTTCCGTGCTGCGCTCGCAGTGAATGTCGGGCGTGATGACGTCATCACGCCCGACATTCTTCCGTGAGCACAGCACAGAGAAGTGGAGAACAGTGACGAAGAATAGAAGCGGATCGGACTCGAACAGGGCGATTGAAAAGTAAGTTAAGGGACATTTAAAAAAAAAAAAAAAAGTGATATATATATGTATGTATACACATTTATTTATTTTTTACACACACATATATACACATACACACACACACACCAGGGCCCCTATATAGATATATATCTATATAGGGGCCCCGGTGCACTGCTTTGCCCGGGGGCCCATAATATTGTTAAGATGGCCCTGACTCTTGTTTGAAAAAATATTCATGCTAAAAAAATAACATCCACTAAAGAGAACAGATTATTTATTTTTTATATTCAGCTTTTAAAAATAAGTCCAGTTTTAGACACGGGCGCTGCAGAATAATTTAGCACTTGCAGATCTCCGCATGCTTCCCCTTCTGTTTAATGATTGCTGTTTTGACAGGTTTGCTGTTTGTGCTCGTCACGTTCCCCTCATCCTGGCCGCGTCTCCTGATCTTTCTTCTGTTTGTCGCTGCCAGCTTCTTATTGATCTGTGCTGTTTGGAATTGCTTAGCATTGCGACTCGCCACATTCACATGATCTATGGTTCGGTTTGTGGACCACGGCCCATGGAAATCAACTTGAAGGTCGTGTCTCTGAATTTCTTGAGTTTATTTTCGGCTTCAGAGCTGCAGATCTCTATTCACTTTAATCAGAGCCGGATGGCAGTGCTCCACACAAGCCGTGGTGCTGTTAGATTGAATCTACCTAAATCAGAATAAATCATTTCCCCCAGCTCTGCAAAAACCGCAACCCCTGCTAGACAGTCCCTTTGTAATTGTGGAAACTGGCCCTAGTCTGGTCAGCGCAGGGGTGTTACCTCTTTTGGAAGCGGAGCCACAAGAAATAAAATGGACAGACACATACTTTAAAACAAAGTTTAATTGAATAAAACATTCCCCAAACTATTGTTCTTCACATCGTTATAAAATACAATTGTGTTTAGTTGTTTTTCAGTTGTCGTAATCCAATGGGAAATTCTTCTCTCTCTGTAATCCAATGGGAAATTCTTCCCTTCTGTAATCCAATGGGAAATTATTCTCTCTCTGTAATCCAATGGGAAATTCTTTTCTCTCTGTAATACAATGGGAAATTCTTCTCTCTCTGTAATACAATGGGAAATTCGTCTCTCTCTGTAATACAATGGCAAAAACAGCTGGCCACTGTTGCACAAAACACTTTTTGTTTTGCCACCAAGTTTCCTGCATGTCAAATCCTGCACTTTTAGTGCCAGATCCGGCCAGCAGGCACTTGCATTCAACTGGGTGATATTTTGGGCACGATAAGTGGAACTGGAGGTGCCAAGAGGTGCGCTATTTTCACGCGAACAAAAAGTTTCGTTTATTGCATAGAATTGAATTGATCCCTTGGTGTCTCATACTCTTAGTGAGTTCATAGGCTGTATTGTCATTTTTATTGGTTCAGACCACAAATTAGCTCCCTACCCTATAACCCATTACAGGTAGGATCCCCACTCCTCCTACTCTACCCTAAAAACACCCCTGCAATGATTTGTGCACCAGTGACAGGTTTGCATACAGCACTTGTTTGGGTCAGAAGTCCTGTCAGTCAGGTTAGTGGGACAGTCCCCTAGAAACGGGACTGTTGGGAGATATGCTGTACACATACACAAGGAGATGTAGAGATCTATTGGCATTTATAGATCCAGTGTAACCTTCTTCTAATAGTGTCCGGCATATCCCTTGCTGTTAGATGCAGGTTACACTGAATCCTTCAATGCTGGTATTGGAAAGTTAAAGCATTCTGTACCAGGTTCAAGGGCTCATGTTGGAGGGTCTGCAGTTTTTATCTGGGTATTAGGTAAAAGTATCTAGGCGGAGACTCATTGAAAACTATTTTTGTTTCATTTTTCTTTCCTTCTGGTTATTAAAATATATAAAAGAAAGAATTTACTTCAATAACAAAATAAAGTCCTATCTGCCCCTCAAAATATGTGTGCACAAAATAAAAAGATATTTTATTGGTTTAACTGGTCTATTCACAAACATAAAATATCCGTATTTGTCTATCTTCCTGCAAAGTCTGGGAGACTCCTGAATTAAAGGGAGACCCCCCCCCCTATCCCCTAAGAGAGCTGGCAATTATTTGCCTACGCGGTGGGCGGGGACACGAATGATATCATTAAGGCCCACCCACTACAGTGAAGAAACACGCCTACTTATTGATGCCCACCCTCTCTTTTTATACCGACCCTCCACAGATTCTCTATCCATGGTCATGGATGTGTTAACATCTGACCACATCCACTTATTAACCCTGTGCATTCCCCATACCACTTTTGCCACTTACAAATGACATAAAGGTCTTTGTACAATAATTCTGTAGGATAAATCTCCCCAGTTGACCTACGGCGGAGGCGCCGCCGTACTGCACTCACCACTTCTCGTGCACCGTCTTTGCCGCGCAGCTTGTCATTAATTTTTAAGTGCTCCGATTTATTTTGCAGCTGCAGCGCTCCCCGGCCGACTAATTCCATTTCACTCCGGCATCTGATTCTGCAGCAGATTACTAATTACATTTAGAGCAACCCGGGGAGGCCATGCAATATTAATTCCAATTGCCTGCCGTCTTGAAGGTCATTTTGGGCAGGATTAGCGCTGCTGATGGTAAAAAAAATTGAGTTTAGTTTTTTATTTTGTTTTAATTCATTCATTAACTCTTTGCTGCTGGATAAGTGGCAGCATGTTCTATTTCCCGCTAGTAGATATAGGGGGTACATGAGAATATCAGGGACAGATTTATTACTGCTTTCCGTTTACCTGTCATAAAAACAAAGTCACTAGTTTTTTATTATTTTATTTTAATGCTCAGTGAATATTTTGTTCTTAAAAAGAATTGAAGACATGTTTGGAAACTGTACTACAGATAGCTGTGTAGAAAAGGAGGTGTTGACATCCCCCCCCCCCTAACTGTCCAAATTTCAGCAGAACAATCCCGATTTGCTGACCTTGAAAGGCATAGGCAAACTGAGGGGGGTTACCTAGTGCCTGGAAACCCCCCTCCAAACCTGGGGCACTGTATAATTGAGGTGGCTGGACCCTGCCCCCGCTTCACACGGCTCTGCTTGAAAAGGGAGAGCTGCGTGCACCTAACAGTAGTGCACGCAGCATTGCCCATGTATATTATGGGGATAGGAAGAGTTGGAGAGCAGCCAAGCACTGTCTAAAATTATAGCCACGCCCCCATGCATGCTGGTCACGCCCACTGGTACCGTGGTGTGGAAACCCTCCCTCTACAAATCCTGTGTTTGCCCCTGGGCTCAGTCCCACCATACAGCTTAGGAAAATTTAGGAGGTATATCTATTATTCTGATTCGGCTGCGCAGCACGGTGGATCTGTTTGGAGGGGAGGAGAGTATGGGACAGCCTAGGCACGCCCCTGGTATGTGACCACGCCCATGGGGGCACATACATCCGTATCGTGCCAGGGCCACACCCGCTGTGCCGATGCCGTATACCCAGATGTTGGGAGGTATGTGAATACTACAGCTGAAGTCAGCCCGGTATTAGATAAAGCGGCTTCTTCACGGTTAGAGCTACGTCCTGATGCCCAGCCTGTTGGCACAGACGTCAGCTTGGCCCATAATTAATCAAGTAATCACATTTTTGCTCAACATTAATAAACCAGTGTTCTATAACGGAACTTCATCAATCTCCAGCTTCGTTATAGGTTACCAGTTTGGCAAGTAAGAGGGACCCTTTCTGTCAGGTTGCCCACACACATAAATTGAAGTTATCTTAATAAAACAGTTACTATAAAGGACGGTGGTCAGACAGCGGACGGGTAGCGGATCGTGAGATTGAGTCGGAAGCGGCCGGAGGTATTTGACAGAAGAGGGATTTGAGAGCAGGGAGGGATAATCATTTGAGGAGTATACTTTATTAAATCTGAAAATAAAATACTCAGGAATAGCTGTCTTTAACGGCTCCTGGTGAGCAATAAGCTCCAGGCCGCATATATTATGCATAGTGTTTAATTTAACAATGGCTTGATGATAATGTCTTTTGTAGATGCGAAGGCTTTCATGTTACTGAATGCAGTTATTCAGTCAGGGTCCATTACAGAGAAGCCAGAGGAAGTGGAATCCGTACTTTCTTGCCTGGCGTTCAAAAACAGCTCTGCGTATAGAGAAATTCATTCAAAAATTACTCGCTGCAGGCTGCCATAATTCTATAAAAGTCAGTTCGCATTCCAGGCCGCGGACTTTCATTTATTGATGAACCGCAGTGTATTTATTATATGTTCAGACAATGCAGATGCTGTTAATACATTATATACCAGTGATGGGCAACAGGTGGCCCTCCGAACCTCCACCTGTGGCCCCCAGTTCATTCCTCCGTTGTCACATTCCTTTGTTGTAAGGTGTAACACTTGTATAAAACACCCACTGATATGTTATTACAGATAGGGGTCTTTTTCTTTGATTAAATGTATTGTTTTACCTTATTACGGAGATTACGGGTAACGTGCGGCCCTGTTACAGGCTGGGGCGCCGCCTATGCGGCCCTTGAAGTAGAACAGGCTATAAGGAACCATTGTTCTGATAGGTAGGGATTCAATCTTGCAGATCGTTTTCCTTTAACAAATAAAAATCTTAAAAAGACAGTGTCAGTTTCTCACCAGCGTAATTAAGTATTTTAATCCCAACAAGGGATTGAAATCACTGCACATCAAACCACCACTTTATGTTAATTAATCTTGAATTAATAAGGGCACAGAGGTTAATACATCTGAGATCTGTCTGACGGCTTAGTACATTCATCAAAGTAACATGACTACAAAACAATCCGGGACCCCCCCTCTTATGTCTAAGAGTTATCTACGTATTATTATTCTCACCTCTGGGAGTTGGAGCGTTAAACTTGGAGCGTAACCTCGAGGGAAGAGAAAAACAATGTACGTCAGTGGGTAAATATTGTGATGTGTAGATCTCGATGTATTCATTATCTTTGTTCCCAAGACAGACAGCGGCGTCATTATCTATTTGTTCTTTCCCCTATAATAATTGTGTCGTTCGTTGGCTCGGTACAATGCGCAAATGAGTTCTATGCTATAGAACGGGCAATTTGCATAAAGTGCAAAAGCAGATTTTATAATTCTTTCCCTATTCTGATATTTAAAGGAGAACTGCAGTATTTTTCTTTAACAAGGCTTCCCTGTGTGCATCTGGTAAATTGCAGGGGTCATTTCCTCGGGATTCCCCCCCAATTTGCAGGTTGCTCACTGCTCCCAGAGACTAGTTTTGATCTGCATTGAATGTGTTGAGTAATCCGACTGGTTGAGCCATATGCGCTTGCCCAATCAGCATCCAGAACACACTGTGATGTCAGACCCACTCTGAACCACAATTCTACAGGGTGCTCCATTGGGGAGTATCCTACAAGTGTTGGGGGTCCCGGGGACAGAGAGGCTGTTTAAGGTCATGTTGCTACACTATGGTTTGTATATGGAGAAAGGTTAATGTTACGGAGCTTTTGGTTAAAAAATAGTTATGAATCTGAAGAAGAAAAGTGTCACTCCCTCAGGCCTTCAGTAAAAGACAAGTTGGGTTGTGTTGGGTGATTTCAGCTTGCAGCAAAGTCCTGCCTAGTTACTTTGGGGTTGACATCTCTATTATATCAGGACGGGATGGTGCAGACAGGAAGTAAAGAATGTAGCGTAGACCCTGATATAACATAAATAGCATTTTGATGACTGACCCTCCTGTGACTGATCCTCCGATGACCGACCCTCCGATGACTGACCCTCCGATGACTGACCCTCCGATGACTGACCCTCCGATGACTGACCCTCCGATGACTGACCCTCCGGTGACCGACCCTCCGATGACTGATCCTCCGATGACTGACCCTCCGATGACTGACCCTCCGATGACCGACCCTCCGATGACCGACCCTCCGATGACTGATCCTCCGATGACCGACCCTCCGATGACTGACCCTCCGATGACTGATCCTCCGATGACTGACCCTCCGATGACTGACCCTCCGATGACCGACCCTCCGATGACCGACCCTCCGATGACTGACCCTCCGATGACTGACCCTCCTATGACTGACCCTCCGATGACCGAACCTCCGATGACTGACCCTCCGATGACTGACCCTCCGATGACTGACCCTCCGATGACCGACCCTCCGATGACCGACCCTCCGATGACCGACCCTCCGATGACCGACCCTCCGATGACCGACCCTCCGATGACCGACCCTCTGATGACCGACCCTCCGATGACCGACCCTCCGATGACTGATCCTCCGATGACTGATCCTCCGATGACTGATCCTCCGATGACTGATCCTCCGATGACCGACCCTCCGATGACCGACCCTCCTATGACTGATCCTCCGATGACTGACCCTCCGATGACCGACCCTCTGATGACCGACCCTCCGATGACCGACCCTCCGATGACTGACCCTCCTATGACTGACCCTCCTATGACTGATCCTCCGATGACCGACCCTCCGATGACCGACCCTCCGATGACTGACCCTCCTATGACTGACCCTCCGATGACTGACCCTCCGATGACTGACCCTCCTATGACTGACCCTCCTATGACTGACCCTCCGATGACCGACCCTCCGATGACCGACCCTCCGATGACTGACCCTCCGATGACTGACCCTCCGATGACTGACCCTCCGATGACTGACCCTCCGATGACTGACCCTCCTATGACTGACCCTCCTATGACTGACCCTCCGATGACCGACCCTCCGATGACCGACCCTCCGATGACCGACCCTCCTATGACTGACCCTCCGATGACTGACCCTCCGATGACTGACCCTCCGATGACTGACCCTCCTATGACTGACCCTCCTATGACTGACCCTCCGATGACCGACCCTCCGATGACCGACCCTCCGATGACCGACCCTCCGATGACCGACCCTCTGATGACCGACCCTCTGATGACTGATCCTCCGATGACCGACCCTCCGATGACCGACCCTCCGATGACCGACCCTCCGATGACCGACCCTCCGATGACCGACCCTCCGATGACCGACCCTCTGATGACTGACCCTCCGATGACTGATCCTCCGATGACCGACCCTCTGACTATCTGTCGTTATTTTGTATTTTCAGAGTCAACTTTCCCAAGCCCTGAACGGATTGTCAGACAGGGCCAAGGAAGCCAAAGAGTTCCTCGTCCAGCTCAGAAACATGGTCCAGCAAATCCAGGTACAGTTGTCAGCTGACAAAGACTCAAAGCAAAAGGTCAATACACACTTTGTAATGATATTTTTTTCACAAAATTAAATTTGTAATGATATTTTTTTTCTTTTACATTTACACCATGAATTATAAGCGCGTCAGTGGTCGGTGTTACAGGTTCATCTCAGGACATAAATAGCAACTTATTTAATGTATGTTTGTGTTTAGCTTTTTGTGGGTTACTTTTTGTTTACTTTCCATTCTTCTTTTCCTGTTCCACTGACTTATTTTATGCCTTTCAGTAGTTTTTAATACTTTTTCTCTTGTCATTTTTCTCCTTTCCTGGTAATTTTAGTGCATTGTACATTTGGTGACCCAGTGTTAGTGTAACATAATATTTGCATCTCATTTACATATCCTGACCCACAATTTCTAGACGCAGAGGAATTGCTTTTATGTCTGATTCTGACCTTGTCTAAAACATGTGAATATCATCTATAATAACAAAATTCATTATGTCACATTTTGAAACACTGTAATTAAAAGCAACCTGGTAATTTTACAAATATTTGAGACCAAAAAATAAATAAACATAAAATATTTATATGCAGAGCGGTTGCTTTGTTATTTGACATTTGTTATTTAATAACAGATCATTCCTGACATGTTTGAGTATGAAACCCATTTGTCAGTTTATTTGTTTTGCATAAATAATCTATTGCTCTTTTCAGAGATAACAATGCGAAACGCGTCGCATCGCCCCCTCCTCATTGTGTTAGGATGAAAATTGAGGTGCTTGTCACAGGAAGGGGGGAGGTGGTGCTTAATGACCCAAGATTAAGAAAGTTGCCAATTATGCTTTATGCTATGAGGATCGTAAGGGCTGTTTTGGCAGCCACTCAATCGCACAGGCAATGTAGGATTAACACCCGTGTGCGTGTTTCCGTGCCCGTGAAGTAGGGTGACGTCCACTTATTCCTTATACAATACGGGATTTTGCAGAAATGGTGGCAGTGGTGACTGTGACTCGGTAGCTGCTTTTATTGAGCACTGAAGATGTAAAAATTGGGATAATTCAAGTGAAGTCGGCACCTTGCTATTATCCATTATATACAGTAATGCATAAATGAGGGTTAAAATTGCAGTATTTTAAAGGAGAATTCCACCCAAAATTAAAATTTCAGCTATGGGTGGAATATCTTAAGTAAAACTCAGTCCCAAAAAATTGCAGAAATTAGAAATGACTCTCTGCACCTTTATATGCCTGCAACGGTAAGATATGTGTATTTGGGTTGGCTGAACCCACATTTTTCCCTGTTTGCAAATAAACCCCATTCTATTTACTTACACTGAGCAGTATTTAACTTCTTGTAAGATAACCATGTGAATGATTCACGGTAGAGAAAATTGAGTGTTACTTATAACGAGTGTTACTTATAACGAGTGTTACTTATAATGCTCGCATCAGTTGGTGGTGGAATTTCCAATAGTCAAGCCAGGCGGAATTATCCAAGATAGGAGGATCTCATTGTGTAAATCATTTTTTGTTTGATTCAAAAGCAATTATTATTGTATTAATCAATGGGGGAAAAGTATTTTGGGCTGATATTTTATTATTAATATTATTAATAAGATATATTACTATCCCAAGGGTTTTATTGGGCTAACCGCATGTGTGTCATCAATAAATGTTTATATTCTCATTAAAATTTGGTAGATAAGAGGTAGAGACCCACATTCAACCGGCGCATGAAGAGACCCTTATATTAAGGCTATTTTTAATGGTTGGTATTGTGGGAGGGGGGGGACCGTCTGGTTTGAGACTCAGGGCCTGGTGCTGTGTTGAATAAACAGCCATTTGCGTCGCATAAACTGTGAATTCGCTCTGCTAGAGTTGCATGTATCCACTTGGGCCTGGAGAGGGGTAACAGAAGGGGGGTAACATAGGCTGAGCACAGTAAGGATGGGATTGCAGAATTGTGAAGCGACGCAGCGCTGAGCGCAGACGCAGGTAGTGGTGAACTGGGGCCCTTTTATCATCCAGGTCCCACTGGGTGATACCTATAGGCAGACTTGTAAAACGTTCACTATGTATCTTTGTTGTAAATCACTAATTATATGTTTGTGTCACTGAGTAGATATTGTTTAGAGATGATTGTGTTCCGCAGTCAGCTCTTGTTGTGTGATGTGTAATCACCACACTCACCAGCACATGTGTAATGCAGGAGAACAGTGTGGAGTTTGAGGCCTGTCTGGTCGCCCAGTGTGACGCCCTCATTGATGCCCTAAACAGACGGAAGGTCCAGCTACTAGCCCGGGTCAACAAGGAGCATGAACACAAACTGAAGGTGAGTCCACTGCAGTAATACCCCAAACTGGGCCAGTTCTAATCCATGACTTCCTAACATCCCCCCATTTATCTATTCCATCTCTATCTATGTTCTATCTATCTATCTATCACATATCTATATATCCTATCTATCACATATCTATCTATCTATATGTCTATCTACCAATGTTCTATCTATATGTCTATCTATCTAATATCTATATATCTCATATCTATCTATATAATATGTTCTATCTATCTATATATCTCATATCTATCTATGTTCTATGTATCTATGTTCTATCTATCTATCTATCTCATATCTATCTATCTATCTATTCCATGTCTATCTATGTTCTATCTATCTATCTATCTTATATCTATATATCCTATCTATCACATATCTATCTATCTATCTATCACATATCTATCTATCTATCTATCACATATCTATCTATCCATCTATCTACCAATGTTCTATCTATATGTCTATCTAATATCTATATATCTCATATCTATCTATCTATCCATCTATCTATCCATCTATCTACCAATGTTCTATCTATATGTCTATCTATCTAATATCTATATATCCATCTATCTACCAATGTTCTATCTATATGTCTATCTAATATCTATATATCTCATATCTATCTATATAATATGTTCTATCTATCTATATATCTCATATCTATCTATCTATCTATGTTCTATCCATCTATCTATCTCATATCTATCTATCTATCTAACCCATGTATATCTATGTTCTATCTATATGTCTATCTAATATCTATATATCCTATCTATCACATATCTATCTATCCATCTATCTATCCATCTATCTACCAATGTTCTATCTATATGTCTATCTATCTAATATCTATATATCTCATATCTATCTATATAATATGTTCTATCTATCTATATATCTCATATCTATCTATGTTCTATCTATCTATGTTCTATCTATCTATCTATCTCATATCTATCTATCTAATCCATGTATATCTATGTTCTATCTATATGTCTATCTAATATCTATATATCCTATCTATCACATATCTATCTATCTATCTATCTATCTATCTATCTATCTATCTATCTACCTATGTTCTATCTATATGTCTATCTAATATCTATATATCTCATATCTATCTATATATATGTTCTATCTATATATCTCATATCTATCTATCTATTTGTCTATCTATTTATCATATATCTATCTATCTATCTATCTATCTATCTATCTATCTATCTATCTATCTATCTACCTATGTTCTATCTATATGTCTATCTAATATCTATATATCTCATATCAATCTGTCTATCTCATTTTTATCTATCTATCTTCTATCTCATATCTATCGGTCTATCTATCTCTTATCTGTCTATCTATCTATCTTATATCTCATATCTATCTATCTATCTTCTATCTCATATCTATCTATCTTATATCTCATATCTATCTATCTATCTATCTATCTTATATCTCATATCTATCTATCTATCTATCTATCTATCTATCTTATATCTCATATCTATCTATCTATCTTATATCTCATATCTTATATCTCATATCTATCTATCTATCTATCTTAATTTAGTATAATTCACTATACATACAGACAGTATATAATATATACAGTATATCACATGAATACTATGTATCGCTGACATAGATACATATTTGCCTGAGCGCTCTCTGTGCTTTGTAGCGTTGGAAGCCGGTGACAGTATCCCATCTTGTAGAGCCGGGGGGTCTCCGGGGTAATCACACATCCAGCTTCCTCTTTCTTTCGTACCTTTCATGTTTTCCTGTGTTTTGGTCCCCAGTGAGCAATAGATTTTTCCTTCTGGACATTACAGATCTCACCTCATGTTAGTCCCGAGCAGCTCGGTAGCTGAAATCTTCTATAATTAATCTTCCTCTATCTTGTTTTCCTAAAGTCTGAACCCTGCATGATTTTATTCAATGTGTAAAATTGCTGCGGGCGATTTGGGGGCTTGGAAACCAACGGAGATCTGATTCTTCTGTATGTTTGTTTATAGCGGTAAAGTCTAGCAAGAGCGACTATGTACGTACGTCCTGTGACCGGCCTATAAATTCATTCCGCCTAGGGGCAGACTTTTAACCCTCGCTAAGTAAGCTGGGAAAATTGTAGAGGAAAGATAAGTGACAGTGAGACACGTTCTCCGTTCCTCTGTTTGGTGACATCTGTGCGGTGGGGGATTTAAAGGTATTTTACACCATAAAGCAGAAATCCCACAAAGAAGATTTTCTTTCCTTAAACAACAAGTCAAGGACTTTTTAAGCATGCGTCTGTCATTTTTTCTTGATTATAAAAAGATGGTGCCACACCCCTAAGCAAATTGACATAAATGGGAGAATAAAAATCAAATTGTCATTTCAAGGACTAATTTATTTAAAAATGTGATGTTATCATTTTTCTTCGCTGTCTTTCTACAAATCATTATCTCCTTTTCAAAATCTCTCCCATTGGCAAACAAATGGCTGCCGGGCACAGTCAGTCTGCTGCACAGACAGAGGCTCACAGCTCTCAGCAGGTCATGTGATGGCAGAGGGGGAATAAGGAGGAGGTCACAGTGCACAGAGATCAGAGGGGAGTTCCAAAGCCTCTCTGCTTCATGTGTCATGTGACTGTGGTTTCCATGGTAGCCCGGTATCAGAAATCATTAATAGCGCGAAGAAAAAAAAAACAAGGGGGGGAGAAAACTGTAAAACTATTTTGTTATATATTTATACTGTCAGACAGAACTGTTTATTTTTGTATCCCCCCCCTCTCCTCTTTGATGCCCAGCACCTAATACCACATGTCTAGGTCAATAGAACCTTGTTCAGATGCAGTCCCTGGTCCCACCACACAAAGACATCAGCCTGGAAGCTCTTTCTGTTGTTACAAAATCAGCAGAATGTATGGTAAAAAAATGCAGTTTCAAATAATTGTTCTTAAACAGAAACATATAATTTGACTGCAGATAAGAACCGCTTGGCCCATCTAGTCTGCCCATTTTATAACCTGTGGTAACCTCCAACCCTATTTGATCCTTAGTTCTTTGTAAGGATATCCTTATGTCTATCCCAAGCATGTTTAATTTGCTCTACTCTATTAGCCTCTACCACCTCTGACGGGAGCTATTCCACTTATCCACTACCCTTTCTGTGAAGTAGTTTTTCCTCACATTTTCTCTGAACCTACTTCCCCCAGTGTCAGTACATGTCCTCGTGTTCTAATACTTCTCTTCCCCCAGTGTCAGTACATGTCCTCGTGTTCTAATACTTCTCTTCCCCCAGTGTCAGTACATGTCCTCGTGTTCTAATACTTCTCTTCCCCCAGTGTCAGTACATGTCCTTGTGTTCTAATACTTCTCTTCCTCCCAGTGTCAGTACATGTCCTCGTGTTCTAATACTTCTCTTCCCCCCAGTGTCAGTACATGTCCTTGTGTTCTAATACTTCTCTTCCCCCCAGTGTCAGTACATGTCCTCGTGTTCTAATACTTCTCTTCCCCCCAGTGTCAGTACATGTCCTCGTGTTCTAATACTTCTCTTCCCCCCCAGTGTCAGTACATGTCCTCGTGTTCTAATACTTCTCTTCCCCCAGTGTCAGTACATGTCCTCGTGTTCTAATACTTCTCTTCCCCCAGTGTCAGTACATGTCCTTGTGTTCTAATACTTCTCTTCCCCCCAGTGTCAGTACATGTCCTCGTGTTCTAATACTTCTCTTCCCCCCAGTATCAGTACATGTCCTTGTGTTCTAATACTTCTCTTCCCCCCAGTGTCAGTACATGTCCTCGTGTTCTAATACTTCTCTTCCCCCCAGTGTCAGTACATGTCCTCGTGTTCTAATACTTCTCTTCCCCCCCAGTGTCAGTACATGTCCTCGTGTTCTAATACTTCTCTTCCCCCCAATGTCAGTACATGTCCTCGTGTTCTAATACTTCTCTTCCCCCCCAGTGTCAGTACATGTCCTCGTGTTCTAATACTTCTCTTCCCCCCAGTGTCAGTGCATGTCCTCGTGTTCTAATACCTCTCTTCCCCCCAGTGTCAGTACATGTCCTCGTGTTCTAATACTTCTCTTTCCCCCAGTGTCAGTGCATGTCCTCGTGTTCTAATACCTCTCTTCCCCCCAGTGTCAGTACATGTCCTTGTGTTCTAATACTTCTCTTCCCCCCAGTGTCAGTACATGTCCTTGTGTTCTAATACTTCTCTTCCCCCCAGTGTCAGTGCATGTCCTTGTGTTCTAATACTTCTCTTCCCCCCAGTGTCAGTACATGTCCTTGTGTTCTAATACTTCTTTTCCCCCAATGTCAGTGCATGTCCTTGTGTTCTAATACTTCTCTTCCCCCCCAGTGTCAGTGCATGTCCTCGTGTTCTAATACTTCTCTTCCCCCCCAGTGTCAGTGCATGTCCTCGTGTTCTAATACTTCTCTTCCCCCCCAGTGTCAGTACATGTCCTCGTGTTCTAATACTTCTCTTCCCCCCAGTGTCAGTACATGTCCTCCTGTTCTAATACTTCTCTTCCCCCCAGTGTCAGTACATGTCCTCGTGTTCTAGTACTTCTCTTCCCCCCCAGTGTCAGTACATGTCCTCGTGTTCTAATACTTCTCTTCCCCCCCAGTGTCAGTACATGTCCTCGTGTTCTAATACTTCTCTTCCCCCCAGTGTCAGTACATGTCCTCGTGTTCTAGTACTTCTCTTCCCCCCCCAGTGTCAGTACATGTCCTCGTGTTCTAATACTTCTCTTCCCCCCCAGTGTCAGTACATGTCCTCGTGTTCTAATACTTCTCTTCCCCCCAGTGTCAGTACATGTCCTCGTGTTCTAATACTTCTCCTCCCCCAGTGTCAGTACATGTCCTCGTGTTCTAATACTTCTCTTCCCCCCAGTGTCAGTACATGTCCTTGTGTTCTAATACTTCTCTTCCCCCAGTGTCAGTGCATGTCCTCGTGTTCTAATACTTCTCTTCCCCCCAGTGTCAGTACATGTCCTCGTGTTCTAATACTTCTCTTCCCCCAGTGTCAGTGCATGTCCTTGTGTTCTAATACTTCTCTTCCCTCCAGTGTCAATACATGTCCTCGTGTCCTAATACTTCTCTTCCTCCCAGTGTCAGTACATGTCCTTGTGTTCTAATACTTCTCTTCCCCCCAGTGTCAGTACATGTCCTCGTGTTCTAATACTTCTCTTCCCCTCAGTATCAGTACATGTCCTCGTGTTCTAATACTTCTCTTCCTTCCAGTGTCAGTACATGTCCTCATGTTCTAATACTTCTCTTCCCTCCAGTGTCAGTACATGTCCTCGTGTTCTAATACTTCTCTTCCCCTCAGTATCAGTACATGTCCTCGTGTTCTAATACTTCTCTTCCCCCCTTTGTCAGTACATGTCCTCGTGTTATAATACTTCTCTTCCTTCCAGTGTCAGTACATGTCCTCGTGTTCTAATACTTCTCTTCCCCCCAGTGTCAGTACATGTCCTCGTGTTCTAATACTTCTCTTCCCCCCAGTGTCAGTACATGTCCTCGTGTTCTAATACTTCTCTTCCCCCCAGTGTCAGTACATGTCCTCGTGTTCTAATACTTCTCTTCCCCTCAGTATCAGTACATGTCCTCGTGTTCTAATACTTCTCTTCCTTCCAGTGTCAGTACATGTCCTCATGTTCTAATACTTCTCTTCCCTCCAGTGTCAGTACATGTCCTCGTGTTCTAATACTTCTCTTCCCCTCAGTATCAGTACATGTCCTCGTGTTCTAATACTTCTCTTCCTTCCAGTGTCAGTACATGTCCTCATGTTCTAATACTTCTCTTCCCTCCAGTGTCAGTACATGTCCTCGTGTTCTAATACTTCTCTTCCCCTCAGTATCAGTACATGTCCTCGTGTTCTAGTACTTCTCTTCCCCCAGTGTCAGTGCATGTCCTCGTGTTCTAATACCTCTCTTCCCCCCCAGTGTCAGTACATGTCCTCGTGTTCTAATACTTCTCTTCCCCCCAGTGTCAGTGCATGTCCTCGTGTTCTAATACTTCTCTTCCCCCCAGTGTCAGTACATGTCCTCGTGTTCTAATACTTCTCTTCCCCCCAGTGTCAGTACATGTCCTCGTGTTCTAATACTTCTATTCCCCCCCAGTGTCAGTACATGTCCTCGTGTTCTAATACTTCTCTTCCCCCCAGTGTCAGTACATGTCCTCGTGTTCTAATACTTCTCTTCCCCCCAGTGTCAGTACATGTCCTCGTGTTCTAATACGTCTCTTCCCCCCAGTGTCAGTACATGTCCTCGTGTTCTAATACTTCTCTTCCCTCCAGTGTCAGTACATGTCCTCGTGTTCTAATACTTCTCTTCCCCCCAGTGTCAGTACATGTCCTCGTGTTCTAATACTTCTCTTCCCCCCAGTGTCAGTACATGTCCTCGTGTTCTAATACTTCTCTTCCCCCCAGTGTCAGTACATGTCCTTGTGTTCTAATACTTCTCTTCCCCCCAGTGTCAGTACATGTCCTTGTGTTCTAATACTTCTCTTCCCCCCAGTGTCAGTACATGTCCTTGTGTTCTAATACTTCTCTTCCCCCCAGTGTCAGTACATGTCCTTGTGTTCTAATACTTCTCTTCCCCCCAGTGTCAGTACATGTCCTCGTGTTCTAATACTTCTCTTCCCCCCAGTGTCAGTACATGTCCTCGTGTTCTAATACTTCTCTTCCCCCCAGTGTCAGTGCATGTCCTCGTGTTCTAATACTTCTCTTCCCCCCAGTGTCAGTACATGTCCTCGTGTTCTAATACTTCTCTTCCCTCCAGTGTCAGTACATGTCCTCGTGTTCTAATACTTCTCTTCCCCCCAGTGTCAGTACATGTCCTCGTGTTCTAATACTTCTCTTCCCCCTCAGTGTCAGTACATGTCCTCGTGTTCTAATACTTCTCTTCCTCCCAGTGTCAGTACATGTCCTCGTGTTCTAATACTTCTCTTCCCCCCAGTGTCAGTGCATGTCCTCATGTTCTAATACTTCTCTTCCCCCCCAGTGTCAGTACATGTCCTAGTGTTCTAATACTTCTCTTCCCCCCAGTGTCAGTACATGTCCTTGTGTTCTAATACTTCTCTTCCCCCCAGTGTCAGTACATGTCCTTGTGTTCTAATACTTCTCTTCCCCCCAGTGTCAGTACATGTCCTAGTGTTCTAATACTTCTCTTCCCCCCCAGTGTCAGTACATGTCCTCATGTTCTAATACTTCTCTTCCCCCCAGTGTCAGTACATGTCCTCGTGTTCTAATACTTCTCTTCCCTCCAGTGTCAGTACATGTCCTTGTGTTCTAATACTTCTCTTCCCCCCAGTGTCAGTACATGTCCTCGTGTTCTAATACTTCTCTTCCCCCCAGTGTCAGTGCATGTCCTCGTGTTCTAATACTTCTCTTCCCCCCAGTGTCAGTACATGTCCTAGTGTTCTAATACTTCTCTTCCCCCCAGTGTCAGTGCATGTCCTCGTGTTCTAATACTTCTCTTCCCCCCAGTGTCAGTACATGTCCTTGTGTTCTAATACTTCTCTTCCCCCCAGTGTCAGTGCATGTCCTCGTGTTCTAATACTTCTCTTCCCCCAGTGTCAGTACATGTCCTTGTGTTCTAATACTTCTCTTCCCCCCAGTGTCAGTACATGTCCTCGTGTTCTAATACTTCTCTTCCCCCCAGTGTCAGTACATGTCCTTGTGTTCTAATACTTCTCTTCCCCCCAGTGTCAGTACATGTCCTCGTGTTCTAATACTTCTCTTCCCCCCAGTGTCAGTACATGTCCTCCTGTTTTAATACTTCTCTTCCTCCAGTGTCAGTACATGTCCTCCTGTTCTAATACTTCTCTTCCCCCCAGTGTCAGTGCATGTCCTCATGTTCTAATACTTCTCTTCCCCCCAGTGTCAGTACATGTCCTCGTGTTCTAATACTTCTCTTCCCCCCAGTGTCAGTACATGTCCTAGTGTTCTAATACTTCTCTTCCCCCCAGTGTCAGTGCATGTCCTCGTGTTCTAATACTTCTCTTCCCCCCAGTGTCAGTACATGTCCTTGTGTTCTAATACTTCTCTTCCCCCCAGTGTCAGTACATGTCCTCCTGTTCTAATACTTCTCTTCCCCCCAGTGTCAGTGCATGTCCTCGTGTTCTAATACTTCTCTTCCCCCCAGTGTCAGTACATGTCCTCGTGTTCTAATACTTCTCTTCCCCCCAGTGTCAGTACATGTCCTCGTGTTCTAATACTTCTCTTCCCCCCAGTGTCAGTACACGTCCTCGTGTTCTAATACCTCTCTTCCCCCAGTGTCAGTGCATGTCCTTGTGTTCTAATACTTCTCTTCCCCCCCAGTGTCAGTACATGTCCTCGTGTTCTAATACTTCTCTTCCCCCCAGTGTCAGTACATGTCCTCCTGTTCTAATACTTCTCTTCCCCCCAGTGTCAGTGCATGTCCTCATGTTCTAATACTTCTCTTCCCCCCAGTGTCAGTACATGTCCTCGTGTTCTAATACCTCTCTTCCCCCAGTGTCAGTACATGTCCTCCTGTTCTAATACTTCTCTTCCCCCCAGTGTCAGTGCATGTCCTCATGTTCTAATACTTCTCTTCCCCCCAGTGTCAGTACATGTCCTCGTGTTCTAATACTTCTCTTCCCCCCCAGTGTCAGTACATGTCCTCGTGTTCTAATACCTCTCTTCCCCCAGTGTCAGTACATGTCCTCCTGTTCTAATACTTCTCTTCCCCCCAGTGTCAGTGCATGTCCTCATGTTCTAATACTTCTCTTCCCCCCAGTGTCAGTACATGTCCTCGTGTTCTAATACTTCTCTTCCTCCCAGTGTCAGTACATGTCCTCGTGTTCTAATACCTCTCTTCCCCCAGTGTCAGTACATGTCCTCGTGTTCTAATACCTCTCTTCCCCCCAGTGTCAGTACATGTCCTCCTGTTCTAATACTTCTCTTCCCCCCAGTGTCAGTACATGTCCTCGTGTTCTAATACTTCTCTTCCCCCCCAGTGTCAGTACATGTCCTCGTGTTCTAATACTTCTCTTCCCCCCCAGTGTCAGTACATGTCCTCGTGTTCTAATACTTCTCTTCCCCCCAGTGTCAGTGCATGTCCTCGTGTTCTAATACTTCTCTTCCCCCCAGTGTCAGTGCATGTCCTCGTGTCCTAATACTTCTCTTCCCCCCAGTGTCAGTACATGTCCTCGTGTTCTAATACTTCTCTTCCCCCCAGTGTCAGTGCATGTCCTCGTGTTCTAATACTTCTCTTCCCCCCAGTGTCAGTACATGTCCTCGTGTTCTAATACTTCTCTTCCCCCCAGTGTCAGTACATGTCCTCGTGTTCTAATACTTCTATTCCCCCCCAGTGTCAGTACATGTCCTCGTGTTCTAATACTTCTCTTCCCCCCAGTGTCAGTACATGTCCTCGTGTTCTAATACTTCTCTTCCCCCCAGTGTCAGTACATGTCCTCGTGTTCTAGTACTTCTCTTCCCCCCAGTGTCAGTGCATGTCCTCGTGTTCTAATACTTCTCTTCCCCCCCAGTGTCAGTACATGTCCTCGTGTTCTAATACTTCTCTTCCCCCAGTGTCAGTACATGTCCTCGTGTTCTAATACTTCTCTTCCCCCCCAGTGTCAGTACATGTCCTCGTGTTCTAATACTTCTCTTCCCTCCAGTGTCAGTACATGTCCTCCTGTTCTAATACTTCTCTTCCCCCCAGTGTCAGTACATGTCCTCGTGTTCTAATACTTCTATTCCCCCCCAGTGTCAGTACATGTCCTCGTGTTCTAATACTTCTCTTCCCCCCAGTGTCAGTACATGTCCTCGTGTTCTAATACTTCTCTTCCCCCCAGTGTCAGTACATGTCCTCGTGTTCTAATACTTCTCTTCCCCCCAGTGTCAGTACATGTCCTCGTGTTCTAATACGTCTCTTCCCCCCAGTGTCAGTACATGTCCTCGTGTTCTAATACTTCTCTTCCCTCCAGTGTCAGTACATGTCCTCGTGTTCTAATACTTCTCTTCCCCCCAGTGTCAGTACATGTCCTCGTGTTCTAATACTTCTCTTCCCCCCAGTGTCAGTACATGTCCTCGTGTTCTAATACTTCTCTTCCCCCCAGTGTCAGTACATGTCCTTGTGTTCTAATACTTCTCTTCCCCCCAGTGTCAGTACATGTCCTTGTGTTCTAATACTTCTCTTCCCCCCAGTGTCAGTACATGTCCTCGTGTTCTAATACTTCTCTTCCCCCCAGTGTCAGTACATGTCCTCGTGTTCTAATACTTCTCTTCCCCCCAGTGTCAGTGCATGTCCTCGTGTTCTAATACTTCTCTTCCCCCCAGTGTCAGTACATGTCCTCGTGTTCTAATACTTCTCTTCCCTCCAGTGTCAGTACATGTCCTCGTGTTCTAATACTTCTCTTCCCCCCAGTGTCAGTACATGTCCTCGTGTTCTAATACTTCTCTTCCCCCTCAGTGTCAGTACATGTCCTCGTGTTCTAATACTTCTCTTCCTCCCAGTGTCAGTACATGTCCTCGTGTTCTAATACTTCTCTTCCCCCCAGTGTCAGTGCATGTCCTCATGTTCTAATACTTCTCTTCCCCCCCAGTGTCAGTACATGTCCTAGTGTTCTAATACTTCTCTTCCCCCCAGTGTCAGTACATGTCCTTGTGTTCTAATACTTCTCTTCCCCCCAGTGTCAGTACATGTCCTTGTGTTCTAATACTTCTCTTCCCCCCAGTGTCAGTACATGTCCTAGTGTTCTAATACTTCTCTTCCCCCCAGTGTCAGTACATGTCCTCATGTTCTAATACTTCTCTTCCCCCCAGTGTCAGTACATGTCCTCGTGTTCTAATACTTCTCTTCCCTCCAGTGTCAGTACATGTCCTTGTGTTCTAATACTTCTCTTCCCCCCAGTGTCAGTACATGTCCTCATGTTCTAATACTTCTCTTCCCCCCAGTGTCAGTACATGTCCTCGTGTTCTAATACTTCTCTTCCCCCCAGTGTCAGTACATGTCCTAGTGTTCTAATACTTCTCTTCCCCCCAGTGTCAGTGCATGTCCTCGTGTTCTAATACTTCTCTTCCCCCCAGTGTCAGTACATGTCCTTGTGTTCTAATACTTCTCTTCCCCCAGTGTCAGTGCATGTCCTCGTGTTCTAATACTTCTCTTCCCCCAGTGTCAGTACATGTCCTTGTGTTCTAATACTTCTCTTCCCCCCAGTGTCAGTACATGTCCTCGTGTTCTAATACTTCTCTTCCCCCCAGTGTCAGTACATGTCCTTGTGTTCTAATACTTCTCTTCCCCCCAGTGTCAGTACATGTCCTCGTGTTCTAATACTTCTCTTCCCCCCAGTGTCAGTACATGTCCTCCTGTTTTAATACTTCTCTTCCTCCAGTGTCAGTACATGTCCTCCTGTTCTAATACTTCTCTTCCCCCCAGTGTCAGTGCATGTCCTCATGTTCTAATACTTCTCTTCCCCCCAGTGTCAGTACATGTCCTCGTGTTCTAATACTTCTCTTCCCCCCAGTGTCAGTACATGTCCTAGTGTTCTAATACTTCTCTTCCCCCCAGTGTCAGTGCATGTCCTCGTGTTCTAATACTTCTCTTCCCCCCAGTGTCAGTACATGTCCTTGTGTTCTAATACTTCTCTTCCCCCCAGTGTCAGTACATGTCCTCCTGTTCTAATACTTCTCTTCCCCCCAGTGTCAGTGCATGTCCTCGTGTTCTAATACTTCTCTTCCCCCCAGTGTCAGTACATGTCCTCGTGTTCTAATACTTCTCTTCCCCCCAGTGTCAGTACATGTCCTCGTGTTCTAATACTTCTCTTCCCCCAGTGTCAGTACACGTCCTCGTGTTCTAATACCTCTCTTCCCCCAGTGTCAGTGCATGTCCTTGTGTTCTAATACTTCTCTTCCCCCCCAGTGTCAGTACATGTCCTCGTGTTCTAATACTTCTCTTCCCCCCAGTGTCAGTACATGTCCTCCTGTTCTAATACTTCTCTTCCCCCCAGTGTCAGTGCATGTCCTCATGTTCTAATACTTCTCTTCCCCCCAGTGTCAGTACATGTCCTCGTGTTCTAATACCTCTCTTCCCCCAGTGTCAGTACATGTCCTCCTGTTCTAATACTTCTCTTCCCCCCAGTGTCAGTGCATGTCCTCATGTTCTAATACTTCTCTTCCCCCCAGTGTCAGTACATGTCCTCGTGTTCTAATACTTCTCTTCCCCCCCAGTGTCAGTACATGTCCTCGTGTTCTAATACCTCTCTTCCCCCAGTGTCAGTACATGTCCTCCTGTTCTAATACTTCTCTTCCCCCCAGTGTCAGTGCATGTCCTCATGTTCTAATACTTCTCTTCCCCCCAGTGTCAGTACATGTCCTCGTGTTCTAATACTTCTCTTCCTCCCAGTGTCAGTACATGTCCTCGTGTTCTAATACCTCTCTTCCCCCAGTGTCAGTACATGTCCTCGTGTTCTAATACCTCTCTTCCCCCCAGTGTCAGTACATGTCCTCCTGTTCTAATACTTCTCTTCCCCCCAGTGTCAGTACATGTCCTCGTGTTCTAATACTTCTCTTCCCCCCCAGTGTCAGTACATGTCCTCGTGTTCTAATACTTCTCTTCCCCCCCAGTGTCAGTACATGTCCTCGTGTTCTAATACTTCTCTTCCCCCCAGTGTCAGTGCATGTCCTCGTGTTCTAATACTTCTCTTCCCCCCAGTGTCAGTACATGTCCTCGTGTTCTAATACTTCTCTTCCCCCCAGTGTCAGTGCATGTCCTCGTGTTCTAATACTTCTCTTCCCCCCAGTGTCAGTACATGTCCTCGTGTCCTAATACTTCTCTTCCCCCCAGTGTCAGTACATGTCCTCGTGTTCTAATACTTCTCTTCCCCCCAGTGTCAGTACATGTCCTCGTGTCCTAATACTTCTCTTCCCCCCAGTGTCAGTACATGTCCTCGTGTTCTAATACTTCTCTTCCCCCCAGTGTCAGTACATGTCCTCGTGTTCTAATACTTCTCTTCCCCCCCCCAGTGTCAGTGCATGTCCTCGTGTCCTAATACTTCTCTTCCCCCCAGTGTCAGTACATGTCCTCGTGTTCTAATACTTCTCTTCCTTTGTAGAATGTTTCCCTCCTGTACCTTGTTATAACCATTCATATATATGAAAGTTTCTATCATGTCCCCCGTTCCCTTCTCTGCTCCAAACTGTACATATTAAGATATTTTAGTCTTTCCGGGCAAGTTTTGTGCTGTAGACCATGCACCATTTTAGTTGCCCTTTGTACAGTCTCTTAGTCCCATCCATCCAGCATACAATACAGACCTCTATGTGACGACCGGTATGTAATACAAAGCCAAATCTGATGCCCAATGTACATCAGTATACTGCTCATTAGATGTGGCTTAGACCTGTTGTCCAGTATAAGACAAAGATCCTAATCTGATGTCCGGTATATAATACCCAATGACATTAGTAGCCTCCCTCTCGGGTCTCGGGCTAACTTGTCTCTCTGGACAATGCTCAGTGCCCCACAAGTCACGGTGTGAGTCAGTATGTTCTATCCAGTCGGATGGCAAGGTCCAGTCTATCCAGTCGGATGGCAAGGTCTAGTCTATCTCGGATGGCAAGGTCCAGTCTATCTCGGATGGCAAGGTCCAGTCTATCCAGTCGGATGGCAAGGTCCAGTCTATCTCGGATGGCAAGGTCCAGTCTATCCAGTCGGATGGCAAGGTCCAGTCTATCTCGGATGGCAAGGTCCAGTCTATCTCGGATGGCAAGGTCCAGTCTATCTCGGATGGCAAGGTCCAGTCTATCTCGGATGGCAAGGTCCAGTCTATCTCGGATGGCAAGGTCCAGTCTATCTCGGATGGCAAGGTCCAGTCTATCTCGAATGCCTGGAGCTTCAGTTTGACTCGGGTGCCGGATATCAGAGCTCCAGACGAACTCGAATCCACGATAACGTTCTCTTTCCCGAGCATCGGAGCAGATATTTAAATTCTCCAATCCCGCCAAAGATTACCCGACGTGCCGCTCTCAGGGCCCATGTCTACTAAAGAGTGGTCTGTAAAGAGGAGGCTGGATAGAAATAATGAAGTGAACAGATTCAAACCCACCATAATGCACAAGATGATTTTGATTTCAGTAGCTGGAAGTCAGATGCTTTAGGTTACTAATTGCGTTAGTTAACTCTGCCACCTGCTGTTCGTTTAAGGGATTTACTAATAAAAATACTGGTATGTTAAATCTTAAGTCCCCCTTCATCTATCACCATCATCACCATTTATTTATATAGCGCCTCTAATTCCGCAGCGCTGTACAGAGAACTCACTCACATCAGTCCCTGTCCCATTGGAGCTTACAGTCTAAATTCCCTAATATAGACACACACACACACACACACACACACACACAGACTAGGGTCAATTTGATAGCAGCCAATTAACCTACCAGTATGTTTTTGGAGTGTGGGAGGAAACCGGAGCACCCGGAGGAAACCCACGCGCACACACAGCGAGAACATACAAACTCCACACAGATAAGGCCATGGTCGGGAATTGAACTCATGACCCCAGTGCTGTGAGGCAGAAGTGCTAACCACTGAGCCACTGTGCTTGCCCATAAGTCCCCCTTCATCTATCTATAATTATGAATTGCATTCTTCATCTAACAATCCTCTTACACATAAAATGAAACATTTCAGTAATTACCGAAACTGTCCCCTTATTCTACTCCTGTAATCCTTTCCCTGGTTCCTTGGGATGACTATAGTCAGGGTCAGATTGCCCGTAGCGGTGTCCTACAGCCGCTTCACAACGATTAACAGTCCCTATTATTCGTCTGTTTGTGTCCTGTAAAGTTCGTGATCATTTTTAAATAAACTATTTTTTGCTGAATCAAAATACTGCAGACTACCTTATGTTGTCATTGGTAAAGACATGTTGTGACTATGTTATCAATAACATATTCTATTAAGAATCACTGTGCTACATAGATACCGTATATACTTGTAGACTATGACTGAATGTACAAGAAGCAATTCCATACTGCATCCTACGGCCATAATAAGGGGAACCAATCAAGTTCACATACACCCATAGTCCTGTCTTTAAAGCTTCAACTAACAATGTGGCAGGTTGACTGCGTGTGACTGTGGCAGCAGTGTCCTTCTTTTTAAACAACTAGAATGGCTATTGAATCTGTCTCCTTCCTGGCACTGGGGATGAATAGAAAATAGAATGGAAGAGACCAGTCAGGGTTAGATGTTTAATGTGTTATCAGTTGGTCCAGTCCACAAAATTACTTTCTGCACTGTGAGTAAGCGCCGAATCATCATCATCATCATCATTACATTTATTTATATAGCGGCACTAATTCCGCAGTTTCCAATATAAATCCCCTAACACACACACACAGACACAGACACAGACACACACAGCCTGAGAGAGACTAAGGGCAATTTGATAGCAGCCAATTAACCTACCAGTATGTTTTTGGAGTGTGGGAGGAAACCGGAGCACCCGGAGGAAACCCACGCAAACACGGGGAGAACATACAAACCCCACACAGATAAGGCCATGGTTGGGAATTGAACTCATGACCCCAGTGCTGTGAGGCAGAAGTGCTAAAGACAGAGCCACCGGATCTACATATTCAAGTGCATGAAAAGTTTTAATGCACTATTTTATCATAACTATTTATTATAGTAATAGGATCATTGTAACTTTGTTACTAGTCTTAGGCTAAGATATATATTTCCTTTTATTTGTGGGTGTTACAATTATCTGGGATACTTTGAGATCTGACTGTGTTCACTGCTCTCCTGTAGGTGGTGCGGGATCAGATATCTCACTGTACAGTGAAGCTGCGTCAGACCACCGGATTGATGGAGTATTGCCTGGAAGTTATAAAAGAGAATGATCTCAGCGGTTTCCTCCAGGTGAGTGGCCATCTTGTTTGTGGGGTATATGTATATTATTATCGTAGATTTGTATGTCGCCACAGTGCTCCGCAGCGCCGTACAGTAGGGTAAACAGGGACATACATAAAATAAGGACATACAAGGTAGACAAGATAAACGTGGACATGAAAACAAAGGGTATGGAGGACCCTGCTCATTACAGAGCTTACATTCTAAGGGGAAGAGGGCACAGCTGAAACAAGAGGAGCGAGTGTGGCTCAGAGTGGAGATTGGGACAGTTGTGAGGGTGCATTAGTGTGAGTAGTGTTATCAGGGATAAGGTCACCTCTAAAAATGAGATGGGTTTTTAGAGAGCGTCTAAAGATGTGAAGGTTGTGGGAAAGTCTTGTAGGCGTGGTAGGGAATTCCATAAGTGGGGAGCAGCACGGGAGAAGTCTTGTGGACGGGAGTGAGGGGTGGTTACCAGAGACGAGACAAGGTGCAGGTCAGAGGTAGATCTAAGAGGGCGGGAGGGAGTGTATTTTGATGTGAGATTTGAGATGTATGCAGGGGTGGTGTTGTTGAGGCTTTGTAGGTAAGGGTGAGTAATTTGAATTGGATACTGGAGGATACAAGGATCCAGTTTAGAGATTTACAAAGTGGTGCAGCAGATGTGGAGCGATGAGAGAGGAAGATCAGTCTTGCAGCAGCATTTAGGATGGATTGAATTGTGGATATATGGGTGTCAGGAATGCCAGATAGCAGGAGGTTGCAATAGTCAAGACGGGAGATGATGAGAGAATGGATAAGA
Source organism: Mixophyes fleayi (assembly GCF_038048845.1). Taxonomy (NCBI): domain Eukaryota; kingdom Metazoa; phylum Chordata; class Amphibia; order Anura; family Limnodynastidae; genus Mixophyes; species Mixophyes fleayi. The sequence continues at coordinate 6,706,744 of NC_134413.1, read as the reverse complement.
GATTTGGTAGCATGTTGAGTAAGAAAAGGGCGTATTCTGACAATGTTTTTAAGGTGGAGTCGACAGGACTGAGAGAGAGTCTGGATGTGAGGAATAAAGCAGAGAGCGGAGTCCAGTGTGACACCAAGGCAGCGGGTTTTGTAAAATACTTTGTGTGAAGATTTCCCAGTACAAATAAGGGTCTCGCCACCCATTCAAAATTTAAAAAATTAGAGACAGAATCTGTTTGATGGTCGTGTCAGGACTGGGCAGGAGCAGGACCAGCTCACTACCGCGTCTAAATAAAAGACAATATTAACAACACCTCCGGAATCTTAGCAATGCGCCTACGTGGGCGGAGAGGAGGACAACTCTGGGGGTGCGCTCAGCGTGATGCTTTAAAAGTACAACCTCCCATCACTTTGCCATCACAGCTTTTAATTTTTTGGGCTAGAATACTGTGCGCCAAATAAATAATGAGAGTGAACGGACGTGGCACATACATGTGTGTCTGTGACATGTTACATTACATTGCTTGAAGCGCGCCTGGATACGCATTTCTACGCCAAAGTACGTCATGGAGGCGCACAGTAGTTCCCAATATAATTATTGGATGGAACACAATGACCGCTAGCTCCGATCTGGTCCAAAACCGAGGTCTTTTTGTAGAGCGGAAATTGCTGTATGCCCCAAGTGACGCCTGTAAGATGCCCCTTTTCCATCCCTTTATCTCATTATAGTAATATTGGCACATGACTGCTCTTACTCTGCCATGGAAAACATCCAGACGCACTCGCGCAAATTGAGCGGTGTGGTGGGTCTTGAAGTTGGGGACCATTCGGGCTTCGTAAATGGCTTCCACTATAATTGTACAGAGTATATAGCCTAGAATAGACGGCAGTATTGCAGCAGGTGGGTTGGGTACACTTTACCGATGTCCACTACTCCGACACGGAGAAGGCCTACAAAGAAAATCCGAAATTATGAAAAAACGATTGGAACAGAAACAGACTTACCTTCAACCCGACGCTGGAGATCTCCGATGGGAGCACCATGCTGACAGCAAGTGATTCTGATTGGAGAAGTGTTCGGCACTGCAGGGTGACGTCATCGTGACGTCTGTCAATAGAAATTTAAAGCGGCAATGTCGGGTTAAGTGTTTAAACACTTAAACTTAGGGGTCCCCACATTGACGCTTTAAATTTGTATTGACAGACGTCGCGATGACGTCAGCCTGCAGTGCCGAACACTTCTCCAATCGGAATCACTTGCTGTCAGCATGGTGCTTCCATCGGAGATCTCCAGCGTCTTATTGAAGGTAAGTCTGTTTATTTAACTTCTCTATTGCCCGGTAATAATCTGACTGATTGAACCTTTATCAGCCATGCTGGTAAATTCAGTGTGGTGATAGTCTGATCCCAGTGTTACTGTAATTGATCCAGACACAAGCAACCAATTAGATTGTACTTACCATTCTCTAGAATGTACTGGATAAATGTCAGCTAAAATCTGATTGGTTGCTATGGGCAACATCTCCACTTTTCCTTATTAGAAGCTTTTAAAAATCTACCCCATAATCGCAACAGTAACTTCCTGAGTTTCTCTTAATATACCGATCTGAGAACTGCAAATTGTCCATCTCTTCACTGAACTAGATGCCATTACCCTGTCCCAGGCCCCGTCCTAAAACAGACAAAATAGGATGTTATAAGATGTTTGTGAAATGATGTTATTTTTTCTTATATATATATATATTAGATATCTGACGCTCTGATCCGGCGAGTGCACCTGACTGAGAACCAGTGGGGTAAAGGGACCCTCACTCCCAGAATGACCACCGATTTCGATCTAAACCTGGACAGCTCGCCCCTCTTACAGTCCATCCACCAGCTGGACTTTGTACAGATGAAAGGTAAATAGAAACAGTTTTGCTAAAATGAATGGGGAACTGATGGCGTACAAAGCGATCTAGTATTAAAAAAGGGTTTGGGTAACCCCTCCTTAAATAAACACACGCACCATGTGCAGGCCTGTGTTGGCTCGCGCTGACTTATCGGATTACGTTCGTCCATGTTGTGCTTGACGTGACCAATAGGGGGCGTTACTGTTAGCCGCATGATAAAAACTTAAACATTTGAGCTGCCAGCCTTGAGCAAACGATTGTGCTTTAGCAGTAGATTTAGGTTTAGACAACGGTGCCTTGGCAAATATTTTCCTTGTCACAATGCCAAAGCTGCCTGAGGAGTCATTTCATATCTCGGAGTTCAGTCGAGGACGGGATCTGTTGTGAATTGTGCAATGTCATCCATCAGTCAGCGTAACGCTTACAGTTTTGCAGCGGTACCAGTACCTGGGGATGTACAATCAAGGGGGGATTACCCCCAAATCATTTAAGAAGATCTGAGACCTACACTCTCTCCCCGGCCTGTTCTATCCTTCATGTTTGGGCTGAATTGATGCTTCCCATATATAGGACCCAATCATCACCTCTGGCACCATCTCAATATATCGCCTGCATTTGGGAGTGAAGAGAAACCTCATTATTAAATTGTTATATGTTTAGTATAAATATAACACTTAACGATACCTTAGTTAACGTATCTCCTGAAGTCATTCCTAAGCACATGAGAAATCACTCAGCCACTTTCGCCCTTGATACGTCTGGTTTTATACCGTTACTTGCGGATTTGCGAGGCCGAGATAGTATCTCGTGTTCCGCAGGATGGGCAGATCGCTGTCTCCCTATGATTTATGATGCAGCCGCAGTTTTGTAAAGGTCTGTCAGTGAGCATCATAAAAAGATATTTACTTTCTGTGTGCAGAGTATTTTAACGGGGGGCAGTGGGGGGAGGTGATGGAGCAGTTTGAATGCACTTGTCGGGCATTGCAATGAATTTTGACTTTACCGTGACCTCACGAATTTTGCCAGGGTGCTGACGGCTCATTTTAGATATAAGAGGCGCTGTTACACTCTGTTAAACCTATGTAAAGTATGCATAAAATCAAAATATATGACACGTAAGCTAGGGGCAGCCCCAAAGTCCCATCACTAATCATTCAATACATTTGGGAAGGACACACCAGCAATGCATTTGGATAGTTGTGAAAACTAAAATATTGAGGGAGGGTTGAAATAGTCAAGTAGTGGTTACGTTTGTACCCCTGCAGCCCTGTAAGGAGCCCACAGACATTTCGTTGCAATGCACCCATGGCTCTGAAAATGCGTAAATCATGCGCCACTGTGCTAAATAAGAAACGGCGTTCTGCGCTTTAATTTTTTTTGGGGGGGGCTTCACAAATGGCCCCCTAAGTGGATTACAAAGGTTCAAGATCATAGACAGAGCACTTTTTAAATATGAATACTAGCACTGGTTCTAAAACAAATATTGAACAGCTTTATAATCTACAATAGGGAATAGTATTCATTATAAAAGAAGTGCGTTAATGGATAGTGTAGTTTTAACAACACTGTGGTAACCATGACGACATCTCAGTTACACTAATTATACTTCATACAAACATTATTACAGTGTTACAATGTATTCATATTATATAGTGTCATTTGTGTGTTAGAACTATATACACAAATGTAAATAATATCTCTATGATAATTGCTAAGTGATGTCATTACCCCGTACTGTAGATTATAGGGATGTTTGAAGCCTGTTTGTAGTGCTCTGTATAAGGGTTCTATAAGTTCAGAGAGCTTTTATCAACATCTAAAATCCTTATAATCAGCGTAGAGGGTGCATAGTCCCACGTGATAATCATATCTCCCAACTGTGCCCATAACAGGAAAATGGGTGGCCTTTTGCTTTTAAAAGTATGTCCATTAGAGGGCGGAGTTTGGGTGAACCGGGGGCGGGTTTTATTTTGTCCCGCTTTCGAGATTCTAACTCATAGGCAAACCGAGGGAGGGGGGGGGTTTCCTAGTGCCTGTAAACCCCCCTCCAAGCCTGGGGCACTGTATAATTGAGGTGGCTGAACCCTGCCCCCGCCTTCATACAGCTCTGCTTGAAAAGAGAGAGCTGTGTGCACCTAACAGTAGTGCACGCAGCATTGCCCATGTATATTATGGGTATAGAAGAGTTGGAGAGCAGCCAAGCACTGTCTAATATTATAGCCACGCCCCCATGCATGCTGGTCACGCCCACTGGCGGCGTGGTGTGGAAACCCCCCTCTACAAATCCTGCGTTTGCCCCTGTAACTGTAGGGAGGTGTGTGATTATATCATTAGAAGTACAATGAGGGGGGCGTACAGGGGTTTCACAGTTTGTCCGTCTCAGTGTGTCACACAATCCTGGCTCATGATAATTATTTCTCAGTTCCTTCCTTAGTGCCAGCGCCCCCGATTCTCCAGATGGAGGAATGCTGCACCCACAACAACAGCGCCACCTTGTCCTGGAAACAGCCTCCGATGTCTATGGTACAAGCAGAAGGTTACATACTGGAGCTGGACGACGGCAACGGGGGGCAGTTTAGGGTAAGGACCGGCTGAACGTGAACTACAGTCATGTAATGATGATGTACTTAATAATCCAGGATTTCTGTCACCGTCCCTCCTACCGCCTGTAGTTGTCATCTCTCAAACACATTGTGTGACTGTACCTCCTGCTCCCATATAAATACAAAATGATGCTAAAGTAAAACATTTAAAACTGTTACTTTAGATGCATCGATCATTTTGAAACCTGTCTGTACTCCCTCGTTCTGCTTCATCAAAGCTGAGCAATCATCATCATCATCATCTATTTATATAGCGCCACTGATTCTGCAGCGCTGTACAGAGAACTCACTCACATCAGTCCCTGCCACATTGGAGCTTACAGTCTAAATTCTCTAACACACACACACACACACACACACAGACTAGGGTCAATTTGTTAGCAGCCAATTAACCTGCCAGTATGTTTTTGGAGTGTGGGAGGAAACCGGAGCACCCGGAGGAAACCGGAGCACCCGGAGGAAACCGGAGCACCCGGAGGAAACCCACGCAATCACGGGGAGAACACTCAAACTCCACACAGATAAGGCCATGGTCGGGAATTGAACTCTTGACCCCAGTGCTGTAAGGCAGAAGTGCTAACCACTGAGCCACTTTGTTCCGTGTTTACTTATAGTAAACAAACATACAATACTGAAACAACACAGCTCTTTATAACCGTGCAGCGGTCCTGTACGGACTGGATACTTCCACTGACTGGCTGGATCAGCTGTTGTAGGCGAGGCATTACTGATAGATCCATACTGATCTATACCTAATAGTAACTGATATTCTACTTACATTGCTTCTATTCATCAATCTATTCCTCTATCTCTGGCTATTAATAAAGAATGCAAATAAAAAGTGAAAACAAATGTTAAAGGGGAAATGCACATATTTAGTAACTCTGTACAAACAGTCGTTCATTGGTATGGCTATAAGTATGTCAATTGAACTATCGTAAGAATAAACCAATGTGTATTATTTGTGTTTTGTCTGGTTTTCTTGTTGTCTCCCACGGCCGGCTGTTCTCCTCTCTTAGAAGTCATGTTAGTCTCTGGTCTGATTACAGTTAACCGTATTTTAAATGTTGTCAGTTTGATAAGGTCCTGAAATATGCAGAATGTAAATTATAATTGCAGTTCATTTTTAGCCTTCAGCAATCAGATCGCATGAACAAACTCTCACAGCTGTCTAGAGGCGGCTTTTAGTATCTCAGGGTGACTTCAGTCGTCATTGATTTAACCAAGAAAGGGTTAACCAGGCCATTTCTCCCAGTCTATTCAGCACCCACCATTTATAAGCGTCCGCAGACTATAAATCCACATCCAGAAGTCTGTAAACCTTGTCCGGCTGTGAAGTGCCTCAATAAATATCGCAAAATTATCAGGCCTAAAGGAAGCCACAAATCACCCGTCTGTATGGGCCCGGCCAGCGCTGACCGATAAAGTCACAAAGTACAAAATGACAATTATCCACATTTGCAAAAGGCAGCTGTAAATTTTAATGCAAAGAAAACATTTACTGAATTTCTAATGTAGAAACTGTTTACAAGCTTAACTGTAATTTTTATGATGTGACGCTATCAAAAACCTGCAGCCCAGTAGATGAACTGGTCATAGCAAATGTATCCAGGTAGTTATATGATTTGGAAAGTAATGAAGATAAAATGACTGTATATATAATTCAGACTAATGCGGCAGATTGCTACTAATACAATTATAACGCTGCTTTACTGCACACTGACTGGGGTTGAACAGACATCGTGGTGGGTATGAGTTTCTATGAGGCCCGTCAGGGTACGGTAGTGGTGAAATGTTGGCATTTGGAAGAGACGAACTTCTCAATGTTGAAGAAAAGGTTGTTATGAAAAATATGTAACATGGAAATAGAATGTCATAAAATGTAGGATTCTATGGCGTTGATTGGGTTATGATAACATATAAAGTTCTACTTTCCTGGGGTTCTGGATTCATCTAATCTGGGTCCCACCAAAGGCTTCAATGGTCCTCTCTAGTTCCACTGCTTTCCAAGGTCATGCGAATGGGAAATTCATGGGGAGGGGACGTCAACAACACCAATGTGTGTGGAACAGATTGTAGCAGGGAGATCAGCGCCGCTGGACCATTGGAGCTTTAGAGGTGACCCGGCAGAATCAGGGGATCGCCGAATCCCAGGGGTGCAGAATTCTCTATGTTATCAGAACTAAGTAAAATCCATCCAAAAAGTAAATTCTAGGTGTATAATGAAGCATCACCATTTAATACATTTTGGTTTCTGTTGCAGGAAGTATTTGTTGGGAAGGAGACGATGTGCACAGTGGACGGCCTGCACTTTAACAGTACATACAACGCCCGGGTTAAGGCCTTCAATAAAGCTGGGGTCAGTCAGTACAGCAAGACGCTGGTTCTACAGACCTCTGAAGGTAACTAGCCAAGTGTATGACAACAGGGGACTATATCATACAGTGACTAACACAGTGTATATATATATATATATATATATGGGACTATATAATACAGTGACTAACACAATGTATATATATATATATATATATGGGACTATATGATACAGTGACTAACACAATGTATATATATATATATATATATATGGGACTATATGATACAGTGACTAACACAATGTATATATATATGGGACTATATAATACAGTGACTAACACAATGTATATATATATATATATATATGGGACTATATAATACAGTGACTAACACAATGTATATATATATATATATATATATATATATATATATGGGACTATATGATACAGTGACTAACACAATGTATATATATATATATATGGGACTATATGATACAGTGACTAACACAATGTATATATATATATATATATATATATATATATGGGACTATATAATACAGTGACTAACACAATGTGTATATATATATATATATATATATATATATGGGACTATATGATACAGTGACTAACACAATGTGTATATATATATATATATATATATATATATATATATATATATGGGACTATATAATACAGTGACTAACACAATGTATATATATATATATGGGACTATATGATACAGTGACTAACACAATGTATATATATATATATGTATGGGACTATATGATACAGTGACTAACAAAATGGATGTATATTGAGGACTATATAACACAATGACTAACACAATAGATATTTATTTGGGATTGTATAACAGTGACTAACACAATGGATTTATATCAGGGACTATATAAGAGTGACTAACACAATGGATGTATATCAGGGACTATATAAGACAGTGACTAACACAATGGATGTATATCAGGGATTATATAAGAGTGACTAACACAATGGATGTATATCAGGGACTATATAAGAGTGACTAACACAATGGATGTATATCAGGGACTATATAAGAGTGACTAACACAATGGATGTATATCAGGGACTATATAAGAGTGACTAACACAATGGATGTATATCAGGGACTATATAAGACAGTGACTAACACAATGGATTTATATCAGGGACTATATAAGAGTGACTAACACAATGGATGTATATCAGGGACTATATAAGACAGTGACTAACACAATGGATGTATATCAGGGACTATATAAGAGTGACTAACACAATGGATGTATATCAGGGACTATATAAGACAGTGACTAACACAATGGATTTATATCAGGGACTATATAAGAGTGACTAACACAATGGATGTATATCAGGGACTATATAAGACAGTGACTAACACAATTGATGTATATCAGGGACTATATAAGAGTGACTATCACAATGGATGTATATCAGCCAGCATTGGAATTTATTTGCATTATTGCAAAACAATTAACCCATTGGCTGCACAACTAAGAATCCTAATTCTGTAAAGCTAAAAGATCCCACATTGAAAACAACATACTAAATTCACAAACAAGAGACTCCCAAACTTAGTGAGCCCTGGATATTGCTGTCTATGGGTCACAAACCTTTCTGCAGAGACAGCCCAAACTCCAGCCTGGAGTCCGCAAACTGTATCATTTATATAGTTAATTATATAACATACATAATAGAGCTTATACGATGGAGCAATGTCTACAAATATGCAGCCATCCAAAGAGCCAATCAGATCCTAGCTGTCATGTTCTAGTACATTTTTGTAAAATGTAAACATGCATCTGATTGGTCGTTGTGAGTTACAGCACATATGTGCAGATAGCATTATTATATTAAATCCAAATTGTGCTGCTCTCCCTGATATCATAAGCAGAGAAGTTTGTGTCTCTTCAGGTTTCTAACAATCATTATATAATTATCTGTGATGAATACGAGTCCTCTATGTAGTAATGTATTGTCTCTGTTTGTGTGTCCATGTCTCTCCGTCTCTGTGACCCAAGCAAGCTATCCTAAGAAGTATATAAAATGTGTTTCTATACAATCAAATTATCAGTATCAAAATGTAGACACCATTTTCAGTTGTTCTCTTTTGTTTTGGACAAACTAACCTTCATCCAACCAAAGAGCTAACACTCTACAAAAATGTCACCATGCCACCTAATGTGCCTTAAACGTTAAGATTCTCCAATATGAGGGGATCTATTCACATCTCCCGGAGAGATATGTGCCCAGTTTGTAGAAGATCAGATTGCACAGATCACATTAGCCTTTCTGACCCAAAGATTGGTTCATAGTGGGCCCCATACAATCTGGTTGTCGCATCGTCCAGTCCCGGAAGTTGTAGTGAGAAGGTCAACGAGGACTTTTGGCTTTTATCTGTCATTAGAATTCTCTGCTTCTATTTCCAATCATATATTAACCTCAGGTTCTAACAAATTGCTGATATTCGGCGACTTTGCTGGCCACATTTAAAACGGCAATCTATTTAAAGGCAAGTATTGCCTTTAAACACATTACTGTTTTAAATTTTGCAGAATATCAACAATTTGTTAGAATCAGAGGTTAATACATTTACCACCTCGATTGTTATGCAAAAGGACCGTCTGTTTCTCTAGCCCTAAGTTCTTTATTTTGCCTTGTATTTGTAAACAATAAGGGAATACTAGTGCCGGACGTTATCTGGTTTTTATGATGATGATAGTAAATCCGCTTGTAGAACTCACAGTTCCGTACAGTTGCCATTACTTGCCTTCTCTTCCTCAGTAATCCCAGTATTTTATCTCAGACCTCGCTTGACAGTTTTATTGAGGCGTGATCACAATACAACAGCTTTCAGACGTGACATAATTGGGGGAGGGTGTTGGTGCCATACGAGTTATAGTTATGTCCACAGAGATATATGACAGAGAGGAACATAAACTGTTTAGATTTTGCATTTATTGTGTTAGCCCCATTTAAGCAAAAAAAAGAGGTTACAGTCCCTTTAACATGAATACAGACCACTCAACAGAAAAACAGCTTCCGCTTGGAAGCAGAACACAGTATATCTTTCATACACAATACACCATAAACAAGTGTGAGTCATATTGATCAGTAGTTATGACCCAGCGCATCACTAAGGTTATCACAGATCTTGTATTTCTTGATGTACAAAATAGTTTTTGTTCAACGTGTGCTGTTCACTTTTATTTGCTCATTTTAGGCTTTTTCTGTGACTTTGATAAAGTTATTAAATGACCAAGATGCAAATGCATTGCAGAAAATATACACACAAAGTGGGACCTGTCCCATTATAAAGATATGTTTTAAGCATTTTGTCTGAATTTCAAGTATCTTATATGTAATGTTGGCAGTGTTGAATTTTGCAGTTCGTCATCTATGTCTTATGTGCCAAAGCATCTCGTTGTTGAAGCGCATTGATCCAAATCTAGTCATAGCCTTTCCCATCCGATATAAAAATAGCATATTATATAGATGTAACTTGGAAGGTGCATCGTTTGTGTTATTGTTGCTCTGAGATCCCAGTCTTCTTATATGAAACAAGGGTTGTGCTGCCTTTTCTAGAAGCAGGTTGAAGTGCACCCATCCCATACACACAAGGAGGCGGCCATTTTGTGCGCTGGAACAATATTCATAGAATGCGGCCTATCGTTTTTACTAGGTGACATCACTGAGGTAATTTTTGGAGCTGAACCAATAGTCGTGTGAGTGCAGCCTACCAAATCACTAAGAACCAGCGAAAGGTAGCAACTCTTGGGAAAACTGGTTTAACCAACAAAATGGCCGACCCCTTTTATACAGGTCACAGAAATCTGAGGCGACTTCTAATACCTGTAATAATTTACAGCAGGGGGTGTGATATTTCTGGTAATACACACTTTCCTGACAAACACTGAAGTGATGACGTCATATCTTACTGATTGTGAGCAATGATATCAGAACTTACCAATTATATAAGTGTCAAAGATTACATACAATATCACTTCCATATTTGTCTGGTATTTGTGTGCTTCAGCCATTGTTTGTAGCTCTTGGTGATGTATTTTTTGCTTAGTGTGTTGCTCACCAATGTGAGCCAATAACAGAAGGTGACACGCTCTCTATATATCATGGTTTGAGTCATATATTTGTGTTGTCAGTGGCTGTACTGTGGTCCAGGACATGTTTTTGTAATGGTTTCCCAGTGTAAGAGGAGGTTGAGGTAATTTCTGCTGGTGTTTATTTGTGATGTTCCCAAATGTGAGTTTGACTATCGGGTTATGATTAAAGAGTTTACCGACATTCATTTGATTTACAGTCAGGTGGCATTTTGCATTCATAATGTCCGTTCAGAAGTTGAAGGGAACCCGTCATCTACAAAAGTCGAGGCGGCCATATTGTGGCCTCAACAAGTATTCACCAGGAGGCAGCAATTCACCAAGAGAGTATACCGGCCAACATTTAAAATATGTAAATCGGGACACACCCGAAAGGGGGCAAGACCTTGTCACATTAGTGGGAGTGGTCACATCTCAGCGCACTTGGCCACTCCCTTGGGATGTTTCGGGGTTCTGAAGCGCTTGGCAGCCCCTCAACTCCCCTACCCTGAAATCACCCAATAATTGCCGCGGACACCTGCCAACTTCCTGCTAGTTGGAACAAACATGCCAACGTCGGGACATTCCTTTGAAATCGGGACAGTTGGGAGTTATGTAGGAGCTAGTGACATCCCTGAAGAACCGTGCGGAGCAAAGTGTTTCAGTGATGTCACTAGCTCCTAGCGCTAGAATATTGGTTAAGACTACAAATGGCGGCCTGCTTAGTGTGTAGATGACGGGATCCCTTGATCAGCAATTTATGATCTGTATGTACAGTGATGCACACATACATTTACATGCATGTCTTTGCTTGTGCCAGGTCCCTATCCTCGAATGTCAGCATGCCTTGCCGCTCGTTTGCAAATCAACACCATGCCCTCGCCACTCGAGTTCCTCCAAAACTCGGAACAGGAAACTTGTGTGTCTCCAGGTAATGGCTCCCCCTCACCACTCCTCTCTCTCAGGACAGGGGCAGAGGACGCTTTTCTCATTGATCCGCCATGTGAGAGCGCAGCATATAACATGATCAGAAGCACCTACCATCATTTCATTCTCTACAGTGTGTGCGTTGCTGGGTTCCGCATTTCGGTTCTGTGCAGTGTCGCCCGCGCGCAATGGAGGCAGCGATTTTGTAGGCTTTGTACCTCAGTCACGCTATTGGTTCTCAATTAATTTATAGCCTGCGTTCTAATGATTCTTGGTACAGCCATTCAATACAATTCAATATTAACCAGTGATCAAGGAGACACTTCACATTTATACTTAGTTACTCAGTTGTCTCCGGATTATTGGGAGATCTCCCGGCCCCCCAGGAACAGGAAATTATCCCTTAAAGACTCTCACAGGCCTGCAAAGTGGACGGGGAGAAATCATAACAACGCAAATTGCATCATTAAACCCCACCCACCTCAGCGAACACTGAGTGGCGCATTTTACTGCATCGCCCCCATGCAAATTGCACGATTAAGCCGGTTTTCTTGTATAAACTTTTCCAACCTCTGAAAGTTATATTTTACATGGCAGAATTCTACAAGTCATTGTCATTAAAGTGTCATTATCACGCTAAGTAATACAAGCTCTCACATGTTGCAATACACGCTCATTTATACTCCAGTTTTGCAGTTGGGGCCAGGATTGGTGTTACAGTGAGGGAGGAGCGGGGGGGTTAAAGGGGGTGACACCGAGATTCATGGATGTGTTAAGATTAGGGGGTTTGAATTGAATGAATTGTATTTTAATGATAAGTAAATAAAATCTATAGGTGTTTTTTATTTTTGGTAAAAGACAAGAATTTCTGTCAGCATTTGTTGGAAAATTTGCCTTGTTCATTACCATTGTACCCAAAAACAACAATAATAATGACTAGAGTAGAAACTGATTAGCCCCTTCATAGGCAAACCGAGGGAAGGGGGGGGGTCGGTCCTAGTGCCTGGAAACCCCCCTCCATGCCTGGGGACCCTGCCCCCGCCTCACACGGCTCTGCTTGAAAAGAGAGAGCTGCGTGCACCTAACAGTAGTGCACGCAGCATTGCCCATGTATATTATGGGGATAGGAACAGCTGGAGAGCAGCCAAGCATTGTCTAATATTATAGTCACGCCCCCATGCATGCTGGTCACGCCCACTGGTGGCGTAGGGTGGAAACCCCCCTGTACAAGTCCTGTGTTTGCACCTGTCATTTGCGGTTAGAGATCATTCAATATTGCATAATACCCTTGTGTCTTCCTCAGAACGGAAATATAGTAATTTGTGCAGACATCACTCTAAAAGTGTGAGGTAAAATAATAGCAAGATTGACAAGTGTTAATACACTGTCTAGGAGCTGCACAGTGTGATACAACTGTTACCAGATTAGTGAACCAACTAATGGACCTCTGGGATTATTAAACCAGGATAATTGGTGTCTGACACAACATCTGCATTTCAACAGGTTCAAATGCATATTTTGGACTGAACTTGGTAACATAACGATCACCTCTGTGGTTTTGAGTTACAGAAAATGAATTAATGCATCACCCAAATGAGCCTTAATCTTCAGTTTAAACTAAAGCAAAAGTAGAGTAACATGAATGGTAGTTAAGTGGAAAAAGGTTTCCTATCAATTTTATGAAACTGACAGACAACATTTCTCAATTATTGAAAGTATCATAAGAAAAGACTAAGGGGTAGATGTACTAAATCTTCTAAAAAGCAAAGTTGGAGGTGTTGTCCAATAGCAACCAATCAGGTTCTAGCTCTCGTTTACACAGTACATTCTTGAAAATGATAGCTAGGATCTGATTGGTTGCTGTGAATCTGATTGGCTGCTGTGAATCTGATTGGTTGCTATGAATCTAATTGGTTGCTATTGGCAACACTTCCACTTCTCCTTTTTAGAAGCTTTGATCAGTCTATTCTTAAATGATTACAAACAAAATCCAACATTCCTCCATAACTGACGACAGCATCAAATGCTCAGGTTAATAAACCGAGTTAAACAGTTTATTTGAGATGTAAAATAGCAATTTTCATGGTGCTATAAATAAGGTTAATAAAAATGGGAATTAAACTAGTAAACATGCAGCTGATTTTGTCCCATTAATTTGTATACTTTATGGATATTGATCTTCTGTGAATGTAAGGTTACTTCTGACTCCTGGGGGCCGATTCAATTCTGCCGAGAATAGCGCAGCGTTAGCAGTATTACCCTTAATACGGTCATTTTAACCTGGGAGCCGCAAGTAAAAATCCACCGTTGAAATCACTGTATTAAGGGTAATTATGCGCAGTTTTACCGTATTAACGGTAAAACTGCTAATGCCGCGCTATTCTCGGCAGAATTGAATCAGCCCCCTATGGGGAATTCAATTCCCCCCAAATTATCGCGGCGTTAAATGTATTACGGTAATTTTAACCCGACGGGAGCTGCGAGCAGAAAGCCGGCGTTGAAACTACCGTAATAACGGCGATTAAGCGCATTATTACCGTTAATACGGGCGTTACTTTTACCAGTAACGCGACCAATTGAATTCATCTATATTTGGATGCTAACATTGGTGAGTAGGATTCGCTGCAATTCTTGTTGTTTGGTGTTTGTTTCCTTAATCGAGGTATTTGGGTTAGATGAGCTTTTTATGGTATTTTCACCGTTGTTTCTAGAATTTAGAGACCCCTTATTTTATTGGCTTTAAGCTTTGCAGAAATATAAATAATATCTTTGATTCTGCATCGATATAATTAATCACTTCAACTGACATCTCTCCCGTAAGACGGCTGGACCCCAGCGTTTGTACAGTTTATATCTGTTTTGTATCATGTAGTTTATTTTCCCCGGAAGGTTTCCAAATTGCAGGGACAGTTTTGAATTTTCTATGTGTTATTTTTTGTTTGACTGATTCTCATTTTCTGAGTATTGGACCCTGGAAGGTGCCAAGGTTGAAAGATCTAACACAGACCTTACCAAAAATGAATGTATCAAGCTGCGAGTTTGAAAAAGTGGAGATGTTGCCTATAGCAACCAATCAGATTCTAGCTGTCATTTTGTAGAATGCACTAAATAAATGAGAACTAGAATCTGATTGGTTGCTATAGGCAACATCTCCCCTTTGTCAAACCTGCAGCTTGATAAATTTAACTTGTTTTATGCTTCTGCATGCAGCAACAGAACTAGGCTGATGAAGGATTTTCCTAGATACATTTACATTTGGCTCTTACCTACATTACTGCTGATGAGTGTTGTATCTACCAATAGCGAAACTGCTGAGGGCGACGCCCTGTGGACTTAAATATTACATTCACCTACTTATTCATCTCTAATAGACAAGTAGACCTAGAAAATGTATTTTTTGCAAACCAGTTCATCTTCCTACAGTACATAATGCAGCGATCACGTTCATGGGGCATTCATATTACAGAGAGCTAATATAAAATGGAGTAAGGCAATGTGTATAGTGCAACGTATATTTTAGGTTTAGTTCATGGTCATTTGAGATGAGTGCTAAAAATAAAAAAATAAATAAAATAAAATTCCTAAATTTTAAGTAATCGATGTAAAGTCTTGTGGTGGGCGACAAAATGAGCCTTCTCCTATCAGTTGCTTAAATTTGTCACTGCTCCATGCCTCATGTTCCCGCAGACGCCTTCTCATTATGATGGCTCTGTGCGTGAACGAGGCCTAAAGAGGTTTCCATGGTAACACCTCATCACTCGTACCTCAAACCCTCAGATTCGGTAGCAGGAATAATAAGACTGGGTTTGTTGTGTGTAATAATTCCCTGGTTCATCAAAAAGAAACAACACCGGCCCTCGCGTCAGTATTACAGCATCACTACAGAGCAATTTAGTCTTTATTTTTGCATTTCTAGTTGATGCAGGTTAATATCTAGGAGCTGCCGGTGCAGAATCCATAAATGTGCACCGTGTTTCCAAACAGCATTCATCCCCTGCGTCCGCAGCCGCCGCAAGATTACATTTTAGCAGTGTGCAATCGGCTATGAAATGCACGTAGCCGTGTGGATCAGATTGTGCAAGAAAAACATTCCGTGTATGATTTTCTCTGCGGCCCCATCTGTTCTTGACTATCTCTGATGACATTGATAATAGGATACCCGGCTCGGTGATACTGCGCCATTAGTCTTCTGCCAGTAACAGCTACCCAGGGAATTTATGTAATCAGGACGCTGCTGTAGGATAAATCTGCGGGTAGGGATTCTTTGTAATTCCAGTGCATTCATCTATCTTATTCTGATTGTTCCAAGAGAAACCATCTGAAATTCGGGTGGAAAGTATTATTTTCACCAATGTGTCTTTCTTGGTACATAACAGCCACAAAGTCTAACCTAGCCCAGGACCAACCACTTCATTCATTTAATCGTCTCCATTTTACTCCTAAAATACTGCAAAACTATGCAGACGTGTATGTTTATTTCACACTTGGCAAACAGCACTCCCCAAATCCTCCCATGGGATAGTACAAACATTTGAACCCTGCAGGCGCCACTGTCTTGGGCCGCAAATTTATGCACTTACCGATAAAAACCTGTGCGTTTGGGCAACATAGTCTAAAGAGTATTTATACTTCACTTCTGCACGTTTGGGAGTGAGCCATAGTCAGTGTCTCTGTGGCTGCTCTTGCTTGCTCCCTGGTGGCATCACCCGGTACTGCACAGACAAAATTAAAATCCAGCATTTCATGCCAATAAATTGAATTACTGGAATATTCTGTTTATTTACAGATATGTACAGCACTGTATGTTTTGTGGATGTCCTCCACAGGGAATAGGTTAAAAGTGGTGATGATGATACGAATGTATACTGGATAATGAAGGAGAAAAAATGAAAATGCGCTGTTAGTGATTACTGAGAGAACCACTGCTTTACACACCAGACGTAACTATACTAACATTGTGTTTCTACCCCGCACGCTTTTCATCGGACATCTAACAGTTGACATTAAAAAACTGGTGGCAGGTAGGGACTGAACGGAGTCCTGTGCATGTAACACATAGGAGTTTCTTGGACTGCATGCGGTGCATCTTTAGTTCTGCGCTTGTGACACTTGTTTGCATGCAGTTTTTGCGATCACATTTTAGCATTGATCATAGACAGTTGCAATACACATTTGTACTTTTTTACTGCAGTTATATTCAGTATTACGTTGATCTGTGATAATAGGAAATTGTGATGCTAAATCTTACTTTAGAAAGCTGTGATTATTAGTGGCTCTAGTTACTAAAAGATGTGATTATTAGTGGTACTAGTTACTGACAGCTGTGATTATTAGTGGTACTAGTTACTGACAGCTGTGATTATTAGTGGTACTAGTTACTGACAGCTGTGATTATTAGTGGTACTAGTTACTGAGAGCTGTGATTATTAGTGGTACTAGTTACTGACAGCTGTGATTATTAGTGGTACTAGTTACTGAAAGCTGTGATTATTAGTGGTACTCGTTACTGAAAGCTGTGATTATTAGTGGTACTAGTTACTGAGAGCTGTGATTATTAGGGGTTCTAGTTACTGAAAGCTGTGATTATTAGGGGTTCTAGTTACTGAAAGCTGTGATTATTAGTGGTACTAGTTACTGAAAGTTGTGATTATTAGTGGTACTAGTTACTGAAAGCTGTGATTATTAGTGGTACTAGTTACTGAAAGCTGTGATTATTAGTGGTACTAGTTACTGACAGCTGTGATTATTAGTGGTTCTAGTTACTGAAAGTTGTGATTATTAGTGGTACTAGTTACTGAAAGTTGTGATTATTAGTGGTACTAGTTACTGAAAGCTGTGATTATTAGTGGCTCTAGTTACTGAAAGCTGTGATTATTAGTGGTACTAGTTACTGAAAGCTGTGATTATTAGTGGTACTAGTTACTGAAAGCTGTGATTATTAGAGGTACTAGTTACTGAAAGCTGTGATTATTAGTGGTACTAGTTACTGAAAGCTGTGATTATTAGTGGTACTAGTTACTGAAAGCTGTGATTATTAGGGGTTCTAGTTACTGAAAGCTGTGATTATTAGTGGTACTAGTTACTGAGAGCTGTGATTATTAGTGGTACTAGTTACTGAAAGCTGTGATTATTAGTGGTACTAGTTACTGAGAGCTGTGATTATTAGTGGTACTAGTTACTGAAAGCTGTGATTATTAGTGGTACTAGTTACTGAAGGCTGTGATTATTAGAGGTTCTAGTTACTAAAAGCTGTGATTATTAGAGGTTCTAGTTACTGAATCTATTGTTTATATTGCACCTTAAACATGGAATACAGACATGTGCTTAATATATCATGTACTGTCAAGGCATATCCCCCAACTGTCCCTCTTTTGGGAGGATCGTCCCTACTTTTAAACCAAATTCCCGTAGTCCTCTTTCGTCCATAATTGTCCTTTTTTAGGTCTGCTGAATAGATTATTGTGGATACATTCATCAAATGGCTTAGAAATACCCAACTGTCTTCTAATGTACAAGGCTTTTGCCTTGTACATTATTAATGAAAAACGCCATTCAGCAGGTGTAGACATCTGTTAGGTAGACATTCCCAGCTGCAATGTCTGGGGGGAGGAAGTGTAATGTGTCCAAGGTTATTGGACCTTCACAAAAGAGGACCTGATCGGATAATCTGATAATTATGTTAACGCAGCAATCCCACATAGACAATTTAATTATATAGCATGTCATGTGATGGAAGAGGGGGGAGAAGGAGCACGTTACAGTGCAGAATGGGCTCAGAGGGGTGTTACAAAGCTTCTCTGCTCACTACGTTATGTGCCCTGTGACTGTGGTTGCCACGGTAGTCCACAATTATAAATAGCAGCCTGAAGGGAAAAAAAACAAAGCAAAATGTTAAATACCAACATTCTTCTTACAGTCTGCCATAGTGATTTATGTTAAAAACACATCTGATTTTTTTCAATGATTTGCTGCTTTAAACTTTCATTATTTTACACTGTAAGTAAATAGTTAATTTGGAACATTTTGGCTACTTAATGTCTACATTCCCTCAGTTTCCAGCGTCTGCACCCATTGGGCAGTTGCCATGGTGTGTTTTTGCCTATATTTTATTTTGTCACAATTGAATGCAAAAATTTTATGTGCCCATTTTACCAGTCCTTTGCTGCTCAGAGCCAGACTGAGAGGCGCCAAACATATGTAGATATTAAACCATCATCGCTTTTATCATTGACCATTTCATATTGATAGTATTGTGATGGATATCGCTCTTTAGTTACATTCTGCATGATCTATGTTTTTGCTCGTTATCAAGAATTTGAAGTTTGTTTTGATGCCTCCTGTTGTTCTAACCAACGAGCTAAACCCTGTCTGTTTTATTTCTCCTTGGGGACAGTGGCCTGGTTTGCTTTTGACCCCGGCTCGGCCCACTCGGACATCATCTTCTCCAATGACAACTTGACCATCACGTGTAACAGCTATGACGACAGGGTGGTGTTAGGGAAAACCGGGTTCTCCAAAGGAGTCCACTATTGGGAGCTTACCATTGACCGCTACGACAATCACCCAGACCCCGCCTTCGGCGTGGCCCGTGTCGAGGTCATGAAGGACGTCATGCTGGGGAAAGACGACAAGGCCTGGGCCATGTATGTGGACAATAATCGCAGTTGGTTCATGCACAACAACTCCCACACCAACAGGTACCCACATTTATCCGTCTTCTCAAGTGTCTACTCAACGGGGACTCAATGGGTTGGATGTTAGAGACAAATAATAATTTCACTAAGGTGCCATAAACATCACCTTGTTCCTTGGTGATGTCACTAGTTCTTAGTGACTTGATAGGCTACGTTCCCGTGAATATTGGTTCAGGCTACAAAATGGCTACCTCATGATGTCATTGGTTCCTAGTGAACTGATTGGCTGTATTCTCACGTGGCTTCCAAAATCACGAGAATCCCTCGGCAGCTGATAAACCATTAGCGTATGACGATTTAAAACGATTTGTTATACAGTCACGATAGTGATGAGTCATCTGTCTTTATTACAGGTCTGAAGGAGGTATCACCAAAGGAGCCACTGTTGGTGTCCTCCTAGACTTCACCAGGAGAACGTTGACCTTTTCCATCAATGAAGAGCAGCAGGGTCCCGTGGCGTTTGAATGCATGGAGGGTTTCTTGTTTCCCGCTGTGAGTCTCAATAGGAACGTGCAGGTAATAAAAATTTTTGTTGTTCTATAGAGCAGAAAGTCGTTGAGTGAATCCGCTTGGTAGGATGTAAAACAATCGTTGGACAATCATTTGTAAAATATCTTATTGTAGATTTTGACTGCTGATTAATAAACTACCGCACCGTATTATTATATTGGCACTAAATCCCACAGGACCCCAGTGGACAAAAACTGGGACTCTTGGGGCGAAAATATATTGACTATAGCTGACATTTAGATCTCTTGCCAGCTGTAATATTATTGGTCTCTTATATCACTTTATGTCATAAATACTTTGTGAATGGTGTTACAGGCTATGTTCTAGAAGAGCACTTATAATTGAACAAATCACACAACTCCTCTCCAACCCTCAATAAAATAAAAATCTTGATTGTAAAGTGGTAAACGGTCTGCCGTGATACAAACGGACACTGCACTAAAACCCGCCCTGCCTAAGAAAATAACAGGAGATCCCTCAATCCTCATCTTGACCCTACATCATCCAAGTGGTTAAATTACCCCCCCCCCCTCCCCCGAAAAAGTAAAGAAAAGATATGAATAGAGACAGGAAAGCTTTCTTGATCAAAGTGTTTATAATACGAAACCTACGTTGTCTTTATTGCAGGTAACCCTACATACCGGTCTGCCAATCCCTGGATTCTATACATCAAGGGCATCGTTACAGTCTTAAAAGCGCCGATGTGACGGAAATGGCTGTTATGTCTCTCCCACCGCTCATCACATTGGACTCCAAAGCAGCAAATAGTTTTCATAAAGAGAAAAGAAATCTACATACATCATCCTGTAAACAGAGGAACAGAATCAGAGACGGATCATCCATTAGTCCACATAGGCTCCTGCTTAGGGCCCAGCGGGGTCTTAATCAGGCTCTCAACAGAAGCCACAGGATGTTCATACCACCTTTTTCCACCATGTCTACCCTGGTCATTAATGTCTGCATTTTCAGCATGAACTCTCTTTACCGTGTATAAACATTCTTACCATCGTTCTATCCGCCGCTGCTGCAACTTCACGGACCCTAATACTGTAAACGTAACGTTGTTTAACTGAAGCCCGACACGATAAAAGTACAGACTTCTGGCACCTTCAGGGGACCGGTAAACCAGTTCCACGTTCTGAGCTGGACTATCACCAACAATGTAAATTAAACCGGCCTGGCAGAATGACATTACATTGGAGTAAAAATGGTTTTCTAAACATATGACGTTCTGAGTTTGGACGAAAGATTAACCCATGGCTTGTATATAAATATGATTCCTGATATTCTGTCCCCGTGAAGGATATAGGGTGACCTCCCTATACAATTGATACAATTGTATTTATGGTGCTCGTTAAATTAGAATTTGCCATGTCTTACAAATCCCAAAAGGTTTTTTTTCTAAATGTCAAATAAGTAGTTCTAAACCAATTTTTGTAATCCGATCAGTGCTCTTGCTCAAAGTCAATAGAAACTTTTGCCACTAGGCAATACGGGCACATGCCTAGGGAGGTATTTGATCTTGGGGCACCGAACCTGCTATTGGTACAATTGAATGTTAATATGTACAATTGTGTACCTAGCGGTGCAGCATGGACCAGAATGTGCTCTGTGTATCTATGTCAGTCGGCTCATTTTTCTAAACAGCAAAATAATGTTATATAATGGCAGGATAAGTAGGGATATATCATCTCTTGCATCAAAAAGTGTTCATTCTGCAAGTCCATCATGGAAAATCTTATCATAAGTCCAAATAAAATCCACACACGTATACGGTATCAGAAGTTGGCGCACAACGTAAGTATTGCCCTCCGACCTTTCAGACTGGTCCTTACCCAAACCACTTACCCAAGTTTATAGGTTTAGACATAGCGGTTTAAGGAGTGTTTAACGATGACAAAAGCCAATGGATATTTATTTTTTTAAAACTAAGTAGCAGTGATTTCTTTTTTAATTTTCTTGTCTTCTTAAAGCACAACCTTTAAGTCCAAGATCATAAACTCCTGTAAAAAGTTTTAGGTCTCTGTATAGGGTTAGCCGTTCAGTGCTGCCCTCCTCTGCCAGCACCAAGAATTAATGATCACGCTGTACCTTTAATAGGGAAAGCAGCGTAAAAGGCCATAATGATACGTTTATATATTAATAGGAATGTCCTACATAAAAACAAAAAGATTGTAATAATTCCTTAACAGACGAAAACTGGAATGTTACCAAAAAGTGTAAAGATAACAAATCATTAGGGCAGACGAAGGCAACCAGTGGCATGCCGTCATATTGTGGAACTACAAGTCCCAGCATGCCTTCACAGCGTCTGTTGAAGCCATAGGTTGCCCAAGCCTTCTTTAGGTTAACAATCATGGCCCGAGATAGAGATAGGCAGAATTTTCCCGCAAATCGCGTTGCGATGTGGAACAGGCCGTTTTTATGGAGGTATAAAGTTCCGGTGATACAATCCTCAAGTTCCTGCTTTTGCCTCGCCTTTCCCCAAATTTGTATTTCCCGTAAATTATAGTCTATGAGTAGAACGGAGGTGACAAAGGCCAATCCATTCTGCTGTAGTTGTAGAAGAACTAGGAGTACTAAAGGCCAGATTATGACGACAAATTGTGCGAAATGCGTGGGTTTTTAAAAAATTTAATTCCTCTCTAGACCCCAAAGTATTTATTGGACCAAGCAACAGGGGAGAGAAAGAATATGGAAATTCAGAGGCAAAAGACGTTAACATTTTATATCCGGCAATAAATCACGTTTCCTGACCTTTCCTTTGTTCCACAAGTGCGCGCATGTTGAAGATCGCATGCAAGCTAAGACGGCTTCCCCAGCGCGCCGGCCTGTTCTGGCTGCCAGCCACCTGAAAGTAGGTTTTATATCCTGTCATCACATCCTGATTGTGAAATTGCTGCCTTCCCGGTCAGGGGGCCAAGATGGCTGCCTGAACGGTTTTACCTTGCTGTTGCTTGGTGCATTGAAATGAAACCCATACTATAATTACTACTATTATGGCTTGTACACACAGGGAGTTGAGAAACAGAGCTTGAAACCTTGTACCCAGGACCAGCGCAAGCAATGAGGATACCCTCGATGCCACCTTGCCCAGCAGTAGCCTCGGCCCTGATTGTACAGAGTACTAACGCTTTTGACCGCTGCTGTCAATATCGAAGTTAACGCAAAGCAAGTGCTTTTCAGAAAGCGCAGAGTATGGGTCCATTCACTGATCATTATTGCAGCCCCGACATCAGACACCGCTTACGAAGCTTTATTAAACGCTTGACATGAAAGCCTGTGTGTACTAAGCCAAACTCCTGCTAATACAACCAGCAATACCCAGTTTGTAACAATACAGTAACCCTCTCCGAGAAGAGTCTTCGGCCCCCAAAACCAATGTAAATAGGTGATTTTAGCTGTTTGTGTTGAATATATATATATGTAGAGTTTACCTTGCTAATTTATTTTTGATCGGTGCTACTCAGTCCACTTACTGTGTGTTAACGAGCTAATCTTAGCTACAGAGGATCTCTGTTGCCGGACAACGCTAACGTTTCCTTTATTTTTCTGCTGAGTCGCGATGGCTGGGCCACTGTGACTTGTTCACCGCTCATGGTGAGTGATCTTCATTACGACGCTTATTGGATTCCTAGTGGGTTGTGCCGCGTAGTTTTACTTGTATGTGTAGCTATCGCCCTCCGCAGACGCTGTGTTAAAGGCTATGAATCATGTTTATTGTTGCCAATAAATTAATTTTCTGAGGGAATTAAAGCTGCTTCAAAGTATTTTATTTCTTATCGGACTCGGTGCTGCGTAAGGTCCTATCAGACTATCAGAGATGTGAGGCTAAAGTAACAGGGCATAGGCAAACCAAGGGGGGTTTGCTAGTGCCTGGAAACCCCCCTCCAAGCCTGGGGCACTGTATAATTGAGGTGGCTGGACCCTGCTCCCGCTTCACACGGCTCTGCTTGAAAAGAGAGAGCTGCGTGCACCTAACAATAGCGCACGCAGCATTGCCCATGTATATTATGGGGATAAGAAGAGTTGGAGAGCAGCCAAGCACTGTCTAATATTATAGCCACGCCCCCATGCCTGCTGGTCACGCCCCCTGGCGGCGTGGTGTGGAAACCCCCCTCTACAAATCCTGCGTTTGCCACTGCAGGGATAAATACAAGATTCAATATGTTACAGGTTTGTTGTCCAGTCTTCAAATGCGTCATTTGATTTACACACTGATGAGACTATAAAGGACATTGAAAATTGTATCAGTTCCTCTATTTATATCCTGAATACAATATGTGAA
This sequence comes from Mixophyes fleayi, assembly GCF_038048845.1. NCBI lineage: Eukaryota > Metazoa > Chordata > Amphibia > Anura > Limnodynastidae > Mixophyes > Mixophyes fleayi. The sequence goes on along the minus strand of NC_134413.1, from coordinate 6,682,395 downwards.
ATTGGCATTTGTAAGACAACATAACGTTTCAGGATACCCTTCAATCCTCTTCCATATTAACCTCCTGGGACTTGTAGTTCCACCATAGCTGATGACCTACAGGTCGCCTAAGCTTAATAAACTGTCTAGAAAACATGTAGGTGATTTTTTTTTTCCTTCCACTGAACATTGGAAGAGAACTGCATTAAACTACGGTTCTCCCCATAGGTAATTTCATGTACATAATATCACAGCAATTCCTGCAGTGATGAATGTGACAGGACTGATTGCTCCGACATGCACCGTAAATGTTCAGTGTAAATCTGATGCCACATTAAACATGCGCATAAATCTGCATAATTCCCACCTCTCTGCAAACAAATTCATCTCTCTCGTCAGGGAGAACGGATAACGAGACCTGAACCGATTTATATCCACGTTCTGTCATCTGTGTAAATAAGTTCGGAATGACAGTAATATAGTAGATTGGCTTCCGTGGATGCTGTGGTCCTTAGCCGGGACATCTTAATAAAACGCTCCGGCCTAGTATTGCTCAGCCGCCAACTTACTGCCAGAGGTAGGGCCCTATTGATAAACATACCCCTATTTTATCCAAGTCAAGAATTGTGATACAAAATTGTGAACTACCTTCGCCTTTCCTTTGTTAATTTGCAAGATTTCAGACTTAAATGTAGGCAACTTAGATGTTGTGGCACTACAAGTTCCAGAATGGTATGCCTTGTGGCATGCTGGGTCTAGAAGACCGATGGGCAAGGCTCGAAGGGCCGTCTGTTGCCCATCGCTGAAGATCTGCAAAGCTGGTACGACAGGATGTGGCCTCTACGCAGTAACTAAAATGATTAACTGTCACTTGTAAAGGAAAGCTATAACCCGCACCTTCTGTAAGATCGCAGCGCGGTACGAGATATACCAGAAAACTCATTATACTGTAACACACATATATTGTTCTGCGGCCGAGCGGAACATCCGCCATCTATTGTTCTAGTGACATTTTTATTAAATGTGTATAATTCATGGTGTCCGACTGCGCTGAGTTACCGCGTACGGTTTACAAATCCGTCTCTTCTGGAGTAAGTTATCACAAGTAAACTGGAAATCAATCAAGAAAACAATCATTTATCATCTCAAATACTTTTTTAAAAAATGATTACATTGGTGGACAATAATTATTGCATCTTATATCACGTACACATTGTTTGTATACAGGGGATTGCGTTCTCTTTACTATAAATGTTCTGTACAACACGATGTGAACGATAGATTTACCACTAATTCCTCTGTTCATTTCCACGTAATTATATCAAACGCCCTATTCTTGGCTCAGATACCGTAAAATAACGTTTAATAAGGGTCGTATATGAAAGTGAAATGCCGATTACGCCTGAAAAATTAGATTTCAATTTATGGGATGAGATAAAGGAGAAGGGGAATTTAATTCGGGGGCCTGAAGAAGACTTTTTAGACTCAAACACAATTATATATATATATATATATATATATATAGTGTGTAAAAATAAACATAACAATGGGACTTGCTTGATACAAAACCTGTATCCAGTGGGATAGATCACAGACATGGAGATACAATGTAAACATTCTTTGATCTCATAGTTTTCTTTGGTTACATATGAACTGACGTGTGTCTGACGTGTATCTAGCGTGTGCTGGTCTATCTACCGGCAGTGCGGGTACATGCTACACATCTACTTTTGCCACATTTATAGAAACCTTTCGGTGTGTTTAGGAACCAACCTGCACTTATCTGTGACTGATATTGGAAACATCGGGTGATATTATCCTCAGATTATCTGACTTTCTAAAGATTATCTCCAGGTCTTCTGTTTGGGGGTTAAACATTAATTGAACTTCAAAGTTACTTTCAATTATTTTCCTGATCTCTTGAATCAGGGTGATATTGTGAAGTAAATGCTAATGACCTGTCCATGTTCTTATCTAAATATGTAACTTATTCACTTCATGTATCCCATAATCTTGTCCATATCTATTTTTATCTTTAGTTTTGTTTTTATCTTTATTCCCATTGTCATTATTCGTTCTCTTTATGGTAATACAATACAAAATAAAAACTTGATTCACAGTTCAACGGAGCCTCTCACAATCTGACCGGGGAAGTTTAGATTGTTTGATAATAAGAGTAAGTGAAGAAATACAAACAACAAATAGAGGATTGTACAGATACAGAATGCTGGGGCTTTATGCTGAGATCATTATCCCTCAAGGTTTAAATGAAACAATAGAATGAAATGATATTTAAAACTAATAAATACTCCAGGAGGTAAATGTATCAAGCTGAGAGTTTTCCGGCGGGTTTGAAAAGTGGAGATGTTGCCTATAGCAACCAATCAGATTCTAGTTATCATTTTGTAGAAAGTACTAAATAAATGATAGCTAGAATCTGATTCTGTTTTTCAAACCCATCGGAAAACTCTCAGCTTAATACATTTACCCGTAGTGGTCTTATTAATGTGGATGTATATGATATATAGGAAATAATGGACTAGTATAATATATAGGTTTCTTATCAAGCAAGTCCCATTGTTATTTGCTTATTTTTATTATATATATATAAATATATATATCACAGATTTGATACAGAAGGCGCTAAGATACTAACACCAGTATGTGAATATTATAGTCCAAAATCTTGTAATTGTTCCTTCTTATGTAACACTTCCCCCGTGCGGGCGGCTGCCAATCCTCCGTAGCAAGCGGTGTAGCAGGAAAAAATCTAAAAGTAAATGAGAGGAGGCGCACAATAGTGTAGTATGGCAAGTCAATGGAGCCAGGTGAACCAAACCAGAAAAAGAACTAAACCACCAGAAATGAGTGAGAGCTTCCCACCAAGTGGGTATCACCAATATCTAAGATGGATAAATAAAACTCATAGACTAGAGAGTCACACACGGCCAAATGGCATTCAGAAGGTAGAAAAACAGGTCACACCAATATAGATGTACTCGTACCAGAAGCCAATAGTTTAATGGCTTATCTGCAGGATGTCACGTAGGCTGTGAGGATGTATTCAATCTTCAGCCACCCTTGGCTATCCCATAGGTTACAGTCAAGTAGTAAACGATGTTCACGTAGCAGTTACTTGTATCAGATAATATACTGCAGTTTTTCCCCAAAGAGTTCTGTGTCAATCCTCCACGATACAGCTGATTCCCGTGTTTGAATTAGCGACAGCTGATGTAGTTTAGACGTTATTTCAATCTGGGAACACTAATATATATATTAGTGTTTGAAAGTAAAAATGGCAAATTAAATAATAAAGGTGATATTTAAACTTTCCATTGAAACTGGACATGAATAATACTGCAACACGGTTTTGCCAAGGTGCAAAATTACTCCTTTTTTTGCTTTCCTTTCTTTAATGAATCAGGCCCACTGTGACTAGTACACACTACTGATCAATTTTTCATGCACATGTGAGCAGGAAGCTTCTATCCGCAGTGTTATATGAAGCCTGATAGCAAATTCATTTTTCACAATGAAAACAAGTTTTATTGCGCTCACAAGTTGGCTCTGTCTAGGTGTAAGTACGCCTGGGGCATAGGCTTCAGATGTAGAACTAGACGGATCTTGAGATGGGTCAGTCTCTGCATACCGGCTGAAATACTCTATTCTTGCGTATATGCATGTTTGGACCATCAAATACACCCAAGTTGCGTTCAACTCTACATCACACCCAAGGAGTACAGGTGAATAAATCAGAGAGGATGAACAAAGCTAAGTGTAGATCAGTTGAGGATTACAGGTAAAGAGATTAGTGAAGAGGACAGGGAGGGTAAGTTACAGGTGTTAGAGAGTGGGGCTCCTACCCAAACTTTAATATTGGACAAAAAAAATAGAAAAGGAAAAAATTAAATTATTGCTGCTATTCTTACCTCTCTGTCTGTATTACCCAGTATTGTTTTATTACTGTGATTGTTCCCAATTATAAAGGAATTACTAAGGAATTCAGTGGTGCACGCAGGGGGGGTTTCTGAGTCTCCAGAAACCCCCCCCCCCCCCCTGCGCTAACTAAGTGGCCAATATAGCTGCACTGTCCTATACAGCAGCCGCGGCGCTGTCAAAGAAGCGTCCACGGCGGTGCTGTAGTGTATACAGCACCACTGCGTACGCTTCTTAGACAGCGCCACAGCTGCTGTATAGGACAGCGCTGAAGAAACGGAACTGCTGCGCATGTGCAGCAGCTCTCGCGGGGGGTTTTTTTGGAGGTCGGGGGGGAAACCCCCACCCCCCCGACAATCCTCCATTTGCCCCTGGAATTTGCTTGCGCTACATAAATAAATGATGATGACGGCGCTCTGCGATTATTTTCGAAATGTGCTTTTACACCAATACACGAGCATAAGTACATAGCGCCACCTAGTGGTGACAAAACAAAACATTACACATACGGGTAAAGTCTTATTGCCAACACTATTCTCCACACTATAATAGTAACATCCCAATACCTCATACTTGGAGACTGTTGATGATATCCCGGAGGGGAGGGCAGCCGACAAGTGTTGAAGGGGGTGTGGTGACATCAGACAAATTGCGTCACAAAGCCCTGTACCTCCCAGGATTCAGGGGAATGCTGCTTGTCCAGGGGTGCTCTTCGAAATCAGGGAGCCTCCCGGATATTCCTGGAGAGTAGACAGCTTTGCAATAACGGCTCCTAATCGCTATATATTAGTATATTGCAGCAGCCACCAACCACATAACTGTTCCCCTGCATTCTGCAAATTCAGTGTGACTGGAAGCCAAATAATTCCATTAAAGTAAACACCTCACCTGCAACTAACTGGGTGTGATCCTCAGAGACATTAATCCTACGATAAAGAGACTTGTATGATCATGCAAAAACTCAGATAGAATTAGTTTACAGCAGAAGAAGCGGCCACTCCTCCAACTGTTTTGGACAGGGGTGGAACAGTGCCCCGTAGCAAAATTTGGGTAGGGAGGGAACACAGAGATGCCACTCTAGTCTCCTGCCCTTGGGTGCATACAGCCGTGTTGGAGATGAAGTGGGTTGGGGGCTAGAAAAACCTGCAGCCAATCAGAGCATTAACATATTAGAGGTAGCACAGAGTATTTCAGCTCAGCCATCTGCTCAATGATCATGTGTAGGCAACACTGAAGGGGAGGGCGGGCCAAAATGGTCAAGTATCCAAGTATTTACAACAACGCAGAGTAGGGACATGAAGGTCCAGTCATACTGATGCCAAAAAATTGTGGTATCAAACTCGCCTCTAACTGGAAAAAAACATCGATCTCAACCTGTCACTTTAATTCTCATGTTGTCCTGGACTCTTGGGATGGCCGAAGAGTTAATTTACCATGCTCAGCGTAACTCTAAAACCTGCCCACCCCCCCCCCCCCCCCCCTCGCATTCTGCTGTGCAGGTTACCGGACAGGCTGCCTTGGTGACAAAGTCATTTTGAAGATTTTGAAATCCCAGCGTTGACCTTCACTTCGCTGACTCTGCATTATTCTGCTGCTGGGAACTGATCACTAGAAATTTTTTGCAGCAGAGGTAACTTAATTATTGAGCTAAATAAATGCTCAGGTTCTGATATTATGTATTAAGCTACTATGAGGCAACATAAACATTAAATGAACGCCCCGGTAGGCAAAGAGGGGGCTCATTCTCCGTCATGTAAAAATCCTGCAAAGACACTGATAATATTACCTCTGCTGCCAACAAAGGACGATGACGCAGTGGTCAGAACGGCTGCCATGGGTTCCTGGTTCAATTCCAACCGGGACACTATCTGTGTGGAGTTTGTATGTTTTTTTGCGGGTTTCCTCCAGGTGCTCTGGTTTCCTCCCACAGTCCAAAAACTAGTTAATTGATAATAATAGACCTGAGATAAAACACTACTACTAAAGATACAAATGTTACCAAGAGGCCCTAGAAAGCCTGGGGGTAACAAGGCGATCACATACATCCCAATATTTAAAAAAGAAAGATTGGAATAAACTAAGTTCTTCATAAACCACCCAAGCCCCTCCCACAATTAACCAATTATACCCACATTTTTCAAAGCCACGCCCCCAGAGATGCCAAGATTATATTATTCGCTGACCAGCGAATGGACTCTGATACTTCCGCTGTATAAACCATACCCCTATTTTGTCCCTTTATGAACTAACGTCGGCGTGCCAATATAATTCTATATATCTTTAAATTTTGTATCAGTTGGAGTTCCCCGGCATAGGACACGTGTGTATAGTATAACAGAACTTGCTGCAAATCGGTTCACTTCCTTTGTTCCATCTTTGCCATGAAGATATCTTCACCCTATAAGTGAATATTTATTGAGAGAATATTTTAAATGCAAAAAGGATCCTATTATCACTATCGGTAAATGTGACATGCTGGGGCTTGTGGTTCGCCACCACCAAGACAGTATTGCGGGTAACCTGCGTAGAGGCCCCGGCACGGCCGCGAGAATGTCTCTGGATAATATTTTAAAATGCTGACAATTATCACGTCCTGAGGGGTAGATTTATCAAACCTTCTGAAGATGAACAGCAGAGGAGTTGCCCAAGAACAGAAGACCACCCTTAGGGGTATATTTACTAAAGTGCAGGTTTGAAAAAGTGGAAATGTTGCCTATAGCAACCAATCAGATTCTAGCTGTCATTTATTTAGTACATTCTCCAAAATGACAGCTAGAATCTGATTGGTTGCTATAGGCAACATCTCCACTTTTTCAAACTCACAGCTTGATCAATTAATTTTTGGTAAGGTCTTTGAAAGATCTTTCAACCTTAGCACCTAAGACACAGAATAATTTGTACCATTGTAAACATAATACTTTTGGGGGTGTGCACTGCTCTTGAGGAAAGTTTTGGGAGTCATTTACAATTTATCAGGACTCATTGTCTGTAAAACTGAGCTTTGGGTGAAGACGAGTGCCCCTGATTGGGTTGATGAGAGCACCTCTCCATCCCTATTGACTGAGTCCTGACACTCTAGATATATATGTCTGACTGGGCATGCTGGAACTTGTAGTTCCACAATAGTTATAGCGCTACAGGTGCCTAAGCCTGGTCTCAATAGATAGGATTGCTGAACCCCAATATCCATATCAAATAGGGGACATGTTACCAATCTTTTTCTTCTGTCATTACAAAATGTTTACTAAAGAACCCCCCAATCATCATCATCATCAACATTTATTTATATAGCGCCAGCAAATTCCGTAGCGCTTTACAATTGGGATGTACCTAATCTAATGTATCTCTCTGTGGCCGTGGCCCAGATCTCAGGTTAATGTGTAAAGGACATCTGCAGTAAACAGTCTATAGTACAGTGTATACCACGAATCTATATACTTTGCTACAGGAATGAAATTGGGTTATACTTTAACTTCTTTATGACAAACATTACAGACCAGACACATTCATTACCATATAAATATCTAGTGTGTTTATCATACCTGTGTTACATATAAGTAGATGGGAATATTTTGCAAGGAGAGAAATATATGTCATTAAGTCTATAAAAATAAATTGTTTGTATTTATATAGTGTGTAGTATCTTCTGGCTTCATACTTACTGTGCAGGCTTCAAAATTATATTAATAATCTGATAATAATTTGTGAACGTTGGTACCAGACATTGTGCTATGTTAAGACCTCTACTGAGGCAACATTAAACCATTCCATCCTATACTACATTATCCATAACCACCTCTGCTGGTGATCCCTGCCACATAACTACTACCAGATTGGTAAACTACAACAAACGCATCTTTAAACGCCAGCCATGTATTCCTCATCAGACTGACAGCTGAGCTGTATTAAAAAGTGATATAAAGCTAAATAATAAATGTCACTAGTAGGTAACATGTAGCGCTACAGCTGCTTGTGGAACTACAAGTCCCAGCATGTCTTAGGCAACTGTACAGCCTCTTTGCCTACCAGTGGTTTGTATAGGGGCTTGCAGAGCAAGCTGGGGGTAGTTGGTCCTCAGCAACTTAAAAGCCACCTGTGGTTTATATGAAAAACTAGTAGGGAATGCTGGGACTTGTGGTTCCACAGAGACTGGAAGCAACAGGACGCATAAGCCTGACATATATATACAGTATTGTGCACTGTTCAGCAGGATGTTGCGCTCTGGTATAACACAACCCTGGCAGCTATTATAGATACATACAGTGAGTGCCAAGCAAGGTGGGTGCAGCCAGATTGGGGGTGGTGCACCTCGTGCCTCTCACACCCTGACTGTGTTCCCATTGGCCTCAGTCATTTCCAGCCCCTGCCTCTTACCAATAGTCAGGCTGGGGGAGGGGGCAGCATTGGGGAAGTTGGACTCACTAGTTATAAACTGCGGCCCCCCCAGCGCTGTCCACTGGTCTCTCACTAGTTCCATCACAGCGCAGAGATGGCCAAACCCCTGACCGACCTGGAGAAGAGGAAGCAGATCAGTATCAGGGGTATTGTCGGGGTGGAAAATGTGTCTGAGCTTAAGAAGGGATTCAACAGACACCTGCACTTCACCCTGGTCAAGGACAGAAATGTCTCCACCACCAGAGATTACTACTTCGCCTTAGCGCACACTGTGCGCGACCACCTGGTGGGGAGATGGATCAGGACGCAGCAATACTACTATGAGAAGGACCCCAAGGTATTTATATACCTATAGTCTGTTCTGTGTCTTACAGGGGTGGGCAAACCTGTCCTCAAGGGCCATATCCAGTTCATGTTTTTAGGATTTCTGTCTGTAGAAACAGGTGGGATAATTACTGACCCAGCCAAATAGATTAACTCAGCTCTACATGATTAAAGAAATCCTAAAAACATGAACTGGATATGGCCCTTGAGGACAGGTTTGCCCACCCCACACCCTTGGGGATATCCCCTGTCCTTATAATAACTGCACCCCTGGGTATATCCCCTGTCCTTATAATAACTGCACCCCTGGGGATAATCCCTGTCCTTATTATAACTGCACCCCTGGGGATAATCCCCTGTCCTTATAATAACTGCACCCCTGGGGATAATCCCCTGTCCTTATAATAACTGCACCCCTGGGGATAATCCCCTGTCCTTATAATAACTGCACCCCTGGGGATAATCCCCTGTCCTTATAATAACTGCACCCCTGGGGATAATCCCCTGTCCTTATAATAACTGCACCCCTGCACCCTGCTACTGCTGGAGAGTGCAGCAATTCATACCAATGTTGTAAAATAATCTGCATCTTCTAAGTGCAAACTATTGTAGCTTTGCACATTGTGGTAGTGACTTTTGTGATCTTTGCTTCCTCGTTGTGACTGTTATAATGTTTCCAGCTGGGTCATGTTCTGTTAATAATGTAGCATCAGGGTCCTGACAGGTAATTGTAGAGTACGTGACTGGACCCACATCGTTACCACTCCCAAAGTTAGTGAGTGGCCCTTTCTGCAGCTAAAGTGCTAAAATGTTGCATTAAGGCGATGTACACACTGCTGCATGCAATGCATCTTTTATTGCATGTTAAAAATGCATATAATCTGCATGTATTACGTGGCTGAGCTGTGTATACAAAGCATTCAGTTTGCATTTGTTTTAAAGAATCCTCTGACTAAACGGGGAGTTATCTTGTACAAACTAGCCAAACCTCCCACCGTTGTAACTCCCACAGCTGCCTCCCATGTCAAAGGCCCATGTGTCTGTTATGTTTTTAACTCCTTGGGTGACATATCATGGGCGCCCCACAAATGCCAAACTCGCGTGTAAATACAGCTTAGCTGCGTCTCATTGCGTTTACTGTGCGCTCCCCTTGGAAGTGACGCTGAGTTGGCGGCTTTAGTAACGTGCGTCAGATGCTCTGAAACGGAGCAAAAAGCATTTGGGGGGGAAAAAAAAGTAAAAGGTCAAATTAAATTATGGGAAAATGTAAACATGTACTGTGTGTGTTGGTTCAATGGCCCCTTAATGCTCGCTCATTTTATTTAACCTCTGTGTTGTATTACATTTCCCCATGGAAAGTTATGAGGAAAACCTCAACAACAGCCTGTATTATGATGTGTTACAGGCAGCAACTTGAAAATTTACTTTAAAATATTTTCTTAAAAAAATAAATAGTACTATTTATTTATTTTTAAATTGATAGTATTTACCTTGGTATAATCAATAATAAACCTTTCTTTGCCATAAGTGCATATAAATTCTACAATTGGATAATTAACAATCTTATTTAATTGCAATGCTGAGTCCGTTCAGTGTTTCTTTGCTTTCTATATTGAAATCTGTTCTGCATAGAAACAAAATGCCAAAATATCTGCCTTGTTATAGTCACATTGTTTGCCAAAAACCACACCCAAAATAACCAGATTATATTCTGCTCCAGGGAAACCTATTCTCTATGCAGGGAATGTTTGTGTGTGGTTTTGTTTTTGCCTTTTGTATTAACACTTAAATTTGTGCCAAGTTGCAGTCAATGTTCAGTCTAGTATCCATTTATATAGGAGTGGTCTTATATGTGTGTAGGATGTGCATGGATTGTACCTTCCTTCTATATAAGGACACGTACTGCATGATTGTCGTTTTTTTGTTTGTGATTTATCTCTTTAAACATAAAATAGTGTCCTGTAATCAACATAGACAAGAGCTGTGTACATCAGTCACAGGATGATATATATTAACTGCTGAAGGGGTGTCCACTATAGACAATGCTTTCAGCAAATTAGTCAAAATGCAGCAGGATCTAGCACCATAAAGTGAGGCACTTTATGGCTCTAGCTCCTAATGAATTGATTGTCTGCAGACTGGTTCATCCCCTAAACATCTGTCACCAGCTCTATGTAGGTGATTTTCTAATCTATCATGTCTTGGACCTTCCCTGGTTCTGTAATCTAAATATCTCTAATATCTCTAAATATCTAATGTCTGTTTTTGTTGCTAATTGGCTTCAAGAAACGGGTACTAGATGGATTTTCCTGATCGCCTTTTGGAATTGCTCTAGAAATGTTTAGACTTCTACTGAAACAGCCATAATCCCCATAGTGGACCAAAGAGTTAATCATATCATCACTATAGCACCTGCGCCAGGCCCCTCTCACTGCGCCAGGCCCCTCTCACTGCGCTGCTCGGATACCATGCTGACACAGTAGGTAAAGGATTTTGAAATTCCAGCACCCATTGCTGACTGTATTATTCTGGCAGATTAGTTTATTTGAGGATAATGAACATAAAGCTGTTTATAATTAAAAATCCTGTTTCTGCTGCGGTGCCAGATCCGATGCTAATGGAGCACTTGGTGCATTTGATAATACAATAGAATAATTTTATCACTTCTGTGTCTCCAACAGACTCTGCTGTGTAATTCACCATTTGTTCCCTGCATGGTCTGTTATGTACCATGTTTCCTAATCTGTAGCGGGTTTTGTCAGAGGTCAGACGGCAGCTTTGTTCAGTCCCTTTAAAAAAACAAACAAAAAAAATGTAAAAACCTCCCCTGATTTAGGCTCTGACTATAGTTGGGGGAAAATCCTGCAAAGCGAACTTCCATTCTCAGACTTTTTAACAATTTGTGCCTGTTTTGTAGTATTGACAAACTGCACAATATAACTATCTCCACGTCTGATGCTTCACTTCCCATCTATTCTCCTTTAGGGGCACATTTATCAATATTCACATAAAGTGAAAAGTAGTTTTCAATCCTTATCGCAATGATAAGGATTGAACTACTTCTCACATTTATGTACAGCCCTGCACAGAAACAGCAGTTCCGAAAAACTGCTGTCTCAGTGATAAAAAAAATCATACTTACCCCCCTCTTCGGAAGCGCTGTCTTCGGGTCTTCTCTTCACTCTTCAAGTGCGCATGTCCAGTTCCAAGAACTGGACATGCGCACACAGATCCCCTCTCTGTCGTTGCAGAGAGAGCGCGCTGAGTGACAGGGAGGGATCATGTGATCCCTCCACACATGCGCTGTCCAGCTCTGCTCTTCGGAGCAGAGCTGACAGCATTAGATTTCTTCAATTCCGATGTACGCCAGCTCCAGCTGGTACATTAACATGACAAGTTCCCGAAAAAAATGTTTTTTGCGGCCAGGAGCAGTCACCATTCTGTTGAATGGTGACTGCTCCCAAAAACGAAGAGGAATGCAAAGCAGCAGATATCCATGATATCTGCTGCGATGCACCCTTAATAAATTTGCGGAGGACAGGAGGACACCTTAATGACCCGTTAAAAGCACTATCGTGCTTTATTAAATATGCCCTGTTGAATGGTGACTGCTCCTGGCCGCAATCTAACAAGTCCCGAAAAAACATTTTTTTCGGGAACTTGTCATGTTAATGTACCAGCTGGAGCTGGCGTACATCATCGGAATTGAAGAAATCTAATGCTGTCAGCTCTGCTCCGAAGAGCAGAGCTGGACAGCGCATGTGTGGAGGGATCACATGATCCCTCCCTGTCACTCAGCGCACTCTCTCTGCAACTATCGTTGCAGAGACAGAGAGGGGATCTGTGTGCACATGTCCAGTTCTTGGAACTGGACATGCGCAATTGAAGAGTGAAGAGAAGATCCGGAGACAGCGCTTCCGAAGAGGGGGGTAAGTATGATTTTTTTTATCACTGAGACAACAGTTTTTCGGAACTGCTGTTTCTGTGCAGGGCTGTACATAAATGTGAGAAATAGTTCAATCCTTATCATTGCGATAAGGATTGAAAACTACTTTTCACTTTATGTGAATATTAATAAATGTGCCCCTAAGTGTTGTACTTTATGTAGAAGCATAGTGCAAAATGTGCTTTATTATATAACCCAGCTCTGTATACAGGACAATACGTGGACTGATGCAATAGATTGTGAAGTTCCGGCAGAGCGGTGCGCGTTGATGCTCCGCAGCAATGTCTGGCCTCAAATCTTTGCTCATTTTTGCACTTCGCTCATTATCAGGGCGTGCAGCTGCTACAGGGCCCTCATCTGGGGTGGGGGGCTCCTGTTAAAGCCCCATTGGGTATAAAGTTTTTACCAGAGTGGTAAATGGGGGTTCAGTTCTAGACTCTACCTGCACCCTTGGCGTAAGAGTTCACCAGATGGTGTCGTGTGTGCGGTGCTTGGATGCACCAAAGTGACCTGATAAGTATGTGTCTACTGTACCGCAATGTGTTATTGTACTGGCCTGTTACCCTGGGTATACAGGGACTTGTAGTTCTACAGTAGTGTAGTAGAGTTGGGGCAGGGGGGGTTCTTTTTAGAGAGGTCCTTTGAAATATCAATCTGTGTTGTAAAGTTTGTTTAGTTTACAGATGCGCTGGGGCTACTGGTGCACAGGAAAAAGCTGCTATAACTAATCAGATTTTTTTAGTTTTGAATTGATCTATTGAACAAGTCACGTGACAGAATCTGGTTGGTTTGGGGTACAGTACCTGGGACCGAGGTGCAATGTTCACTCGCTACTGCAGCCAATATGCGCCAGAGAAACCGTGTGTGTGGATTTGCCAATAGTGTTAGTGCAGCAGCAGATTATATTTCCGGCTGGTCTGTGTTCTGTCCCTGTACTAAGTTATTCTGGCTACATGTTATCTCCTCATTGAAATCTATATTTTTCTTTCTTTTTTTTTTCTTTAATAGGCTTGTTAGGCGGAGGGTGGGCTGCAATAGAGCGATACAAACCTATTGCAGTGGTCAAATTACTTTGTTTACAGAAATGCAACAATTTGTCAGCAACAAACAATGGACCAAATGTTGTAACACTGATAATATTTTGCCTGATAACTAAAATAAAATATTTACAAAAATAAATAAAGGCAGGTTTGTTTTCTCGAATGACATTTGATGTATTTGTGTTGCAGAGAACGTACTATCTATCTCTAGAGTTCTACATGGGTCGTACACTGCAGAACACGATGATTAATCTGGGCTTGCAGAATGCGTGTGATGAAGCGATCTATCAGGTAAGACCCCTCCATGGTGCATGAAAATAACACTGTGCTTGTGCCCTCCCTGTCGTAGCAAATCCTACGTGATGAGTATTTTGCCTGTCGCATGTATGTTGCGATTTACAGAATCCTTCCACCTAAGACTTAGTGGGTGTCTTGTATAACTTGCATCCCCTACATGACTCGGGAAATATTCTGCTGCCGCGCTGAACTCATTAGGGAGGAATCTGGGAGAACTGGATGTAGCACTTGGGACAAATCTTCGTTTCAGTTTAAACAGAGTCCTGGATTCAGGAAATGCCTTCCATGGTTTGCTGCCAACGTAAATGGCCCAGTACAAAGGAGCTGGCCTTAAACTCAGAACAAAATCTGCTGGAGGCGAAGTTGTCTTCTTGGCTCGTGCTGTGATGTTGTAAGAACTGGACTGTTTAGTGCGAGCGTTTTATTTGGAAGTCCCCTGACCCCACGTAGCTCTATCTGGGAGCAGATTACAAGCTGTAGTTTCTGCAGGTCTTACGAATAAGCTTCATTTACACACACGAGTCCTGCTAAAGCTTTAGTACATAGATACAGGGATGACTTAATTTCCCATTGGCTCCCTAATGCATATACAGTACAGCATATAGGACAGTACAGCGCGTGCAGGGTGGAAATTAGAGCGGTCACCTAGATAATGTGCTGGGACAGTATTCGGTGCCTTAGTGATGTCACAAGTTCCTACCTAGTGTGATATGTACACACAACATACGGATGCAAAGCAAATATCACACATTTGGTTTTATGAACCTTAAAATTCCAGTCCTTGAGCAGATTTGTAGACTTTAAATCAATCCTAAAGATTAATTCCTGGCATGTTTGCAGTCAAGCTCTTAATTACTACATAATATTGCTTCAAACACTGTCTATTCCCATTGTAGACTTAGACTAAATGTAAGAGCAATTCTCCTAAAACTGCTATTTGGTGACCTGATTTCAGTGATCGGGTCAAAGCACCTCTATTCCTTGGCGCCAATTAATTTATCCATGAGGTGCTGTAGTAGTATCACGCGTTGTGATTATTACACGCAAACGATTTTTGCTCATGTCCTATAGAGGTGCGACTTGTTTTCATTACTATTTTCGTGTTGCATAAATACAACTACAGAATCTGCTCCTGTTTGTACGTGTGACTCCATATTTAAAATGTGGGTGGGGATTGAACAACCTGCAGCCAATCAGATCATCAGAAAGCGTTACCCCCGCCTTCTGCTGTGAGCTTAACATTATCTACAAGTGTATCTGTGTCCTAGGAGGGACAATGGAAACCATTTTGCCTTTATTTCCACCATCCAGGCAAAGTGCAGAATGAAAGCTGAAAGATAGTCATGTATATAGTACATGTTACAGGAGAGTATGTACAAGACTACAAATTAAAGCCACCTGAGTGTTCAAATACCCTTTCAAATGCAGCAGTGTTCTACTGGAGTACATGACTTTAACTCTACTATAACGTGCACCCTACATAAGGACTACGGAGCCACCCACAGGACTGCCCACACCTTCTTATATATAGGACACTGTAGAAGGGACGATTTGTTTAATACATTTAAGTATAGACCAGTGGTGGAACTACTATTGGCACAGCAGGTGCAGTGCATGGAGATAATGGGGCCCACTGCATGGCGGGGGCCCCGGTGCCCTCTTACCAGCCCTGGAGCCCACAGCGCACTAGTTCCGTCTCTGCTGTATACTGTATGTCTACTAATCATGTCATAACTACTTCTCATTATTGTTGTGTAGCTCGGGCTTGACCTTGAGGAACTGGAGGAGATGGAAGAAGACGCTGGTCTTGGGAACGGCGGCCTGGGACGTCTAGCTGGTCAGTGTCTCCTCCGCACTGTGCTCCGTTGATTACAGCACAGAGTATTTCAGCAATAGCTAAACGGTCATTATATTCCAGGGACACAAACATCCAGATAACCAGATATTTATTTTGTGTAACAAAGTTGCTTCCAGCAATGTTACATAATGTCACATCAACATAGCAACACAGCGAGCGATATATCTCAAGCCCCTTATTACTATATACAAATGTACAGGTTTGTTTTCCTTTTTCAAATGAATATTATTCTGCCAGTCCAGGGGGTATATTTACTAAGCCACGGTTCCAACAAACTGTTGATTCTCAATGTTATTAAAGACCAAGCCAACTGGGTTTTGTCTTTTATAAAATTGCTATTTTAAAACAAAATGAGAATCGGCGGTTTGTTTGATCCGCCGCTTGGTAAATATACCCCCTGGGTGTAAAGTAGGTAGACGGGCACAACGATGAGTCTGGCCGGTTAATCAGAGGTGTTTCCCGCTTCTTTCTATCAGCCTGCTTCCTGGACTCCATGGCGACGCTGGGCCTGGCCGCTTACGGGTACGGCATCCGATACGAATATGGAATCTTCAACCAGAAGATCAGAGATGGTTGGCAGGTACGCGTTTCACTTTTATATACCTCAATCTGCTGTGATCGGTTTCCTACGCCCCTCTGTCCTGGTACACTAGTTGAGGAGGGGGTCAGCGGTCTATAAAATTGAGACGTGGCCCCTCGACAGTAGACGAGTTAATGATAACAAACTTGTGTTACTACGAAAGCCGGAAAGGGTTGAACTGTTTCTATGGCTAAAAATGTATGTCATCATCACCATTTATTTATAAAAAGTCACTGATTCCGCAGCGCTGTACAGAGAACTCTCTCACATCAATCCCTGCCCCATTGGGGCTTAGTCTAAATTTCTTTACATACACAAACAGAGTAGGCTAAATTTTGTTAGCAGCCAACTAACCTACTAGTATGTTTTTGGAGTGTGGGAGAAAACCGGAGCACCCGGAGGAAACCCACGCAAACACGGGGAGAACATACAAACTCCACACAGATAAGACATGGTTGGGAATCGAACTCATGACCCCAGCGCTGTGAGGCAGAAGTGCTAACCACTGAGCCACTGTGCTGCCTTTATGGTTTTGGATCTAATGCATATATGAATATGCAGTTGTAGCCCTTAAAGATTCTCTCTACTGTAACAATGTTTAGTTTCCATTGTATGGTAGGATTATATAGCTGCCTATATCCAGGATTCTGCAGTCTGTGGATGTTATAAAGATCTCTCTCGGTGCCTCTCGTGGAATCGCCGTGAGCCTGCACACAGCAGTTCTATAAACAGAAGGGAACATTACTTTATAACTTTATTTTTGTAAAACTAATAAACAGACGCTACTAAAACAGAACCTCACTATATACCTTCTAGCAAATGACAGCTGGTTACATAATAAA
Organism: Mixophyes fleayi; assembly: GCF_038048845.1. NCBI lineage: Eukaryota > Metazoa > Chordata > Amphibia > Anura > Limnodynastidae > Mixophyes > Mixophyes fleayi. Next base: position 6,665,198 of record NC_134413.1, on the reverse strand, counting down.
CCAGGGATATAAGCAAGATTTAGGGTAAGCTATTAACAATCACTTGTGGTTATTCCTATACGGGACGGTGGATGCTGCAACTGACCATTATTTCTCCTTTTGTGGCTTAATTTGTTGTATAATTACGTTTCAAAAATGATTTGGCTAATCCTCATTGAGACACCATGAACTGTAGGTCTTGTAAGAGTTACATAATGCTGGCTTCCTTGTACAGATAACAGTTCCTTTATACCCATCTACGTTTCCTGTGTGATGTTTGTAAATAGCCGACATGAAGGATTCTTATCTGTGTATAGCGGGAAGTGGGGAAAACTGTATGTTATATATCATGTCTTGTAAAACTAGTATTTACTGTATATAGGGAACATGATTGTGTGGGCTGAACAAATATTCTTGCGTTTGCAGCCTGTAAGTTCACTAGGTAACGGTCACATGACTGTGGAATGAATGGTTCAGGTAACAAGAGGGATGTCTTTATTGCGTTGAAGAAACAGATTTTATAATCCCTTATGCTGGGTACACACTACAGAAATTTCGACCAACTTTTTATGCCGAGCGATTTTACATGCGATCGATGGTCCGATCGCTCGGTCCATGGACTGCATACACACTAGCCTTGTTTAGAACTATAAAGGGAAGAGCGGACGTCCCGTTAGCGACTTTTTACAGCCATGTTGTCGTGAGCAATGACTAATTTCGTACTCACTGTTGTGGATCGGTCGGAAGTTTATACACACTACACAGCGGAAACGAGATTGGAACGAAAATATTAAACGGTACGACCAACCAAATGAGGCGACAATCGTCCATTTGGGCAGACTTTCAACCATCGTGTCCCTACACACACTGACCCGACTTTTGAACGAGCGGTCGTATGTCGGCTGTTTGAGCCGATTATTGGATGACTACAGTGTAGTGTGTACCCAGCTTTACCCATGGACACAGCAATAAGTTAAATGATCTGATCACATTTATTGTGATCGGTCTTAATCTCCTGCTCTCCGGGTTGTCCTGAGATTTGAGGTGGGAGGATACTGAGCAACTTGTAACCAATCAATCTTTGGGACGTTGACTGCAGTGCAGAGTATTTCATGGGGATGAGCTGATCTTGTAGGACGCAGTGAGCTGTGTAATTTGTGTCAGTGAGGACAGTCCTGCATGTGACAGGGGCAGTGACATGATGTGAGGAGGGGAATGGAGGCAGCAGGAAGTCAGACTGAGGGTTATATAGTGGAAGGAGCAGGGTCCCCCAGCAGAACCAAGAACTGCTCCTTCCACACTATAACTCAGAGCACTGATTTGAGGCTCCTGTTATACTGATGTCTGGAGAGGGCGCTGTTGTATGTTCCTCCTATATGAAGAAAAGTTCATAACCCGTTAAGCTGAGTACAGATCATTGAGCATTTCTCTAGCTGCCAGTTTGCTGCCTGACTCCAACAATACCACGATCTCTTCCTGTAGGTGGAGGAAGCCGACGACTGGCTGAGACATGGAAATCCTTGGGAGAAGGCCCGTCCGGAGTACATGATCCCCGTTCACTTCTATGGGCGAGTGGAGCCCACCAAGACGGGTGTGCGGTGGATGGACACTCAGGTGGGCAACAAAAGTCTAGATTTACATATTTTGAATATTTGCGTCTATACCGTGTTTATACTCCTCCTCTTCTCCGTGCCATAGGTTGTCCTGGCCATGCCCTATGACACGCCCGTCCCCGGGTACATGAACAACACCGTGAACACAATGAGGCTCTGGTCTGCCCGGGCCCCTAATGACTTCAACCTCAGGGACTGTGAGTGGCTCTAGAGATGGATAATGTGCTTCTATGTTGTGCTAGAACAATCCTTCATGGGTGTTGGTCTGGACGAGTATTATGTGTCCTCACTGTGTATACTACAATATCCAGTGCTTGGACTTCAATGGTGCTGTCTGAAGTGGACCCATAAACCTTCATGTTTCTCTTTACTTTCAATGGCCTTCAACATTTAGCTTGTGGAGAATCGCTGGTCGACCATGCAAAGGGTTTATTAGTGAGTCCTGTTCCTCTGGCACTTGCTGAGATGTGGTTGATTACCAAGGGCTGGTTCCTTCCTCTTTCCCCTCCCAGGGTGGGTTAGATTGTTGCATTCACTGTCTATGATACAATATCTTGTGGGGATTGGTATTGTACCATAGTCTGTATGTTGGAGGACTCCCATGTTCTGCCCAAATGTGCAACAGTTCTGGGACAATCATTGGCAATAAAATAATATATCTGCTGCTGCAGGACAGATATTCCTGCTCTACTTGTCCTGCCTAAATTACAATAATTGTTTTAGGTAATGAATCTATTGGGACTTCCAAAAAAAAAAGTAAGGTTCTAACAGGACCTGTGAGGTGATCAATCTTCCCCTGATCATCCTGGCGCTTTGATTATTTATTTAATTTATTTTTAAATCATGTATTCATGTGCTCGACAAAACCAGAACTATGAAATATTGGTTTGTTTTTGTTTTTTTGTTTGTTTTTTTTAACAAATATTATTTCATTTTGAAACATTAAGATTCACAGATTTTAGATGTTTGATACTTTAATTTAGAGGTTAAGAGATCTCTGCTGGCATTGAGGGGAATTAATGCATCGGTCGTACTGTTAATGCCGCTCGTTCTGTTGTTTACACCAATAACTAAATGATCTGATGAACACAAGTTGGAGGTTTTAGTAGGTGCCCTTAAGATGTACATAGAGCTTGCAAAAGAATCGCACTCATAGTATTGCCCTCTGAGTCAGTGGCGGATCCGGGGGGGGGCGATCGGGGCATTTCCCCCCCCCCCCCCCAGCAGCAAAAAGCTAGGTCCCAGCCGCCGATTAAAACAGGAGGGGGCGGGGCCAAACGCAGGAGGAAGGAGGGGTTAACGCAGGCCAGCCAATCGGAGCAAAGGAGGGGGCGTGATTATGCAAAATACCCCCCCCCCCCCCCTAAACATAAAGTTTAGATCCGCCCCTGCTCTGAGTATTCATCGTAACTAACCTCCTTCCCCCAAATGTGTCTAATGTATTTTTACATGTACCCATCTGTCTTTTCCTACACAGTTAATGTTGGAGATTATATCCAGGCTGTGCTAGACCGTAATCTTGCAGAGAACATCTCTCGTGTGCTGTATCCAAATGATAATGTAAGTCTATCCTTGGTGACTCCACTGACTAATTACATGGTATTACATTGCACTCTTCTGTTTTTTTGTTTTTTTTATTTCCCCCCCCCCCCCCCTCCCCATTTTCCCTTCTACAATACTGCAAAATACAAAATTTTTAAAAATCCAAACATTGCAAAATAAAATGCTGCCCACCAGTTTCATTTGTTTTGCTATCGCTCAGGGTTTTAAAGACTTTGTCCTATTGAGAAATAAAGACCAATAAGTGTCCAATATTTCTGGGATATAGTTGCCAGAAATGACTGATTATATTTCACGTAACCTGTTCAGCCTGCATTACTCTGACATGGACACAAGGGGGCAGTGCTGACACTAGGATCGGAGTCACAAGCTTCCAGATTCCTGTGCAGTTTGGTGAATTTGCAGATGGGGGGGGGGGGGGGGGCAATGGACACTGGTGATCTTTACAGCTAGTTTGAGGGGTGAGGTTGGACTTTGTCCCCTAACACTGGAGGTCATTTATGAAAACTGGTGCAAAGAAAAAAGATGTTGCCCATAGCAACCACTTGTGTTCTATAAATCTAGTGCAAACTTCTGGTTGCTACGGGCAACAGTACCTCTTTCATCTGCACCATGTTCAGAAATATCCCCCATTACATAGTTGTTGCAGATTGTCACAGAAGTCGAAAATACACAATCGTTCATTTTATAATAAACTGCAGTAGAATGTATGATGTAGACTATATCTTATTTTAACGTGTTTGTTTTTCCTCTTTACTATCTTGATAGTTTTTTGAAGGGAAGGAGCTCCGCCTGAAGCAGGAATACTTTGTGGTTGCTGCATCCTTACAAGACATCATCCGTCGTTTCAAAGCCTCAAAATTTGGCTGCCGGGACACCATCCGGACAGGGTTTGATGCCTTTCCTGATAAGGTACAGACTAACATGACTAAAGAGTGTATTCTGGGAGTCTTGTGTCTTGTAAAGTCAAGCTTGCCTTTATAAGCCATCGCTGCTTTAAATTTCCCCTGCAAAGTCTCCAATTTCTGGCAACTTGCAGAAATTGGAGCTTCATATATTTACCCCTTGGTCTTTTCTTATAACGGAAACCTATTTAGCGCTGTGCACCTTTGGTGGTAACATTCTGCTGTTCTGTATGGCAGATTGGACTTGGGGTGGCATTGACCAATACATTGCCTCCCTCGGATGCAGAGCTGGCTGGGGTGACCTCCGTGGCCAATCCTTGAATTTAAAGGCTAATGGTAGAATTTAAAAAGATGTAGTTTCCAACCCCTCGTTATGTGAATAATTGCAGTCTGAGGAGCGGGGATTAAATTGAGCAGTGTTCCTGTTTAATATAAGATTTCATAGTCGCAGGATGGTAACAAACTGCTGAAACATTATAACTTCATTCAAAACAACCCGTAAACAAAACTTTTAGAGTTTCCACCCCTGTTACTTGGTGATGGAACGCCATGGCTTGTTACAATGTAGCAAGTGGTACAGTAATATGACACTAACATTCTAATGTAACAAAGGTTGTGAGTAAGGGTTTAAATTGCAAAATCATGCAGTGCCTGATACTTTACCATTTTATATCTAGAATGTGCTTGTGTGACACTAGCCAGTCTGGCTGCTGCTGGTGCCAGTCTCTGGGTTTTCACAATTCTGATTTCAATTCTTATTTCCTCCAGGTCGCCATACAGCTCAATGACACTCACCCAGCGCTAGGAATCCCAGAGCTAATGAGAATATTTCTGGACATAGAAAAAATGCCCTGGGAGAAGGTACAGTGTGCGCTATTAAATTTGATTGCAAGCTTTATCAACAAGCGCCCTCCAACCTCTTGTTTTCATTGTTAATCATGGTGTATTGAATCTGTTCTTTCTGACTGTGTAGTGCTGCACAAATTTTGCCAATATCCTGTGTATCTGCTAAAAAACAAACTTTTACAGCACCAGGCCTCTTAGAGCGATCCTTACAGGACCCTTGCCCTTATTCAAAAGGTTCTAAAAAGTACACCCCCCCCCCCTCCCTTATTTAGGATAAGGTGCAATTATCCTTTTTAAATAGAACTCTTGTATGTCTTGGGTTCTCACGTAAAACTCTGGGTGCAGAAACTCTCTCTCCATGAATGAAGACGTCGTACATGAACCTGTGTATGTGGACCTAGCAATGGGACTGTGAGCAGCTACTTCTTTAAGGGGCCTGAAAGATAGCAATTGCATCGCCAATATGTTCTCATTATCTAGCGCGGTTGTATCGTCCTTGTTTGACGTCTATCTCCTTTCTCAGGCTTGGGAGATCACCAGGAACACGTTTGCGTATACAAACCACACAGTGTTGCCCGAAGCTCTGGAGCGTTGGCCAGTGGACCTCTTTGAGAAGCTGCTTCCGAGACACCTGCAGATCATCTATGAAATAAACCAGAGGCATTTAGACGTAAGGAACTATGAGCCCCTTCACCAAGGTGGAGACCATGTGTCTGTGATACCAACCCTGTAACCTGGTGAATCCGTATTAATCTTCAGCTGACCGTTATGACCCAAGCATGGATGGAATCACTAGTGTACAGTAGTGTTTGTGTAGTTATATAATTATCTTTCTCCCACTTTCCAGAGAATCTCCGCCCTGTACCCAGGGGATGTAGACCGGCTGAGACGGATGTCCCTGATCGAAGAAGATGGCATCAAGCGAATTAATATGGCACACTTGTGTATTGTTGGCTCTCACGCCGTTAATGGGGTGGCCAGGATCCACTCTGAAATTGTGAAAAACCAAGTGTGAGTTCACAAGTTTGTAACGATTTTTTAGGTGTCTGTAGGTTATGTTGTAGTCTTTACGTATTCCCATAGTAAAGGCTGAAGACAATGAGTCCTCCTTGGGCGGGCCCTGGAGTATAAGCGAGTAGGACGGACAGATGACGATGGGCTGACGTGAGAGCTCCCTTTTCAGCTTCAGTTGTGCTCGTTCATATCTCCTGTTCTGATTTTAATGAAAGATAAAGACACTGGTTGCCATGACCAGTTTAAAAAAGCCAAATGAGATGTTTTTCGGAAACATGAGAACATAAACATTGATGGGAGAGGGGTGACCTAAAATTAAGTTTGTTTTACCCATCAACCTTCTCTTAGGTGAGGGGGCTACAATTATATTGGCTTAGGGCGACCCGAACCCTTAATCAGGCTCTGTGTACACAGACCATGTTATGGGAGGTCTCCTAATGATCTGATTCTTAATATCCCGCTGTCATGATTTATTTTTGTGTGTAGTGAGAGTGGGGTTATGTTAATTGTCTAGACTTACCACCATAGAAGGCGGGGATTTAAAAATGAGATGTATAGATAGATCTATTTTATCTATTCCCACTCACCTGCAGTTTCAAAGACTTCAGTGACATAGAGCCAGACAAGTTCCAGAACAAGACGAACGGCATCACTCCCCGGCGCTGGCTCCTCCTGTGTAACCCCGGCCTGGCAGAGCTAATAGCGGAGGTAATTGTTACATCTCAGTCTCCATCTCCTCCCTATATGGCTTCACATACAGATATATTTATCTATATCGTAGTGTAACTTTATTTTGAGAGAGGTGCTGTACACCGGCCCTATTATAATAACTGCAGGGTGTAGGGCTGATCTAGGGGAGGATGTCGCTAGGTTCCTGGTACCCCGATTGCTGCCAGGATGCTGATAGTTGGCGCTGTGGGCTGCTCCATGGTTTGAACAGGAAATCCTGTGACCTCCGTCTCTACCATCTGCCAGTACTGAGTTAAACTCTAAAAGAAACCGCTCTCTTATCCAATTTGCATTTAATGATTTAGTGCTGGGAGATATTATATATTTTATTTATTTATTTTAGCAACTTTGTTTGCTCCCCTGATATGTGATGATGGTGGTTGCTCTTCATTAGGCAGTTAGGCATGCTGGCATTTGTAGTTCCACAGTAGCCAAAGGGCCTCAGGTTGGCAAGCTTATGAAACACAGGTGTCCACACCCTGTGTGAGTTTTAGACTCTACTTCGTTTATCAAATCTGTTTTTTGTTTAAATTGTTGGGGTTGATATCTGTCCTGTATTTTAGAAAATCGGAGAAGATTACGTCCGGGATCTGAGCCAGTTGACCAAGCTGAATAAGTTTGTAGATGACAACACCTTTATCAGAGATGTCTCCAAAGTGAAAGAGGTGAGCGCCCCCTGCTGGCTGTGTTCTGGGACTACATCTAAGGCGTAGTTGCCATTGGTGCTGAATCTCTCTCTCGTTCCACCAGGAAAACAAGGTGAAGTTTGCCCAGTACCTGGAAAAGGAATGTAAGATGAAGCTCAACCCAGCCTCCATGTTTGATGTGCAGGTGAAAAGGATTCACGAGTATAAGAGACAACTACTGAACTGCCTCCATGTCATCACCATGTACAACCGTAAGTATCGCCCAGGCTGCAGATATGAAGTAATACAGTACACATGGTCTAAGCACTATTCATGGGGCAGCCTATAAAATCTCTAGGATCTAGTACCTCATGAATATTCATCAGGCTACTTGACTATTAATTAGGCAGATGTTACAATCTGCATACTGGTCCTTCCCACAAAATGGCTGCTTCCACTGTATGTAGGTGACGGATGCACATTAAATACATGAATAATGCAAATGTTTTTATAATTCACACACCGTTCAGCTGGAGACCAGCGTACGTCTGTGACTAATGGCAGACTGTAGGGTACGTGGGTATTAAGTCACTGCCCCTCTATGGGGGAGGCTCATTAGCTGTGTGATTATCCTGACGTATGGGACAGTAAGATTTATAGAGGCTTCTGGGAGAGGAGCGGTGAGAGGCAGCGCTGTGGTAACGGAGCATTCATCAAGGATATATAATTGCTGATGTCTATCGGAGGAGGAATATGTAAACCCGTTGTACCAAATACAGCGTACGCCGCGCACTAGGTAGAGGCCGGTGTCTGCTGCTGGGGAAATGTTCTGGTGTCTGAGTAATAACCTCTGATATCAAAGTACAATACAGACATTGTACCGTCTGTCTCTTCAATTAATCCATCCCCCCTGATAGAATAAAATAGAGTACAAAATTCTTCTGTTATCTGTATCTCCTTGTAGTCCAGCATCGTAAACTCACAGATTGCTGAGATCTGCCCTGATCGCTCTGTGTCCGAATGTGTTCAACAGCTGCTGTACCCCCTGTATTGTAAAATGTTTTAATTGGTTGATTTAACCACATAACAGACCTTTCAAATAGTCCTAGTGGGGTGTTTTTTTGTTTTTTTTTGGGGGGGACAGTCTGTTTTTGGAGGCTGAATGGGTGCATTCTACCAGAAGAAATGTCTGTGCTAGAAACTGGTGTAGTTTTGGCCAATCAGGTGTGGCCTAATTTGTTCTGATTTCCTTGTGTGACCAACATTAAGCGATAGTTTTGACTTAAAAAAAAAAGAAAAATTTGACCATAAAGACTTACAACAGTTTAAATTCTTTAAAATTACTTTATTTTAAAAGAAGGTGAGTGTAAGCTCTGTAGCACAGTTCTCCTATTCACTTAATGGCTGACCGGATTATGGCCACTGAACTACAAGGTGAATTTAGACTGCGTCTCTCAGTGCTGATCTAAGCTGGGACCGACTGTGTCCCTCTCTCGTTTCAGGTATTAAGGCCAATCCCAAGGATGACTTTGTCGCACGGACCGTTATCATCGGAGGGAAGGTATAATGAAGAGCATATTGAATACTCCTACATCTATATGTCTATCAAATCTGTAATTGTTCTCTAATTCTGATATTCAATCTCCAATTTTATTTGTAATTTAATTCCCCCTCTAGTCAAAAAGAACCTGACAACTATGCAGAAAGAAGGCAGCAATTTTGGGAGCTGAATTAATGAGTATATGGCCAATCTGCTCACTAGGAACTAGTACCTCATGAATTGATTATAATGCTCCTCAGTATTGTCACCTAATGAATAGATGACCTCAATGAGTTGAGGTCTCCACTGTACAGGTGCCAGGGGTTATCTGGACATAGGACATTGACCTGGTGCCTCGAGCTATGGCCTCCTACATAGCCCCCAATTCATTTACGTACAGTGGCTTATTTGCATTACATCAGGCCTGGCTAACCTATGGCTCTCCAGGTGTTCTGAAACTACAAATCCCAGCATGCCCTGCCAGTTATCGGCTGGCCTTCAGCTGACAGTGCATGCTGGGGCTTGTAGTTTCAGAACACCTGGATGCCACAGGTTGTCCAGTCCTGGGTTACGCATTAGGTAGTGGCGTTCCTCCAGTAGGGGGTGCCACCCTTCCATTACTATCACCCTGGCACTTGTCAAAAATTGATCTGGATTTTTTATCTTAAAGAACCATATTGGTTTTTTTGGACACTTTATAAACATTCTGATTTAGAAATCTTTTAATGATAAAAAGGTTCGAATGACAAAGATGAAATTTATTTTATTTTTTCCCGCTCCTGTAATGTAAGGCGGCTCCAGGATATCATATGGCGAAGACGATCATAAAACTAATAACCTCTGTGGGGGATATTGTGAACAATGACCCTACGGTGGGGAACAAGCTGAAGGTTCTTTACTTGGAGAACTACAGGGTGTCCCTGGCGGAGAAAGGTTGGTTCTGTTTCTATGGTTCCACTTTTCCATCTTCCTGTGACCACGTAGGTCTTACTGTCCGATCACGTACAACTATAACAGAACCCAAGTATACAGGCTGCAGAAGCCCCTGGTGTCTACAGCCAACCTCTCCTGCTGGTCCCCCGACGCTTCCACCAGTACCGATCCTCTGTTACTTTACTGGACTTACTGGGGAACCATCTAATAGAGAAAATGAGGGGAGGGGGGGGGGGGTTGCCCTCCATTCTTGCTACTATGACTTTTTTTAAAATAATTACACATTGGCTATTCAAAGTAAATGTTTCTAGATTAAGGACTTATTTCTAGGGGTGTACTATTTGTTGAATACACTCCTGATTATTTGGAAGCCAAGTTCTTAATTTGGTGGCAAGGGGCTTGTTGGTGGAACATGACATCCTTGAAGGAGTGAGGAGTGGCCAATATGAGAGCAGGCAGAGGGGTCTAGGTTGACCAAGCTCAGGTAGCCCCTGAGTTTGCTCATAGCTTGCACAGATGGAGAACATGCATGGTCTGCATAACACTGCCTAACATAAGGAAATGTATATTGCAATATACTTTGAGGTTCCTGTCCTTTTTAATATTGCAGTAAATGGATTAAGCCTTAGAAGTTCCCTTCAATAAATCATTGGTCACGTGATCAAAGTCTAAAATTTAATTACAAAAATTTAAACTTAAAGTAAACAGGTGTATATTTAATATCCAGGCAGCACACGGGAGTTTATATTGAGCTTGGTCTGTAGAATAGTCACTGAGTCTAATGTGTTACGTTGACAGTGATCCCAGCGACTGACTTGTCGGAACAGATCTCCACAGCGGGCACTGAGGCTTCAGGTACAGGCAACATGAAGTTCATGCTGAATGGAGCTCTGACCATTGGCACCATGGACGGTGCCAATGTAGAGATGGCAGAGGAGGCTGGTGAGGAGAACCTGTTTATCTTTGGCATGAGAATAGAGGAGGTTGCTGAAATGGACAAGAGAGGGTAAGATCGGCCATACATGCTCCAAATTACTGACTTCTAGGCTCTCCCTCCTGGGTTACATCCCCGTTGTCATCTCCTTCCAGGTACAATGCTCTGGAATACTATGAAAAGCTTCCAGAATTGAAGAAAGCCATCGACCAGATACAAAGTGGATTTTTCTCTCCCGCAAAGCCCGACCTCTTTAAGGATCTCGTGGACATGCTCTTCCACCACGACCGGTAGGTGCAGTGCGGTCGGGGGAGGGTTCTGGCAGATGTAGGGAGTTAATAAATTGTTATATGTATCTGTCAGACATTGTAAGTTATTTATGTAGCACCAATAGTACTACTATGCGCTGTACAGAGGATATTTGGTCATCGGTCCCTGCCCTATTGGAACTTGATCAAAATCCACATGCACACTGTCAGGAACCAGGTAACCTACCAGTATGTTTTTGGACTGTGGGAGGGAACACGGGGAGAACATACAAACTTCATGCAGATTGGGGTCCTGGTTGGATTCAAACTCCTATCCCCAGCAATATAAGGCAGCGATGCTAACCACTGTGCTAACCTGTACATAAGCTAGGACAATGCCAATAGAAAAGGGTAAGAAAAACTGCCTCCTATTCAAATATAAAACCCTTTAGGCAAATCCATTGTGTAACGTCCATATAGATTAACATTTTATTCAAAAGTGCAAAAATCTAGTTTCACTCTGATACTCTGCCAATTCCTCTGGGTATGTCTATATTGCATTGAACTATGAATCTGTTTCAAATTATGTTTTCTCCACCTTCCCCTTAAGGTTTAAAGTTTTTGCTGACTATGAAGCCTATGTGAAGTGCCAGGAACAAGTCAGTGCGCTCTATAAGGTAAGTGGTGCATTTTTGGGGAGTCTGACTTGATAAGATTAATAGGGGGTATAGTTCTCTCTACCAGATATTTTATTCTCTGTATCTTATATCCTATAAAATCTTCATAAACTCGGGATTGACGCACTTAGATTAGAACAGGATTGTAAAACCACTTTCTAATTGCGACACCAGACGTATGATTATAATGCTGGAGATGAATGAACAGTGAATTGTCAGCCATGTAATAAACACTGACTCCCTGCACCAAGGAAACCATTGGTACAATAAGTCTTACCTGGGGTTCTTTAACCCGAGTGACTTTGACCAAGCGTAAACAAGCAACAAAAGACTGAAGTGATGTCACTTAATTCCATAATCCAATAGATCCGATCTTTACTCCGTGGTCTCTACGGCCTTCCATAAATTCCTCCTTTGTTCCTAGGATTAGATGTAGGATGTCCTCTCTCCCATTCCCCCTCCCGGCCTCATTAATTAGCTGCGGTGATTTCTTTCAGACTCCAAAAGAATGGACCAAAGTCGTCATCAAGAATATTGCGGCATCTGGAAAGTTCTCCAGCGATCGGACGATCAAAGAATACGCCAGAGATATCTGGGGGGTGGAGCCGTCCGACTTGAAGATTCCACCACCCAACGAACCCAGGGAGTCGGTTGAGGAAGCGAAGGCTGCGCCTCCGAGTGCAAAGGCTGCGCCTCCGAGTGCTAAGGCTGCGCCTCCGAGTGCTAAGGCTGCGCCTCCGAGTGCTAAGGGCACGGGTCCAACTGCTAAAGCGTAACAGAATGTGGAAAGTACGAACATGCACTAATCTGTACATCACTATAGAAGTATCTGTAGCCTCAGATATTGGTTATAGTAGATGACATCAACAAGCTTCCTGCTTTTTGCACTTTGCTTTACAGAAAGGAAAAGGTTTTGTTGTACTGTGTATGTGTCAAGACAGAAATCTGTTTATATATTGGGGTCTATACAAGGATTGGTCCTTATCTCAGAGCTTTTCTATCTGTTTCAAATTTCATATCTGCTAACTGTACAGTTACTACTGTGTCACCATTAAAATAAATTGTTTATAGGAATAGTTAGCCTGCTGTAATTACTTGGAGCAGAGAGAATTAAACAGGAAAATACAAGACTTCCCATGTGTCTGCTTTTCACACTTCTTTTCCAACCACATAAACCTGGGTTGATTTAAATAATGCAAAATGCCTTTAATTCCTGTGGACTACAGAGGTGGCTTCATTTGTGCTGGAACATGAACACTGTTCCTGCACTTCATCTGGTGCCTCTTAATGTCTTACTTGTACTGCATCTGGGGAGAATGTGGTAAAAGCTGGGTATTTAAATCTTCCACAAACATTTGAGCTTCACTGTCCTAATGAGAAGTTTATTATTTCTATTAAGCTTTTTTTTTATTTTTACCACACCAGAAGTATAAAACATTCTAACAAATGTATAAAGGAATTTTTATTGACATTTGTTTCAGAGCTATAAAAATCATGAATGTTAGTGATGCTAAAGACTCTGTGTTGTTCAGCAATGATGTCTCTGAGCTGGATATCTCTGTACCAGACGGAGCGTAACATGATCATGAAACGCGATTAATTCTTCATGTAGGATGGATCACTCAGGTGTGGCTGATGGCAGCTGGGTATTTGGGGTTTAGAGCGGGAATACCCAGTCCTCAGGGGCCCCTAACAGTGCAGGTTTTCCAAGTGACATAATTCTACCACCTGTGGATCTGTTACAATGTATCAGTCAGTAATGATTACACCTGTGCTCTAACAAGGAGATATGGAAAACCTGCCCTGCTAAGGCTCCCTGAGGACTGGACTTGGGGAAAACTGGGTTCAGAGAATAAAGTTGATTAGTCAGGTTTGCTAGATCAGGCATGTAAATCTGGACACATACAGGCTAAGGGTGTATAAAGTGTCTGGATTTAATGTCTGACTCCTACATATAGTACAGCCCTCACTGCTCTTTGTACACCAGCAGTTGCCCACAGGTGCATTTCACCCCCAGGAAAACCAACCACGTGTGTCCGTGTCAGCAGCTGCCAGTGTCCCATTGAGCAGAATACGGGGAGATGTCCTAGTACGGTGATCTCTCTTCTCCCAGGAGAAGACTACACGATGGCCGGGAGTATATAGATCATCAGCTGCGGGGTCTCTTAGACTTTAGATGGAATTCAGGAACGTCCTGGGGGGAATAAATGATTACAGCATTATAATAATGTGTACAGACCAAGAAAATCCATATACGTCGGGGTGTGACTGTACCCAAGGCTGGCCCAAAACATCATATATTACAGAATACCAGCCAAGCCCAGTTATGTCCCTTGGTGGCTGCAATGATACGTAAGACCCCCTTTCCTGCTCTGTGGGGACCATTTTAAAGTGACCAGCAGGATCTATACCCCCTCTGTGAACGTCCCACGTACACGAATGTGGCTCAGTGGTTACAACTATGCAGCTGTCTGATGTATAAACGTTGTATCGTACAGAGGTGTATTTAATGCAACAATCGCAGCTCAACTCCTGATACTGCCCCTGTCGCATGTGGTCTCCTGCCCTCATTACCTGAATGACATGGGCACTTTTGCAGAAATCATTTGCACTGCTGGGAGCACTATAATCTGATTGCAAGTTGTATCCCTGGCCACCTTAAAACATGTCAGACAAGTAGGTGATGTGTGAAGACCTTAATCCAACCACGTTTATGGTGACCACCATCCCCCTTCAGACAGGAGTGAGGAACCTCTATGGGGATAAGGTAAGTACTAATAGTAAGATATTGCCAGTAAGTCCCTCACCCCTTAGGAAAGAGACGACATTTTAGCATTTCATGCTCTCTGTTGGTTCCTTGTCCCCAGTTCCCATATAAAGTCACATTAAATGGACACTAAAGAGGATATTGTTTCTGGTTCATAAAGAAACCAAGAGGTTTGTGCAATGGCCTCCTGTAGACGGCGTCTTTACCTGGAACGAGGCTGTACACAGAGTATACCTACCAAAGCTTCTCTGACAGTTTTGGATCTTTATAGATATAGTTGTGTTTGTAGCCCAGCTCTGCGGGGTATAACACCAGCTTCACCCCTCTGCGATGATGAGAGTTCACTGCAATTTCATGGAGCTGGGAGAGGAGGAAACATCAAAACTATAAAATCTGTGGGAACCACAAATTCTCCCAGTCACAATTATATTCCATGAACACGTTCAGACGCTGCAGCTTATATACAAGGCTCTGGAGCCGTACTGAATACAAGTCATTCTTCTCATAGATAGATCATGATACATCTACTGATATCGAAGCTCATTCTCTACATGCACAAAAACATTTGCTAGACTCCAGTAAGTGAGCCAGTCGTGTATCACCATTATCCTTTATTTATAGAACAACATATTCCACAGAGATGATTTAAACATTCACGTCAGTCCTTGCCTCATTGGAGCTTACAATCTAAAGTCTCTACCAAACACACAGACAAGGGTTAATTTTGTCTGTAGCCAATGAACCTACCAGTATGTTTTTTGGACCATGGGAGGAAACCCGGAGAAAATACAAACTCCACGCTGATAAAGTCTTGGTCAAAATATAAACCATGGCCCCAGCGTTGAGGCAGCAATACTAACAACTGTGCCTCTTATTCATACTTAATACATTATTACCATATTAAAGGCTGTCCTAGCCGTCCCAACACTCTGGACAAATCATACATTTATATAGACTGAAAGATTGGGACGCTCAGTGGCAATATTTCAATCTGACAGTACTATATTAGCATGGTTGTATAACCTCATACATGTCATCATCAGAACATCAGCATAGTGGAGCATAAAGAGCGAATCGGAGGTAACTGAGACCACCAGACAACTTGTTACCTCTTTAGCCATTGTAACGGGTACAACGTTGTCATCTTCCGCATGTAGAATCATAAGAGGCGTAGTCACTACTTTAATGCTGCAGATGGACAAGTGATGAAAGTTTATTTTGCATTTACCATATTACAAAATATTACACATTTATTGTTGCAATGTTGACCCCTCCCTCCCTCTCCCCCTGCCTCCCCCTCCATCCCTCCTTCCCCTTCCTTCCCTCTCCCTTCCTTCCCTCTCCCTTCCTTCCCTCCCCCCCCCTCCCTTCCCTCCCCCCCCCTCCCTTCCCTCCCCCCCCTCCCTTCCTTCCCTCCCCCCCTCCCTTCCCTCCCCCCCCTCCCCCCCCCCCCCCCCCCCTCCCCCCCCTCCCTTCCTTACCTCCCCCCCTTCCCTCCCCCCCTCCCTTCCTTACCTCCCCCCCTTCCCTCCCCCCCCTCCCTTCCTTACCTCCCCCCCTTCCCTCCCCCTCCCCCTCCCCCTCCCCCTCCCTTCCTTACCTCCCCTCCCCTCCCCTCTCCCTTCCCTCCATCCTTCTCCCTTCCCCTCCCTCCCTTCCTTACCTCCCCTCCCCTCCCCTCTCCCTTCCCTCCATCCTTCTCCCTTCCCCTCCCTCCCTTCCTCTCCCTCCCTGCCTCTCCCTCCTTCCCCCTCCCTGCCTCTCCCTCCTTCCCCCTCCCTTCCTCCCCCATCCCTTCCCCCTCACCCCTCCCCCATCCCTCCCCTTTCCTCATCCCTCCCCTTTCCTCATCCCTCCTTCCCCTCCATCATCCCTCCTTCCCCTCCCTCCCCTACCCCTCCCTCCTTCTCCCCTCTCTCCTTCTCCCCTCTCTCCTTCTCCCCTCTCTCCTTCTCCCCTCTCTCCTTCTCCCCTCTCTCCTTCTCCCCTCTCCTTCTCCCCTCTCCTTCTCCCCTCTCCCCTCTCCTCCCCTTCCCCCTTCCCTCCTTCTCCCCTCTCCCCTCTCCCTTCCCCCTTCCCTCCTTCTCCCCTCTCCCCTCCCCCTTCCCTCCTTCTCCCCTCTCCCCTCTCCCTTCCCCCTTCCCTCCTTCTCCCCTCTCCCCTCTCCCCTCTCCCCTCCTTCTCCCCTCTCCCCTCTCCCCTCTCCCTTCCCCCTTCCCTCCTTCTCCCCTCTCCCTTCCCTCCTTCTCCCCTCTCCCTTCCCTCCTTCTCCCCTCTCCCTTCCCTCCTTCTCCCCTCCCCCTTCCCTCCTTCTCCCCTTCCCCTTCCCTCCTTCTCCCCTCCTTCCCCCCTTCACCCCCTCCCTTCACCCCTACCCCTCTACCCCTCCCTCCCCTACCTCCCTCCCCTACCTCCCTCCCCTACCCCTACCTCCCTCCCCTACCCCTACCTCCCCTACCCCTCCCCCCTCCCCTACCCCTCCCCCCCTCCCTCCCTCCTCTACCCCTCTATCCTTCCCTCCCCCTCTACCCCTCCCTCCTCTACCCCTCTATCCTTCCCTCCCCCTCTATCCTTCCCTCCCCCCCTCTACCCCTCTATCCTTCCCTCCCCCCTCTACCCCTCTATCCTTCCCTCCCCCCTCTACCCCTCCCTCCCCTCCCCCTCTACCCCTCCCTCCCCTCTACCCCTCTTCCCCTACCCCTCTTCCCCTACCCCTCTTCCCCTACCCCTCTTCCCCTACCCCTCTTCCCCTACCCCTCTTCCCCTACCCCTCCCTCCCCTCTACCCCTACCCCTCCCTCCCCTACCTACCCACCCCTCCCTCCCTCCCTACCCCTCCCTACCCCTCCCTCCCCTACCTACCCACCCCTCCCTCCCTCCCTACCCCTCCCTACCCCTCCCTCCCCTACCTACCCACCCCTCCCTCCCTCCCTACCCCTCCCTACCCCTCCCTCCCCTACCTACCCACCCCTCCCTCCCTCCCTAAACCCCCTCCCTCCCTACCCACCCCTCACCCTCCCTCCCTACCCTCCCCCTCCACCCTCCCTCCCACCCCTCCCTCACCCTACCTCCCTCCCTACCCTACCCCCTCCCCTCCCCTACCTACCCCTCCCCCTCCCCTCCTCCCACCCCCTCCCTCCCCTCCTACCCCCTCCCCTACTCCTCCCCTACCTCCCCTCCCTCCTCACCCCTCCTCCTACCTCCTCCCTCCCTACCCCTCCCTCCCTCCTACCCCTCCTCCCTCCCTCCTCCCCCTCCCTACCCTCCTCCCCTCCCTCCCCTACCCCTCCCTCCCTACCCCTCCCTCCTCCTACCCTCTCCTCCTCCTCCCTACCCCTCCCTCCCTACCCCTCCCTCCCTACCTCCCCTCCCCTCCCTCCCTACCCCTCCCTCCCATCTGACGGTGTTTATTTGTGGCTGCAATTTATGTATAACCATAGGTTGGAAAGCTCAATCTTAACCAATTTTGCACCAGTACGTGGCTGCATTGTGGTTTAGAGATAGGTACTTCTCGTCATTGGGAAACACGCAATTGGCCAGTGCCATGGTGTCCAGGAAAAAGTACTCAAATCCCGGGTAAATGTGGTAGATCTGGGAACATGAAGAAAAGAAAAATCAGTTTTAGATTTGCCATAATTAAGCATATTTCCAAATATTACTAAACGTCATCATAGAATGTTTCTAATAGGCTGTGTATAATGTACTCATCTGAAATTTAATAGAAAAATACTTAGATTAGGGTTTAGTTAGACAACATATTGAGGTAAAGTGTCTCCTATTTCATTTTTAACCTGTTGCTGTTACTGTCTATGAATAGGTTTAGTCAGTCACTAAAATCTCTCCACGGAGAGCAAGCATCAGATTCAGGACACTAAATATAACTCAAACTAATGTAGGTCTGTCCAATAAAATTAACCGACGTTACGCAGCTTCCACTGACCTTTAACAAGGGGTGAAATGCGGCAGCGTCTCGGATATTGGTATACGGGCCCTCCAGTATAACCGCGTCAGCTGGATTCCCTTTATGTGGAAAGATCATACACCATTAACCAGGGTTTATACAGAGACATGAATATCATAGCGACATTATTTCCCGGTTATAAAAAATTAAAGCAGCACTGACCCTACATTTTATATTTTCCGTTTGTTTCGTAAATATTAATGGGTGAATGTAAAAAGATAATCTGATTACCTAATTTCTGTGATGGTGCTAGTTAGTCTGCTTAGAGAGTAAACAAAAGAGCAGCAGACCTCTCCCCCCTTCTATTCCATTCCATTCTATTCTATTCTATTCTCACACTCATGGAATTCTTGGTACCTCTCCCCTCACCCTTCTGTGTCCTGCACACTCCCTAGCAAAATGGGTGGGGCAACCAATGACGCAATCCTTTGCGAATTGAGTCATTTTGGCCGCACCCTGTGGCACGATGATGAGTTCGCTGCATTTCACGTCAGGGCGGGTGGAACAAAATGACACCATCAGTGGCAGGTAAAGTCTTCTATTCAGACAGAGTCATTTTATACTTTACTATTGAGTATTGACTCAAATCAGAAGAAGAAATACGTAGAAGAAGCGGGAAAAATGGCAATGTCCCGTTATAGATTATGGAGTACAAAGAAGCACAATACTAAGTTAAGGCTTAATTTCCATTCCCCGTCTTCTACCAAATATCCCCTAAGTCTCTGTATTTTTTTTTTATAAAATGTATAGAAGAGAGAATAATAACATATAATATTTTGATATTCTAACAGGCTATACAAGCACTTAAAACTGCACTAAAACCTAAAATAAATATATTCTCTTACCCCTCCCCGTAGTTGCATTTAAATGTAAATTTACATTAATCTATTTCCACAATTCTGGCTGCTAAAGTCAGGGACAAAAGAAATATTTTAGCAATAAAAAAACCCCTTTATCTCAGCAAGGAAAAAATGTCCTGAATACAGGAATTTGGGTATGATGACTTTTGCTAATTGATGTAATCCAACATATCTGGTCACGATTCCTATTTAGTTATTCTTTCTGAATTGGGTCCTTTTCTACTCACCTTGTTCTTGTAGCTTCCTGGCTGCATTGGTGGCGATGCTGTAAATATATGAAAGAAAACACTTGTTTACATATAAATAATGATTAGTCCCCCATCAATGGTGGAAACACATTATACAGTTATAGAATTGGGAAATTACAGACTTAACCGTCTAAGAAGGGCGTTGGTGTTATAACGCTCTTATACCTTACACACAGTTTATACCTTTACGAAATATTATAAAGAATGAGACTGGCACAATATCCACCATTGCTCTCAAATGAACGATAACCAAATAAAATACATTAAACTGAATCCAGTGCATTTAACAACGCGAAGAACAAGCCTCAGATTTTATTGGTATATGGAGTAGATTCGTGTCCAAGGTGGCGTGCGACATCCTCCTGGATGATGCCTGTTGTCACACAAGAGCGCCTTGCTTTGTACAGAAGTGAGCGGGTTTGTGGAATAGGGAAAAGGAAGCTGTTGCTGTTAGTAACATCCTACAAGGTCCGCTGGGAGGAGCTGAGCGTGGAAAGGACGTTGTCTGGTCTCAGGGGCTTGTAGTGTGTCAGAAATTAGATGTAGCTATTAAAATGAAAAACCGGTAGGAGAGTGCGCAGTTTACGGGGCATTGCCTATTTACAGAAGGGATACACCCCACAAAAACACTAGAATATTGCAGCAGGTGAAAGCACTATTCTAGGAGGAAAACTGGGGGGAAGTTTGTTAAATGAAAGGGGCGCTTCTAAACAGGTAGAGGGGACATGGATATGACATGTACAATTTTGTCCTATCAACCTTTTAATGCAAATTGTGTATTTTACGGAAGCAGACGTACTAAACCGCACTGGAAAGTCCAGATATTCGCACTAGTGTAAACCCAATACTACTAACTGCTGATAAGTTAAAACAAAGAGACACCTGTCTGTAATAACAAGTCAGCAATATTTTATACAAGTGTTAAACATTATGACAAACACATCTGGCATTACAGCAGGGAGGAGCTGGGGGCCGCAGGGGACGGCTCTGGGGGATCACCTGACCATGATATCTAGAAAAATGTCAAACACCGTACAGTGGACAGGTCACATGTACCAGAAGAGGTGGTCATTCTGTGGGTTGCTCCAATATCCATGAGGTTGCAGCCTATAAACTCATTATGAAATCCCTAAATTATGAAAGCTCTAATATACAGACAGTTATATGTTCAGTCTTAAAGATTATATGGATTTATCAAACCCTCTAACAAAAAAAAATAATGTTGCCAATAGCAACCAATCAGATTCTAGCTGTCATTTATCCAGTACATTCTAGAAAATGATAGCTATAATCTGATTGGCTGCTGTGGGCAACACCTCCACTTTACCTTACACAAGGTCTGATAAATCTACCTCCTTAATACCGTTTATTCATCTCTGAACCAGTTGGCTTTATACAGAGAGAACTTACCCTGTACCCAGGGAATGTCCCCATAGACAGACAGGATTCCCATGGCTCCGTGCCTTCACCCACTCATATAAATACACCGAATCCTGGGTCACCCCCTCCTCGCTCGGTTCACCAGTGGAGTCGGCGAAACCTTAAAAATTTGGAATATGTGAAATATTGAACCCGCACGGACAGTGACACAAAAGCACCAGTTTTAGGGTACAGACCTCTGTAGTCCAGCGACAAGACGTGGAAACCGGCGCGGCTAAGTACCTGTAAAGGATTCACAACAAACCAGTGTTATGTGTCTGATAAATGTAACAGAACCGGTATTTAATGCAGAAAATAAAAATGTGAGAAGGGCGAGTAGTCTACCATCTATTCTATATACAGATCTGAGGGTAAATGTATCAAGCTGAGAGTTTTCCTGCGGGTTTGAAAGACCAATCAGATTCTAGTTATCATTTATTTAGTGCATTCTACAAAATTATAGCTAGAATCTGATTGGTTGCTATAGGCAACATCTCCACTTTTGAAACCCGCTGGAAAGCTCTCAGCTTGATACATTTACCCCCTGGTCTTTGTATTTTATGGACACATATAAAAGTAATTATTCAGAAGACCAAAGATAATAGCTGGTATTCACCTTCACTAGTTGCACTCTGTAATCAAAAGCCCTGAAAGAAGATTGAGAACAATGTGAGGGTTTCATAGCAATGAAAAATGACATTTAACCTAAAATATAGACTCTTATCATACAGGTGCAATTTATCTATAGATGAAATCACATTTCTACATCCAGACCTGAGTGACATAACACACATATACATATACATATACATACACATATATATATATATATATATATATATATATATATATATATATATATATATATATATATATATATATATATAGAGTAACAAAAGGAGGCATTTAGATGGCAATATGCAGAGATAGCAGGGAAGTAGAGTAAAACATTTGTGCAGTAATACACCTAGATTGAATGTGAAGACTTATGTATGAAAAGCAATAGTTTAAGTTTGGTTAAACTTACATGATTTGAAATCCTTCCTTT
Organism: Mixophyes fleayi; assembly: GCF_038048845.1. NCBI lineage: Eukaryota > Metazoa > Chordata > Amphibia > Anura > Limnodynastidae > Mixophyes > Mixophyes fleayi. The sequence goes on along the minus strand of NC_134413.1, from coordinate 6,643,292 downwards.
CAGCAAACAGACAGGGTGTGTCTGTTAGTGCAAACAGAGCCAGGGATGGGCGTTTCCTTTTTAAAGAGAAGGTGGGTGTGTCACCTGTCCATCAAGCTAAGGCTGGGGGCGGAGTATCAGGTATAAAAGCTTGTTTGTATCATTTGTGCACTGAGACCAACGATGGGGAAGCTGGCTGGTCTTGAAAGAGCTGAGCTATGGCTAGCTAGCGTTTAGGGTCTCCAAGAATTGCTGTGAAATATGTACGGTGTCAAAACATTTACCATCCTGACAATAAAACTACATAAAAAGGAAGAAGTTGTTCGCGTGTGCTTCTGCAGTAGCGGGCTCTTGCCACAAGTGGTGTCAGGAGTGGGATACTCCGGGAAGCAAGTTTTCGCTATCCAACCCGCGCAGACGTCAACATGGAGGAAGTACTGAGAACCCTCGTGAATGTGGCCGCTGCGCAGCAACAGCAGCAAGCTCAGATGCTACAAGTCGCCGAGGCACAGGTGGAAAACACAAGGCTCTTAAGGGAAGAGTTAAGCCAGGTGAGGCATGACAGAAATGAACCACCTGGTCCAATTCTTCAGAAAATGTCGCCAGGTGATGACATAGAAGCATATCTGGTGTCCTTTGAGAGACTTGCAAAAAGCCCAATCTTTAGGAGGCCATTTTGCCCTGAGAGGCTGGCGCCATATCTGACTGGTGAAGCTCAGCGAGCTTATATGGATCTAGATGAGGACCAGGCCTCTGATTATTCGTGCCTAAAGTCTGAGATATTGGCTCGCATTGGAGTTTCCGGGCCAGGCAGAGCCCAGCGCTATCACCAATGGCGCTATGATAAAGAAAAACCAGTCAGAGCGCAAGTGGCAGAGCTTTCTAAAATTTTAAAAGAAATGGCTGCAGCCTGAGGAGAATTCACCTTCTCGGATTATTGAAGTTCTGGCGATAGATCACTGCATCCGGGAGCTGAACCGCGATTTGCAAAGGTGGGTGCTGCAATCAGACCCACAAACATATGAAGAGGTTGCCACTGTGGTAGAAAGGTTTTGTGCGCTACAGCAAATGACTAAAGAACCTGCATTTGTGCCAAAGCCGCTGCCACGCCAAAAGCCAGGTTTGACAATCCTTGCCACAGGGCCCAATGGCAAAACTGCTACAGACAGAGGGCCAGGTGCAAAGCTGTCTAATCTGAAATGTTTTGAATGTGGTGAGTAAGGCCACTTTAAGGCAGAGTGTCCTAAACTACAGGAACCCATGGACTGTTCCGTGGCACATATTGGGCCTGCATTTCCAAGCTGTTTTACCATGAGTCCCACATCAGGAAGTCCTTGTTTGTTCAGGGTGACTGTGCTAATCAACAAAAACCTTGTTCTGGCCTTGGTTGACTCGGGGAGTGAACTCTCATTGGTTTCCAGCTCTGCCTTACCCGAAACCATAACTTCTCGGTTGCCCAAGGTGAAGGTTCTTTGTGTACATGGCACGACAGAGGAGTATGAAAGAACAATACTACCAGTCACACTCAAAGACAAAACTGTTATGGTGGTAGCCAGGGCTGTCTCTTCCATTGGGCACGATGGGCAGGTGCCCGGGGGCCCTGCAGGCAAGGGGGGCCCAGCCGAATCCTAAAAAAAAAAAAAAAAAATTAATTTCTTTTTTTAAAATACTTACCTTGCGGTCACATCAGTGGTGATCCGGCTCCCTCCCTGGTCCCCTCTTCCGTGCTGTGCTCGCAGTGATGTCACGCCCAGCATTCACTGCAACCACAGCACGGAAGAGGGCAGAAGAGACTCAGCGGCGCAGAAAAAAAGAAGAGGATCGGTTAAGGGGGCCCCTATCTAATATATATATATATATATAAAAAAATTTAGGGGCCCGGTACACTGCATTGCCCGGGGGCCCATAAAGTTGTTAAGGTGGCCCTGGTGGTAGCTGCCATAGCACCTAAACTCCCATATCCACTCATTTTGGGGCGAGACTTCCCACTGTTTAATGATGTCCTCGGTGAGCGGATCCGGCCGGACATGCCGGCAACTGATGCAACGGTCGGAAGCCCGCTCTTAAAGGAACCGCCTAAGAATCCACAACATCTGGACATCGATCTTTGGGAACCGCCAAATCGGAATGCCATCCTGGGAGTCACAGCAGGAGTTCCATAAAAGCATCCACCTGCGGGGAAACATGGACAGTCCAAACTAGCATTGGTCGGTGATGTCGCAGATGAGCCCACCCCGCCTGTCAGTGAGGATACGGACTGGTCCGCAATACCAATTTTGTTTCCTCTGCAGGACTTTGCTCGAGACCAACTTAATGATGCCACTTTGGAACATGCCTTTAACGGTGTGACTGAGATAAATGGGGTAGCGAAAGCCGCCCAGCCTGCAGAAGGTATACCATATTTTATTGTTAAAAATAATTTCCTGTATAGAGTTGCTACTGTACAGGGGGAAAAAGTAGAACAATTAAATGGTTCCTCAGGTCCATGTACCCCTAGTGTTAAAAGCAGCACATACACATGTCTGTGGGGGACACCTAGGGGAGGATAAAACACGGGAACGAGTTCTGCTTAGGTTTTACTGGCCCGGTGTACACATGGCAGTGAAAAAGTATTGCCGGTCCTGTCCCATTTGTCAGAGAACCTGTCCCAAACCCATGTACAGGGCACCTCTCATTCCAATACCAATAGTACAAGTTCCATAACGGATAGCTATGGACCTTGTGGGGCCCCTGGAAAAATCCTCATGTGGGCACCAATATATACTAGTGGTGCTTGACTATGCAACCAGGTATCCAGAGGCAATTCCCCTACGAAACATAAAGTCCAGCACCATAGCTAAGGAACTTGTATTGATGTTTACACGCTTGGGAATACCCAAAGAAATTCTCACAGATCAGGGTACTCCATTCATGTCTAAACTGATGAAGGACATGTGCCAGTTGCTAGGGGTTACGGCGCTTCACACCTCTGTATACCATCCACAAACAGATGGCTTGGTGGAACGCTTTAACCGCACATTAAAGCACATGCTCAGGAAAGCAGTGGCTCAAGAAAAAAAAGATTGGGACACTCTTATTCCCTATTTGATGTTTGCCATCCGTGAGGTACCTCAAGCTTCAACAGGGTTTAGTCCCTTTGAGTTATTGTTTGGGAGACAGCCCAGGGGTATCCTGGATATGTTAAAAGAAGGGTGGGAGCAGCAAGGTCGAAGGGAGCCAAATCTGCTACAATTTGTGTCCCAAACGTATGAGAGGCTAGGAAAGATAGGGCCCATTGTGCAGCAACATGTAAAAGAGGCTCAGGAACGACAGAAGAAAAGTTATGACAAAAGTGCTGTTGTTCGATCTTTCAAGCCTGGGGACAAGGTCCTAGTCCTGGTTCTCACCCAGGAAAGCAAACTTTTTGCCCATTGGCAGGGTCCATATGAAGTTCTAGAGGCTGTCGGTCCTGTCAATTACAGAGTCCGCCAGTTAGGTAGGAGAAGGGAGGAGCAAATATATCATGTTAACCTCCTTAAACCTTGGCATGATGAGGAAACCCCTCCTCAAGTAGTGAGTACTGCCAATGAAAAGTCTGAAGTGCCCATAGAGCCAGCTTTGTCCATTCAGCAGAGACAACAGACTGAAGAAATGGTTCGTCGGAACAGGGATGTCTTCTCTTCCATTCCTGGGCGCACTACCTTAAATCGAACACGACATTGTCACTGCGCCAGGAGTCATTGTAAAGCAGAAGCCGTATCCTATTCCAGAAGCCAGACGGGTGGACGTGAGAAAGGAGGTCGAGAAGATGCTCCAGTTAGATGTGATTGAAGAGTCCACTAGTGAGTGGAATAGTCCCATTATGCTTGTCCCGAAACCCAATGGGACAATTAGGTTCTGCAATGACTTTAGGCGCCTAAACAGTATGTCGCAGTTTGATGCCTGTCCGATGCCACGTGTGGATGAACTAGTGGAAAATCTTGCTGGTAGCAAATATTTAACAACCCTTGATCTAACAAAGGGTTATTGGCAAGTTCTCCTGACTTCCACGACCAAGCCAAAGACTGCATTTTCCACCTCTGATGGTCTCTATCTATATAAAGTCCTACCCTTTGGGTTGCATGGGGCACCTGCCACCTTCCAAAGGGCCATGAATAAATTGCTACGACCTCACACAGCTTATGCAGCCGCTTACTTGGACGATATAGTGATTTATACCCCAGACTGGGGATCACATTTAGCCAAAGTTGAGGCGGTCTTAGCTTCATTAAGGTCAGCAGGGTTAACAGCTAACCCAGAGAAATGTGCCATAGCCTTGAGAGAAGCCAAATATTTGGGGTACATTGTTGGTCTAGGGCATGTAAAACCCCAGCTAGACAAAGTGGAGGCAGTCAAAAATTGGGCAAGACCAGAAAAAGAGTCGCAGTTAAGAACCTTTTTAGGCTTATTAGGTTACTACAGGCGGTTTGTAAGCCACTTCGCCACTAGAGCTGCTCCCCTTACGGACATGTTAAAAAAAAGTTGTCCAGATAGATTAACCTGGTCTGACTCTGCAGAAACCACCTGGTCTGATCTTCGGTTAGCTCTTTGTTCATCCCCAGTTCTACAAGCACTGGATTTTACCTGGAGGTTCTTCCTCCAAACTGATGCTTCTGGTGTTGGCTTAGGTGCAGTCTTGTCACAGGAGAAGAATGGAGTAGAAAACCCTGTCCTGTACCTAAGCCGTAAGTTGCTTCCAAGGGAACAAAAATATGCCACTGTGGAGAAAGAATGTCTCGCCATAAAATGGGCTACAGAAGCTCTGCGCTATTATCTCCTAGGCAGAGAGTTCACCTTAATAACAGACCATGCACCATTAAGATGGATGCAGAACAACCGGGAGGTAAATGCCAAGGTAACCCGCCGGTTCTTGGCACTGCAACCTTTCAAGTTCTCAGAACATAGACCTGGGATTCTACACAAAAATGCAGATGCGTCGTCACGAAAATATGCGCTCCTCGCAAAGTCCGCGTCCCCCTACTTGGAGACGCTAGGGGGAGGGATATGTAACAAAAGGAGGCATTTAGCTGGCAATATGCAGAGAAAGCAGGGAAGTAGAGTAAAACATTTGTGCAGTAATGCACCTAGATTGAATGTGAAGACTTATGTATGAAAAGCAATAGTTTAAGTTTGGTTAAACTTACATGATTTGAAATCCTTCCTTTCAGCAAACAGACAGTGTGTGTCTGTTAGTGCAAACAGAGCCAGGGATGGGCGTTTCCTTTTTAAAGAGAAGGTGGGTGTGTCACCTGTCCATCAAGCTAAGGCTGGGGGCGGAGTATCAGGTATAAAAGCTTGTTTGTATCATTTGTGCACTGAGACCAACACTGAGGAAGCTGGCTGGTCTTGAGAGAGCTGAGCTATGGCTAGCTAGCGTTTAGGGTCTCCAAGAATTGCTGTGAACTCTGTACGGTGTCAAAACATTTACCATCCCGACAATAAAACTACATAAAAAGGAAGAAGTTGTTCGCGTGTGCTTCTGCAGTAGCGGGCTCTTGCCACAAGAGATTATATATATATATATATATATATATATATATATATATATATATATATATATATATATATATATATATATAGTGGGGCATTTATTGGGTTGAACCAATATTCACTCTATCAAATCACTAGAACTAGTGACATCACCACCTGCCTCAGTGACATCATTAGTCCCTAGTGATTTGATAGGCTGCGTTCTTGTGATTATTGGTTCAGCACAAAAACTGTCTGTCGGCATTGTGAGGAGGCGATGGCTGCAGTACACAAAATCTTATTTTATTTTTTAATTTCACACAGAGTTCGGAAGACATGAAATAAGAAGTGATATTGGTTTTCAGTTACGGTGGATCGGTCTGTAATCACCTGGTTCCCCCGTTACCATGGAGATAAATTATAACTGGGTTGCCGTCTGACAGAGTCTTCTCAAACCAGCGTTGGTCCTTTCCTGTCACCTCCTCCCCCCTGCTTGCGGGCACGGTGTGCCTAAAAAGAGGAAGAATCCATGATTAATAAGCGCGCTCCTTGTAAGACGTCTCTGCCCCTTCATCACTCCAAGCCCCGGCAATAAAAAACACGGCATTAAGGATATCGCCCGTGAAGCCAACTCCATAGATAGAAATAGAAAAATAACATCCATACTTGTAATACATTCCAAAATATTAATTATAGTGCAAATATTGGTTTGCACAATAAACCTAAATTATTTAAAAACAAGAAAAATCACCTCTGCTATGTAACCTCGAGACAATATCAGTCACTTTCACTGTTATTCCTGTGTTAAAACTCAAAATAAAACACCTGCGAAAGAACATTATATATAAAAAAAAATATACATATAAGTTTAGTTTTTTAGTGGAGGTTGTTTCTTATTCTAATCTAATTCTAATTACTACACACAGTTTAGTTTATACACAACTATACTCTCTTATAGGGGTTGATTTACTAAAACTTCTAAAAAGGAAAAGTGGAGGTGTTGCCCATAGCAAACAATTAGATTCTAGTTATTTAGATAGTACATTCTAGAACATGAGAGCTAGCATATGACTGGTTGCTATGGGCAACACCTCCACTTTTCCTTTACAACAGACAGTTCACAGAGACAATGTGCTGATGTTGAGGCTGGACTCAATACATACATACATACATACACATACCCACATACATACATACATGATGAATTAACAATATTTATTGCAATTCTGTCCAACTCCACTCACCAGACTCCAATAGTTACTCCTTCTTCAGATGTGAGGTAGAAATTTGTGGTGTGATTCAAGACCTCTCCTGGATTTTTCAAGTCCACAAACAGAGGAAGTTTTACTGGCAAGAGAATAAATTACTGAGAAATTATTGTGGGAGAACCAATGCCTAAAAAATGGTCTTGAACTGGTATCAATAGTTACAAGTGCTGGAGACTGGTTTGTGCTCTGTACAGTTTTCTCTCCTCCCTGCACTGTGTTAGTAGACAGGTCACACAGCAGCAGGGATCTCACACCACTTACTACACACTAATGTCAGGGGTAGAGCAGGAGACTGGTTTGTGCTCTGTACAGTTCTCTCTCCTCCCTGCACTGTGTCAGTAGACAGGTCACACAGCAGCAGGGATCTCACACCACTTACTACACACTAATGTCAGGGATAGAGCAGGAGACTGGTTTGTGCTCTGTACAGTTCTCTCTCCTCCCAGCACTGTGTCAGTAGACAGGTCACACAGCAGCAGGGATCTCACACCACTTACTACACACTAATGTCAGGGATAGAGCAGGAGACTGGTTTGTGCTCTGTACAGTTCTCTCTCCTCCCTGCACTGTGTCAGTAGACAGGTCACACAGCAGCAGGGATCTCACACCACTTACTACACACTAATGTCAGGGATAGAGCAGGAGACTGGTTTGTGCTCTGTACAGTTCTCTTTCCTCCCTGCACTGTGTCAGTAGACAGGTCACACAGCAGCAGGGATCTCACACCACTTACTACACACTAATGTCAGGGGTTAGAGCAGGAGACTGGTTTGTGCTCTGTACAGTTCTCTCTCCTCCCAGCACTGTGTCAGTAGATAGACATTTCAGTTAGTTCTTAAATTTTGGGTTATACATTATTAAGTGGTACTTACCCATATTTAAATAAACTACTTTGCCGAGCAGTGCCGGGAATATTCGGATGATGAATGGGACCGTTATATAAATGCTGCCAAGGATCAGTGCACACACTTTCAGGTATAAAAACCAACTGGGCAAAGGACTGAAAATAAAATAACATAAATATATATATACATTAATATAATCCTTTATTGTGACAAGACCAGCATGTACCACAGCACTGTACTATAATTATCCTCACATCAGCTCAGTGGATTAGAATGGAAGTGACCCTCCTTACACCCGATTACAATGAAGCACTGGAGTGTATTTAATAAAACAGTGCAGGCTGAACATGGCCGGTAGCAACCAATCACGTATCAGCTTTCATTTTTTTGTCTTCGCTAGACTGCTGAAAGCTTACATCTGATTGGTTGCTATCGGTTACAGCACATCATTGCATTTTGCACCATTTTATTAAATTACCATCACTATGTTAACTGCAGTGTTTTAGACATGGCCGTCGGATAAACCGGTCGACATGACTTCTTAACTTCTATAACATCGCCTCTCCCTGCTGTGTAATGCCGAGATTCACGACGCAAAGAGAGTTATTAGACCCCGCCTCCGGCAGGATCTGGGAGGCAGAAAATTCGAGAGTGTATCGGATAATCCGGGAGTGGAGGCAAATGTGAATGTGACATGGCCGCACTCCATACTGAATGTCCCTACTCTTTAATCCTAAAGTTTGGAGATATACCTTACTGCAGTGGATTCCAAACCTTTTCAGTTCAAGGGACCCTTAGGGCCTCCATAATTTTTTCAAGGCACCCCTAAGCCAAAATTATTACCAAGTAGTCCCCCACCTTGCTTACCACTGGCCCTGTCCGAGGCAACCTTGTGAGATCGCCGAGGCACCCCAGGGAGCCTAGGCACACAGTTTGGGAATCACTGCCTTACTGGGTAACAGCAAATTATGCAATTAGCAGCATTATACGCAATCCACGCTGCACTCATTATATATATATATATAGCTGTGTTTTAGTCTTGAGCTTCATCAGTGAGTTACTATGAAAGATCAGCTTTAATAATTAGGAGAAGAGAAAAATTGCACTCGCAGGATATAACAGCCCCAGCAGGGGACATATATAGACTGAAATAACTTCTATACACACAGTTGCCGTCCTGAGGCCGAGCCAATAAATGAACATGGACGTGACCTTGGAATGCAGATATAATTACAATTGAGGCTTCCGCGGGGGTCACATGATCAGCAGTCATGTGACAGGGGGGCAGTGACGTGATTACTTCATATAGGAAGTTTCACTATGTGTTACATTGTGTGCTGACTTGCAGGGCTGTCATGTGACATCCTGCTTATATAACAAAAGTTGATTTCTGTACAACCAGCTGCAAACACTATTATATTATATAAAGAGGAATAAATACATTTTTAGCAAAATTTGTACATATACTATTGTCTTGTACCTATAATACAAGAAACCTCCAAATTAGATTCATGATTTTATTCCTGCTTTGCAACCTTACAGCAGTAGGGAGCAGTTTCCATTTTCGACTTCTAGAAAATCTCCTCAATCTGCTATAAATACTTCCCAGGGACAGTCCCACTTTTTTTTATGTTCCCCTGCGAATGTTGTCCCCTATTTTTCAATCATGACCAACGTTAAGGTATCATTTATCATTTGTAATTGGGATTAATATAGTAACATTTAATAAAAATGAGTAATTAAAATTCACAGGGTCGTAGAGCACCAAGGTCCATCCGCTGAGGCTCATCAGCAGTCACCTGCCCGGATACACAGCTTCCCTGGGACTTGTAGTCACATATTGTGAGTTGTACAAACTATAAATGCAGAGGAGACAGTGGGGGGGGTTAGTGAGAAGACAGGGACAAGAACAGGGGGACACCTGTCCAGGGCTGTTATTGACCAGGGTTCACGGCTACAAATAGCTTCTATACTGCAGATAGATATCCCACTAAATGTGTGTAAACAATTGCTCCTTTGTGTTGCCCCTTTCTCAGTCCACGGTCTTAGCAGCCGGATACAACTGCTGAGCACAAAGTACAATGATGCATTCTCTGATAATGATCAGCCATGTAGCATTAAGGTTTCAATATGAAGATTTACTCACCGGCTCTTACTCTTTGTAATCCGGGCCCGCGGGTTTGGAGAATCCCGGGAGTCGGCCCGCTGACCCTTGCCATGGGAAACGGGTCCAGGGCCCCCTCTATGCGGAGGATCTCTTCTTTTCATCCTTGGTACATCTGATCCAGATCCCTTTTACCCACAGGACAGATGGACAAACACTCACTAGGTCAAAGAGTAGATATCTTCACTGCTCTAATTATGAAAGACAAAAATAAAGAGGAATAGTTTATCATTTGTCTTCTCTTCTGACAGGGTCCTAATGATCATTCTACACAGCTTATTTATTAGTTATGTATAGGTTACTTATTTTCTACCAACATAGCATTTGCATAACATTACACCATAATGTTCAAACGAAACATTCTCTGCTGCACAGTCCTATACGACAGTCCTATCTACTCACGTTTTAGGCTGCGTCTGTGGCCTGTTCACCTGAGCTGCGTTCAGCTGCATGAGGGAACGTAGCATACACATAACTGGATAGGGATCTTTGATCCCTACAGAGGTACAAACAGCGATGTGTCATATGAACAGTCCACAGAAGGGACATCGCACTGATGTTGAGGATGGAATAGAGGTGCGAGGTAAAATGAGCAGAGATTCCATAACGTAACGCCTGGGCATGACGTCACGGCACATTTTCATCTCCACAAATGATTTTTACTAGGCGCCAACAAAGAAGTTCCACTTCAAAAATGAAACTGTATGTACAGAGAATTTCGTGTTTATTGGAAAAAGTTGGGTGCCTATTGGCTACAACAGTCCCAATCCGCTCATCTCTCCTCTTACCGCTCGGCCTGTTGCTTAGCGAGTGTCGGCGCAGGAATGGGAAATTTGCTAGGGACGGGTTACAACGCCTATATTAAATAATGTTGTTTTGGTTGGCATTACCCTTTCAGCAGATAAGGACAGGCGGAGATTCACTACTGCATACCATCCAACTGTCCCAATTAAGGCGGGAAGGTCCCAGTTTGAGTTGGGAGATATGAACAACCCCAATTTGCACACACAGGCCGCCAGAACCCCAACGCTGTCTCCATTACCTCCGATGCAATGCTGGGAGTTGACGCAAGTACTGCCATCTAGAGTTTGCACAGAGTAGTGCAGCGCTCTGCACAATATATCAGTAGACGCAGCGGATCTGCGCCCAGTGACAATTTCATGCCGTGGAAACCTCTGGTTCATATAAGGTGAAATATAAGCTATTTCTTCCAGACAGCTGCTCTAATCCGTTTACGAGGAAGCCTATAGTTCTTTCTATTCAATATTAATACAATTTTGGGATGAACATCAATCATAATAAAAATCTCAGTGTATTAGGAGAACATTTAACAGGATTATTGTCCAGAGTAATTCCTCTCGCAGGAGACTGATCTTTTTCTGTGCGTTTTACTGAATTACAATGAGTTTTTTTTCTCCTTCTGAAACAGTGGATTAAGGTTATCTATCCACCAATGAGGCAGACACTTCAGAACTTGTCTATGTAAATCCAGTGTCAGGTTTAGGGCAGACAGAGATCACATTTACCAGCTTATTTGTTTCCTAATTTCATATATAAACTTCTGTTTCCACGTCTGGTTCTTCCTCCACCCCCGCCCCTCTCCCTGTTCTTGGCCACCTTCTCTTTTCACTCTATACTTCCTCCCTTGGTGCTCTTATCTCCTCCTTCGGTCTCCAGTATCACCCTGTATGCTGACGAGATACAACTCTACATCTGCTCGCCCGATCTCTCGCACACCCTCCTCTCTCGTGTATCTGACTGCCTCTCTGCCATCTCCTCCTGGATGTCCTCGCGCTTTCTCAAAATTAACATCTCTAAAACGGAGCTCATTGTCTTTCCTCCCCCTAGACTCACCTCACACCATGACCTCTTTATCGTTGTTAACAACACAACCATCTCCTCTGTCACCCAACTCCGCTGCCTGGGTGTCACCCTCGACTCCTCTCTCTCTCTTTTGCCCCCACATTCAATCCCTGGCCCAAACCTGTCGCTTTCAACTGTGTAACATTGCCCACATCCGGCCCTTCCTCTCTCAGGAGGCCACTAAAACTATCATCCACGCACTAATCATCTCCCACCTAGACTATTGCAACCTCCTCCTTACTGGCCTCCCCCTCTCCCATCTCGCCCCCCTCCGCTCTATACTCAATGCAGCCGCAAGACTCATCTTCCTCTTACGCCGCTCCTCCTCTGCCTCCCCTCTCTGCCTTGCTTTGCACTGGCTCCCCGTCCCCTACAGAAACCTCTTCAAACTCCTGACCACCATGTACAAAGCGCTCTCCCAGTCTACTCCCCCTATATCTCTAACCTCCTCTCCATTCACACTCCTGCCCACTCCCTGCGCTCGGCCAATGACCGTCGCCTCTCATCCACTCTCATCACTTATTCCCACCCCAGAATCCAAGACTTCTCCCGTGCCACCCCTCTTCACTGGAATGACCTCCCTCGCTCCATCTGTCTTCTTTCAAACGGGCACTTAAAACTCACCTGTTCCTCAAAGCCTACCAACCATCTACTTAACCACGTCATTTCCTCCGCTCCTTCTCCCCTCGACCCCTTTTCTCTCCCACATACGTCATCTTCATCAGCTCCCTTTGTGCCTGAGTTTTGTTTACCCTCCCTTAAGATATAAGCTCGTATGAGCAGGGCCCTCTTCCCTCCTGTCTCCATACCTGTTCTTTTGCTCCGTCTTTACCGCATTAGCCTGCCTGGAGTTTCTGAAGTTTTGGTATTTTTTGTTTATTGTTCAGTTATGTTTCACCCTGTATAGTCTACTGTTTGTGCTGTGTACGGCGCTGCATAACTCTTGTGGCGCCTAACAAATATAGGATAATAATAATAATAAATATTTTAAAAATGTATCAGATAATCTATTTTTCTTCAACAAAAATAAATATTTTTAACTGAAACCTAAATAAACATCAAGTCTTTTTCTAAATTTCGGCATAAGCATTGTACCTGTAACTTATCCTGTTGGGCAACTAAAAGAGAACTGGATTCCTGTAAGAAATTATCTTCAGGAACAGAAATTGCTAATGAACCCCAGATGTTCATGAAGTAAGGGGGTTAGAAAAATATCTGTAGCTGCTGTTACTGGTTTCTAAGTACTGTCAAAGATATTATCAATAAAATATTAATATATATGAAGGTTTATGCAGAGCTTAAGGTTATTAAACTAATAGTTTGTAAATTGTTAGAAGATTCTAAAAATGGCTCAGACAATAAGAGAACTGGTACAAGTTTATAGTCCTGTAATTTGTGGAGTCACCTGATTGTTTCTAACATTGTGTTGCAGGGAGTAATTGCATAAAGTCCCCCATGTGTGTGTTGCTATATAAAATAATCTTATATTACCGGCTATATAAAATCTATGATTATTAATGACACCTTAAAATGATTGACTGTAATAAGTATCTATTTGCTGTGCAAAATGTTGCATTATTCATCCGATTTGGAAATCTCCATCCAGCAAACTGGACCCACAAATATACCCATAATGAAGGACAATATAGAAGGTACATACCACTGCAGGATCAGCTGGGATCCATTCATAAGTATAAGTCTGTCAGCTACATGCTGAGTGTTCAGGTGTAGATGATTTAAGCAGAATGTTCAGTATAACAACAAGCAACTCATATGTTACAATGTTACCACAGGCAGTTATGGATCTTCCGCTTCCTGAGTCACATTCACCGTTATGGTTCTGGCTAAATCCCCTTCAGTTCAGGAACCTCCACACGTCACTATGACATCACAGGGTCATGTGACTGGTCACATGGTGCAGAGTTTAGGCTGCTGCAATTCCCTGGTAGTCAGTGCAGGAGCTGCAGCTTCTCTGTCTGTTCCTGGAGTCACTGTGTAGAAAAAGGTCAGAGGAGGAGGAGGTAATGTGACAGGAAGCTGCAGAGATGGATTTAGACCTCATAGGGCAGTGATGGCTAACCTGTGACACTCCAGGTGTTGTGAAACTACAAGCCCCAGCATGCTTTGCCAGCTATCAGCTAGTTATCTACTGGCAAAGCATGCTGGGGCTTGTAGTTTCACAACACCTGGAGTGTCACAGGTTAGCCATCACTGTCATAGGGCCCTAGGCAAGATAATGGTCCCCCCCTCCATCATGCTTTTGCCCTTTTATCGTCACACTGGGCACCCTTCACCATCACACTGTGCCTTCCATATTCTTTCTCCCCTTGTTTATTTCACCTTACACTGCCTGTTCCACATTTCTGTCATCATGCCCCTCTGATACATATTTTTGCCATTATGCCCCTCTGCTACTAAATATTGCTATCATGACCCTCATGCCTTTCTGCTACTAATTATTGCCATCATGCCCCTCTGCTACTAATTATTGCCATCATGCCCCTCTGCTACTAATTATTGCCATCATGCCCCTCTGCTACTAATTATTGCCATCATGACCCTCATGCTCCTCTGCTACTAATTATTGCCATCATGCCCCTCTGCTACTAATTATTGCCATCATGCCCCTCTGCTACTAAATATTGCCATCATGACCCTCATGCCTCTCTGCTACTAATTATTGCCATCATGCCCCTCATGCTCCTCTGCTACTAATTATTGCCATCATGCCCCCATATATATATTATTGCCATCATGCCCTCTCCCTTAATACCTGTTCCAAATTTCTCTGACATGGCCCCTCCGTTAGTTAACTTATCTTCTATTCTGCTTGTTTACTTCTTTGATCGATGTCGCGCTGCCGCTGCTCCTCCTCTCTGCTCAGCCACTGCTCCTCACCACTTCTCACTGAAAATCGTCATTTTCAGTAGGAGAGGAGACTGCCGGGTCCCGACGGTCAGCTGACTTCTTTTTTTTTTTCCCTTCTTTCTTTTCGGCGTTATGCCAGCGGACAGAGGGGGATGGCAGGCGGAGGGGAGCGCCCCTCTGCTTTGCCTACCCCGTTCACCGTCGGCTCTGACAGGGCCCTTTAGGTACCGCTGGGCCCTAGGCAGTTGCCTAGAGTGCCTAGCGGGAAATCCGGCCCTGGGAAGCTGTGTGTGTGTGTGGGCATGTGTGAAGGTGCTGGGCAGAGGGGGGGCATGTGTGAGTAAAGCATGTGGGCACAAGGTGCATGTGAGGGAGAAGCCTCTTCCCCACACGGCCCCTCCTCAACCAACAATACCCTGACAACACTCGCCAGCTTTTCTCTGATATTCCCCATGACACAAGCTCGTTATCTTTTCCATCACATGCCCTCCTGCCCACAATCGCGTGTCACTGCTGCCCACCAGCTTTTCCCTCACAGGCCCCGCTGCCTCAATCCCGACACCTCTCTTACTTCAAAATGAAGAGGCATCTTTTATTTGAAAGAGGAGTACAGCCTTACCAGCAATTGTGATAATAATACAGAGACCATTATTGCCATAGATGTTGTGGTTTTGTTTTTTAACAATACTGTATCTGGTCACATTTTACTCAGATGGTATTAGCATTACAGGCCGTGAGTATAATTGCTTTTGTCACAACACCGTACATAAAAGATCTCACAAAAATACATATAAATACAATACATCCAGTTTTCTACGCACTTTTTTAGGTGTCATACTTCAGCCTTCTCACTTATCCATAACTTTTTCACTTTGATATTTTTCAGGCATTCATTGTGGGACACCAGTGTTAAATATGATTTTTTGTTAAGGCCTCATAAGACCTTTGTTCAGCCATTTTATTGTAACTTGCATAGAAATATTATTTGCTAGAAGAGATTATTCATTTTTCTACTGATTTTGCAGGCCTTGAAGTTGAGCTGATAGAGAACAGCAAAATAAATGTATCAAGAATAAAACAATAAGTAGCTTCATATCCAGCTGGTAGTATGGCAGCTGTGCCCTTGATGTTGCACATAGCATATCTCCAGCTCCCCTTGAGATAAAAAACAATAGGCTCATCTGTCCTTAGAAGGGGGAGAAAAATAAACACCTCGAGAATACATGAGAAAGTTAATCAGTAGTGCCTCTCATAAACTAATGGTATAGAATTGTATGCATATGACGTAGGATTCATTAATTCAGTAGGCTATAAAAACTTGTATCTTTGTATCAATAAACTAGAGAATATTCCTTGTATACAGAACTTGGTCTGTGTCAATTCTCTCCACCTGATTGAAGCGCTTCCAGATATACTTGACACCACAGGCAGACTTGGGTCAGAATTTTAGATCTATCACCGGGAACCATTGGAGGATAGTGGGACCAGGCGTAAGGGCAATTTAAGACATCCTAGAAGTTCACTTACACTGCTCCTGCTCTATACCCCTCTCCTGTTAGGCCCTCAGTTTATATTAATTGCCCAGCGTGGCAGGGCATATTTTTTATTACTGGGGTGAATTGGAAAGTCTGCGACTTTAGTGTCACAGTGCGGATGATTGTGTAACGCTCTGAGCAGGAGTTCGCAGGTAACGAGGTGGTGCTTACGTTAATGCCCCCACTCACAATGCTGGATTCCTCTGTAGGACCTGGCCATAATCGCTACAGGGGTTCCCAGGCAGCGATTGCAGGAATGGCAGTCACTGCTTCACAGTGCTCTGTAGGACGGCAGGACTGTGAGTGTTAATCTTTCCCACCACAGTGCTGGAATATAGGTTTATCAAGTCGCTGTGGGCCACAGGAATGGCTACCGCTTAGTTGGGGCAGGCTTCACGTTTCCTTAAGGGGCCTGGGTCAGGTGGGGGATACTGGGTATATGTAAGCCCCCACTAGGCACTGGACTGGTGGAGGCCGCATCCTTTTGAACAGCTACCAATGCATTTCTGGGGGAGGTGCTTCTTTCCTTTCTCCAGTGGTCTGTCACCCCACGTGTGCAGTCACCAGAACAGAAGCCATCTTGGATCACCAGCTCTCCTTTTCTCTGTTCCTCTTAAGGTTTTTGTCCTTTTTTCTTCCGCTGGATGATTTCTTGGGTGAGGTTTGTAACTTGCTGCACCGAAAGTTCCAGGTTTCCCCGTAGGTCACAGTTCTGTTTACTTCTGCCCTCTGAGGATATTGGTAAATGCGAAACACCTCCTAAGTTGGGCGCACCTGTAGCGCGGTTGTCCAAGACAACTACCATCCCAAATCCTAATGTAGCCATGCTTAAGGATGGTGTGAACCATAAGGCCGAGGGCACCCTTAAGTCCTTTTTTTGGGACAGCAGGAGCCTCTTGGGTGACCAAGGTTGTGAAATGTTGGTCCAAGCAGCTTATTGAGGGCTTCTTAGCTGGCAATCCGTGATCTAAATTGCTCCTGTTGGTGGAGCAGATTCAGAGAGCTATGGAGTATCTGGGAGAGGTGGTCCTGGACAATGGATTGATTGGGGCATGGATATCTGCCTCTGAGATGTTGGCTTGTTGGACTCCCTGACTTAGGTCCTGGGAGGCTGATATGAAGTCTAAGAAGACTCTTGAGTCACTTCCTTTTTTCTGTGGGTGTCCTGTTTGGGCCATAGCTAGACAATATTATTAGTTAGACGAAAGGAGGAAAAAGTGATTTCCTTCCTGTTAATGTACCAAAAGCTAAGGTGCCCAGGTCTCTCTCCTTTTGTTTCTCTCGACTGCTAGGCGAGGCGCCCAGTCGTCAAGTCTGCTAATAAGAAATTGGCATGATGGTGTCCTGCCCACCCACGATCGCTGACGTTTGAGCCTGTCTATTTCTCTTCAGGGTTAAACATAAATTGAAGGCCTATCGGGGGGGGGGGGGGGGGTATAGAGGGGGTAGAGCTACGGTGAACTTCTAGGATGTCTTAAGGTGTCCGCATGACTGGTCCCTACATTATACCCCAATGTTTCCCAGTGTCTCCCAGTGGACTAACATAAGAGGATTTACTGGATATACTATTATTTCTTCTGTGTTTTCTTTCCCTGAATTACTCTTTCAGAAATAAAACATTTTTTCTTGTACTACAAAGCAAATTTTGTTACATACTGTCCAGACTGCTGCAGCCTCCATCTTGCTGTAATGATATCTTGGTCCCCTACAATCCATTCAAATAGCCGGAATAACCTCTCTACTCTCCATTATTAATTACTGTCGTCCTACTGAATCATCTGGTCTTCCATTTTCATTATCTTTTCACTACACAAGTATTTAGTGTTGTCCTATCCATTTCTACTTGTTACATCTATTATCACAATCTCTGTACATACCGTCCGTCTGCTCTCGCTGACGCTTATTTTGTTTTGTTTCTCCCAGATACGACCCTTCTTGAATGCTGTCCCTGGAAATCTTCAACAGAATTCCTCTACTTTTTTATTCCTATAATACAATGTTTATATATAATCAGACAGCTCTGCATACCCTGCAGGCTCACCAGAAATGGAGTCTTTTGTCTATTAATAAAAACACTACATAACATTGCTGTTGGCCAGTATCTGAGGCTATTTTACTATTAAATATTATAAATAGCCTTTACAAGCCCTACCGTGCTCCAGGGAAGCGCACCATTGAAGTAATGCCGGGAGATATACACAAGGGAGGAGCTGCTGCGACCGCGCATGCGCAGCAGCTCCATTTCGCCGACGGGGAGATGTACAGCAGCCGCGGCGCTGTCAAAGAAGCGTCCGCGGCTTCTGTATAGAAAAAAATGTTGGGCATGTTTAAAACAGGCCTGGCGTGTCAGTCAAACTGCCTCGTGTGTAACACGCGTGTCATAGGTTCGCCATCACGGATCTAGCACCATGTCTATTACACCACATCTGATTTATAAGAAAGGTCCCTGCATAATAAACTTAGTTTTGCACCTATATCAGCAAGAAGCAACTTGTAATGCGATTTGCAATTGATCCATCATAATCCCACCGGCGCTTAATTGTACAGTGTGCCACTAACTACATCTTTTCTTCAGTGCAAGTAATTTTAAGTTAGGTGTGTGTTCGATTCTAAATTTGCCGTGCACAAATGTGGTGCACTCTAATTTTCATTGCAAGTTGTGCCCACCACAATAAGTGCTGAGAGACAAAAGGTGTGACACTGAAGATTATTTGCAGAATCATCTATCTTTAAGAATAAAGATCCTGTTTTATTAATTACTAGCTGAAGTACCCGGTGTTGCCTGGGTTTAAATCTTCAAGTTATTAAGTTATCAATGAGTTGGATGTAACTGTCAACCTTTTAAAAATAGGTGGCTACCCAGTGTCGTTTTTGTTTTTATATTAAACGTCATTGAAATCCATCTAGTGGAAGGCCCAGAACAGGCTCGTCAGGTCAAAGTTCTGCATAGCGTTCACCATCGGGAGGTTACACTGGGACCCTAACCTCCCTAAAACCTGGAGAGGATCCAACTGGACCATCCCACGTTGGTTTCATCCCAATCAGTGCAGGGGTGTCTGAATGCATAACTGGACAGACAAGCAGACCAATGATTTATATAATTATATATATATATATATATATATATAATGTGTGTGAAGATTTTACTGTGATAGGGCACCCTCAGTATCATTCCTTCTCTTGTCTGCCTTACTTACATTGTTCACCATTCTGTGCTCTTGTTATGATAATTGCTTTACCTACTCCCAGTGCCCTTCTTGAGTATGGTTCCAGTAGGATTAAGGATAGGGATGAGGTGTCCTAGTACATGGACAGGACCCAATTACGGGGGAGTCACCAGACCCATTCACACACACTGGGTGTGCTATTTCCCATGCAGTGTATGTACCAGTTAAATCTAGTCTAAATCCACTTGCACACTGTCAGGAACCAGGTAACCTACCAGTATGTTTTTGGTTTGGGGAGGGAACACGGGGAGAACATACAAACTTCATGCAGATTGGGGTCCTGGTTGGTTGGATTCAAACTCACGACCCCAGCAAAGTGAGGCAGCGATGCTACCCACTGTGCAAGCCTGTTCCATAACCCCGGACAATGCCAATAGAAAAGGGTAAGAGAAACCGCCTCCTATTCAAATATAAAACCCTTTAGGCAAATCCATTGTGTAACTCCCATATAGATTAACATTTTATCCGAAAAGTGCACAAAATCTAGTTTAGAATGGACCAAAGTCGTCATTAAGAATATTGCGGCATCTGGAAAGTTCTCCAGCGATCGGACGATCAAGGAATACGCCAGAGATATCTGGGGGGTGGAGTCGTCCGACTTGAAGATTCCACCACCCAACGAACCCAGGAAGCCAGTTGAGGAAGTCAAGGCCGTGGCTGCAAAAGTGAAGGCTGCGCCTCCGAGTGCTAAGGCTGCGCCTCCGAGTGCGAAGGCTGCGGGTCCAACTGCTAAAGAGTAACAGAATGTGGAAAGCCCCAACATGCACTAATCTGTATATCACTATATATCACTGTATATTCACACTTCTTTTCCAACCACATAAACCTGGGTTGATTTAAATAATGCAAAACGCCTTTAATTCCTGTGGACTACAGAGGTGGCTTAATTTGTGCCGGAACATGAACACTGTTCCTGCACTTCATTTGGGCCTCATTATGTCTTAAATGTATTGCATCTGGGGAAAACTTGGTAAAAGCTGGATATTTAAGTCTTCCACAAACGTTGGAGCTTCACTGTCCTAATGAAAATTGCAAATTTAATTTAAAATATTTTTATTAAGCTTTTTTTTTTATTTTTACTGCACCAGAAGTATAAAACATACTAACAAATGTATAAAGGAACTTTTAATGACATTTTGTTTTATTCAGAGCCATAAAAATCGTGTGTATGTGTGTATATAGTTCAGCAATGATGTCTCTGAGCTGGATATCTCTGTACCAGACGGAGCGTAACCTGATCATGAAACACGATTAATTCTTCATATAGGACGGATGACTTGGGTCTTGAAGACTGATGGCAGCTGGGTATTTGGGGGTTAGAGCGGGATTTCCCAAACCCAGTCCTCAGGGGCTCCTAACAGTGCAGGTTTTCCAGGTGACATAATTATACCACCTGTGGATCTGTTACAATGTATCAGTAATGATTACACCTGTGCTCCAGCAAGGAGACATGGAAAACCTGCACTGTTAGTGCTCCCTGAGGACTGGATTTTGGGGAAAGCTGGGTTTAGAGAATAAAGTTGATTATGCAGTCGGATTTACCAGATCAGGCATTTAAATCTAGACACATACAGGCTAAGGGTGTATAAAGTGTCTGGATTTAATGTCTGACCCCTATATAGTACAGCCCTCACCGCTCTTTGTACTCCAGCAATTGCCCACAGGTGCATTTCACCCCCAGGAAAACCAACCACGTCTTTCTGTGTCGGCAGCTGCCAGTGTCTGATTGAGCAGAATACAGGGAGACGGCCCAATACAGTGATCTCTGTTCTCCCAGGAGAAGACTGTAAACAATGGTCGGGAGTATATAGATCATCAGCTGCAGGGTCTCAGACTTTAGATGGAATTCAGGAACGCCCTGGGGAATACATGAATACAGCATTATAATGTGTACGGAAACACACAATCCATAAGTCGGGGTGTGACTGTACCCAAGGCTGGCCCAAAACATCATATATTACAGAATACCAGCCAAGCCCAGTTATGTCCCTTGGTGGCTGCAATGATACGTAAGACCCCCTTTCCTGCTCTGTGGGGAACATTTTAAAGTGACCAGCGGGATCTATACCCCCCCCCCCCTCTGTGAACGTCCCACTTAAAGGAATGTGGATCAACAAATACAATGAACGTTGTATCGTAAAGAGGTGTATTTAATACCACAATCACATCACAACTCCCACTACTTCCCCTGTTGCATGCAGGCTCCTGCCCTCATTACCTGAATGACAGGTGGTCAATATCAGTACATTTGCTGAAATCATCTGTGCTGCTGCGAGTACTGTAATCTAATTGCAAGTTGTATCCCTGTCAGCCTTAAAACATCTCAGACAAGTAGGTGAAGTGTGAAGACCTTTAATCACTTAAAGTGACACCCTCCCCCCAGACAGGAGTGAGGAACCTCTATGGGGATAAGGTAAGTACTAATAAGACATTGCCAGTAAGTCCCTCACCCCATAGGAAAGAGACGACATTTTAGTATTTCACGCTCAATGTTTCTATGTTGTTTCCTTGTCCCCAGTTATTCCCATATAAAGTCACATTAAATAGACACTAAAGAGGAAATAGTTTCTTTATGAACCAGAAACAAAGAGGTTTGTGCGATGTCCTCCTGTAGACGGCGTCTGTACCTGGAACGAGGCTGTACACAGAGTATACCTACCAAAGCTTCTCTGACAGTTTTGGATCCTTATAGATAAACTTGTGTTTGTAGCCCAGCTCTGCGGGGTATAACACCAGCTTCACCCCTCTGCGATGATGAGAGTTCACTGCAATTTCATGGAGCTGGGAAAGGAGGAAACATCGAAACTATAAAATCTGTGGGAACTAGAATCTCACAACTGCTCCACAAGAAACAATTCTACTCCATAAACACATTCAGACACTGCAGCTTGTATTCAGTACGGCCCAGAGCCTTGTATATAAGTCCTTCTTCACATAGATAGGTCCTGGCATTAACACACACACCCTGCGCTTCTGCAACTGCCCCAAATTCATGTGTTTTAGGTTTTCATCTGTGTGCCTTAATGTGGTATGTTACGGTCGTCTGATGTCTAGGCTCATTCTCTACATGCATAAAAACATTTGATACACTAGTGGTTCACTAACTGGAGTCTATCATAATTATCCTTTATTTATACAACACCAACATATTCCGCAGCGCTGTAGAGTTGAAATATAATCATTCAGTCCTTGCCCCATTGGAGCTTACAATCGAAATTCTCTGCCAAACACACAGACAAGGGTTAATTTTGTCAGCAGCCAATGAACCTACCAGTATGTTTTTGGACTATGGGAGGAAACCGGAGAACTTGCAAACACCACACTGATAATATCCTGGTCGGAATACACCCCATGGCACCAGCGATGTGAGGCAGCAATGCTAGCCACTGTGCCCTCTATTCATATTTAATACATTATTGCCATAATAAAGACTATCCTACCTGACCCAACAATCTGGCCAGATCTGAATAATCATACACTTATATAGACTATCTGAAAGATTTGGACGTTCAGTGGGAATATCAGGATCTGATACCACTAAAACGTGATTGGATGACCAGATAAATGTCATCATTGGAACATCCGCTATAGCGGAGCATAAAGAGAGAGAATCGGAGGAATTTGAGACCACCAGATAAAATGTTACCTCTTTAGCCATTGTGACAGGTACAACGTTGTCATCTTCCGCATGTAGGATCATAAGGGGGGTCGTCAGTACTTTAATGCTGCAGATGGACAAGAGATGAAAGTTTATTTTGCATTTACCATATTACAAAATATTACACATTTATTTTTGCAATGTTGACCCCCTCCCTGAAGATTTCTCTGAAATCTAAATCCAGTGCCAGGTGCTGTAATCTCACCACGGATATTGGGCAAGGAACCGATGTAAAATATCTAGAGCTTGCCTCACGCAAGTACAATGCGTCTGTCGGTGTTTATGGCTATTTTATTTGTGGCTGCAATTTATGTATAAACGTTAGTTGTGAGGCTCAACCTTCATCAATTGTGATCACTTTTGCACCAGTATGCGGCTGCATTGTGGTTTAGAGATACGTACTTCTCGTCATTGGGAAACACACAATTGGCCAGTGCCATGGTGTCCAGGAAAAAGTACTCAAATCCCGGGTAAATGTGGTAGATCTGGGAACATGAAGAAAAGGAAAATCAGTTTTAGATTTGCCATAGTTAAACATATTTCCAAATATCACTAAACGTCATCATAGAATGTTTTTAATAGTCTGTGTATGATGTACTCATATCTAAAATCCAATAGAAAAATACTTAGATTACAATTTAGTGTTTTGCTAGGAGACACTTTCTCTTCAATATGTTTATTCAATATTTCAATATTCAATACTTCAATACTTTATTTGTAACCTGTAGGTGTTGCTGTTACTGTCTATGAATAGGTTTAGTCGGCGACTAAATTCTCTCCACGGAGAGAAAGCATCAGATTCAGGACACTAAATATAACTCAAACTAATGTAGGTCTGTCCAATGAAATAAACCAACGTTACGCAGCTTCCACTGACCTTTCCAAAGGGGTGAAATGCGCCAGCGTCTCGAATATTGGTATAGGGGGCCTCGAGTATAACTGCGTCAGCTGGATTCCCTTTATGTGGAAAGATCATACACCATTAACCAGGGTTCATACAGAAACATGAATATCATAGCGACATAAAATTATTTCCCGGTTATAGACCATTAAAGCAGCACTGACCCTACATTTTATATTTTCCGCTTGTATTTATCTTTCGTAAATATTAATGGGTGAATGTAAAAAGATAATCTGATTACCTAGTTTCTGTGATGGTGCTAGTTAGTCTGCTTACAGAGCTCACCATTCAGTAGAGGTACCATTGTTTGTATTCTACATAACCTCTTTATCTCCTCCTAGAGGCCTCCTGGCAATCCAACTAAGGTGGGAAAATCATTTCACAATACAATAGCTTGGAGGAGTGGCCTAATGCCAATAGATAGCAAAACGGGCGGGGCGTTGAAATCAATGACAATCAATTTTTTGCGAATTGAGTCATTTTGGCCGCGCCCCGCGGCACGACACGATGATGAGTTCGCTGCCTTTCACGCCAGGGTGGGCGGGACAAAATGACGCCATCAGTGGCAGGTACGGTCTCTTCTCTTCGGACAGAGTCATTTTATACTTTACTATTGAGTATTGTTTTACATATTTCTTTTCCTGATTTGAATCAACTAAATTATAAAGGTGTTCACTAGACCACACCCACTTTCTACTCATTAGTAGAAGAGGCGGAAGTGGCAGGAAAAATGGCGATGTCCCGTTATAGAGTATGGAGTACAAAGAGGGACAATACCAAGTTAAGGCTTAATTTCCTTTCCCCCTCATCTACCGAATATCTCCTATGTCTCTGTATTTTTTTTTATAAGAAAAGAGAATATGAAAATATGATATTTTATTATTCTGATATGATGTACGAGCACTTACAGCTGCACTAAAACCTAAAATAGATATTTTGTTTGCCCCTCCCTATAGTTGCATTTAAATTTGCATTAATCTATTTCCACAATTCTGGCTGTAAAAGTCAGGGACAAAATAAATGTTTTAAAAAAAAAAAAACCAATCCTTGATCTCAGCAAGGAAAATCTCCTGAATACAGAAATGTGGGTATGATGACTTTTGCAAAGTTATTTAATCCAACATACCTGGTCGCAATTCCTATGTATTTATTCTTTCTGAATTGGGTCCTTTTCTACTCACCTTTTTCTTGTAGCTTCCTGGCTGCATTGGTGGCGATGCTGTTAATATATGAAAGAAAACACTTAGTCCTTCATCAATGGTGGAAACACACTATACAGTTATAGAATTGGGAAATTACAGACTTAATCGTCTAAGGAGGGCGTTGGTGTTATAACGCTCACACGCAGTTTATAACTTTAGGTAACATTAGAAAGAATGAGGCTGGCACAATATCCACCATTGCTCCAAAATAAACTATTACCAAATAAAATACAATAAACTGAATCCAGTGCATTTCACAAGGAGAAGACTAAGCATCAGATTTTATTGATATATGGAGTAGATTTTTGTCCAAGGTGGCGTGTGACATCCTCCTGGATGATGCTTATTGTCACACAAGTGCGCATTGATTTGTACCGAAGTGAGCGGGTTTGTGGAATTGGGAAAATTAAATTGTTGGTGTTAGTAACATTCTACACAGTCCGCTGGGAGGAGCTGAGCGTGGAAAGGACGTTCCTACCAAGTCTGGTCTCGGTGTACCGGGCGTGTAGTTTTGCAGAAATTAGATTCCGTTATTAAAATGAGAAACCATTGGAGAGTGCCTATATTAGGGGACATTGCATATTTTGCAAACGGCCATTTCTCCCCCACAAAAACACTGGAATTTTGCAGCAGCTGAAAGCAGTATTCTAGGAGGAAAACTGGGGAAAAAAGTTTGTTAAATAAAAGGGGCGTCTCTAAACAGAGGGTTGGACTTTGATATGAAATTTACAATTTTGTCCTATCAACCTTCTAACATTTTAATGCAAATTGTGTAGTTTACGGAAGCAGACGTACTAAAACGCACTGGAAAGTCCAGAGATTTGCACTAGCGTAAACCCAATCCTACTAAATGTTAATGCTAATACATTAAAACAATCCATTGAATCACAGAAAGAGACACCTATCTGTAATATTATGTCTGCAGCATTTTATACAAGTTGGCTGCTGTGGGCAACACCTCCACTTCTCCTTTTAGAAGGTCTGATAAATCTACCTCCTTAATAATATTTATTCATCTCTGAACCAGTTGGCATTATACAGAGAGAACTTACCCTGTACCCAGGGAATGTCCCCATAGACAGACAGGATTCCCATGGCTCCGAGCCTTCACCCACTCGTATAAATACACAGAATCCTGGGTCACCCCCTCCTCGCTCGGTTCACCAGTGGAGTCGGCGAAACCTTAAAAATTGGAATATGTGGAATATTGAACCCGCACGGACAGTGACACAAAAGCACCAGTTTTAGGGTACAGACCTCTGTAGTCCAGCGACAAGACGTGGAAACCGGCGCGGCTAAGTACCTGTAAAGGATTCACAACAAACCAGTGTTATGTGTCTGATGAATGTAACAGAACCGGTATTTAATGCAGAAAATAAAAATGTGAGAAGGGCAAATAGTCTACCATCTATTCTATATACAGATCTGAGCTTTGTATTTTATGGACACTTATAAAAGTAATTACTCAGAAGACCAAAGACAATAGCTGGTATTCACCTTCATTAATTGCACTCTGTGATCAACAGCTCTGAAAGAAGATTGAGAACAATGTGAGGGTTTCAAAGCAATGAAAATTACATTTAACCTAAAATATAGACTCCTACGATACAGGTGCAATTTATCTACAGATGAAATCACATCTCTACATCCAGATAAATGGACCTACCACCAACACAGGGTGGGGCATTTAGCGGGTTGAACCAATATTCACTCTAGTGACATCACCGCCTGCTTCAGTGACATCATTAGTTCCTAGTGATTTGATAGGCTGCGTTCTTGTGATTATTGGTTCAGCACAAAAACCTGTCTGTCGGCTTTGTGAGGAGGTGATGGCTGCAGTACACAAAATCTTATTTAATTTCACACAGAGTTCGGAAGACATGAAATATCGGTTTTCAGTTACGGTGGATCGGTCTGTAATCACCTGGTTCCACCATTACCATGGAGATAAATTATAACTGGGTTGCCGTCTGACAGAGTCTTTTCAAACCAGCGTTGGTCATTTCCTGTCACCTCCTCCCCCCTGCTGGCGGGCACGGTGTGCCTAAAAAGAGGAAGAATCCATGATTAATCAGCGCGCTCCTTGTAAGACGTCTCTTCCCCTTCATCACTCCAAGCCCCCTGCAATAAAACGCACAACATTAAGGATATCGCCCGTGAAGCCAACTCAATAGATAGAAATAGAAAAATAACATCCATACTTGTAATACATTCCAAAATATTAATTATAGTGTAAATATTGGTTTGCACAATAAACCTAAAATACCTCAGAACAAGAAAAATCACATGTGACGATTATGTAGTATATCTAATGGCTGATTGTTATTTTCTGCTGAATTCATGCATGACCATGTATATTGTATGTAACCTTGTAATGTAATCTCAACATGTGCTTTGCTAGATGACGTAAGTCTGAACTGCAAGTGCCAATAATCTGTTGAAATTAGTCAGACCAGGGAGAGATAGGCATCTCTGAGGAGTTTGAAGCCCCAAAGTTGTATACCATCTAGCCAATCAGACGAGCAGAGGTGAGAAGTCAAGGTTCTGTAACATTCCCGATCTCAGGACATCCTTAGCTCACTTCGAAAGCCCTGTGACATTTGGGAGATCAATCTGTCCTTATTGACATCTAAACTCCAAAGGAGGGGGCTGAGTGCAATGTGGAAAAGAGTTTAAAATCTTCTACCTTAGACAATAACGTGTGCATTTTCATAAGGGGGTCTATCAAGACTGAAATGTCCCATTTTTCTCAATAGTGTTCCCTCACACACCAAGTCTTAACTAGTAACTAGTGACTCTGGTTTTATTTGCTATTTTATTTCTGACACTTATTTGTGCAACTTAATGTATGTCTTGTTATAAACTTTTTTTGTAACTAAACCTTGGAAACATTTTTCAGATTAAACAAATTTAATCTAGTGTGTTCTCCATGATTCTTTGTGAAGTTACGAAGACCAGGGAGGCTCATGCTACATGTGTACATGATTTAAGAGTGAAACATTAATAAGTGGTTTTGGTGAACGTAAGGACACCATAATAAATCCTTCGTGGTGGCAGAAAAGGTGTATTCATTGCTAAGTGACTAAGGTGACACCAGTCATGGCCAGCTGTTCAGATTGCTGTATTTGCGACAGGCTGGGCGTTCGTGACAGCACCTCTGCTACGTAACCGCTAGACAATATCAGTCACTTTCACTGTAATTCCTGTGTTAAAACAGAAAATAAAATGCCTCTAAATTATATATATATATATAAAATGATACTTATAAGTTGTTTTTTAGTGGAAGTAGTTTCTTCTTCTAATCTAATTCTAATTACTACACACAGCTTAGATAATACCCAACTATATTCTCTTATGGGGTAGACTTATTAGAACTTCTAAAAAGTAAAAGTTGAGGTGTTGCCTATAGCAACCAATCAGATTCTAGCTATCATTTAGTTAGTACATTCTAGAACATGAGAGCTAGAATCTGATTGGTTGCTATAGTCAACACCTCCACTATTAATTTTATTTAATTTTTTAGAAGTTTTAGTAAATCTACAACAGACAGTTGTGCTGAACACATATTTTTTAATCACACCCATTAGGTGGGGCGAGACAAAATGAGTAGAGATTTCTTTACCAAATTAGCCAGCACTGTGCGCAATGATGTCCGGCCGCACATCAGCGTCAATTGAATCTCCCCCTAAGGTTCCAATATGTAGTTGCCTTAAGTACATGATGTATTAACAATATTTGTTGCAATTCTGTCCAACTCCACTCACCAGACTCCAATAGTTACTCCTTCTTCAGATGTGAGGTAGAAATTTGTGGTGTGATTCAAGACCTCTCCTGGATTTTTCAAGTCCACAAACAGAGGAAGTTTTACTGGCAAGAGAATAAATTACTGAGAAATTATTGTGGGAGAACCAATGCCTAAAAAATGGTCTTGAACTGGTATCAATAGTTACAAGTGCTGGAGACTGGTTTGTGCTCTGTACAGTTCTCTCTCCTCCCAGCACTGTGTCAGTAGACAGGTCACACAGCAGCAGGGATCTCACACCACTTACTACACACTAATGTCAGGGATAGAGCAGGAGACTGGTTTGTGCTCTGTACAGTTCTCTCTCCTCCCTGCACTGTGTCAGTAGACAGGTCACACAGCAGCAGAGATCTCACACCACTTACTACACACTATTGTCAGGGGTTAGAGCAGGAGACTGGTTTGTGCTCTGTACAGTTCTCTCTCCTCCCTGCACTGTGTCAGTAGACAGGTCACACAGCAGCAGGGATCTCACACCACTTACTACACACTAATGTCAGGGGATAGAGCAGGAGACTGGTTTGTGCTCTGTACAGTTCTCTCTCCTCCCTGCACTGTGTCAGTAGACAGGTCACACAGCAGCAGGGATCTTACACCACTTACTACACACTAATGTCAGGGGATAGAGCAGGAGACTGGTTTGTGCTCTGTACAGTTCTCTCTCCTCCCTGCACTGTGTCAGTAGACAGGTCACACAGCAGGGATCTCACACCACTTACTACACACTAATGTCAGGGATAGAGCAGGAGACTGGTTTGTGCTCTGTACAGTTCTCTCTCCTCCCTGCACTGTGTCAGTAGACAGGTCGCACAGCAGGGATCTCACACCACTTACTACACACTAATGTCAGGGATAGAGCAGGAGACTGGTTTGTGCTCTGTACAGTTCTCTCTCCTCCCTGCACTGTGTCAGTAGACAGGTCACACAGCAGCAGGGATCTTACACCACTTACTACACACTAATGTCAGGGATAGAGCAGGAGACTGGTTTGTGCTCTGTACAGTTCTCTCTCCTCCCTGCACTGTGTCAGTAGACAGGTCACACAGCAGCAGGGATCTCACACCACTTACTACACACTAATGTCAGGGATAGAGCAGGAGACTGGTTTGTGCTCTGTACAGTTCTCTCTCCTCCCAGCACTGTGTCAGTAGACAGGTCACACAGCAGCAGGGATCTTACACCACTTACTACACACTAATGTCAGGGATAGAGCAGGAGACTGGTTTGTGCTCTGTACAGTCCTCTCTCCTCCCTGCACTGTGTCAGTAGACAGGTCACACAGCAGCAGGGATCTTACACCACTTACTACACACTAATGTCAGGGGTTAGAGCAGGAGACTGGTTTGTGCTCTGTACAGTTCTCTCTCCTCCCAGCACTGTGTCAGTAGACAGGTCACACAGCAGCAGGGATCTCACACCACTTACTACACACTAATGTCAGGGATAGAGCAGGAGACTGGTTTGTGCTCTGTACAGTTTTCTCTCCTCCCAGCACTGTGTCAGTAGACAGGTCACACAGCAGCAGGGATCTTACACCACTTACTACACACTAATGTCAGGGATAGAGCAGGAGACTGGTTTGTGCTCTGTACAGTTCTCTCTCCTCCCTGCACTGTGTCAGTAGACAGGTCACACAGCAGCAGAGATCTCACACCACTTACTACACACTAATGTCAGGGGATAGAGCAGGAGACTGGTTTGTGCTCTGTACAGTTCTCTTTCCTCCCTGCACTGTGTCAGTAGACAGGTCACACAGCAGCAGGGATCTCACACCACTTACTACACACTAATGTCAGGGATAGAGCAGGAGACTGGTTTGTGCTCTGTACAGTTCTCTCTCCTCCCAGCACTGTGTCAGTAGACAGGTCACACAGCAGCAGGGATCTCACACCACTTACTACACACTAATGTCAGGGGATAGAGCAGGAGACTGGTTTGTGCTCTGTACAGTTCTCTCTCCTCCCAGCACTGTGTCAGTAGACAGGTCACACAGCAGCAGGGATCTTACACCACTTACTACACACTAATGTCAGGGGATAGAGCAGGAGACTGGTTTGTGCTCTGTACAGTTCTCTCTCCTCCCAGCACTGTGTCAGTAGATAGACATCTCAGTTAGTTCTTAATTTTTGGCTTATACATTATTAAGTGGTACTTACCCATATTTAAATAAACTACTTTGCCGAGCAGTGCCGGGAATATTCGGATGATGAATGGGACCGTTATATAAATGCTGCCAAGGATCAGTGCACACACTTTCAGGTATAAAAACCAACTGGGCAAAGGACTGAAAATAAAATAACATAAATATATATATACACATTAATATAATCCTTTATTGTGACAAGACCAGCATGTACCACAGCACTCTACTATAATTATCCTCACATCAGCTCAGTGGATTAGAATGGAGGTGACCCTCCTTACACCCGATTACAATGAAGCACTGGAGTGTATTTAATAAAACAGTGCAGGCTGAACATGGCCGGTAGCAACCAATCACGTATCAGCTTTCATTTTTCTGTCTTCACTAGACTGTTGAAAGCTTACATCTGATTGGTTGCTATCGGTTACAGCACATCATTGCAGCTTGCACCATTTTATTAAATTACCATCACTATGTTAACTGCAGTGTTTTAAGACATGGCCATTGGATAAACTGGTTTATATGGCGTGATTTTCAATTAACATATTGGAAAGAGTAAAAAAAAACACGTGGATGGTGGTTCTGATTTGAGGGTACTGTTCTGTTTAATAGCACTTTTATCCGATTTGGGGACAGTTGGGAGAGATGTTCCATTGGTTGATGCCCCTTCAATGCCACAGGTACCAGGTATGCGTGGTATCAAAGGGGTGTTTTAAGGGGAGAGCTGGGGATTCAATGCTTCTGAAACACTAAGCATGGCCATGGGGCGGCATGGCACACTGCCATTGTGCTGTGCCCATAACCCCAATGTGACCATACTTGTCAACTTCTATAACAACGCACCCCCTGCTGTGTAACGACGAGATCCATGATACAGCATGGAGGGGGCTGGCCTAATGATGCAAAGCGAGTTATCAGACCCCGCCTTCACCAGGATCTGGTGCCCGAAAATTCGAGAGCCTCCCGGATAATTTGGGAGTGCAGGCAGATATGACATGGCCACACTCCATACTGAATGTCTTTACTCTTTAATCCCAAAGTTTGGAGGTATACCTTACTGGGTAAGGGCAAATTATGCAATTAGCAGCATTATACGCAATCTACGCTGCACTCATTTTATATATAGTTGTATTTTAGTCTTGGGCTTCATCAGTGAGTCACTATCATCATCACCATTTATTTATATAGCACCACTAATTCCGCAGCGCTGTACAGAGAACTCATTCACATCAATTCCTGCCCCATTGGGGCTTACAGTCTAAATCCCCTAATATACACAGACTGAGAGAGAGACACTAAGGTCACTTTAATAGGAGCCAATTAACCTACTAGTATGTTTTTGGAGCGTGGGAGGAAACCGGAGCACCCAGAGGAAACCAACACAAACACGGGGAGAACATGCAAACTCCACACAGATGTGGGGCAGAAGTGCTAACCACTGAGCCACCGTGCTGCCCATACTATGAAAGATCAGCTTTAATAATTAGGAAAACCGAAATATTGCACTCGCAGGATATAACAGCCCCAGCAGGGGACATATATAGACTAAAATAACTTCTATACACACAGTTGCCGTCCTGAGGCTGAGCCAATAAATGAACATGGACGTGACCTTGGAATGCAGATATAATTACAATTGAGGCTTCCTCGGGGGTCACATGATCAGCAGTCATGTGACAGGGGGGGCAGTGACGTGTTAACTTCATATAGGAAGTTTCACTATGTGTTACATTGTGTGCTGACGGCAGTGCTGTCATGTGATAACACTTATATTATATGAACAGGAGGATTTCTATACAACCAGCTGCAACCAATATTATATTATACAAACAGGAATAAATATATTTTAAGCAAACTTTGTACATATACTATTGTCTTGTACCTATAATACAAGCAACCTCCAAATTAGATTCACGTTTTTACTGCTCTCTGCCAACCTTACAGCAGTAGGGAGCAGTTTCCATTTTCAACTACTAGAAAATCTGCTCAATCTGCTATAAATAATTTCCAGGGAAAATAACACTTTTTTATGTGCCCTGCGAATGTTGTTCCCTATTTTTCAATAATTACCAACGTTAAGGTATCATTTGTAATTGGGGATTAATATAGTAACATTAAATAAAAATGACTAATTAAAATTCACGGGGTTGTAGTGCACCAAGGGGGGGTTGGGGTGAGAAGACAGGAAGGGGGGGGGGGGATAGTGAGAAGATGGGGGGGGGGATAGTGAGAAGACGGGGGGGGGATAGTGAGAAGACGAGAAGGGGGGGATAGTGAGAAGACGAGAAGGGGGGGATAGTGATAAGACGGGGGGGGGATAGTGAGAAGACGGGGGGGGGGGATAGTGAGAAGACGGGGGGGGGGGGATAGTGAGAAGACGGGAAGGGGGGGGGATAGTGAGAAGACGGCGGGGGGGGGATAGTGAGAAGACAGGGGCAAGAGCAGGGGACACCTTTCCAGGGCTGTTATTGTCTGGGGTTCCCAGATACACATAGCTTCTATACTGCACATAATTACCCCACTAAATGTGTGTAATACAATTGCTCCTTTGTGTTGCCCCTTTCTCAGTCCACGGGCTTAGCAGCCGGATACAACTGCTGAGCACAAAGTACAATGATGCATTCTCTGATAATGATCAGCCATCTAGCATTAGGGCTTCAATATAAAGATTTACTCACCGGCTCTTACTCTTTGTAATCCGGGCCCGCGGGTTTGGAGATTCCCGGGAGTCGGCCCGCTGACCCTTGCCGTGGGAAACAGGTCCAGGGCCCCCTTTATACGGAGGATCTCTTCTTTTCATCCTTGCTATGTCTGATCCAGATCCCTTTTACCCACAGGACAGATGAACAAACACTCACTAGGTCAAAGAGTAAATATCTTCACTTCCTCTTTATTTATGGCTTTTATAATTAGAGCACAGTTTATCCTTCGTCTTCTGTCCTGACAGGGTCCTAATGATCATTCTATACAGCTTATTTATTTAGTTATGTATAGGTTACTTATTTTCTACCAACTTAGGACAAAATTGTATTTGCAGAACATTACACCATAACGTACAAACAAAACATTCCCTGGTGCACAGTCCTATACGGCAGTTCTCCTACCTGCTCACGTTTTAGGCTGCGTCTGTGGTCTGTTCACCTGGGCTGCGTTCAGCCGCATGAGGGAATGTAGTAACTGGAATAGGGATCATTGATCCCTACGGAGAGGTAGAAACAGCATTTATCCAATTCTGTACCAGGCCCTACGTGGCTAGTTGGGTTACAAACGCAGACCCTAAAACGTGTCCACTTCCAATCAGTACAAACTGCTCTTCCCCAGAAATTCACGCTTAATTCACTTTCTCAGTTACCTGGTGAGAAGAACGTATTTCAAACATCAGTTACTAATATCAACATAAGTACCTGCGATAGTGGAAGGGTTCAATGAGGGGATGGGGAGATCTCATCCTGACCCAGATTATCGGTTTACTGAACCGTAAAGGAATTGTTTTATATTAATGAGTTAATGAGCACAGCTTAATTAAGTTACAGAGTGAGTGTTACATTCAGGAGCAGAGAAATATCTCCAGAATGAGATGGAAGGGTGCACACATAAGGGTGATGATTATTGATCCCTATAACGATCACACAGACACAATTTAAGGTAGTTTTCCCATCTACACCCTGTCTTGCATGGCCCCAAATGGCTCCGTGAACGTCCCTTGCAATCATCAGAGAGATCAATGATCTCTTGTCAAAGTCTTGTCTGAGCCGCGTACTGTTCCATTAAATAGAAGGCAGCTCAGAGGGGGGGACCATCAACTGGGCCGGCTGCTGTCGTTCGGTAAAACGCGCTGTGTCTAGGCAGCCTAACGCATTCTGCATGTTACAAAAACAAAACACATCTATGATCAGTTATTTAAGTCAGTCCACATTAGATTGATTGGAAAATAACTGTGAAAACCAGGAGCAAAGCAATGTGTCTTGGGAGAAATGGTGATGTTGGAGATTAGGAGTAGTGCATGGCTTCCAGCGTAATTACTACTTGTACTGCATCCCTGCATGTCAAGAGCAAATGAATGCACTGTATACATGTTCCATAGCTGTGCAGCTATGGAGCATGTGACAGTATTTCATGCGTGTTGTGATTTACATGGCTGATCGGATAACTAAATCTACATGAATGAAACGTGATTCTTAATCACACAATCACAGATATACGTTTCCGTTTTGTTCTGGCATATAGCCAGATATACAGCAAAATATATAAATCATCAGCTTGACAAAATCCCCCCCCCCCCCCACCACACAGTTGCTATAGAAACTCAACATAAGAATTACTCTGAATAATGAGATGAATTTCACAGTGACGGCCATCTGAGAGGTGGTAGTGAGTGGAATATAAAACAATTTACACATAACACTGGCTGAAAGGAATATATAATATACATATGAGGGGTTTCATTCCTGGTAATGGCAGCATTAGCAGAGCAACAGGTCAGATGTTGAGATTTTTTCCCCCTGCAGGAAAGAAAAATTTGGTGTGTACCCAGAGTGTGCATTGTAAGCGAAAATTTTTGCCTTTGTCATTGAAAATGTATTTTGATTTGTCTTATATGAAACACCCCGTATTGATTCAGCTGTTAAATTGGACATTTTGAGCTTGATATGTGTTTGAGCAGAGAAGAGGACGCCAGAGATGTGTGGATAGGATTGGGATCGGAGGGTACAAAACAGAGCGTGTGGTATGGGGGGTGCATGGCGTCACTTTCCGTTACACATTTTCATCTCCACAAATTATTTTTTATTAGGCGCCAACAAAGAGGTTTCACTTCAAAAACGAAACTATATGTATGGAGAATTTCGTGCTTATCAGAAAAAGTTGGGTCCCAGTTGGATACAAACAGTCCCAATCCGCTCATCTCTCCTCTTACCGCTGGGCCTGTTGCTTAGCGAGTGTCGGCGCGGGGAATGGGAAATTTGCTAGGGACGGGTTTCCATGCCTATATTAAATCACTGAACTAAAAATGTTGTTTTGGTTGGCATTACCCTTTCAGCAGATAAGTACAGTCACTACTGCATACCATCCAACTGTCCCAATTTAGGCGGGAAGGTCCCAGTTTGAGTTGAGAGCTATGTATAAGCCCCATTTTTTACACACACAGGCCGCCAGGGACCCCAACGCTGTCTCCATTACCTCCGATGCAATGCTGGGAGTTGACGCTAGTACTGCCATCTAGAGTTTGTACAGAGCAGTGCAGCGCTCTGCACAATATATCAGTAGACGCAGCGGATCTGCGCCCAGTGACAATTTTCATGCCGTGGAAACCGCTGGTTCATATAAGGTGAAATATAAGCTATTTCTTCCAGACAGCTGCTCTAATCCGTTTTACGAGGAAGGCCTATAGTTCTTTCTATTCAATATTAATACAATTTTGGGATGAACATCAAGCATAATAAAAATCTCAATGTATTAGGAGAACATTTAACAGGATTATTGTCCAGAGTAATTCCTCTCGCAGGAGACTGATCTTTTCTGTGCTTTTTACTGAATTACAATGAGTTTTGTTCTCCTTCTGAAAACAGTGGATTAAGGTTATCTATCCACCAATGAGGCAGACACTTCAGAACTTGTCTATGTAAATCCAGTGCCAGGTTTAGGGGCAGACAGAGATCACATTCACCAGATTATTTGTTTTTTTAATTTCAGTATAAAACTTCATATTTTTAAAAAATGTATCAGATAATCTATTTTTCTTTAACAAAAAATAAATATTTTTAACTGAAACCTAAATAAACATCAAGGGCTAGACTTACTAAGAATCGCGTTTGGTGGAGCCTTTAATTTAATGAGCCTTTAATTTAAAATGACTGGGTGTGCG
This sequence comes from Mixophyes fleayi, assembly GCF_038048845.1. Classification (NCBI taxonomy): domain Eukaryota; kingdom Metazoa; phylum Chordata; class Amphibia; order Anura; family Limnodynastidae; genus Mixophyes; species Mixophyes fleayi. The sequence goes on along the minus strand of NC_134413.1, from coordinate 6,606,487 downwards.
GCGGATTGAAAAAGCTAAACCGCCGATGGCTTTGTCCAAACCGCCATCAAAACCGCCATCCAAAAGACAGGACAGGACAGGACAGTTTTAATACCTGCTTCAGAATGGCTGGATAGCAAAAACATCCTGTTTGAAATATTTTGCCATTCAGAACATAGGGGAAGCACCATTGACATTTAAATTAGGTTGGCAATCAATATTTATTGATTAAGGGGCAAAATTAATTAAATGATAACTTATGCGGGGAAAACTAAATTTCAATATATAAAGGAGATAAAATGATTTAACTATTATGTTACTCGGACAATATGTAATGACAAATTGTGCAATATAAATAATTATATCTACCATTAACAATCAGTTAATAATATTATATATTCACATTTCCCACATAATATAATGCTATAATAGTGTCCCTTTAAAAAAAAATAAAAAAATAAAAAATTCCCCCAAAACCGCCAGAAAACTAACCGGAAAGCAGTGGTTTGAGCAAACCGCCCTTTAGTAAATCTAGCCCCAATTATTCTAAATTTCAGCATAAGCATTGTACCTGTAACTTATCCTGTTGGGCAACTAAAAGAGAACTGTGTTCCTGTAAGAAATTATCTTTAGGAACATAAATTCCTAATGTTCATGAAGCAACTGCTGTTACTAGTTGCTAAGTACTGTCAAAAATATTATCAATAAAATATCAATATATATGAAGGGTTATGCAGAGCTCAAGAGGTTATTAAACTAATAGTTTGTAAATTGTTAAAACATTCTAAAAATGGCTCAGACAATAAGAGAACTGGTACAAATTTATAGTCCTGTAATTTGTTGAGTCACCTGATTGTTTCTAACATTGTGCCGCAGTGAGTAATTGCATAAAGTCCATTGGATAATATATATATATATATATATATATATATATATATATATATATATATATATATATATATATATATATATATATATATATATATCAAGGACAATATACAAGGTACATACCACTGCAAAATAAGCTAGAATCCCTTTAGAAGTATAAGTCTGTCAGCTACATGCTGGGTTTTCCGACGTAGCTGAATTACGCAGCATGTTCAATATAACAACAAGTAACTCATATGTTACAATGTTCCCACAGACAGTTATGGTTTCTGCATCTTCCGCTTCCTGAGTCACAATCAGTCGTGTTCTGCATTTGCAGATGTTACTTATTTCCCATGTGTTACTGCAGGTGACCACGTGAGGGCAGCAGAGAGCTAAACCTGTCGTAAAAAGAAAAGCAAGATTTTCCTGGGTAAAATTTAGGCTACTGAATAAGTTTTGATCCTCAGACATTGATTCATCATGTTCACTTTCAGACTGTAAATAACTCTGTGAATTCAGATCAGCACGTACAGAATTTGGATAAAAAAATACCTATACTTCAAAAAATTATCAAAAACAAATAATTGTTTGCAACTTTCTGGGATGTGCTCTCGGCAACTCAAACTCAGTCTTTAAAAAACAGAATTAATAATATTCCCACCCAGTAATAGAAGCTTCCTGCCTGACATTTCTGGTGACAACATGACCATAAATCCCAACGCGCAAGCTCGCTGCCTAGATGTAATCCTTCACTCTCAACTATCCTTTGTTTCCCACATCAACTCTACGGGGGGTATTCAGATGTTAGCGTTAATGGAAAAAAACGAGCGCTCAAAAAATCTTAACGTTAATACGGTAATTACTCGCGGAATTTCAGCTCGCTGCTCCCTGAGCGGCGAGCTGAAATTCCGCGAGTAAGCTACCGTATTAACGCTTTTCTCGGGCAATATTACCGTATAAACGGTAATATTTTTTGAGCGCTCGTTTTTTTCCGTTAACGCTAAAAATTGAATACCCCTCTACGTCTTAATCATGTTACATACATCTAAAGAATATTTCTAGAATACGTACATATCTCACGCAAGACACTGCAAAGACCTTAATTCATCATCTGCGTCGACTATTGCATTCCTTCCTTACGGGTCTTCCCAAAATCAGACTCTCCTACAATCTATTTTGCACGCAGCAGCTAGATTGATTTTCCTTGCAAACCGTTCATCCTCTGCTGAGCCACTCTGTCAGTCTCTACATTGGTTGCCTGTTTTTCAACTAATCCAATATAAGATTCTTCTACTAACCTACAAGGCCATCAACAAAATTGCACCGACAAACTCACTTGTCTCAAAATATCTCCCAACTCAACACCTCCGTTCTGCACAAGATCTGCGTCTCTCTTCCACTCTCATCATTTCCTCCCATTCCCAGTTGCAGGACTTTTTCGGGCTACACCCACTTTATGGAAGTCACTCCCTGACACCACAAGACTTTCCTCTAGTCTTCAAACCTTCAAGCGTTCTCTGAAAACCCACCTCTTCAGACAAGGTTATAATATTCCTCTACCACCATCTTAATCTCCCTAGGTTACCCTATTAACTCTCTCTACACAGCTAACACAAGACAACAACCCTCTGACCAACATTGCTGTGTGACTGATCACACAGCCCACTAAATTCTTTGTAACCTTTATATTCTAACTGGAAAAATATTCAATATGATGTAGCACTTACCCTTGTGTATCAAACAATTGTCCCATAGATTGTAAGCTTGCGAGCAGGGCCCTCTTACCTCTATGTCTATATTACCCAGTATTGTTTTATTACTGTTTGTTCCCAATTGTAAAGCGCTACGGAATCTGCTGGCGCTATATAAATAAATGATGATGAACTAGAGAGTTCATTTAGTTGATCAGAAATTTGGACGAATTGCGGCAATTTGTGATTCGTGTATTGGTCCAGAAGATTCCCCCAACATTCAAGGAATTTACACCACTTGGAGAATCAGGGAAATTATGGTGCATTGAATATAAATCATTCAGAAAGCAGTAACAGATGTCCCCTGTGTATACAACGCCCACGCAAGGATCCACGGACCCTTCTGCAAAGCTTCAGCCTACCTCCCCCTCCCCCTGTCTAGCTGCAGCCTGTTGGAGGGGCCAGCAGAGGGGCGGTCAGGGTTATGCACTACAACAATAGACTACTTGGCCCCTGCCTTGAAAAAAAGACACATGGCGGAGGAATTAAGCCAGCGCTTTTTCTTTCTATGGGCGGAGCCCACACAAAGGCCTTACACCAGCCCAGCGAGCCCGTGTGGAGGAGGATGTCTCGGTGGCGCCCCAAAAGCCCAGTGCCCTAGGCAGCTGTCTAAAGCTGTATATTCCAATATTCCCGCTGTTGTCACAAGTGGTGCATTGTACAATATAACATGACAACTGGACAAGATCACAAAGTATATCTAGTAATGTTCAGTCTCCTATACATATAGATGCAGTGACCCTTACAGGATAATTACTGAGAATTGCAAACACCTAATTTCAAGTTATACTGTGTATAGAGATAATTGTGACTGACATATACTCTCAGAGGTTGTCACTAATAATGTGATGATATTGGGAACCTTAGACACAAATCCGACACCGTTATTATCATTTGCTGCTAGACAACGCGTTCTATTACTCTGGTAAAAGGAAGTGAGACTGTGTAATACAATGTGGCAATATGTAACACACTTCATTCTGTTTCTTCATTTTAACGTTATAGTCATTAGCTGTTTGATTTAATTTTAATGTTTATTTTCAGTCATTCCTTTTTTTGTTTAATACACTATAAAACCTAATAAAAACAAAGTTAAAAAAAAAATATTTTGACTGACATACAAAAAAATACATACTAAAAAAAAAAGTTGTACTGTGCATCAATATTAACAACAAAGGGGCTTTTCAGGAAGACAGACTTCCCGGGGAAAGACCAACTTCTCTCAAAGTCTGAAAGGAAAATATTCAAGTTCAAAACTAAATATATTGTTAACTGGGATTCCTTATGAAAATAAAGAAAATATTTTATAACAATGTAAATAATTGGAAGAGGTTTAAATAAAGAAACGAGTGTTTTTAGTATACGGTGTAAATTTGGAAGCACAAACTCTGGTTCCTTTGTGTGGGATAAAGCCGTCAGCTACAAAGCTTCTTCCTTGTAGCCAGAGCAGACATGATGGGACAGATTTATACAGCAGGATAGAACAAGAGGTAATGATGCTCTGGGAGAATCACAGTAGACGTCATGTGTTTATAATCTGCTGTTGACCTTGATTTTAGCCGGCACCCTGTCTGTCTCTCGGTTTACATGGGAAAATCCATCGCTGACGAAATGTGGGAGACGATGGTTCCCGGCAGTAAAGCCTCGACGGGATGCACTTGTCTTGAAGGCCACCTGTTACGTATTCCTGGAATTGGCGCCAATGGTCCCATCTAAACATTTTTGGGCACCTTTCCTTAACCATAGCCGGAACTGTGTGCGCTGTGCGGAGGGAAAGGCTCACAGGTTAATATGTTGCATGTACTAGTAGATTAATTGGCATCTATCAGAATTGACCCTAGTCTGACTGTCTGTCTGTCTGAATGTTAGGGAACTTAGACTGTAAGCTCCAATGGGGCAGGGACTGATGTGAATGAGTTCTCTGTACAGCGCTGCGGAATTGGTAGCGCTATATAAATAAATGGTGATGATGATGATGATGTGATAAAGCAGAGTTGTCATCGGGTCTATAGAGTAATTTTTTCCCAGGGAGAGAGCAATGTGAACAGAATATAATCTTAGCTTCTAGGTGAACGGGGCTCTGCGATGATTCTGGCACTTTTTAAACAAATATCGCTAGAGGAATCGTAACAGGTCACCTTTAAGATTGCTGATGGTGATGTGATAGTGATGATGAAGATGTTAATGATAATGTGATAGTGATGATGATGATGTGATGATGACGATGATGATGATGATGATATTATTAACAATAAACATCACAATGAGCAGAAATACAAACAATGTTTGTCCTATGAGTTCAGAAAACCCAAAGTATTGGCCCCCCACAGTCAGCCCTGCTCTGTGCCCACTGCTCCACGTAGGACGTTCAGCCAAGTGAGGATAATGAAGGAGAACTGGAGTCTGAGCCGCCCTATGTCCTCCGCCACCAGCCCAGCCCCCGGGTTTACAACGTACAATGCAGAAGAATGGAATAAATACTGGTGTATTACGGGACTGGACAGTTTGGGAACAAATGTTCAGGATAAAAAAGTGTAACTACAAAGACATCACCTCTAATCCATCATCACATTATTCCCATTCCATATACTACAGACTATAAGATGTTACAGCAGTATCAGACATGTAACCTTCATCATAATAAATAACTAATAGACATTTTAGAATGGTCACCGTGAGACCACGGACATAATAACGGGGTGTCAGTCAGCAACACCCAATATTTGACCTGGGGAAATGGAGGCGTCTGTCACAGGGGGCAGAGTTTGGAGGCTGCAAAATGTATGACAGCAAAGACAAATATTATATTAGTGTTTTCTACCTTATTAGTAAATATTGATTCAAAATATTTGTCTTTTATAAAGTACATGACATTAGTAGAAATCTTTATGTCAGTCTGTGTATGGGATAGGAAGAGACACTTCAGTAGTCACCTCACAGAGCGAAGGGACTCTATCCCGCTGTGATCAGTCTAATGTAACTATAGCAACAGCAGACCATGTGACTATATAGCAATGATCATTATAAGGTAACTTTAGCGACAACAGACCATGTGACTATACCCCGCCCTGATCACTGTAATGTAACTATAGCGACAGCAGACCATGTGACTATAGGGCAATGACCACTGTAATGTAACTATAGCAAGAGCAGACCATGTGACTATATAGCAATGATCATTATAATGTAACTATAGCGACAGCAGACCATGTGACTATACCCTGCCCTGGTCACTGTAATGTAACTATATCGACAGCTGAGAGTTTTTCGGCGGGTTTGAAAAACCAATCAGATTCTAGCTGTCATTTATTTAGTACATTCTACAAAATGATAGCTAGAATCTGATTGGTTGCTATAGGCAACATCTCCACTTTTCAAACTTGCCAAAAAAATCTCACCTTGATACATTTACCCCTATGTGACTATACCCCGCCCTGATCACTGTAATGTAACTATAGTGACAGCAGATCATGTGACTATATAGCAATGACCACTGTAATGTAACTATAGCAACAGCAGACCATGTGACTATATAGCAATGATCATTATAATGTAACTATAGCGACAACAGACCATGTGACTATACCCCGCCCTGATCACTGTAATGTAACTATATCGACAGCAGACCATGTGACTATACCCCACCCTGATCACTGTAATGTAACTATGGCAACAGCAGACCATGTGACTATACCCCGCCCTGATCACTGTAATGTAACTATAGCGACAACAGACCATGTGACTATACCCCACCTTGGTCACTGTAATGTAACTATAGCGACAGCAGACCATGTGACTATACCCCGCCCTGAGCACTATTGCTAACAAATATGGGTATTTTCATCCACAATATGACTTTTTATTGCTTTCCTGTTACGACCTTTGCATGGAGAAGCCTATATAATACGTATTGCGGAGGTACTTTTACATCGCCATGTCAGTATTATATAGTATTAGTATTATATTATAGCAATAACAGCCGAAGGTCATGGGAAAAAAAAGTTTTGTTCTTTAAATGAGGCTTTGTGTCAAAGGTTACAGAATTGTGAAAAAAAATGTAAATACTTTTGATCTACTTTATTTTTAATTTTTAAAGAAATTTCTTTTTGAATTAGCAGAACTGAATTTAATTCAACGTATTGCTGTTTATCACCAGCAGAAAAAAATCTAATAGTCATTTTTCGAATTATAACATTAATTAGAAGATATGAATTAAAACATGGGTGTAGTTCTGATTTTAGTTCCTCTGGTGCAGACAGCATCAGTGCGTGTCCTCTATGTCTGTGTGACTCTAAATAAATGAGTTTATGAGCACGGTGGCTCAGTGGTTAGCATTTCTGCCTTACAGCACTGGGGTCATGAGCTCAATTCCCAACTATGACCTTATCTGTGTGGAGTTTGTATGTTCTACCCGTGTTTGCGTGGGTTTCCTCCGGGTGCTCTGGTTTCCTCCCACACTCCAAAAACATACTGGTAGGTTAATTGGCTGCTATCAAAAATTTACTTTAGTACCTCTCTCTCTCTGTGTATATTAGGGAATTTAGACTGTAAGCCCCACTGGGACAGGGACTGATGTGAGTGAGTTCTCTGTACAGCGCTATGGAATCAGTGGTGCTATATAAATAAATGATGATGGTACATATCATGGACACAACTCACATTCCTGTCCTCAGCATTGTCATTTTATTTTTAGGCTCTGTCTAGGTCAGCGTCGCAGATTGCGCCCATCTGATGTACATCAATGAAAATTCAAGTGTTATGTGTATTTGTAAATATCACATTCAAAGATCCCCCCATCGCCTTACGGAGATCTTACAGATGCATCTATCAACCCCCCATCCAGTCTTATTATTGTTCTCCAAGTGTCCATATGTTATGGTCCTAATGACTGAATGACATGTATCACACGGGAGAGATGGTGACATTACTGACTGTCCTGTGATATCTGGGTGAAGCACTTTCCCAGAGGAAAATTAAATTAATTGGGATAATCTTTTGGAATGAGGCATGATGCTTAATAACCTGCCCTGACTACAATGCCTCTTGTGGTCATAAGTCACATTATACCCCCCCTCCCTCCCCATGTCATTTATACCCCCCATCCTCCCTCCCCTAGTCTCATACACCCCCCACCCTCCCCTTGTTCCCCCACCCTCCCTCCTCTTGTCATACTCAGGGCCGCCGAGAGGGGGGGGGAGCGGGTACATTTTACCCGGGCCCGGCCATGCCAGGGGGCCCGGGCCGGGCCCTCTCCGCTAATTAAATTTTTTTTTTTTTTTATAATTTTCTTTTTTGCGATTTTTATTTATTTTTATTTTTTTTCCCGCGGGGGGGGGGGGGGGGGTTATTCGTTGGTGGGGGGAGCTGGAAGAAAAAAAGAAAAAGAAAAAAAACGATACTCACGTGATCGCGCGGCGCCGTGTCCCTCCTCTCCTCTTCTCCATTCACACTGACTGCCGGGCGTGACGTCATCAAGTCACGCCCGTCAGTCAGTGAGGAACGCTGCAGCCAGCATGAAGAAAGAAGACAGAAGAGGAGATAGAAGAAAAGAAAGGAAAGAAGTTGACAGAAGAGAAGAAAAGAAAGGAAAGAAGTTGACAAAAGGTAAGTAAAGAAACGGAGAGGCAAGGGGAGGAAAACAGAGATGGACAGTACTATAAAGAAAGGGGAGAGAAAAACAGAGGAGGGAAAAAAAGCAGAGAGCCACAGAGGAATTAAAAAAAAAGTGGGAAAGAGGAACAGAGGAGAAAAAAAAGGAGAGAGGAACAGAGGAGAAAAAAAAGTGGGAAAGAGGAACAGAGGAGGAAAAAAAAGTGGGAGAGAGGAACAAAGGAGAAAAAAAGTGGGAAAGAGGAACAGAGGAGGAAAAAAAGTGGGAAAGAGGAACAGAGGAGGGAAAAAAAGTGGGAGAGAGGAACAGATGAGAAAAAAAGTAGGAAAGAGGAAGAGTGGAGGAAAAAATAGTGGGAAAGAGGAACAGAGGAGAAAAAAAAGTGGGAAAGAGGAACAGATGAGGAAAAAAAGTGGGAAAGAGGAACAGAGGAGAAAAAAAGGAGAGAGGAACAGAGGAGAAAAAAATGTGGAAAGAGGAACAGTGGAGGAAAAAAAGGAGAGAGGAACAGATGAGAAAAAAAAGTAGGAAAGAGGAAGAGTGGAGGAAAAAATAGTGGGAAAGAGGAACAGAGGAGAAAAAAAAGTGGGAAAGAGGAACAGATGAGGAAAAAAAGTGGGAAAGAGGAACAGAGGAGAAAAAAAAGGAGAGAGGAACAGAGGAGAAAAAAATGTGGGAAAGAGGAACAGTGGAGGAAAAAAAGGAGAGAGGAACAGATGAGAAAAAAAAGTAGGAAAGAGGAAGAGTGGAGGAAAAAATAGTGGGAAAGAGGAACAGAGGAGAAAAAAAAGTGGGAAAGAGGAACAGATGAGGAAAAAAAGTGGGAAAGAGGAACAGAGGAGAAAAAAAAGGAGAGAGGAACAGAGGAGAAAAAAATGTGGGAAAGAGGAACAGTGGAGGAAAAAAAGGAGAGAGGAACAGATGAGAAAAAAAAGTAGGAAAGAGGAAGAGTGGAGGAAAAAATAGTGGGAAAGAGGAACAGAGGAGAAAAAAAAGTGGGAAAGAGGAACAGATGAGGAAAAAAAGTGGGAAAGAGGAACAGAGGAGAAAAAAAAGGAGAGAGGAACAGAGGAGAAAAAAATGTGGGAAAGAGGAACAGTGGAGGAAAAAAAGGAGAGAGGAACAGATGAGAAAAAAAAGTAGGAAAGAGGAAGAGTGGAGGAAAAAATAGTGGGAAAGAGGAACAGAGGAGGAAAAAAAGTGGGAAAGAGGAACAGTGGAGGAAAAAAAGGAGAGAGGAACAGAGGAGAAAAAAAGTTTTGGGGGCTATTGAATGTTGGGGTGAGTTTAGGGAGAATGAGGTCTATTTATTAAATGTGACTGAATTATTTAATGGCAGTGATGGTTGCAAGAAATAGGTACTGCTGGGGCTGTTTGCAGGAAGTTTATTTATTAAATGTGAATAGTATTATTTTAATGTTGGGGCTGGAGGAAGGCCTAATTATTAATTGTGGGTGCTATTGATTTAACGCCGGGGCTGGCTGTAATTTTCTAAATGTAGCCATTTTTTTTTCAAAATAGGTCCTTCAACATTCCTGGATCCGGACAAGCCACAACTAAAGAAACCAGCAGCCACAGGTGGAGAAAGTGAGAAGAACAGGTAGGAGAGAGCAGCACAGTGTGTGAAATGTTGTGATTCTAGTAGGGACAATACCAATTTTTGGTGAATGTTGTGCCCAATGTAAGGTGTAGGCCAAGACTGAACTGTTTGTGTACACACTGCATTGTTTGTATACTACACTGTGGTGGTAGATGTCCTGAAAGTCAGGAGTGCTTGAACATATGTGACGCTCCGGCGAATTGAGAGCCTAGTGGTTTTTATGTTAGCCACGCCCCAATGGCACGTTTGCCACGCCCCCAAATGCATGACCACACCTCCCAAAATTTTTGCACCGCCGTTTGGCTAGCCACGCCCCTGAATGTATGATCATACACCTAAATTGTTTTGCGCCGCCGTAAGGCGGCGCAAAAAAATTTTGGGGCTTACTTGAATATGAGGGGGGCCCCATGAATTTGTTGTACCCGGGCCCTGAATTCTTCTTGGCAGCCCTGGTCATACTATAGCATAAATTGCACCAATGCTCAGTGCGATAACATTTAAGTGAATCGCAATTTTTACGTGACGCAGTTTGAACAGATCAGAGTCGTCTGGAAAGAAACATCCACAAAGGCTCATAAGGAAAAGTGTTAAGAATATCACAAGAATCGTTAGAAAAGTAACATTTATAAAGAAATTTTGATTCATGCAGAGAGGCCAATAACACCTAATATTCTTATAATTTACACCAGGAGATTATCCCATATATAATGTACTATAACAATAATTTTCCATCAGCATTTTCCACACATTTTTACAGCACAAATAAATGCATGTCCCAATAACAGATATTAACATTTGGTGCACCCCCCCCCCCCCCCCCCCCTTCCGTTCTCCTCTTTGCACTTATTTGGTCTGATCGATTTTTTATTGTTTTTGCTTTGTCTTTGCTATTGTTTTTAACATAAATTTGAGGAAACAAAGAAAAATAATGAAAAAAAAGCATATTAAATGTATGAATTGTCCTAGTCTTTACTATAAGTACATATGATAATTTGTCTTCCGCTATTGAGGCTTCTTCTCCTTTTGTATTGTCTGCATCCTATATGTCACAGCAGCCGGCCCAGCGACGAACGCCCAGCTGGTGTAAACCGTTCCTTATCCTGCCTGGGCACAGGCTGTCTGTCCGCACGGATTCTGTATGTGGAAGATTCTGGAGATTATCTCTCCCCCCTTCTCAGCAGCCCTTAGAAATGTAAAACTCCAACTAAAATACTACATAGGAACATAGAATGTGACGGCAGATCAGAACCGCTTGGCCCAACCAGTCTATGGTGACCACAAACCCTATGTGATCCTTAGTTCTTTGTAAGGATATCCTTATGTCTATCCCAAGCATGTTTACATTGCTATACTGTATTAGCCTCTACCACCTCTGATGGGAGCTATTCCACTTACCCACTACGCTTTCTGAGAAGAAGTTTTTCCTCACATTTCCTTTGAACCTACTTCCCCCCAGTGTCAGTGCATGTCCTTGTGTTCTAATACTTCTCTCCCCCCAGTGTCAGTACATGTCCTTGTGTTCTAATACTTCTCTTCCCTCCAGTGTCAGTACCTGTCCTCGTGTTCTAATACTTCTCTTCCCCCCAGTGTCAGTACATGTCCTTGTGTTCTAATACTTCTCTTCCCCAGTGTCAGTACATGTCCTCGTGTTCTAATACTTCACTTCCCCCCAGTGTCAGTGCATGTCCTCGTGTTCTAATACTTCTCTTCCCCCCAGTGTCAGTACATGTCCTCGTGTTCTAATACTTCTCTTCCCCCCAGTGTCAGTACATGTCCTCGTGTTCTAATACTTCTCTTCCCTCCAGTGTCAGTACATGTCCTCGTGTTCTAATACTTCTCTTCCCCCCAGTGTCAGTGCATGTCCTCGTGTTCTAATACTTCTCTTCCCCCCAATGTCAGTACATGTCCTCGTGTTCTAATACTTCTCTTCCCTCCAGTGTCAGTACATGTCCTCGTGTTCTAATACTTCTCTTCCCCCCCAGTGTCAGTACATGTCCTCGTGTTCTAATACTTCTCTTCCCCCCAGTGTCAGTACATGTCCTCGTGTTCTAATACTTCTCTTCCCCCCAGTGTCAGTGCATGTCCTCGTGTTCTAATACTTCTCTTCCCCCCAGTGTCAGTACATGTCCTCGTGTTCTAATACTTCTCTTCCCTCCAGTGTCAGTACATGTCCTCGTGTTCTAATACTTCTCTTCCCCCCAGTGTCAGTACATGTCCTCGTGTTCTAATACTTCTCTTCCCCCCAGTGTCAGTGCATGTCCTCGTGTTATAATACTTCTCTTCCCCCCAGTGTCAGTACATGTCCTCGTGTTCTAATACTTCTCTTCCCTCCAGTGTCAGTACATGTCCTCGTGTTCTAATACTTCTCTTCCCCCCAAGGTCAGTGCATGTCCTTGTGTTCTAATACTTCTCTTCCCCCAGTGTCAGTACATGTCCTGGTGTTCTAATACTTCTCTTCCCCCCAGTGTCAGTACATGTCCTCGTGTTCTAATACTTCTCTTCCTCCCCAGTGTCAGTACATGTCCTCGTGTTCTAATACTTCTCTTCCCCCCAGTGTCAGTACATGTCCTCGTGTTCTAATACTTCTCTTTCCCCCAGTGTCAGTACATGTCCTCGTGTTCTAATACTTCTCTTCCCCCCAGTGTCAGTACATGTCCTCGTGTTCTAATACTTCTCTTCCCCCAGTGTCAGTACATGTCCTCGTGTTCTAATACTTCTCTTCCCCCCCAGTGTCAGTACATGTCCTTGTGTTCTAATACTTCTCTTCCCCCCAGTGTCAGTACATGTCCTCGTGTTCTAATACTTCTCTTCCCTCCAGTGTCAGTACATGTCCTCGTGTTCTAATACTTCTCTTCCCCCCAGTGTCAGTGCATGTCCTCGTGTTCTAATACTTCTCTTCCCCCCAATGTCAGTACATGTCCTCGTGTTCTAATACTTCTCTTCCCTCCAGTGTCAGTACATGTCCTCGTGTTCTAATACTTCTCTTCCCCCCCAGTGTCAGTACATGTCCTCGTGTTCTAATACTTCTCTTCCCCCCAGTGTCAGTACATGTCCTCGTGTTCTAATACTTCTCTTCCCCCCAGTGTCAGTGCATGTCCTCGTGTTCTAATACTTCTCTTCCCCCCAGTGTCAGTACATGTCCTCGTGTTCTAATACTTCTCTTCCCTCCAGTGTCAGTACATGTCCTCGTGTTCTAATACTTCTCTTCCCCCCAGTGTCAGTACATGTCCTCGTGTTCTAATACTTCTCTTCCCCCCAGTGTCAGTGCATGTCCTCGTGTTATAATACTTCTCTTCCCCCCAGTGTCAGTACATGTCCTCGTGTTCTAATACTTCTCTTCCCCCCAGTGTCAGTACATGTCCTCGTGTTCTAATACTTCTCTTCCCTCCAGTGTCAGTACATGTCCTCGTGTTCTAATACTTCTCTTCCCCCCAAGGTCAGTGCATGTCCTTGTGTTCTAATACTTCTCTTCCCCCAGTGTCAGTACATGTCCTGGTGTTCTAATATTTCTCTTCCCCCCAGTGTCAGTACATGTCCTCGTGTTCTAATACTTCTCTTCCTCCCCAGTGTCAGTACATGTCCTCATGTTCTAATACTTCTCTTCCCCCCAGTGTCAGTACATGTCCTCGTGTTCTAATACTTCTCTTTCCCCCAGTGTCAGTACATGTCCTCGTGTTCTAATACTTCTCTTCCACCCAGTGTCAGTACATGTCCTCGTGTTCTAATACTTCTCTTCCCCCCAGTGTCAGTACATGTCCTCGTGTTCTAATACTTCTCTTCCCCCCAGTGTCAGTACATGTCCTTGTGTTCTAATACTTCTCTTCCCCCCAGTGTCAGTACATGTCCTCGTGTTCTAATACTTCTCTTCCCCCCAGTGTCAGTACATGTCCTTGTGTTCTAATACTTCTCTTCCCTCCAGTGTCAGTGCATGTCCTCGTGTTCTAATACTTCTCTTCCCACCAGTGTTAGTACATGTCCTTGTGTTCTAATACTTCTCTTCCCTCCAGTGTCAGTACATGTCCTCGTGTTCTAATACTTCTCTTCCCTCCAGTGTCAGTACATGTCCTCGTGTTCTAATACTTCTCTTCCCCCCAAGGTCAGTGCATGTCCTTGTGTTCTAATACTTCTCTTCCCCCAGTGTCAGTACATGTCCTGGTGTTCTAATACTTTTCTTCCCCCCCAGTGTCAGTACATGTCCTCGTGTTCTAATGCTTCTCTTCCCCCCAGTGTCAGTACATGTCCTCGTGTTCTAATACTTCTCTTCCTCCCCAGTGTCAGTACATGTCCTCGTGTTCTAATACTTCTCTTCCCCCCAGTGTCAGTACATGTCCTCGTGTTCTAATACTTCTCTTCCCCCCAGTGTCAGTACATGTCCTCGTGTTCTAATACTTCTCTTTCCCCCAGTGTCAGTACATGTCCTCGTGTTCTAATACTTCTCTTCCCCCCAGTGTCAGTACATGTCCTCGTGTTCTAATACTTCTCTTCCCCCCAGTGTCAGTACATGTCCTCGTGTTCTAATACTTCTCTTCCCCCCCAGTGTCAGTACATGTCCTTGTGTTCTAATACTTCTCTTCCCCCCAGTGTCAGTACATGTCCTCGTGTTCTAATACTTCTCTTCCCCCCAGTGTCAGTACATGTCCTTGTGTTCTAATACTTCTCTTCCCTCCAGTGTCAGTGCATGTCCTCGTGTTCTAATACTTCTCTTCCCACCAGTGTTAGTACATGTCCTTGTGTTCTAATACTTCTCTTCCCTCCAGTGTCAGTACATGTCCTCGTGTTCTAATACTTCTCTTCCCTCCAGTGTCAGTACATGTCCTCGTGTTCTAATACTTCTCTTCCCCCCAAGGTCAGTGCATGTCCTTGTGTTCTAATACTTCTCTTCCCCCAGTGTCAGTACATGTCCTGGTGTTCTAATACTTTTCTTCCCCCCCAGTGTCAGTACATGTCCTCGTGTTCTAATGCTTCTCTTCCCCCCAGTGTCAGTACATGTCCTCGTGTTCTAATACTTCTCTTCCTCCCCAGTGTCAGTACATGTCCTCGTGTTCTAATACTTCTCTTCCCCCCAGTGTCAGTACATGTCCTCGTGTTCTAATACTTCTCTTCCCCCCAGTGTCAGTACATGTCCTCGTGTTCTAATACTTCTCTTTCCCCCAGTGTCAGTACATGTCCTCGTGTTCTAATACTTCTCTTCCCCCCAGTGTCAGTACATGTCCTCGTGTTCTAATACTTCTCTTCCCCCCAGTGTCAGTACATGTCCTCGTGTTCTAATACTTCTCTTCCCCCCCAGTGTCAGTACATGTCCTTGTGTTCTAATACTTCTCTTCCCCCCAGTGTCAGTACATGTCCTCGTGTTCTAATACTTCTCTTCCCCCCAGTGTCAGTACATGTCCTTGTGTTCTAATACTTCTCTTCCCTCCAGTGTCAGTACATGTCCTCGTGTTCTAATACTTCTCTTCCCCCCCAGTGTCAGTACATGTCCTCGTGTTCTAATACTTCTCTCCCCCCCCAGTGTCAGTACATGTCCTCGTGTTCTAATACTTCTCTTCCCCCCCAGTGTCAGTACATGTCCTCGTGTTCTAATACTTCTCTCCCCCCAGTGTCAGTGCATGTCCTCGTGTTCTAATAATTCTCTTCCCCCCAAGGTCAGTACATGTCCTTGTGTTCTAATACTTCTCTTCCCTCCAGTGTCAGTACATGTCCTCGTGTTCTAATACTTCTCTTCCCACCAGTGTCAGTACATGTCCTTGTGTTCTAATACTTTTCTTCCCCCCCAGTGTCAGTACATGTCCTTGTGTTCTAATACTTCTCTTCCCCCCAGTGTCAGTACATGTCCTCGTGTTCTAATACTTCTCTTCCCCCCAGTGTTAGTACATGTCCTCGTGTTCTAATACTTCTCTTCCCTCCAGTGTCAGTGCATGTCCTCGTGTTCTAATAATTCTCTTCCCTCCAGTGTCAGTACATGTCCTCGTGTTCTAATACTTCTCTTCCCTCCAGTGTCAGTACATGTCCTCGTGTTCTAATACTTCTCTTCCCCCCAGTGTCAGTACATGTCCTCGTGTTCTAATACTTCTCTTCCCCCCAGTGTCAGTACATGTCCTCGTGTTCTAATACTTCTCTTCCCTCCAGTGTCAGTACATGTCCTCGTGTTCTAATACTTCTCTTCCCCCCAGTGTCAGTACATGTCCTCGTGTTCTAATACTTCTCTTCCCCCCCAGTGTCAGTACATGTCCTCGTGTTCTAATACTTCTCTTCCCCCCAGTGTCAGTACATGTCCTCGTGTTCTAATACTTCTCTTCCCCCCAGTGTCAGTACATGTCCTCGTGTTCTAATACTTCTCTTCCCCCCAGTGTCAGTACATGTCCTCGTGTTCTAATACTTCTCTTCCCCCCAGTGTCAGTACATGTCCTCGTGTTCTAATACTTCTCTTCCTTTGTAGAATGTTTCACCCTTTCGTGGTCCAAACCAATAATCTTGACAATATAACCGATCAATTCAGTAGACACCAATGACGCCAGGGGCAAATGCAGGATTCTTAAGGGGGGTCCATCCCCCCAAAAAAAATATATATAGAGAGAGCTGCTGCGCATGCGGCCACGCATGCACAGCAGCTCCATTTTGGGGATGCGGAATTGTACAGCAGCCGCAGCGCGGTCAAAGAAGCGTCCGTGGCAGTGCTGTATTGTGTATTGTAGTACAATACAGCACCACTGCGGACGCTTCTTTGACAGCGCCGCGGCTGCTGTACAGTACAGTGCTGATGTGTAGGGGCAATGTTTAGCGCATGTTCGTTCGCGGAGGGGAGAACCAGAAACCCCCCCTGCATGTGCCCCTGGACGCTCCTGCTTCTTAGCGAGTGAACGGTCTGAACTCCATAGTTACATAAATTCCAAGATGTTTGTCCCGATACTGGGAATGGTGGGAGGTGGGCCCTGCACAGCAGAACAGTGTTGAGTGGGTACCACGCTCCCTTGCCTTGATTTTAGGGGACACAAAGTTGTTTTCGGGGGAGACGATGGGGGCGGGGTGGCCTAGCATTACATTCCCACACCCAATCCACAACTATATGGAGCACAACAATCCCCCTTATGTCATGTATATCTATTTTGATTATTACATACTTTATTGCATGTTCAATACTTTTCTTCATTACATATTAACTTATAAAGCCCAGAGATTAAGGACACCAGGGGGGTAAATGTATTAAGCTGAGAGTTTTCCGACTGGTTTGAAAAGAGGAGATGTTGCCTATAGCAACCAATCAGATTCTAGCTGTCATTATGTAGAATGTACAAAATAAACGATAACTAAAATCCGATTGGTTTTTCAAACCCGCGAAAACTCTCAGCTTGGTACATTTACCCTCTGGTAGGAGTTTCATTGGGCAGTTGGTAAAAATTGAAAAAGGGAAAATTCCAGGGATAACAATTTTCAAGAAAAATCTTTAAAACCCGACACTCTTCCTGGTGACTACGGATAGTCGCCAACTGCGGGATTCTCACGAACATTGGTCTAGCCCATAAAATGGCTGCATCACTGCCCGTAGGTGACAGATATGCTTTAATATAAAAAACAAATTGCTTGTGTGATATCCCCATCATCTCCAAGTGTGTTTTACCTGTAACGAATATTAGCCGTTCCATCATGGAACACTTAAATAAACACAAGTGTCACAAAGAGTTTCTGACCTACGACAATAAATAAACCACTAGCAAAAAAATAAAAAGTAAAAATGGAAAACACACAAACATTCAGTTCACATGTATTTTACCATGGCAAGATGATCTGTGGATATTGCTATATGAAGATCGCTGGGATTTTATATCTCAGTATGATTTAACCCATTATCGCATAATGATACAAAACCATCTGTCTACTAACGGCTTCACCTTCTGCTGAGATAGGATTCTCTGTATGACTGTGGCTGCGAATCAACATAGGCTTTTATGTACATCCATGTCTGTGTGCAGATTCCTATAGACACACACACAAGACACAGATAATGGCACTTGTATACGCCATAAGTCTTTCCCCAGAGGTGCTATGGTCAGTTTAATGATTACTTCATAATAATAAATGCTGACAGCTTTGTGCACATGATCAACTGTGCAAATGATACAGATACTGCTAATATATTCTCTCCTAAGTCTGTGCCAGGCGTAATCTATAACAAAATGTATGTATTACTAGACCGGAGGGGACTTACAGGCATCTCTGAAGTTGCATGAACTTAAAGGGGAACATCAGACAATTCCATTGTTCAGACAGATTTGTGTTTTTTTTAGTTTTGTCTTGAACCCTAGTACTAAAAGCTGCCTCTTATATACACCACAGGGGCTTGTTTCCTGCGGTGCTGATAATTACCTTTACTTTGTGGTACCTGCAAGGAAACCATATTGATTCCAAGAGCAGCACAGGCCAGTGGCTCAGTGGTTAGCACTTCTGCCTCACAGCACTGGGGTCATGAGTTCAATTCCTGACCATGGCCTTATCTGTGCGGAGTTTGTATGTTTAACATATATGATAGATTAAACGTATGGTTATTAACAAAAAATATTATTGTTTTTTAATTATGTTTTTGGCAAATGCTCACAATCTGTACCGCATTCTGGTCATGGCGCTGGGGGGCAATATTATATGGTTCACTATGCTGCCTGCAGCAATCACAGCTATATACATCTGCAACCAATGAGTGGAGGACGTTTATGAAAACTGGTGTACAGGGAAAATGTGGCATTGCCTCTAGCAACACATAACACATCCCCTAAAGTCTTCTAAACTGCACTAGCACAGAGTGTGATTGGTTGCTATTGGGAACACCAGCTTTTACCTATGCAACAGTTTTCCTTGATGCTTCATAATAAATATTGCTGTTTGCTTAATAATAGCTCTTTATTGTACCAGGCTAAGTCATTCAGTGTTAGAGTGTTGTGTACTATGCATGACATATTATTATAATAATAATAATAATAATAAGGATGATGATAATAATAATAATATAAAAGAAACAATAATAATAATAATAATAATAATAATAATAATAGGGATGATGATGATAATAATAATAATAATAATATAAAAGAAACAATAATTATAATAAGGATGATGATAATAATAATAATAATAATAATAATAATAATAATAATAATATAGATTGTAAGCTTGCGAGCAGGGCCTTCTCACCTCTTTGTCTGTTTTACCCAGTTTGTTTATTAGTTTATTACATTTGTCCCCAATTGTAAAGCGCTACGGAATATGTTGGCGCTATATAAATAACTGATGATGATGATGATGATAATATAAAATAATAATATAAAATAATAATAATAATAATAATAATATAATTGCTGTTGCCTGTGTCTGCCTCCAGGGGGCGTCTCATGCATTAGACGGATATACACGTCATTGCCCCCTCCCCCCTCCCCCCCACAGACCATTCAAACCTCTCTGCAAACAGCTCAGTGTTGGGGGAGCAGCGGAGGAGACACCCGGGAGCCCGGGGACCCCCAGGATGAGACGGCCCCAGACACAGTGACCATCTGGGTGAGTAACGGTTCCTGGGATCCGGGGCGGGAGCTGGAACTGCAGCATCCTGAGCTCCATCGCCGGATGTCTGAGGGCAGAGCCCCGGCCGGGTGAGGGCTGGATGGGGTGCAGGGGGGTAACTGGCCCCCATCAGTGCCCAGCTGGGGTCATCTCCGTGCATCGTGTCTGCCCCGGGACCTGCTGGGCACGAGCTGACGCTCTTGGGCACTGAAATGCTCAATGGGGGGCATTGGCCTCGCAACTTGGCAGTGGTTGGCACAGGGCATTCAACTGCTGAAATGCACAGGGGTCCGGAGCTGAAGGGTTAAATGCACGGGGGTCCGGAGCCGCATGGGTTAAATGCACAGGGGTTCGGAGATGAACGTGTTAAATGCACAGGGGTCCGGAGATGAACGGGTTAAATGCACAGGGGCCCCGGGCTGATCTTGTTATATATGTTCTATAGCTCGCACTTGAATGGTAAATGTATGTTAGATGCCTCAGTGATCACAGTGGGGGCGGCGGGGGGGAGTAAGTGGCTCCAGTGTAGGATACGAGCTCCCATGATTCCAGACTAATTACACTTGTAAGACCGTTTGGTGGCCCCTTATCCACACAGGGAATCATTTCCTCCTCTCCCCCCCCTTTGAATTGTGTCACTGACTGGTTAATTGTACCATTGGTTTAATGACAATTATAATGATCATGTTTTGCATTCCTGACACTGATTGAATAAGAATGATTGGATTGTGCTCTGTTAGTAATAGGTCACAGCCCAGGTTTAGTTGCACCCACCACAGCCTGGTAATAGGACCAGGGGTGACCCTGGCAGAGAGCTGTTGGTATAGTTGGGTTATAACTTGCATCATGGGTTCATCCTGTGCTGACAGCTCACTGCTTGGGGAGATACAGTCCTCACCCAGGAGCAGTGTTTGTACTTGGGTTTGGTTGGTGTCTGGTTGCCTAGGCTTGTGGATGAGGTCTGAGCACAAGTGAAGCATTCATAGTATTATCTGCTGGTCTAATGCTCAGACACCCAGCTGCTGCCATTGTTCCTATCTCAGTGGCCTGAGTGTAAACCTGAAAGCAGGTCCAGGTTATCTCCTATCTTTGGTACCAGGAACCCTCTGTCACTTCAGACTGTATTAAACTCTTTGTAGTCAGCGGAACCGTACAATCCTTGTTTGTAATTCTAAAACATTTGTTATTATAATTCTAACTTTTACCCTTATAAAGTTATCTCACTTCCTTCTATTGACCACGAATATGTTATGAAAATACTTTCCCATCCGCTTCTGAATCATAACATCACTTGTTATAATAAAGAATAATTTTTCAGCAGCTACCTGTTAATATTGATTTGTTAATCTATTAAGTGCTCAGTGATGTCACTGGTTCCTAGTCATTTGTCATGGATATTGGTCCCTCCCATAAAATGGCTGCCTCCACTGTTTGCATGTAATGGGCACACTTTAAAGATTTGTCTATTTGACAGTGGTACATAAAGTAACCTTAGTACTGGGTTTCCCACATACAGTCCTCAGTGTCCCTCTAACCTCTAACAGTGCAGGTTTTCCAGGTGACCAGTGATATAATTCTACCACCTGTGGCTCTGTTACAATGTATCAGTCAGTAATGACTACACCTGTGCTCCAGCAAGGATATATGGAAAACACGCACTGTTAGGGCTCCCTGAGGACTGGATTTGGGAAACCACTGCCTTGGTACATACATCATCATACCAGTTTCTCCAACCCTACAGTCGCATGGAGCGGTCTATATTTTTAAACTACTAGAATGCCCACTGAATGTATCTCCTAACTCACGTTTGTATAAAGTGGCTATGCCGTAAAGAGAGGCATCTCTTAATCGTAAGCAGAAGGTAAGAATATTCTGGAGACATGTAAGATAATACTACAGTAGTGAAGTCATAATGAATCCCAAATGATGATTCATTGGAGTGATCTGATTTAATGGTGCGTTCCGAGAAGGGTCATGTAAAGTCTATTCCTCAGTGAATCATTTTCCACCTTCAGATGCCCTTAATGTTATTGGCATCAGAACCTTCTTCAGTAACTCTTACTATTACTAAATATTTGTATATTTATCTTTTGTTTTCCTCCTTCTCAGCCATGAATTTATATCCGTGTCAGCAGATCTGGTTTTTAATGATTTCTGACACATTTGATACAATTGTCTCTAGGAAGCCGCTTTGTGTTCTATCTCAGAGCTTAAAAAGCACAGAAGGAAACTAACATCAACATATTTAGTAAAAGTTGCAGAAGGGCGCATACATTCAAATAAATTAGTCACCTGAAGGTGAAAATCCCTTTAAAGGAAAGATATACTATATACAGAGTGGTTTATTTTCATGTTTACGGAGCATTTATAGTGCGTAAATAGTGTATTCTTCCTGTAAGACGAGAGTTTTTTTTTATTTGGGATCTGCGCCGGTACTTTACGGATTCACTTTGACACTCGTGTTGTTGGAATGAAAGGCGGTTGTTTATCTTTGGTTAACCAGTAGCAAACACAATACTGAGCTGAGTCTATTGAAGAGTTTAGTTGGGTTGTATATAATTAAACACTGTGCAATCCTCTTAAGTGCCGGCCTGCCTGTGTCTGTCTCAGTGCTGCAGGCTGGGTGTGTAATGTTTGTTTGCTGGTGAATGGCTCTGTGGAGCGTAACTCCGTTGCTAGGGAGCAGATGCTTTGTTTTGTCCCCGTAGGTAGCGGTTATGGTCCAGGTTGTTGTCCCAAATGGAGACATTTGCACAATGAAGTGACAGTCAGTAAGATATCTCCTTCCACAGGGCTAGTGGTACGATATTGGTGCCTCTCGGCGCTGGGCTCCGTCCTGACCCTGTCTTGTGTTTAGTTTGTGTCTCTCCCTGTGTTTTCTGTGCATTTCTTCCTAAAGTAATAATACATACGTGTAAGTTAATTGTTCCCGGTCAGGAAATTAGATTGTAAGCTCCACTGAGCTCTAGAGACTGATGTCCGCAATAAAAACAGATTGTCCAGCGCTACATAATGATGTTATGTGACTAAAAGCTGGAAATACACCAGATGAAAATGTAGAATGATTTGTTACAAACCAATTTAGAAGGAATCTTAATAGTAGATTCATGAGTAGGGGATTATGTTGGATGTGTTTTGGGGGGATATTTGGCGGCGTAGACAATCCATGTTTAGGGTGGAATTCAATTCTCTGCGATTTGTCGCGAGGACATCGCGCCTCGCACATTGCCGGCCATTATGGTAAAAATCTTCGCTCATTTTCGGAGGCGAAGTGTCTCGCAGACGTTCCGGAGACCCTTCACTGCTAATTGAATTTCCCCCCTTAAACTTAGTTCTGCAGGTATAGCTTTAATAAAAGAGTTTGGGGTGAAGGATTTGCTGTATATTCCAGTGTATATTCCACCTCTTCAGACAAGCTAATAGTATTCCTCTACCACCCTCTTAATGTCCCCTATTACCACCCTCTACACAGCTAACACAAGACAACAACCCTCTGACCAACATAGGTACACACACAGCCCACTCAGCACTTTTACCTTTGCGTTCTAGCTGGTCCAGTGTGCAATATGATGTAGCACGTGCCCTTGTGTTTCAAACTCCCATTGTCCCATAGATTGTAAGCTTGCGAGCAGGGTTCTCTTACCTCTCTGTCTGTATGTATTACCCAGTATTGTTTTATTAATGTTTGTTCCCAATTGTAAAGCGCTATGGAATTTGCTGGCGCTATATAAATAAATGATGATGATACGTGGGGAGATGCAGTTGCTCTGTATTGTAACATTCTTTGAGTATCGAGCTTTCTGTATATATGAAAACACTTAGGGTCAGGCAGGCGCTAATGAAAATGCAAACTCGATCGCGTTCTGTAGGTAATATTGATCAATCATACAATGGGCTTTCAGGCAATAAAAATATATACATATATGGATGGAAGGCTATTGTTCTACTCCACCAATGAGTCAGTCTCAATGCACCTTGGACATCTTATAGCCCTCTAGTTGTTGTGTATTAAACATTCTCACTAAGCCCTGTCTGCTACTGACTGACATGGTGATTTGGGACTTGTAGTTGCACAAAACAAAATAATTATATATATCTTTCATAGTATACAATTTCCCTCAGCTTAACGTGAATGACATTGAGGGGAAAAGATAAAGGTATCTGTGTGAATGAAAATACACGATCTAGACAATAGCTGAGCTGTCAGCTTTGTCAGACTGTTTCAAAAACGTTTGCAGTCAAAAGAACAGAATAACCCTGATTACGTCTACGTACTACGGTGTCTACAAACTTAAGAACAGTAGAAGTCACGCTGAGCTTTGTATCCCATAGACTTGAGCGAGGTTCGAGCATTGTGCATTATCTTCCCCAGAACAGCATCCGGATAATTGCTATTTAATATCACACATCTCATTGGTGACATTGCCTATTGTATGTCTTGGTCTCTTCTTGATAATTTCGGCTCTTTGTTGACACAGGGTTGTAATTGCAGCATTAAGCTGCTCATCCTCTTGTTGTGCTTACGGCATTTTTCTATTTATTGTATCTGTGGTTTTTTTGTTTTCTTTTTAACTTCATTTATTTTTAATGTGCAATTTACAGAATTCTGTTTTCCTTTACGAGCCTTTAACACTTCTTTTATAACCCACTCAGGGTAATAGATTTCTGGGACCGTTAACATTTGGAATGTTTTGTAGATGTTGCCAGATGTACAAAAGCTTGTTGGTGGTTGGACTCGTTTTTAAGAAGCATTTAACGTTTATGTGCATCAAATGAAGAAGGAATCACTTAGTTCTCCTTGGTTTTTTAAGTCCCTTTACCTTCTGGTGTCAAAAATCATGCTTTTACAAAAAGTTTTTGTTTTATTTTGGGTAGTTAGGCGCCGCTTGCTCTGTTTACTTGCGGTCGTTGCAAAAGAACACAGTGGTGTCGGTTGACTATCCTTCATTGTACCCACGCACCTCCCTTCTGCCACAAGTCCAAGCACTGCTTACCGTGGCTTCTCAAACGCCTTGATGTTTGATGAGACTTCTGTCCATCATCATCATCATCATCAGTTATTTATATAGTACCACTAATTTCGCAGCGCTGTACAGAGAACTCATTCACATCAGTCCCTGCCCCATTTGGAGAGAGAGAGAGATAGACTAGGGTCAATTTGATAGCAGCCAATTAACCTACCAGTATGTTTTTGGAGTGTGGGAGGAAATCGGAGCACCCAGGGGAAACCCACGCAAACACAGGGAGAACATACAAACTCCACACAGATAAGGCCATGGTCGGGAATTAAACTCATGACCCAGTGCTGTGAGGCAGAAGTGCTAACCACTAGGTCACTGTGCTGCCCATATATGTCCTTGGCGGTTTCTAATACCTGTGGGTAACCTGCCTCTGCCAACGGTACAGAGATGCCTGGAGCAGACCCAGGTTCCGATCTTAATATCTATAGATGGGAAACCGTTCCTCAATAATTCTGTTCATGGTACTGTAAAAATTGCATGTTCTTTATTACGAAATAAGACCACGATAATTTGAAAATGTTCAACCACAACTTTGTTGTACTTTTTGGAAATTTTTACGGACTGACTAAGGGCACATAATACGTTTTGTGAGCACAGGTGGATAGAAGGATCATTAATGCCCACGATGAAACGGCACAATCCATCCCTGCGCGATATCAGCCACCTACACAATACATTCTGAATGATGACCTCATACGCTTACGGCTCAGTGAACGCCTGAGAAGACGACACCGGGCAAAAATAAGTAGACCCGTCGCCTACGTTCTGCTCACAAAATACCCGCTACTCTGTGTAGACAATACTGTGTCTTTATTACTGTGTCTTTAAACAATCTATTTAGTCCTGAAAAATAATTTGCTCATTGTTGAGATTGAAGGAGATGTGAAAATATTTTAATGATATTTACAGTCAAGCTAATGCATGATTAGTGTTTTTGTCTTAGTACGTCGGCTAATTGCTAAAGCTGGAAAGCTTCTGATTTCTGTTCAGGTTGCAGTTATTGAATATAAATATTCAAATGGCTGCTTATTTTTTTTTTTATATCCACAATTCATATTCTTAAGGGTGTTAAATATTCAGGCGAACGCTGTTAATTCAGTGCTATTAGTATGCATTCACAGCTGTTTATTTTGCTGTTTGGTGCTTTGCTGCCAAGGGGGTAAATCACTTATCGTACAATTCTTTTGTTGGGAAACCGCTTTAGATAATTTAGCTTTAAACACAAGCGCTAATTTAGTACTTGCAGCCATTGTAATGGGAATAGGCCTAACCATGTTGTACAAATATTTTTGTGAGTGTTTAGCTGTTTCTTGAGAAGGGGATGGAGATGTTGTTGTATTTTTTGGCTTATATTTTCAGGTGCTCATCCATTGGGACGTTGTACATTTTTATGTTCCAAAGGTTAAATCAGAGATGTATTTATAACCTATCTACCCGTTCTATATAAACATTTGACCGTTTAGGGGCTTGTCATTTATCAGTTACACGAAGGAGAGGTGGATTTAAATCATACCTCTGTGTTTGTACGAAGCGTCAAGCTGTTCACAAGTGATGAGTTTTGGAATGGTCCAAATCGTCCAACCATCTTGTTCTGAATGGGCCTATCGAAATTAATCTGAAAACCTATTGTATGACATTAGATCCAGTATGGTGGATGGTTAGATCCAACGATTACCCGCTCATAGACAGCCAGATCAAAGCGCTTGTGAGCAACTTTAAACATTTTTGGTTAAAGTAAATCAAGGAAACTGACTGTACAATATTTAAAAAACTGGGTTACTTAGTGCTCTGTCTACATTATATTTGTAGTTGACCTGTGCTTAAAAGTAAATCTGATTTGTAACCGTTTCATGGTGGAATTTTAAACACTATTTTCACTCCAGAAACATGAGTGGATGGCAACATTAAAATGGTATTCATAACTACGATCTCATCCACCTCAGTAAAGCACAATTAAGAGCAGTAAATCGTGGTTTAAAGAGGAGTCTTCCTTCTGAATATTATATATAATTTCCTTTGAATAATATTTCCAGCGGTGGTTAACTGAGGTCATACTTTAGAAACAAACCGTTCCAGCTTTCTAGTGACCTAAATATGTCTCGTCTTGGCAGGAACCACCCGAAATCAGCCGACGTGAACAGCCGCCCCTTCTAATTTGTTCATTTTTATTCTGGTCATGTCAGTCAGTTGCAAAAAAAAACAACCCTCCTGTCGGTTTCTAATCTCTGCAAATGCCATTTATGCAAAGAAATTGCAATCATGATAATTGTTTGGTGCTGCAGGGTTTGTTTGTGTTTAGTTGTGGCGTGCTGCTAATCTGTCTGCGCTGTGAGCACAAAATTGACCAATATGCATTGCAGAGACCCCTCGGGGGGCCGTGTGCCCACATGACGTGAGCGTCCGTAGTAGCTGAATGCACAATAGACGGCCACAGACGTTTAGGAGGGTTGTACAATTGCCAAGATATTAAAAACAGTGAAATATGCTGGTATTTATCAACCACACTAACAGCTTTCTGCAGTTTTTGTAGTAGCTGAATGTTGGAACCTCTAATTGTGCTGGTTTAATTGTGTCTAGCACAGGGGATGTTTGTTGTCGCTCTACAGCAGTGACAGACAACCTGATATAATTCAAGGGCAGCGTGTGCCAAGCCCCAAAAGTACCCTCCCATCACTCATCCCAAAGAGGACCCACATGCCACTCACATCTGCCTCTTGCTCCAAAATATCTCTACATGCCCTCAGACACAAAATGCCCCCCACATATATTTGGAAACTCCCCTACATGTCTTAGAGCTGTAGGTTTGGCTACAGCTGCTTGTGGTGGAGGAGGGAGCATATTATCAAACTTTATTAACTTACAAAAGCTACAGTTGAATTAACACATCATAGCAAAACGGCAGTTTCAACAAAGTGGATCAGGCTTGCCAAGGTGAATTTGGGGGGAGGTTGTACCATAAACTACATCCCCATTTTGTTTTGGGGATCTGTTTGCTACTGAGAAATTGTCCAAACTTTCTAGCCTTCCCCAGGAAGCAGATTGCAGAAGAGAGTATGTGAGTGTAGTTCTTCCGTCTCTGTGTTTTATTCCCATTTAAATTTAAGAAACTGTTTTTCATTGATATATCTTTGTTCATTTTTGATAACTGTTTGTTTATTAAACATTGTGACTTTCTTTCATATTAAATCCCATATAATGACATTCTGTCTTTGTGTACTTAAACAAATCATCTGTTGAATTGGCTTGGTAGTGCTACGTTTATGCAGGGAAATTGTTTTCAGTAAATTATTAAATGATGGGATTACATTTTGGGATAAATGAGGGGGTAACTGAAGACTTTTAGAGTGCCAGCGAAATCTTAGTGGTTACAGTATTTTGTTCTTAATACTGTGTGCAAGATTTTTATTGGGGGTTTTATTTATTTTTAGACTGCCCGGGCACTTTTGTTTTGATCCACCCTTTCACAGACATGTTACTTATGCCCAAGCATGTCTTGCCTTGGCAAATTGACTATTTTTAGCTTCTTTCCCAGTTGTTGGTTCATTATACATAGTAAATTGTATATATCGCAGCAATTTTGGCCAAGGGAGATCCGAGAAGTATCATTTCTCTTCCTTTCGGGCAGTATAAATGACTGGTGTGGTCTGTCCAATTCTCAACATAAGTGTATTGGATAGTTCATGCCAAAATGTAAAGAGTAAGTAAACATAAATACTACCATTTTAACCGAATGATCCAGTGCTTTAAATTACGCTGTAGGTGGATGCAGATCTGTATGGTTTTGCATAGTGTCTTTATTATCAGTTAACTCTTTGCAAATGGGCTCATACTGCATAGAACTGTATATGTGTTCAATGCTTTCCATATATCCCCAACATATATGCAAAATCGGGACATAAGCCCTACCCCTGTTCTGGCTGAAACGCCCACTTTTGGTTAAGCTCAGCCCGCTTGTGTTAATGCTGCAAATTGGTAGGTTATATTTTCATACCTCTCATATCATCATCATCATCATCATTTATTTATATAGCGCCACTAATTCCACAGTGCTGTTCAGAGAACTCATTCACATCAGTCCCTGCCCCATTGGGGCTTACAGTCTAAATTCCCTAACACACACACACACACACACACACACACACACACACACACACACACACAGACTAGGGTCAATTTGTTAGCAGCCAATTAACCTACTAGTATGTTTTTAAAGTGTGGGAGGAAACCGGAGCACCCGGAGGAAACCCACGCAAACACGGGGAGAACATACAAACTCCTTACATGAAAAAATGGAACAAAATCCACCCAAACATTGCCCCAGCCCAATCCCACTTTTCATAGGGCCACACACATTTTTTGTTATTGGAAATCCTACACTTCGTACACCATTAACGAGCACTATGATGTTGGGTTTCCAAGTTTTCCATCAGTTGCTGTTGTGGCTGAATACTATCCGTAACAGAAAGGTCAACCAATCCCCTGCGAGGTCAACCAGCCTATCTTTCATTGTACAGAGCAAATATGAATCCTGCCCTGAGAAGCTTGCAATATACCTGCATCTTCCATATTTATTTTCCAGATCCTGTTAATTAATACAACTTGGTATCTGCAGGATTAATTTTAAAGTAAGGTTAATAATTATTACATTAACCAATAAAAAGATTAATCTATTGTCAGCCAGAAAAGAAAAACAAACACTTTTTTTTTCTTTCTTCCTGGTCACAGTAACAGAAGACAAAGACAGGGCTATTTCAGTACAATGACTTAATCGTGATTGCTAATTACACTGCGCTCGTTGGCAGAGGCTCAGATCTCTCTGGCAGAGAGCTGGTATATGAAAGTGTAATGTAATCACAGGGGTTTGGGATGAAGAGTGGGGGAAAAACATATTTTGATTATTTCAAATGGAGTTGATTAAATTAACCCTCTAGATGCCGACCAGCCAGACCTTAGCGGCTCACATGCCCTATTAGAGGAAAGTTATTTGTGTCCTCCTTAGGAAACCCACAAGAGAGCTTAAAAACACAGCTACAATAAAGATTATAATTTATATTCTATAAGTGTGTGTGTATATATAATATATGGAACACAAAGACAAATACCAGAGGAATAGTGAACAAAAAAATAACTTTTTTGTTTGAATACTTTATTATTTAATACGCAGTTGACAAATTAGATTGAAAGAACACAGTGTAAGTTGCCAATTAGGTTAGTATGTGGCTGAAGTTGATTCAGTGTTTTAAAGTCTCAAATAGATGAAAATTTACAGAAAATTAAGTACAGACAGGGTGACTTGTGAATTGGAAATAACCCACTTTTGAAAGAATAAACGCATGACCTTTACTGTCCTGTTGCTATGTGCCATAAGTAGCCCACCAGGCTGCAGGGGTTCCGTACATGCGGATTATACTGCACATGAAAACTACATGAACAAATAATTAGCTTTTAGTTATACCCCCCAATTTGAACATGGTATGTGCCACTTAAACCACGCCCCTTAACGTTAAGCCACGCCTTTTGGCTGCGGGTATTTGAGTGTCCCATGAAAGACTATTTAGGGGCGTTCCTCTTAAAATGCCACGAATATTAAAATATCTCCCTACTCGACACCTCCGTTCTGCATAAAATCTGCGTCTCTCTTCTACTCTCATCACATTCTCCCATTTTCGGTTACAGGACTTTTTTTGGGCTGCACCCACTGTGGAATTCCCTCCCTCGCACAGTGAGACTTTTCTCTATTCTCCAAACCTTCAAGCGTTCTCTGAAAACCCACCTCTTCAGGCAAGCTTATAATATTCCTCACCCACCATCTTAACCTCCCTTGGTTACCCTATTACCACCCTCTACACAGCTAACACAAGACAACAACCCTCTGACCAACATTGCAACATGCACAGCCCACTCAGTACTTTTACCTTTGCATTCTAGCTGGTCCATTGTGCAATATGATGTAGCACATGCCCTTGTGTTTCAAACTCCCATTGTCCCATAGATTGTAAGCTTGTGAGCAGGGTTCTGTTACCTCTCTGTCTGTCTGTATTACCCAGTATTGTTTTATTAATGTTTGTTCCCAATTGTAAAGCGCTACGAAATTTGCTGGCGCTATATAAATAAATGTTGATGATGATGATGATGAGTATTCATCAGGTATAAAATAAGAGATTGAATATAGTAAACATCATCCAAGTAAATTGGAATAGCTGACAATATTTACCAATAAGAGGGTTCTGCACCTTTTGAGACATTAATGGTTAACATGTCGCCCATCTCTTGTTGGTGATAGAGAGCGGTGAGGGTCTCTGTGGAATATATTTACTTGTCCTCACCACCCATTTGTTGTTCTGCGTGACGTTACTGAATTGCGCTGTCAGACCTATAACAAATGATCGTGTGTGTAGTGCTGTCTGCTGACCTAATTCACTCCAGTCGTAAACTGCGGCGTTACATCTGTGATAAATTGTTATTTGTAGAAAAACAAAAACGTCAACAAACCAGGAAGCTGTAGAAATAGAAATTACACTCAATAGATGAGGTGTAATAACAGACCCTATTAATTTAACATATCTTACAGTAATTACCGAGTAGAGTTACTGGTGTATCTTTGAATTCTATTAAATATGTAATAAAACGCTGATGTGCTCTCTGACCGCCTGAGACTTGTCATGTCTGAGCGAATTTGCATCAAAGCCACTCCGGGTTGCTAAGCTTGTCTGTGATGACGATGAGCATCTGTTTAAAAATTTGGAATTCCTGGTTACAAATGGCAGGTTAGAGATTATATAAGTCAGTAATATCTGTTATGAGGCATGTGTGCATGGGATACATAACTTGTTTGTTGCAGAGCTGATATTAATGACAACATAGCCTATCAATAACCTAGGAACCTGTGCCTCATGAATATTAGTCGGGCCTCATGAATATTAGTCGGGCCTCATGAATATTAGTCAGGCAGTGTCTCAGTAATATCACTTGTTCCTAGCACATCAATAAGCTGGTTCAGCCCACAAATTGCCCGCCTCCTTTCTGTTGTTACTTCATATATAATATATTTTGCTGGCTGATTGTATTAGTGTGCCGAATTTGTGGAAATAGCTAACCATTTTTTTTTATTTATTTTTTTATGGAGAAGGTTTTAAGCTAAACTGGTTAGATGTTTACTAAGTAATATGAAATGATGCTACTTTTGCTTTAGCGTAGGTAGAATTATTTTCATGTAATAATGTCCATTTGTATGTACAATGACATGGAATTAATCTACATGTCTCCTCTCTCATGAGGCAACCGGACTCGGCTCCCTCAGATAGTAAGTTTTTGGAAGCGGCAGATTGAATGGAGTTTATGTACGATAAAATATAACTATTCTTGATACAAGAGTCTGAATTAGTGGTATTTGCCGTGTTTATTAAATACAAACTAAAAATGACAATATTTTTCTTTCAAAGTGTACATAACTTGTTTACAAATGTTTGTTGTAGTTTGTATAAGGGATGAGCAGGTCTCGATTTAAATGGTTGCTTCCAGCATTGGAATGGATAGGTCACTTCTGTCTGTATTATGTATCTGTCTGTCATAAATACCTGGGTAAATTTTGACATAATGTAATGACATGGGGTTGCTTGCATTGTGCGTATTACGGAGGGCGCTAAACTCTAAGCTGGCTCCTGATGTCTTTATAACGAAATTTCAAAACATTAGTGACAATGCTGTGATACTTTTAGTAAAGTGATCATGTGTTAACTCATAGAACTTGCCAATGTCCCTTTCCGGTATGAGTCCCAGTCCACATAGACCTGTTTTATTAAAGTGGGAGAAGTTGCTCCTTTTAATACATCAATGTGTTATACTTAAATGATGACCTCACTACTCACTCATTGTGCAGATAATGTGTTAAGAAGTTTGTATGTATTAACGTGTCCCATTGTTGTGTTCCAGGACGGTTCGGTGGCTATGGGATGGAGCAGGACCAGTATGAAGCTCGCCTTAAGGAACTGTTCGACAGTTTTGACACCACGGGCACTGGGTCTCTGGGACAGGAAGAGCTGACGGACCTCTGTCATATGCTACAGCTGGAGGAAGTGGCCCCCTCTCTCCAGCAAGCCCTGCTCCAGGACCACCTACTTGGCAGAGTAAGAAGCCATAATGTGGAGTGACGAGGTGGGGGGGTGGTCGGTGGAGAGTCAGGAAGTCAGCATTACAGGAATGTATCATAAGACAGTTAATGTGTTGGTGTTTAGCTGCTGATTATTCACAGAGCAAATCAAGTGGGAACTATCCTCAGTGATCAGACTGCAAGTAACGCTCGCTGTAGGGTATAATAACTCTTTTATTGCATTCCATCGGATACTCTGTAACCTAGCAGATCACATGTTCCATAAGAAGTATCTGTATAATCCATTCACATGACAAAGTATATGTAAGTAATATACTAAGTAATCTAAGTATATGTGCAGAATATAAAGAAAAACTGAAATAAAGACATAAGACCTAGAGATAACAAATCGCTACATTAATGGCATTGGAATATTTTGCTTTTAACTTGGGGCATATTACCAGTTAAAATACTGGTATACACCATTTCCGAGCTGTTTTAAAGTATAGGAATTATTCTTACTGCATTCTATATATGTTCAAAAAAACATATGCTTAAAAATAGAAATCTATGCAGATTGTATATAGTTCACTATTATTAGCAGCACTATATGCATCTGAAAACTTTAAAAACGTGTGCATTAGATGGTGGAACGAGCAGGGTCCTCCAAACAGCACAGTGTAGTGATGCAAGGTTCTTATCAAACTGGTGCAGGTAGTGTGGTGTCTATATATGAAACGGGCCGTTATAAAAAGACTAATTCTCACATACAGATAATTGAAGCCTATGGCATAGGACTCCACATAGGTCCTGTGGTTACTGAATCTAATGTTCAAGCAGGGTCTTTTCTTCATAGATACCGTCAGGTTCAATAAACTTCAGTCCTAAGTGAGTTAGGGGGAGGTGGGGAGGGCAGAGAGGGGCTGCATAGGTCAAACTGAAATAGAAAAAAGCAAAAAACAAAACCGTATTGCAGAAGAAAAGAAGAGAAGCAAGTACATTTCACACAGAGACCAGAGATTTATTAAGAGAAACTTAGGAGATGCAGGCAGTCGCCTTGCTGATGGCAAAAGCAATAATTTGTTTCAATGTCATGCTCTTTACATCTGAGTTACCTTTGAAACAACGTAGCCCTGTGCATCCCCCCCCCTCCCCAGTGTCCTCAATTTGCCGTCTTCACTACAAATGCATATTCATGAGATGTCATGGCAAATGTTTGCAGTAGCCTTCCTGAAGAGTGACATGTCTGGAAACAAAGAGATTGCAGACTACACTGCTGGAGAGCCTGAAGATTGTGGCCACAAGCATAAAAAATAAAAATAATTAAATTGTTGGTGTTTCTTTAAATCAGTGGTAGAAAAGAACAAAACAAAACATTTTGAGGTCCTTCATTTTCTTATTCATTACATAGAATACTGAAAAAGCCTTTGAGGGCTTGAGTTTGGTGCATACTGAGACAATCGCTGGCCCTTTGGCTATTGTGGAACTGTAAGTTCCAGCATTCACTGCCAGACAGTTGTACTGTAGCAGGAGAGACGATGCTTGTCATTTTTTTTTTTTTTTTTCAGAACCCAGGATTGCCCATAAATCTTGAGGTAGTTCATCTTTACAAACAAAAAAAAAAAAAATCATATTTATTTGCAATATGTACTAACTTTGCATTTAGCAGGGTGCATTTGATGGCTGTTCTGTGTATATTACATTCTACAGAAAAATACATTGTTGCTGTTTTCTGCACCTTCAATTTTTTTTTATTTTTTTTTAATGTTTCTCTTCCTCATTCTCAATGACTTGTCAGCTCTCACTAAGAGGCAATTTGTATCCTTACTAATTAAATGATGGTGTTGTCTGTAGTCTAGGTCCAGTGAATGGAGCAGGTGATATCATTAGGTGAAATGATGGATTCTCCCCCCACTTCCCCGCTGAGCACAAAGCAGCATTATGTGTCTACGTGGAATTATCGCTTAGTCTTTCCCATTGTTTATTCCAGACCTGTGTGTGTGTGTGAAGGAGAAGACTCCAGCAAAATATAACTGTGCCATCCTTAATGTGGAACACCAAATCTGCACATGCTGTGCGATTCAAAAGTTACAATACCGGCTGGGCTGTGTGTATGGCACAGGGCTGTGTGTATGGTAGAAGGCTGCACTCTCTGATCGCCGGCTCTATGTCTTGTATAGGGCTCTATGTCTTGTATAGGGCTCTATGTCTTGTTGAAGGCTGCACTCTTTGCTAGTAGAAGGCACCACCTACACTTGTCCTTTTTAGAAGGTTTGATACCCAACAATACTTTACGTTAATCCCTTCTCCCCCATGTTTACATCGAGGCTTTGTCTGTTTGAGGTTCGTAACATTAAACTTTTACTAATAAATTTCAGGTGATGCTGATTTTCTTTTCTTTACTGCTAACATTCTACTCTCCGCACAGTTGCATCTTGTATTAAACAGATTAGATTGCGAGTCTAATTGATGGCCGCCTCCGTGTTATCTGGCTCTTGCCATGTAGAATAATCCCTCTGGGTTGTATCTGATCTGGTCACGGTGAAATTGCTGCAGGATTCAGGAGCTGGCACCATCTGTCTTTACACACGTGCAGCTGGGTGACACTGGAGCGGGTACAAATTACACAGCGGCACTGGGGTGACACTGGAGCGGGTACAGATTACACAGCGGCACTGGGGTGACACTGGAGCGGGTACAGATTACACACAGACACTGGGGTGACATTCCAGCATTGTCAATCTCTTCACTTTGGCTGTACCCCGTTTCTCAGACGACTGTATTTTGGAATGAGTTAACGTTTGTCCTTTCTTAATCTTTTGTCTTTATTCCGGTTTGTTTAACTAGTGATGCTTTGTGGACGGCCTCTGATTCTACAATAAGTTGACATTTAAAAATAAATTAAATATGTGTGACAGATTAATTATTTTCACATTTGCAAATATTGATTTGGGTTTTTGTAAATATTCTGATGGCTGTTTTGGAAATGTCACTTTTGTTTTAAGAGAAATATTAGTTAAATGTAATAAAAATAATAGCGCACACCAGGTTTCTGCAATTTTGGTTTCTTAGTATAACTTCTTTGGTTCTAAATTAGTCAGCCTATTTCATATATAGATTTTTTTTTTTTTTTTTTTTTTTTTTAATGCTCCTGTTTTTCCCATGTTGTATGAAAGGTTATCTCTACCCTCTAACCAAGATTTCTCACTGCCTTTACAATACATTGTGTCTGTGACTGTTAGAAGTGTATTTATGGCAGGGGATTTGTTGTTTGAGAGAGTTCTATTTAAAGTGCACTAGTTGTCTTCACACACATTTTTATGGCTGAATCTTGTCCGCGAGCTTGTGGCCTTTCAATTAACTGAAAACCAATGCTTCGTTACTAGAAATTTTTGGGTGTGACATATGAAGATTTTTGGTTCCTTATCGGTCTCAAACACTATGATGGTCAATAAAATCCTTATGTGATGACTTTTAAACTGCCCGCACTTTGCCTCACGGCTGTGATTACTTGTCTCTTGCTTTCTGACAGGATGCATAGTGCTTTAGAAACCAAAATGGCGGCCTCCATTGTGTACAGGTGGGGGTACACTTTAAGGAGTGCTGTATGGTTTTATGTGGGGGGGGGGGGGTTAGGTATACCTTTAATTCACGATATTAGAATACCTCCCGACTGTCCTGATTTGAGGGGTCTGTCCAGCTATACCATTTGGGGCAGCCTTGGAGCTCCCAGCAATGAATAGTGTTTGGAGGAGAGCACTTCAAAGGCATTAGGCACGCCCCCAGAAATGTGACCATGCCCCCATTTTGACATGGGCACACCCCTTTCTCTATTGAAGGTGGGGCAAGGCTGGCAAGTATGTTATAAGTCAGTAAGTGC
The DNA here is from genome assembly GCF_038048845.1 of Mixophyes fleayi. NCBI lineage: Eukaryota > Metazoa > Chordata > Amphibia > Anura > Limnodynastidae > Mixophyes > Mixophyes fleayi. The sequence goes on along the minus strand of NC_134413.1, from coordinate 6,570,143 downwards.
ACCGGCCCGGTTACCTCTATTTGTGTGTAACAACCATACTTTATTCCCTGCTGGTAACTGTTGCTACTCCGTCTATTTGTGTCAGAAGATGAAGTGCATTGGGGAAATGAGGTCATTTGTAATGAGACGCTTGAGAAGAATGATTATTACTGTAGGGAATTGGCAAAGTAAATATTTCTTCTTTCTGTCTATAGGTTCACTTTGACCAGTTTAAAGAAGCCCTAATTGATGCACTATCCAACACACTGTCCAACAAGGAGAACGGACCGGAACCAGGTAACGAAAATGCTGATTAGCGTTTAAAAAGAAATAAAAAATGGCTGCTGTTATTATAGGTTTGTGTAGAGAATGTCAGAGGTCACATCCTACGTGGGGTGATGATTGGACTGTACTGAAGCTCTACAAACTGGATACAGCGTGTCCTTAAGATTATTATCAAAACCTCCTCTGTATGTGATGTATAGTACATCTGTAAACAGAAGTACAGGGATTAAGGCGGCCATTGATGAAGCAGCACCAATGACAACAGCTGTTATAGGTGTGTGGGGTCAACTACCGGCTGCACTGATTGGTCCCCGTGTTCTACCAAACCAATGCCAGGTCTCTGCAAATATGGTACCGACCTGTGTGGTCCAATTGAGTCAGTGGGTATGAGGATGACTGTAACCCCTCCACACATAATTACATTCACTGGTGCTATACTGTAAACATCCCTGCCTGAGTCATTTATATACATGGCTAAAAAGCATAGATGGAAAAAAGGAAGATAAATGATTTCATTATTGGGTGACGGATGCCTATTATTTATCCAGGATGTATTTGCAAATGAAGTTTACTGTGTTTGTCCCCAATTGTAAAGCGCTACGAAATATGTTGGCGCTATATAAATAAATGATGATACATAAATACAGCAATGTACTTAGTATAAGTTGCAAGAGGGCACATCAGCCAATCGCATTTGGATCGTACCTTCTAAGGCTTTTTCATATTGGAATAGATATTGATGAATAGATGATGTTTAATGGACTGTAAGGTGTGAGGTTGTCTTACTGACGACATGGAGGTGATGCTTTTCTGGTACAGGGTTCAGCAGCGTCCTCTGTTTGTTGGATAATTATTTACTTTTCCAATTAAACGTGTGAGTTGTTTGCTGTGCGGTGAGCAGTGAGCTTGTTGTGTGTTTGTTGCTTAGCAGCCGTGACTTCAGCTGTAACGTATAGAATACGCGTCACCCTGTGTCTTGTTCTCAGAAATTAATTGCCTGGATTTAAGCTTTGTCTGCTGTAAATACACCAAGGGGAAGGTCGGTGTAGTTATAGGAGGAAGTATCAGGTTTTTGCATTTTATATTGTCCCATCTGCACTGCATTTATCATTATTTAGGGATTTCTTTTCTCCAAGGCAGAGTCAGAGGGGTATATTTACTAAGCTGCGGGTTTGAAAAGTGGAGATGTTGCCTATAGCAACCAATCAGATTCTAGCTGTCATTTTGTAGAATGTACTAAATAAATGATAACTAGAATCTGATTGGTTGCCTATAGGCAACATCTCCACTGTTGACATGCGGCTTGATACATTTACCCCCCTGCTCTAGGAGAGCGACTTAGTTTGCTTAATGGCAACACTGCAGCGGCTTGAACTCCACTTATGCTTCCTGTGTTTCTGCTCCTATAAGGAGCACTCTTGGTTTATTATCTGTTGTGGGTGTTTTTTGCTGTCATCATTGTTCTCTTATTTTATTTCTATGGTGCCACAGAATCCGCAGTACCGCGCAATTTGCAAAAAATAAACAATTCACAAACTACAGATGAGAAAGGGACAGGAGAAATAACAGGATCAGTAAAAATCCATCCTAGAGACTGTAGAGAGAGGAAGCAGCTGCATAAAAACTCAATGACGAAGATATTGTCCCTCACTTTGCTAGTCTCACCTAATGACCTTTTTCGATGTCTGCCCTCTCTGACATCCTATCGATACCTGCAAATTAAGATGGTAGAACGTGGGGGAGGGGACAGGTGTTGGAATAAGAATTAGGTAAGTTTGTGGGAACGCAACACTAAGAGTTAGTAAAACAGTGGTGTTGGTGTTTATGTTGCCATGTGTTTCTGCTAGTTGAGGGGAGACTTTCCTGTAGGCCCTCTACACTAAGAAAGGAAGGCACGATCACTCGTGCAGATGATTTGCAGGCATAGTTATTACAATTACAACATCCATTATAATAGCAATACTCTTTATCCCTATAGTGCAGATACCTGGACTCTTGACGTGAAGAGGCCACTTAGACACAGACTATAAGGGAATAGATGGAAGAAGAAACCCTTCAGCTGATTGGAGAGCTGTACGATCATACAAAAGGCTCGCCCGTGGATACAAGACTTAGGGCTATTCTCAGACACAAACCTAATCAGTGGTTTCCCAATAAGGTTCACCCAGTTCATTCTTAAATAATTTCCCATCTGGGGTAATGGTTTATATAATAGGGGCCAGGTGTTGTTCTCACTAAATGATTAAGGGTCACAGTGCAATAAAGCAGATATTCAGCCTTTCTCAAGAGGGTATATTGAAGGCGGGCAGTGTAAACGTACAAATCCTTTTCAGCTGTCGTCTCTAAATTGTAGACCCAGTATAAATACCGTCTGTACACTGGGAGTAGATAACTATTATTTTTTTTTATATATAAAGCCATGTACTGACAAGTGTAAGTTTTAGGGTGACCTTGTTGCTATGAACAAACTTGTTGTTTTTTCCGTGATACACTCATGCTGGGTTTTAAATCACCCTCCCCTAAATTAAAATTTTCTTGCATGAAATACATTGTTCCACTTTCCCTATCTATTCCACATCACATCTGTTAAAAAGTAAAGTTTACTGGTTACCAACAGGTGACAGCACCTCCCACTTATTTAGAACAGTGACGGGATCTAATTCAGATCAAAAAGCTGAAATTGCAGTCATTTAAGCTCTTGTAATATTACTATCCCTGGGTGTGAAGCCTGCAGAACACACAATACATTTCTGTAGAGCAAGTCTGCAAGCCTGTAACTCACACTCTACTGGCTCAGTAAGAGGAGCGCTCCCTTTCCTAACAAGGTTACCCTGCTGTAAAGAAGTAGAAGAGAACCTGATGTAACTGAAGTTTTAACACTAATAGTTTTATATTTTTTTGCACAGCCTGTCAACCTAACTTCTGCTCTGAAAAGCTGTAGAATTGCATATTTTTTAAAAGTGGCTTATTTTTCAGAATAATGTCACTGCAGAAGTGACACTGTAATGTATTATTCATTTAGAAAGTTAGCAAACTATTGAAAATGCTGTCCGTATGTTTCAGAAGTGTTGAGATTTTCGTTAATCTGTATGATCTACCTTCCAAAATGTTGTTTTTATCCCAAAGTTTTTGACGTGGGGATTGACTGTTCCACTTTAAAATATTTTTAAGTGTATAGACCATAAATAAAGTTTACACAGCAGTGCTTCAACAATCATGCCATTGTCCCAGTGTGTATATCCATACATTAATGTTATCTATTAACAGAAGTCTCTGATGGATCTCCGTTAGTACTAGTATATGTTTTCTTCTGGGGAAATTTTAAACTTCTATTCCAAGTGCTGAAATATTCACCAAACACATCACTCAGAATCTTCTTCTTCAAAGATCGGTTCTAGTGGCGACAACTGCCTCTGCTTACCCCCCCCACCCCACCTTATTACCTCCCGCAGTTCCGGATTATAGGAGTCTTGGGTGATGCCCTATTGAATGTTTCGCATGCCAATAAGGTTGCGCATGCGCATATTGTTCCTTAATCCTTTGCTTTGTTCATTGTATTGGAGATGTTTGTTCTGCAACAATGTTTCTTCGTACTAGAGTGCGACTCAAGCAAATCAATTTATAATACATTTTTGATGTTCCTTGTTATGAAAAGGATGTAAGGAACGTTACAAACATATATACATACGAATGTGATCTTGTCAGCGCTGTATTGAGATAGTAGCTATAATAGACCGTATCCCGCTAGCCTGTCCTCGCTACAGACTTGGAATTGTTACAATTAACGTTCTGTTTATAAAACAAGCCGTTCTTTGAAGATATTTATTTACAGCTATTTAGTAAAGTGTCTCCGTACCCTGGGTTTCTGTCTTTATTGGCATCTGTGCACGGCGGGGCTGGGATTCATGATTAAATTTGTTCATCGCTAATAAACGAGGGAGATTAATTCAAAGCTGAGGGGTGAAGGTTGTAGCTTGCGACCTCCTGGTAGCTGTGAGGGATCTGAGATTGAAGTAGGGAGGGCGGGAGAGGGGAGCTTGAAAATGGGTAAGATTTAATTTCGTACCAGGCTGCATGCTTCCTATAATTACAAATTAGTGTTTTTGCTCGGCCGTACCTAGAGGCTTTTTTTTTCTCCCAAGCTTCTCTGAATGAATTTAAATTTGTGCAATGTTACAGGATACATCGGTGCTATGTAAAATATCTGTAATAAGGGTGGTATTGGTTTCTTGCAAACAGTCCTCTTTATTCTCTTCCATCTCACATTAAAGGCTCAATAACCCCATTGCCCAAAGATTGAGTGCAGGCATGCTTACTCCCAAACAGTGAGAATCCTAAGTTTCCAGGTAATGTTAGATACACAGTACTAGAGTGTATCTAACAAACAATCGATAGGGAGTGTATATTACAGGTATAACCCATTCGATTGGGGAATTATGACCACTTGAATTGAAGCATCAGAAATTGTGAACTTTGGGCTGATTTGTGGAAAAGATCAAAATCGCAGTGCTCTGTATGTGTTAACACAACTGCAGTGTTAGGATCACACTCGACAATTTATTTATTCAGTATATAATATGATCTTGGGGGTTAGCGATTCATCTCTAAAGACTGTTTTATTGACTTTTTTTACTTTTATTATAGAAAAAAAAAAAAAAGAAGCCTCTAGCGAAACTCTAATATTTCTACTGGCAAATCTGCAAAAGACAGACATCCAGACTGTAAAATTCACACTGCAAAGTTGCAATAAAAGATGATTAATTCCAGATTTGCAGAGCCGTTCTGTGTCTTTGTTTTGCTGCTCTCTTAATACCCATCAGCCATTATGAATTTGGATAAGGAAACGCTGGTGTCTCACACAGAGATCTTCCCTGCTCCCCCGTTGCTGACAAATTTATAGATACAATGTATCTCAACCAAATAAAACCGTTCTCAGCACTGGATATTAAATAATGTATCTGAAGGGCCCCCAGATAATACACTTCAAGCTCACAGCTCACTATTAAAGGAATACATCTGCAGGAAGGTTTTTGAAGTGTTCAGCTCAAAGCAGGACGCACACAGCCTTCCTATTCATGTCATGGCTGAAGACATCTTTTGGTCTTTTTTAAATCACAATTAAACCTTTTTTTCTTTACAGCTATTCTCCCTTTTATCCAGGATCTTATTAATTTCCTATCGTCCAGACATTTCTTTTGTCCTTGAACCACACGATGGAATATAAATTAATGGGAAAAATATAATGCAATTTGAAAGCCTGCAATGTCTAAGAACGTGCAAGGTCCACGTACATTTATATCACATTTGTTACTGTGACACATTTTGTAAAACGCATTTTTTTTAAGGCCTCAAATTTAACCTAACCCATAGTGACGGCGGCTATTTTGTGGCTGGACCAATGTATATACGAGGGAGTTCTCCATTCTTTCACTAGGAACCAATGACCTCATTGAAGCGTGAGATGCTTTGTGCTGTGGCGCAAGTAAGATAGTTGCTGTAATCAGGGCTGGCATTACCATTAGGCCAATATAGTTGTTGGTCTTATGCCCCACGTTTTAGATGGAACCTAAGACACCGAATGAGTGACAATGTCATTAGTTTTTTTTCTCCGTTGGCAGGAAGGACTGATTGACAAACATCCATTTGCACCTGTGACGCACCCCTGGATAGCTGGATTATACAAATTTTAGTCTTCTATGAAGTTGCATTGCATTAGGCCTCATATTGTGTGGCGGATGGATGTCATGCTGGTGCAGTCGTTGTCCAACTAAGTTTTCCATAATGTCCAATCAGATCTGCTTGGATTAAGTTTTGCTCATACGAGAAGAATACATGTACGCTCCAAAATCAGGACAATTATTTATAAGATAATAAAAGACTAAGCCTATTGGGACAGTATATTGTCTCTGTTGCTTTCAAGTCCATGTGTGGATTGGGAACATGTCCTTGAGATGGAGCAATGGTTTTGTAGGCAGATACTTGTTCCGAGGAAGTCGGCGCAATTTGTTGTTATATTGGATGCTTCCTGGATCTAGTATCATTGCAATTCCATCATGCAACAATCAGATTGTGTTCTTCTTTAATAAAAATAAAATAAATCAACACCTGTATAAGTGACAATCTATCCAATAACTAAATTAATATAATTAAATATAGATGATGAAATCGATTTGATATAGTTTTTTTTTTTTTTGTTCTTTATTCGAAACTCTCATCCAAGAGAATCACATTAAAGCTGATGGAGTATGTATCTCCAAACTGTTGCGGAATTCCATCCCAGCATGCATTGCCAGTGTGGGCTGTACCAAAGCAGCTAGGGAAGGGGGGGTCAAGGTTGCTTAAACATGATGTCCATACAGTTTCTGAAATTAGTTGTCAGTCTAATGCTCGTCAATGTGACTGGAACATATGCATTTATAGATTAACCATACTAAGATTAAGGGGCTGAGGTTCCAATCTAATCCCGACTAGGCTGGAGTATGAGACCAACCGTATTATTCCGTTATGGGCGGCTGGGACACGCTATGAAGCACGTTGTCCATGCAGAAACTTGTTTTCGTACACCCCATGTATGTGAGATCCAGTTCAAGTCCCTCATAACCAACAACAATAGAACCATTACGAAAATGTTTTTCTTTATAAAAAAAAAAAATGAGTCAATAGGAATAATTTTCCATACAGTGCAAATATGCAGCTGACGATTACCAGTTAGCAATTAACATTGATCTATTTAGACAATTCAAGCAAATGCTTGGTTCTGAGGGTTGCTGCACATTAACATTGTTGGTAAATAGCACCTTGTGACTGTTGCACACTCTCTATGACCAAATTGTGTGTTGTTTTTTTTGTTTATGTGCAGCGTGTCTTCATTAATAAAGTAGAACACAGTGTAAGCACCCGTCTGTAGGTTTTGGGATTTAGATGAATAAAGACAGAAGTCATCTGTGTTGGGTTTTATGGCTGTCTGGTGTATTGTGTGTCAGGACAGGTCTGGCCGTCTCATGATGGAGGAACTACAGCTAGTAATTAGTTGCTGGTGTCCTTGCTCTGGGTCAAGGCGAATATCTGCTTTATAATTACAGCAGTGTCCATTCTGCTTTTATGTTGATGAATGTCAGACTGTCCAGTTGCAATGTTTGCCTTGTAATATCCCCTCCTCCTCTCTGTAAAGTTCTTTTGTATTCTGTCCAATTAGTATTAGAGAATATCTAATTGTCTTTATTTTACAAATGTAATTTAGAACTAAAATGTATCCCTTTTGTTTACTTTTTATTTGCGCAATTGCCCCGTCTGTCAATATTTTGTCTCACCACGTCTTTGTTGCCGACGTCTAATCTACATACCCCTTTTTAGGACCCTTCTATTTAGAATACCTTTTATTTTTTTGTTCTCTCCTAAAATACTGCAAAGTTTATCTTTTAATTTCTTCTACATTGGAATGTGGTGGGACATACTGCCTCTAATACATCAGTCACACTTATGTTTTTAGAAGTTTTCTTTTGCATTGGTTGAAATGCGCTTTCCTGTAGAATTGCACGAGGAGGTTGCAAAATGTGTCCCAATAAAAGTATAAGGATGTGATTGGGTATCCGACACATCCGACCGGCCCGAGTGTTGAAGTATTTTTGTTGAAAAGTCTGTTCGCCCACACATAAAATGGGAAAAGTCTCTGGAAATACACTTTCACCCACAGCTAACTTGAATAATCTCACAAAATGCAATACGACTAATAGGCAAGGAGCGCCCCCAATCTGCCCAACAGTTTTGCATTCTGCCTTGGCCTGTCAAACCATGCATTAACCGCAAGAACAGTTGGCGTGTGCTAGAGTAGGTGCGTGATATGACGAGAGCATTTGTACTTTGTAACCGAACCTTATTGACAATATAATATGACACACTTGGGTTCTAAACTTTAGTTTTTAGTCTTTAGGGGCAGGTAAAATCAGCAGTGACGTGCGGCGGTGCACCTTGCTGGCTAATATGGTCCATGTGAAGCGAGAGTAAATGAGCAAGAGAGAAAATCCTGTTTTGTAGACACATCGTGGCCAATTAAATTCCCCACTTATTCTAAAAAGGGGTCTTTATGGTAAACCTGGGCACACACAGACCAATCCTACGGATCCTGATCTAAAACCTAATTGGCCAAACACTTAAGTGGCCAAATTGAATGTAATGCAGTTGGATGACTGCGTCTACCAACTTGTTCGATTTATGATCTAATCACTTAAGATTAGATTATTACTTTTACACTGAATGAAGCTGCCGACCCTATAAGTGATGATGTACTATACCAGTCTTAGCTAACCTGTGGCACTCCCAAGTGTTGTGAAACTACAAGTCCCAGCATAGCCTTCCAGCAATAAGCTGCTATATATTGGCAAAGCATGCTGGGACTTGTAGTTTAACAACACCTGGAGTGTCACAGGTTAGCCAACACTGTACTATACTATAACCGTGTATAGAATAGCTTCCATTGTAAGGTACCCGCATAGAATACATAGCACATTTTATAGTCTGTATTAGGGCTGGCAGGGGTGTGTGTAGACCCTGGACGTTGGGCCATTGGTCTGAGGCTGTATAAGTGTAGTGACCAAGACGTGGGACCAGTACATAGAGATGGCTTCAGTCCTGAACTGCAATTATAGGCAAGGGTGACTATGGTCTATTAGTAAATTAAACTATTGTAGAATAGCTGGTGACATAAAACCTTTTAATAGATAATCATTTCAATAATGTTAAGGAAACGCTATTCACAAGAGAAGCTGACGTTCTGGAAGCTATAAGTGTTTATTAATAACGAGAGAGAGACTCACTTGTTCAGATCCTAGACCAGCCATTGAGGGTAATCACTTGGTCACCTTCTGAAAGTTTTATATCTAATTTGTATTTTTCCTATAATTAAACCACCTTCGGTGAGGGGGATTTTACATCGTTATCTTGCATTTTCCTGTTACAGACACTCTGTTATCGCCCAAAGCCAGAGCTGCTCCTTATCGATCTCTGTGAACAGAACTAAAATCCCTTTTCTGTGTTCTGATTTCTGACACTAGATTGCTCCCCTGAAGCCCAGCCTAAATACATCAAGGATGGCAAGCGGTACGGACGGCGGTCTGTGCCGGAGCTGCAGGACTCCCTGGAAGAGTTTGATGAAGAGACCGTAATTAAACCCGAGGATGAAGGAATGAGGTCATCGCAGGTCGTCTCCAGAGACTGCGACGAGGTAATGACTTAGGGGGACATATTTCTTCCTGGGCATCTGGGTGGCTGACATGTACTCAGTAAGATTGACGGGTCACCTATTCTCGTTATTTCCATCCATGCGTTTAAGAAACCAAAATTATTGTTGGTATCTTCTCTCATCATAAATGACAGTTGTTGGGAATGAATTGGATGGAGATTTATTAGTGTATTGTGATGAATCCCTCAGAATGTTTATACGTCTCCGCTTTACGGGCCAATAAAATGATTGGTTCAAAGTATCAACTAATATAAAGATGCCTTAGCTATGAGCGAGAAGTACTAGTAACATTGTGTTAAGATGACTCGGCTTAAAAAATAGAATGGAATTTAAAATGGTAAAGAAAATTATTTACAATTGCATTTTACGCATATACTTAGAATTAGTAATATAGCTTAAATATTAAGAGTATAGTAACCTGCACACATTAATATATAAAATACAAAACGAAACAGACAAATGAGTTTCCAGGAGACCCCCATCTCTCTAAAAAAAAAAACAAAAGCCAATCTTGGGGGATTTGGAGAATTCACAATGAGCAGAAGGAAATGTCAGGATGTGAATACTGAATACCGGTTGGCGGCCTCTCCCGGTGCGACGCACTTCAGTTGAGAGTCGGAATCTCGTGTATCAGGCTGAATATTTATATTTCGTGTCTCCCGCAGCTGCTGCTCAAAATATGTTTAATTACGTTCTCTCTCCCTCGCCTCCTTGTCCGCGGATTGTAGTTCACGCCGTCGTATGTGGAATTTTCATCACCAGAAGGCTTGTAAGATGCAGACAATTTCTCTAACGATGTGCCAGGCTTTTAATAACCTTAATACTCCTGAACTAAATTACATTTTGACATGTGTTAGTTAATGTCTCTCATTGATGTTATGCTACGTGTGCGTCTCCTCGCTGATGGGTAACTGGCATGTGCATTAATCTGGTTCCTGACTCATTAATATTTTATCGTCTCTTAGAAAGTGGGGTGAGGAAATTTTTAAATATTTTCTTATTAAACACCTATATCTTTCAGTGTGACAGAGAAGCTGCCCAATTATAGTAGCAGAATTATTTTGTAATAGACTGGTAGAAGTCTGTATCCTTTGTTGTTGTTGTGTGTATGTAGTGGTTTGCTTAGTACTGGCTAGAGGAATAATTAAATTAAAGCTGTTTGGGTTTCCTGTAAAAGTATTGTAGATTACTATTCCAAAATACACATAGATGACATATCCGAACATGAATGTTGTCAGTCTCAGTATATAGTAAAGCAAAATAAATCCCTTGTGTGCAAGTGAAGTCTTCCCAATTGTTGCAGTTTTGTGCAGGAACTTTCTAATGTTGCTGTTGACGTTTTGCCACCGGGGCGTCCATAGTGGGGTAAAGTCTTGACGCCTTGTAAAGAATTTCACCTTCAATGTTTTCTGGTAGGACAGCAAGGTAACGGTTATATGTCAGCGGGATTAGTGATCTCTTATTCTTACACTGCTGTAATCCTGAGACCTGGTCTTCTTATTACTGCCTCACAGCACTGGGGTCATGAGTTAGATTCCCGACCATGGCCTTATCTGTGTGGAGTTTGTATGTTCTCCAAGTGTTTGTGTGGGTTTCCTCTGGGTACTCTGGTTTCTTCCCACACTCCAAAAACATACTGGTAGGTTAATTGGCTGCTATTTAATTGCCCTTAGTCTCTCTCGGTCTGTGTGTGTCTCTGTGTGTATGTTAGGGGATTTAGATTGTAAGCTCCAATGGGGCAGTGACTGATGTGAGTGAGTTCTCTGTACAGCGCTGTGGAATTAGTGGTACTTACCTGCTGTAGCCTGATCGGTGTCTCCCCCTGTCTCTGTTCATCCTGTGCTCTTGTCCACATCAAAACTAAAAATTCCAACTGGACTTGTCTCAAAAATAAGACAATCCCTGCATGCAGCACGTAAGTGTGTGGTCCTTACTTGGGTTGAGTAGCCCTTTCTATATGTGGGAACTCTCAGGGTTTGACCCTGACAATCGGGGGTTTTCGTTTTATATCTGTCTAATTGTTTAGGGTTACTCCATTTTTCACCAATTTCTGATGTTTGATTCAGTAATTCTGTTTTATAACGGCTGGAAGCTGTTATATCCTCATTGTAGATTGTTTGCAGACATACAGTTCTAAAATGAAGTCACTGTGTGACAATTGTTATACACTTTGTTTACTGTAGCCTCTCACAGGTGTATGTGAGGTAGGTATCTGCTATAAGGACTCCTACCTCTTCCTCCGACTTTCCACAGGCCAGATTGGGGGAGTAGTGGTCCTGTGTCACCCCTTTATAAAGACAAAAACTACAGTTCACATTACAGGTTTAACAATGGACCCCAGACTCTCTTGTTTCTGAACACCCCCATCATACACTTAGTAATGGCAAATAAATAATTGACTGTGTTTTACAGATGATGCATAGGAGCTGACACTCCATGTCTAAGATAGTAACACTCTCTACATTGTCTCTTTTTAGCTGCTCTCCTGACCTCTCAGCATCAGGTCCAACTTGACTTTGAGAGTCTCTTATTCCCTTTATTAGACATTGGGCCTTTATTCTCAGGTATCAGTCTCACTCACTCAATGGGTTGACTTGACTTCTTTGGGCTTGGCATGTGAATGGTCCTGGCATGTCCGCAGATGTCTTCAATACCTCTGTAGCTCTGCATTTCTCTTGCTAGTCTCCCACTCAGAAGTCTGCCTCTGTGTGTCTCTTGGTGACCTCTCTCGCGGTCTCTACGGTCTGTCCTTGGCTCGGCGTACCTCTGGTAGACTGCTAGGCAAAGTCAAGGATCTCACAATGACTTTGGACATAACTCGGACACGAGTCATACACGATGAGATTTCCCGGTGCTCATGTAGCTTAGGGCCCTAACCCTAACCTTCACCCAAAAGTCACCATTCACACTTTGCAGGATTAGTTTGCAGGATTTAAATCCTCTGATGCTACCACTTACTCCCAATACCCTCAACTGGTACCAGCAATCACGGTTTGCAGTCCACTACATGGTGCTTGGCCTAATCGGCCTTACAATACAATCTCTTTGAATAGAAATAATGTTTGTAGGTTTGACAACGTTGACTGAAGTTATTTTCTCGTCTTCCCGATACAGAAAGTAATAGTTTTTGATATTCCCCCACAGCCCCTTCCCCCCTCTCAGGGGTGTCAGGACTTATTTTTGTGGTGGTGTCTTTGAAGTGGACAAAGTTTCCTCTCCATTGTAGACGTAGCAACGGCATCTCCGCCACATAACGCCTAGTTCGTTACCGAAAGTACCGCTGTTGTGCTTTGTGTGATCTCGCTGCCAGGAATTAACACCGGTTATTATGTTTATGTAAGGTGACTTTGAAGTAGTAGAACTTATAAATCGCTTTGTTGCAGGAATGTAGGAAGAAGAGAAGCTCTTTGTGAATGACACCCACTTTAAACCGCGATTCCCACTTCAAACACCATTGGCTCTGCTCCATAATGTCTCTCGCCTGCCATCATTAATATTTCAGGAGGGAGCCAGGGATCCTCATTAAGGTGCTGTTGGATTTGTGCTCTCTTTAATACTCACAAAGTGGGTTTTGTGAAGTCGAGGCGTGGATAGAAGCCAGCGTTCTTTCCTCTGACTTCCAGCCATGCGGATCCGAGACTCAAACATTTTATAATAGGCATTTAACACGTGAGCGAGCGTTAAGGGAACCTGTCGCCATCAATTAACATTTTATAATTATATGGTGCATCAGAAAATAAGGAAAGGATTACACTGCAAGTTATTTATTTTTGGCCTTTTGTCTGACAGAGCCCTTTATAATGACATTGGCACTAAAAGCTAATCGGGAGGATATGAATTCATCAAGCGTCCTGGTTGGCTAGAATAATTTCGCTCCAACAGAGAATTGGAAACCTAATTACAAGACTTTCTGGTGGTATTAAACTCCAAGCTCCAGATTCTTTTCTCTTTTTCGGATGTTTTAAGCAAACTAGTACAATTTATATGTGGTGACAGGAAATCCACTGTTTAGCGCATCCACCTCTTGTGCCACCATTTTGTGAACGCAGCCTAATATCCGAAGTATCAGGGTAAGGCTGAAATCTCCTCATAGATGACACTGGTACCTAGTAAATTGATGGGCTGCATTTGATGAATAATGGTACAGCCCAACAAAATGGCTGCCTCCACTGTGTGTAGCCACCAGGTGTGTTAACAGTTTTTTTGTTTTTTTTCTTAATGTTTTTTATTTGTCATAGACACTGATTTGAATGAATTAATTTTATTTGTAATTAAGGGGTCTATGACTTCTCCATAGACCAACAGGGCTGCCTGGAGGAATCTTGGAGCCCTGATACAACAATTTCTTGGGGCACCTTTCATAGCCACAAAAGGGGGGGGGGACAGGGCCACACAGGTTGGTGGCTCCTCCCACTGTACAGAAAATCCAGGGCTCACACCACCTACACCCCAATAACAGTTGCCTGTACATGGTCAATATTCCCTTAAGTGCAGTTATGTCCCAGGCATAGTGTAGGCAGATATTTTGTAAGCTAAACCTGTGTTAATGACAATCATACCTGCCAACTCTCCCGGAATGTCAGGGAGTCTCCCTGACATTCCGGGAAATAGGGGTGATCTCCCTGAAGAGTCTGGCATTCTCCCTGATGCTGAGCCCGTTACAAGACGTGGTTGGCTTCGCCACCTGTGGCATGATGACACAGTTCAGAAATTGTGTCCTATGTCCATGTATTGATGCCTATGGAGGTGGCCATTTTCATGGAGACCAAGATTTAATCAAAGACTGACAGGTAAGACAACATGACTTCAGTAATGGAGACAGAAATGTAAAAGACTCTTCAGTCTCTAGAGATTCATTAGCTGCTTTTCTTTAACGCATAGTTGCCTACTCTCCCGGAATGTCCAGGAGATTCCCACATTTCTGGGAGACCTCCTGGGCTCCAGGGAAAGCAGGGCAACCTCCCGATTCTCGCCCCTCAATAGATAAGTGGTGGGGGCGGGGCTTAATGACGTAAATATTACATAATATTAGACCCACCCTCTTCAGCAATTGGCCAAAATTATGGCAATCGTTTAGGGGGCGGTGCAAAAATGATGCGATTAGTCAAGCCCTGCCCCGCACGCCCACCTCCCCCGAGATCTCCCTGAAGCCAACGAGGAAAAGTTGGCAAATATGATGACAATACAGCCTATTCATTCACTATAATATGTAAGAAGCTTACATGTGTTCAATATCGAGTTTTGAAGCCAGGCAGCCAGGACATTAATTGGTTATTGTTGGATGTCATTGTTCTAATGTGTCTGTTTTATATGTATTTAAAAATAAGGATTCCAGTATATAAAGTAACTTCCATAAATCATATTTAGGAAGCGTTACATTTTTTTTTTTCCCTGAGATATTGATTAACTGATGGAAACGTTTCCCTTTTGTACAAGTCTGGAGCCAGTGAAATGTTTTGATGTTGGTATTGGATGGTTGTTATAGTGTAACCTACACCGTTTTATTTTGTGCTCTATCTTAATGTATGACACTTCCTTTTTAATAGTTACCCAGAGCTAAGCCTCGTCAGCCGTCAGGTTTTTAAATATGGAATTGATAAGCGCCTTCCGAGCGCGACCAGTCCTCTGCAGCGCGTATGAGATTCCTTCATAAGCTGGTAGTTATCCTGCTCCCTACGGGCGTGCAGCCGCTGACTACATAATGAATGTGGTGGTGACCCCCCTGTTTAATATTAATAGCCCACCCAACCTTATTTAATCAGCCAGGCCCAGCACACATTCATTATGTAGTCATTCTGAATTCTTACACCCATGGGGGAGACTGTAAGTAATAACTTGCTGAGAAGTCAGCCGCGTATCCTGGCCGTCAACTGGCTTTAATTGCTTCGCGGTTTTATTTAAGGAATTTATGTTGGATCGGAGTTTTTATTTCACAAGTCGTCCTTAAAGTGGCAGGACTGCAAATAGAACACATTCTGTAATAATAAGCTAATTATTGATAAAATATTCCTCCTTTAGCGGTGATGACCTCCCCATTTAAACAATACTATTTAATATTTAAAACGACAAATAATAGACACTAGTGAATGTTTGAATTGATATGTGTACATTTGTCTATCTGAAGTGACAATGGCTGTGGTCTTTGTAACATACAACAACACTTGTTGTATGTTACACTTGTTTGACTGGACAGACTAGAGACCCATCTCAGTGGTTAGCACTTCTGCCTCACAGCACTGGGGTCATGAGTTCGATTCCCGACCGTGGCCTTATCTGTGTGGAGTTTGTATGTTCTCCCCGTGTTTGCGTGGGTTTCCTCCGGGTGCTCTGGTTTCCTCCCACGCCCATACTGGTAGGTTAATTGGCTGCTGTTAAATTGCCCTTAGTCTCTCTGTCTGTCTGTGTACGTTAGGGGATATAGATTGTAAGCTCCAATGGGGCAGAGACTGATGTGAGTGAGTTCTCTGTACACACTAATGCAATTATCATACAGATCACACGATAAACAACCGTTTGGTCAGACATTGCATTAGTTTGTACGTCCCCAAGATCATGTTTCGTTATAAACTTCCTAAAAATCACGAGGAATGATGTTAGGCAAATGTGGCAGTGTGCACGCACTCGCCACCAGCAGCGTAGGCAGATATCTGTACTGTGTACAGAGTCACGATTGTTATGAGAGATCACAGATCTGAAGGTAAATGGTGTAGGTGCCTACACAGGAAGCTGCATGATCATCGGGACTTTCAGCTGTTGGTAAAATTGTTACAGAAATATTATTTGAAGTATGATTACATAGGTGTGAACCCAGCTTTACTTGTAATTCTGTGCAGATATTTGTTGAAGAGCACAGGGCTGGCGCAGGTTAGGGGTAGCCAGGAGCAACACCATAAATCGTAAAAAAAAATAAAAAATATTTTGCTCTAGAAATAAGTGAATTGGGTATAATAAGATGTAAATATTTGTAAAGGGGCCTAAACTTTATATAGAAATTTAGACAATTGCAGGATTATTTTCAGTATAGCAATTAAAATCTTTTAAGATTTAAGTATCCTGCAATTTTCTTATACTGAAAACTTATTCTTGCATTAAGGTTTGTATAGCTACAAATAAACATTGACAATGAATAAGTCTGCATTATGTTTGTGTTTTCATTCCTCCTAGATTAAGCTGATATTTAACCTTCTGTCATTGTCTTACAAGTATTGTGTTAGGACCTCTGTGGTTAAAGTAAATCTGTTAATGATTTAACCAACCTAAAGCCTTGCATATTTTTAATATGAGACCATAATTCTGTCCGGTCGCGAGGCGTTTCAGTGTGCGTTGGACCTAGGGGATAAATAGGATATTTGTCAATACCGTTGCTGAACAGGCAGCGTGTACAGGCCCTACACTTCTAGATACTGTGATAAGACGTAATGTAATGTTGAACTGAAGGTCATTACGCTTTCTAGATGAGGAAAAGAGATTTTTCCTAACCCGGGACAGAAGAACGGTCGGCTTCCTTATACGCCTCAATAAGTCCTTAAATTGGTCTCCTGCTTGGCCGAATAACAAAAGTCCCCTCCTTGGAGCAGATGGCAGAGTTCCGGCAATAGCTCGGCTGTTCTAGTGTGTGATGGAGTCAGGGAATGACTCGAGTTTGAGGCTCTGATGGGGAGACCTCGGACCATCTGCTTTTAAGCTCTGCAAAGCATGTTTGCACTGGCACAAAGACCCTCAAATCTCCCTCTCTTTGGTGTAATAGGTGTGACCCTCCCACCCCCCACCAATACAGCTGCCACACAATACAAATCTGTGGGACAATAGCTGTGATTCGAGCACCCTAGCAACCACCAAACTCCTCTTTTATGCCCCTGACACGTTGGCAGCCATGTTTTGGTGCGACTTTGACCCATAACCTTTTTATAACCTCTCCATAAAATAGTAAAAAAAAAGCTGCTCTCGTGACCTTTTTTTATGGGAATAGGAACAGCAAAAAGTATACGAGTGATGTAACCAAGGTGACGGGCAAGAGGGGGTAGTTTAATATAATCTGTAATGTGTGGGGGGCAGTTGACTGATGGTGCTGTCAGGCTGACACAGTGAACAGGTGTTCTGTGCCTTGTCCGGCTGCCTCCACAGGGAATATTGGATTTAGGGATATTGGATTTTTACACACTCTGTAATGTCTCTATGATGACATCTGTGATGCGACTTCTGGTCACTAATATACCGTTTTTGTTTCTATTTCCAGCATTGGAAGGATGAGGAGGGAGAAGAATATGAAGCAGAAGGTAAAGCAGGGGTTAACATGAAACGCTAATGTACAAATAGGACATTCATTGGGAAGGGAAATATACGCCAATGTCGCAATAGACGAGAGAGGAACTTACAAGCACTTGGTTTTTGTTTTGTTTGAGGCAGGTTATTCTAGGGGTCAGTTCTGTTGTAATTGTTCTGCAGTTGGTGACAACTGTGCTTTGTTTTTTGATAAATGTGCTGAGCATCACCTGCAAGTACCTGCCTCCATCTTTGTTTGAATCTCATTGCATATAAAGGCACATACATAACCTTCTGTATGGAAATAAGTCCACTCTGACCTGGCCACGCCCATAATAACGTCACAAGGCCACGTCTCCAAGTTGTTGTATTGTGAGAGATTTGTTACAGCTCCATAAGACGAGAGGTCATGGGGAAGAGAAGTTAACCAATGGTACCTTTACTCAAAACCTACTTGCTAGCACGTAGAAACCAAGTATAGTCCTATAATTATGTATATTTTTGAAGCATTCATATCCTAATGTTTAAGTTAAATACAATGGGCAAAAAAGAAACATATGGTTAGTCACTTTGAAATATCAGTGGTGGTATTATGATCAATAATAATAATAGCTGTTATTTGTAGGGTTCCGCAGTGCTGTACGTGACTGTAGTGCAGACAAGGGAGACCTAGGTCACATACAGAAAAGTTCACAAAAATTTGCATAGCATAAGTGGAACTGAAAATTGCGGTAGCAAACGCTAGTAGTACTAAAATATAACATCAAGTCCTATTACAGAGGGGAATTACAAGGGATGGCGAGGGCAACCGAAGGTGACAAGGGAGGGGTAGAAAGCAAGTGGTGAATAGGGGAGAGGGAGGCAACAAGAGAAATGAGGACCCTGGCTCGTCGGAGCTTACAGTCTAAAGGGGAGGGGTTGGAGTGAAAGAACGAAGGAGTGACACGTGGAGGTCAGAATGTAAATCGTGTTGTGTATTGCGGTCTGCCTTTGTGTTGCCTGGCTGCATAGCTGATTCTTGCATAACTTTAATAGAAAAAGTAATTGCTATAGAGAAATATAACAACAGTGCCCCCACTTGGCACAGGGAGTATTGTGGATGGACCTGGCCATATATTTGGTAGCTTTTAATTCATGATTGACGTGTTGCACAGAGGAACAGGTTGGTTAATAGTTGGCACGGAGGCATTGTGCAGAGGTGGCTGAAGAATAAATCTAAGTGTGCGGTCAGTAAACACAATATACATCTGTTAGGATAACACAATGAGGGCACCGTTCTGTTACTATGCTGCACTGCTTAGTTTGTAACATAAATACTGTAATGAGATTAACTTTTAAAATACATTCTGTTTCTGAGTGTCAAATGTTGCCGGGATATAAAAACAATTGTCTGGAACAGGTCTCTGATCTGTCTGAGAGGATCGCTTTACAGACTGTTTATGTATTAGAATTGGCCGTAATTATCGGCTCTAATAACCCTGTGTTGTGTTTGCCCATTTATGTTTAATAAGACGGCTAGGCCTCCAATTACTAGATTATAAAGGATCAAACTCTATAACGTGGCAGCCGAAATTTAAAGCGCTGGGGTTTGCTTGGATCAGCCTGTAAGAAAATATATTTGACCACAACAAATCAAGCAACTCTCATTTGTGGTATCTGTGCCCAGTAGCTGTCATGTTTGTCCTACGGCTTTACCAGCAGTGCATGTTTTGTGGATCTCCTTGTAGTAGCATAGATAGTTACCTCCGAGTACTGGGATATGGATCATTCCACCTGTGTGGAGACCTGTGGACAATTTAAGGATCGCTGTTTGTTGTGTACAGAACAGGCGTTCTCTGCAGATCTGTATCTTTCAATATTAAAGATTTTTTTACGCTCTTGTTCTTTAATGCAACATAAAATTATACTCTTTGGGTAGCAAACAGACCACGCCACTGCTTATTGTGTTTATAAGTATGAAGGACATTCTGTTACTTGTCTAGCCTTGTACGGGTGTCCGTTTTACATGGTTGGGATTTCCAGCGCCACCTGTGTGACTGTTAAATTGCTGTCACCAATTCCTAAACAAAACGCCTTAATTTTACTCCACAATACAACATAGTTACCCAATATATTTTTATGTTTAAGTAAATTTTTCAGGAAGATAATTCTTTTTCTAAAAGTAGTCTAAGCAGACTTTTGATTTTCACCATGCGCCCATGATTGTGTATAAGTAGTGGGCAGCGACAATTCAGTAGAGCTGGATAGATATTGTGCTTCTCTGTGCAATGTCTGGAAACCCCCATAAAATCTGTATATTATAGATATCATCTGTGTCTGTCTTGGGAGAGGTTTCATAATCGGATGAAGTCTGTTTTATTTTCTCATCAGGCCAGTTGCGGTTCTGGAACCCGGACGACCTCAACGCTTCGCAGACTGTGTTATCTCCAGAGCAGGACTGGGTGGAAGAGAAACTTCAGCTCATCTGTGAGGATCTTGGTATCACCCGAGACGGGCACTTGAACAGGAAGAAGCTCATCTCAATCTGTGAACAGTACGGCTTCCAAAACCTGGGCAAAGAGGTAAGTCGGCCGCAGGTATTTCTTTGCGTAAATCGGGTAGATTCGAGGGGACCCCCTAAATGATCACGCCTTGGCACCAGAAACTACAGCTCCCAGAGTGCTTAGCATGCCTACGGGACTCTGGGAGGGGTAAGGTTTCTGAACAGTTACTACCTAGCCTAGGACACAATACCATTATAACTTCTGCATGTTTGGTGGCTAATTATATTACAAATTGTTTGTGTGTTTGGGAATGGGAAGTTGGTGGATGTGAACTGTTGCAATTTAGTAAACAACTGTTTAAAAAAAATAAAATAAAAGTATCCATTTTTTACTGGATGAAATTACAACGGTTTATTGAGTGAATATAGAATTCTTCTATATGTCCCTTCATTCAAAATGATTCCTGCTGCTGTCGTTCAGGAGACGTTGTGTTATGGTCTTATGATGATTTTTTTTTTAAATAGGTGAACAAAATATTTCTGGGTTTTTTTGCACCGAGTTTCAGCATGGAAAACTGCTGTGGGCGTCTAGTTCTCTTTTTGAGAAAAGCTAAAAGTGACATTTCCTCTTCGCAGCATAGAGTATCAGCGGGGATGATCCGTTAAAGGGAACGTCCATGGAATTAGGCAGTGTCAGAAAGTGTCAGTGGTTGGTCTTGAGCCATGTGATTGGGCAGTGTTGTGGCTAACCAATCACAGGCCGCCTTTACCATAGAGTTCAAACCCGTCCACTCCCCTCAAATTTCTGCATGGGTGTCAATAGTGATTAGTAATCGGCAATACTGACTGTGTAGCGTCCTTTGCAATTATTGTTTTATTAAAATTATTGTTCTACCAGGTGCTACAATAAAACTATTATTTTGAGGGAAATTACAGAGAATACCAGTATTTTCCTAAATAACATTGTTTACACACATTTATCTGATTATACTGTTTTATCAGAAAAAATGACAGCAGTTACTATTAATTGGCCATAAACATGAGTGTCCTTTGTAAACGCATCTTTCATTTTAGATGTAAATCTCACAGAACTTCTTAAAAAATATAAAGTATAATTCATGTATTTCTCAGCACTGCCCCCTAGTGAACAAAAGGCATCACTGACAGAGGAGTTGCTCCCTTTACAAGAAATTAAAATTGGTGAAACTGATGCAAACTTATTACTTGATTTGGGAGGTTCCTTCTTCTTTCCCTGTGTCATAATAAATATACCCTGAAATTGGGACAGTTACCCCGGTGGGCTTCTCACCAAAATCCTCCACTATAAGGGCGAGAAGGTTCAGGGGGGGTATTTATTCTGAAGGGGATGTGGGGGGGGGGGGGGGGGGGTTGAAACACTTTCATTACAAAAGAGTTTGCTGGTCCTCCTATTGTATTTTTCCAGTGTGTTACATTCCTTTTTAGCTGATGGTGGTTGGGATATGTCAAATCTCCAGAGTGAACATTTTACATTTACCAAAATGAGGGAAATTATTTAATTCCTAATAAACAAATATTCTGCAATTGTTAAAGTATGTCTGATCACAAAAAAGCAGATCACACACAAATAATATTGAATCCAGTTTCGTTTTACATTTGTGGTGAAGAAATTGACCCCCTTACTGTAGTTTTGCCGTTTTGTATGCTGTAAAATTACAGATCAATTGATCAGCCCATTTATAATACCGTCAAAACCTTAAAAATGGCGCCTAAATGGTAAAGTGGTGTCATTTTTTGTAGTGCTCTATAATTAATAGAAGAGGACTAATGTATTGTTTACACCAGTAACCATTATTTTATGAATAAGCTTTAAGTTTGTTACTAATCCCTTTATGGATTTGTTTTGGGGATGATCCACTTATCTTACCCGTAATTTACAGTTACACCTCCTTCGTTCCCCCCTTTATTGTGTATCGCAGGCGCTGGAAGATGCGTTGCAGAACTTGGATCACGACGACACAATGAGCCTCCAGGACTTTTTCTATGAAGTCTGTAAAAATACCAAATTACTAACCCCCTCGTCCTCCACCCCATACCGCCAGCTGAAGAGGCACTTATCACTGCAGGTAACGTGTCCGTTTAATCTCTCTGTGGTGGTTTCAACTTAAGACTCTGGAAAGAGATGTGGATTTAAGCTGCTTCAAATGATAAATAAGATCTGGCTGGGAGAGTAGGAGGATGAAGGATCCACGTTAACCGTGTGATTCACCAAGGTCTCCGCAGACCGTGTATTCTACAACCAGAGGGGTTTCCACCTTTATAAAACTTTCATGTAGTAGTTTGTACATCCCTCTAAAGATTAGTGCATAACTAGCTTTGTCGTTATGCCTTTGTTTTGTGCTTTTACTTTACATCTATTAATGAATCATTTTAACTTCTGAAACACCAGGGATATTTGCTAAGCTCAACTTATCTACTCATTTTGTTAATATTTTTCCATGGATTGTTAGTTCACCAATAAGTGTCTGAGCCATTTTATCTTGGCACTGAGTATAAAGCCACCTTCATCCCTTTAATTGCAGCCTTACGATGAGACCGGGAGAAGGACCTTAACACCATCCACTATGGCTGGGACAATCGGGTTCCGAATGTTCTCTAAACTCGATGATGGAACGGGCTACGGGTCGGTGGAGGACATCATAGACTTGTGGAATGAAGAAGGATTGGAGAACGGCCAGGCCATACTCAAGGTTCTCTTCCACAGAAACCACTTGTTTAGTCATTCTTTTGTCTATTAATTATAAACTTGACCCCTTTTAAAGACCATAAAGCTGGGTATACACCTATGCAATTATCGTGCTCATTAAACAATAAACAACCGTTTGGTCAGATATTGCAAGAGTGTGCACGCTCCCATGATCATGTGTTATAGTACCAGAGCACATCGTATCGTTTGATTAAGTTTTTTTATAAATTTCCTAAAAATCGCGATCACCGACGGAACGATGTCGGACAAATGTGGCAGTGTGTACTCACTCACTCACGACCAGCAGTGTAGACAGATGTCTGTAGAGTGTACAGAGTCAGGATCTGTTCAGCAGGTGGTTATGAGCGATGAAGATCACAGACCTGAAGGTAATTCGTGTAGGTGTGTACACATTAATCCGCATGCTCATCGGGACTTTCAATCATTGGTGAAATTGTTGGTCTTCGCATCTGAGGTACGATTACATAGGTGTGTACCCAGCTGAAGGTGGTGTCTTTCCGTGTTCAATCTTCATATTTACAACGTATCCGCATCCCAAGAAATAACTGTCCCAAAGTAAAGATGGAATCTGTCGCAGCAGTGTTAAGGGCCAGTGTTACACCCGCTGCTCTTCACAACTTATCAAATATTTCACAAATAAAAGATTTGGTGAATAAAACTATTGATGGTTTCCCAATAGATTTACAAGTTAGCTTGTCTCTACAGTAGCAATTCCTTCATTGTAAATTAAGAACCGAGAGAGAGTTTCCACTGATCGGGGTCTGTGGGTGCATCAGGTCCACTAGGAAGGAAATTATTTGTAACTTTGAGTAAACCGATATAGTGGCGGATTGAGGAGAGGAACCATTTAAACCTCTAGAACCTGAACAATTTAATTTCATGCATTGAAACGATATCCAAGTGCATTGCAGCAAGACCACAATTTTGATTTGAACACTAACTTGTTGCAATAAACCAGGTTTATAAAGTAACTTTGAAGTCAAGTAATCGTATTGTCTCGTTCAGGCTCTACCTTCGCTGGCTGATAACTTGCGTGTACTCTCTGTTTTCCAGGCTCTTGACTTTAATTTAGAAGGAAAGATCAATCTGACGGAGCTGACTATGACTCTGGAAAATGAACTTCTGATCACCAAAAATGAGATCTACCAGGCTGCCCTGATCAGCTTCCGCTCCGAGATCAGCCACTTATTGTACGTCTACATCTCCTTCTACGAATACTTCTCTGATTCCTGTAGTTACTGACTTATTTATGACCATTTATTTTGTTTTCTGTCTGTTTGGGAACTTGTTTTATTTGAAAGTACAGTCCTGTTTTATAGACCAGGGAGTATATACGCTTTTAATTAGGGGTTGTTGGTTTGATGACTCGTAATAATACAGTATATGGAACCATTTCCATGTAGGGATATAGAAGACCTATAACGCAATCTTTGCATCACTGCAAGAATAAGCAGCGCCGCGCGCTGTCCGTCGCTCCACTGGCCGCGCGCTGTCCGTCGCTCCACTGGCCGCACATAGTCAAATGTGTTATGGAATAATACTGATAGTATGCTTTAAAAATAAATAAAGGACAATCGCACAAAAACATTTACACACTGACCTCAAGGCTCAGTGCCTTTGCTGTTACCATATCCAGTTCCTTCTCTTGCGCTTGTTCTGCAGCTCCGCTCCCACCGTGTTCTATCCGCCAGCTCTCCTTTCTCGCCCTTCAGCTCTCCGTTCGCTTTTTTCCTTTATCTCATGTGCTTTCTTTGATCTCTCAGCTTTCTCTCCTTTTTCACCTTCTCCGTACTCTGTTCTCTCTGATCACTCCGATTTCCTCTTCTGCTGTCGCTGAGCATAAGCACTAATCAACATCCGTCCCAGTGGTGGAAGTAGAAGGTTTAGTGACAGTATGAAAAATGTAAGGGGCATGTAAGTGACTAGAGTGTGCTAGTGTTACAATGTTGCAGTAGGAGAAGTGGTGGTATGACAAACCCGGTATATCCCCAATTCCACCACTGATCACCCAACAAAGTAACACGTGCAGCTGTTCAGGCCAATCAGAGAAGCTTTCCATAGTGCCCAGAGCAGCTATGTGGGGCTGAAAGACATTAACTCATCAGGTTCTGACTATTGGCTTCCTGTCCCATTGCTGCTCTGTGTCCTAACTGTGGCTACTATGATTGAACTGAAAGTCCCAGCGTGTTCCAGTATTGTCAGGACTATATACACAAACATCTGACGACAGCCTGGGTTCAGAGGCTACGGACGTGTTTAGTACAGAGGTTGTCTGAGGTGCACTGTGTACCCTGAAAGCCAGGGGAAGCCATTATATATACAGGAACGCATTTATTATTACTGGTCTATTAAGCTGGTTGACACAACTTTAACCAACAGTAGATGCTATTTATGGCTAGGTAGAATTATAATTATATCTATTTTTTATATTGAATGAGAGATTATTGTAGCCTGGGGGAGGGGGGGGGGGGCTGTCTTTGCAGGGGAAGGGGGGGGGGGGTTGTCATTCCCTACTGATAATCCTATGAACTTTGAACCTAGCTAAATTCTTTCTCTCCAGAGAACAGACCGATCAGAATGCCAGAGAGAAAGAAAAGCTGCGTTTGGATTTGGAGAAAAATGAAAAATTTAAAAGTCTGATGGCAACAGAGGTGGACGACCATCACGCCGCCATCGAGCGCCGTAACGAATACAACCTTCAGTATGTTCCTCGCTATATTGCATTCATGTATCCTGGTGTTTTTTCTAGAGCAAGTTTATTGTGTTCTGCAGGGGGTGGGGTTTAGAAGATGGGATTAAAGATAGGGACAGGCTCATAGAAGTGGGAGGAGCTTATTTATGTCTTACAGTTAGTGCAGTAGTCGGTTCCTCATTGCTGTATAGAACATTTTGATTGTTCAGTTATTCTGTGTTACTGGCTCATACCAGCACTGACACATGCATGTTCTACCACTAGGCTTTGGGAAAAGAGATCCTATAGTCTTGATCATATTAAACTTCTGGTTGACCATTATTTTGGCCTCTCACAAGCTGCTACTCTCTTTAGTGCTTGCATTTCATGGATAAAATATTCATTAAGGCATGCAAAACTTATTGTGACTTATTTATTTTTAAAACGCACTTAATTTGGGCAAACACACATCTGTATTCAACAAGAAGTGGATATGGAGAACCGTCTCTTGTTTAATACAGGTCAAGGTGTGCACTGCAGGATACGTCCAATACATATTGCAATATAAAAGTGCCATGAGAATACACAGAAAAAAAGTATTCACTTTATTACCACCTGTTAATAGTCAATGACAAAACATTTAAAAAAAAGTGTTTAAACCCCCCAGATGAAATTAATTTATCATGATGATATTGTCTACAGTACAAAAAATACATTTTTACTGTTGCTCCTGATTACAAACACATGTCCTAGCTATATACAAGACTGGCATCACTATTAGTTGGCACTTACCCGACCTGTAGCTGGTGCAAGTGATACGACAGAGATACACGTACCTGAGAGATGGCCAAAGCTTGAATTGGACACTGCTGTGTGCGCTCAAGCTTTGCACGTCCTTACAGTACATTGGTTATGTGCATACGCCCATTTCCCCCCCACCCCCATACCGTTACACTCATGTAATAGCAAGCTATCATAAATGCCATTTGCGCTTGAAAATGATTTGCATACACTTGGTGTATAGTTCGTTTAAGGGAATGCGCAGACCAAGTTAATGGAAAATACTGCACATATCTACAATTACGTTTCTTAATGAATCGAGCCCCCAGTCTCTAACCTACATGTATTAATCCAGGTTACAATTATAGAGATCAGGCAATTACATATGCCGTATGGTCCTCAATTTTAGTGTGCTTTTGTGGATCATCATAAGTTGTCAGCAGCTTGTTCCTTGAGTCCTGCTGGAGGATAGTGCACAAGACCTAGCATGCAGTAAGTACAGCATGGCCTTACCAGTCCTTTCTCTTAAACCTGCTTCTCGCCCACAGAAAGCTGGACGAAGAGTACAAGGAGCGGAGCGCCGCTCTGAAGAGCGAGCTAAGAAAGGAGCGGGAGCAGATCTTACAGCAAGCCAATCGTCAGCGCACTGAACTGGAACAGGAGCTCGATAAGGTGAAAATGGAAGAGAATTACCTGCGAGACCGGCTGACCTTGTCCATAAAGGTAAGTTTGGAGGGCGTTTTCTATTCAGTAAGAACTAAAGGGACAAAATGTCACTGGTTCCTGGTGAATTGATAGGCTGTTATTGGCTCAGCCCGCTTACATGGCTGCCTCTACTGTGGTCTTTTTAAATGAATATAGTCATTCAGATATATTTGTAACAATTTTTGAACACATAAGTTGCAGATGATATTTCGTTGGTTAGTTATGATTTATAGATATTACGTTGGTTAGTTATGATTTATAGATAATACGTTGGTTAGTTATGATTTATAGATATTACGTTGGTTAGTTATGATTTATAGATATTACGTTGGTTAGTTATGATTTATAGATATTACGTTGGTTAGTTATGATTTATAGATAATACGTTGGTTAGTTATGATTTATAGATATTACGTTGGTTAGTTATGATTTATAGATATTACGTTGGTTAGTTATGATTTATAGATATTACGTTGGTTAGTTATGATGCTCTTCCTCTTTAATATTTGAGTTAGTTTTGGTTTTTATAGGTGTAATTGTTGCTATATTTTTCTATGTAGAGATCTAACCTGTGACTATAAGCAGGACACTGAAGCAGGGGGTGAGCGCAGAAATTTCAGCTTCACCTTTCGACAAATATTACTCTTTATATTCTATATACAGTATATGCAGCCAACATTTAAAAAAATGATACCTTCTGCCCTAGAATTACCACCAAATCACACACAGCCGCTTGTGCATTCATAGGGATGAAAAGCAATTATTGTTCCTAATTTAAACAGGAAGTTTGCTCAAAAGGGGGATTCTGAGCATGTGATTAACATCCACCCCCCCCCTCCCCCGTCTGGGCTTCTGGAACAACAATGATCATTATTTTCAGTCTTCAGCATTGTTATTTGTCGCCTGTTAGTTCTCCTTTGTATTCCGAAATATCTTCCAGATCTGTTACCCCCCCCTCCACCTATACCCTGCTGAATATAACTAACGGCAATGCTCTGAGTGAGCAGCGCTCCGCCCTACGTACGGCCATTTGCTGTCTTTCTGTAAATCTTGAGCTTTCTCGGCCCTTGCCAGGTTATCAATCCAGATCCAACTGTAACCGTGTGATTTATACCGTCTGTCGTTTCCCCGTCACCCTAGGAGAACGGCCGTATGGAAAGGGAGTTGTTGGAGACCTCAGAGAAGCTGGCGGACTGTGAGTCTCTGACGGACAAACTGCAGAGGAGTCTGGACAACATACTGAGGGAAAAGGTCGGTGACGTCATGTGATCAGTTTTTAATATTTACATAGATCCATCCATTAGTCTCGTAAATACGAGCTCTAAAATATTCAATAGAAAACCTGTCTGTATAAAAATCCAACACTGAGATTGGGTAACACATGCAGGTCCTTGTAACATGCTTGTACACTATCCACCTGTCTGAACCTGTTCCCTGAAACAACATTGATTTATCTTTGTGGCTTACACATCATTCTGGCATGGTTTTTGTTGCACTTGGGTATGACGCAGATCTGCTTTGCTTTGGATACAAGAGGGTGTGATAATAAACCCCTCTGGCTATAGGACATAAAAATCTTCCTGCAAAGCACACAAAGAAAATAGACCAAAAAAGCAAATGCATTATAAAGAGTAAACACTATATATAGTAAAAGTTGTAGAAGGATATGTACAAGATTATAAAGTAGTAATCTGAAGGTGCACACACTATTTATGTAAAGTATCCTCACAACTACTGTTGTAACAATGTTCATCTGAAGCAATTGGATTATTTTAATCCTATAGTAATATCTATTACATCATTTTATTTTATCTATTGTACTTTTATTTTGTGTACATCGGCCCACTTGAATATATGCAATTGGAAAGAAGTTGGTAGCAGATCAATATGTCTTTCCCCGTCTGCGTTTAGTTTTTTCCGTATAATTTAAAATGTGTAGCAGTGCTCCTCAAAGTGACTATATAAGAAAAAAGTTTCTCATGGTGTGTATTACTTTTTTTTTTTTTTTGAAAAGCAACAATTATTTTATTTTTGATTTTCTGTTGACATACTGTCTTTATTTTGCAAGGATTTTATGTAGCTGCCCTTTCTATACCGCTGGTAGCTCGACGAACGATGATCCCAGAGCAATTTTAAATTTCCATTTTATCTGCTTTCACAAATTGCTTTACTTTAACTTCTCTTGTTTGACCCGGCAGTTTGGTGACTTGGATCCGAGCTGTGTTGAGTTTTTCCTGCACGAGGAGAAGTTGATGCAAGTGCGGAATGAGTACGAGAGGCAGCGCCGGGTGAGTAGTCAATGTCTGTCCAGCAATTGGTGCCTGTTGTTGACACCGTAGGGTTAATCTGTAACCGTGTCCTGGTCTAACCATCTATTCATCTAACCAGGAGCTGCAGGATCGCATTGATGAACTTCAGCTGGAACTTGAAGAGTATCGAACGCAAGGTGTCCGGGGTTTTAGAGCGTCGCTGAAGAATTCTTTGTTTGATGAAATGGACAATAGAAATACGATTGAATATGACCCAGGTAAATAGAGATTTTTTTTTTTCTCTTTAAAATCTGACAAATATGATCCTAAATGAATATATTAATACATTATCTGAGATACATGTAAATGCATTTTACCATAAAATACCATTTGTGACAATCCGACTTAATCGCAAATCGCGGTTAATTTGGTTTGTACAGTTACGGCCATTTGGGGCTCCAGCTCCATGCTTTCTGTCTGTGTATGACCTCACCCTTATGACATTCATTCAGCCAACCATATTTTTGGAGCTGTTCCATCAGATTGAATATAAATTTAATTAGACAGATCTAATTGCTTTGGTACCACAGGTGCAAATGATTGGACCACTATCGAGCTACCACGGATTGTCAAGAATAATATTCTTGTTCTGTAACATACAAATCATGACACAATGAACATAGGAGGCCGCTCAGTTGGTGGTGTACCACAGATTTAAAATTCAGCTTATCTGTTATCTCTAACATGTCGAACAGACAGTACCCACACATTTGAATATCCATTGTTAAAATAGATTAATTATTGTATGTTTATTTTGGAGGAGGTGGATTACAATGAAATATGTAATGTTGGGGACATCTGCTTTAATAACTATAAAATATTAGTTTTATGAAGGGTTTTTCTATACGTAAAAATATTCCTGCCCCCGTCATTATATTGTGTAGCAAAGCTCTTATCGAAACTATCAGGAGTAACACTTTAATTTATTTCTCTAGCGCCACAATATTGTGCAGCGCTGTATATAGAGTATCTAATCATGAATTACTTTGATCGGGGCTCTGTGTACGTAATAATATCGCTGTAAGGCAGCAACAATAATTCTCTATTTTTCCTCTCTGTGTATAAGCGATCCTGTACATGTATAAATATATAATATTTCCATGCTGCAGGGATTGGCTCGGAGGATTGCCCACCACTGAACATGAGCATAGAGGCAGAGATGGCGATAGAACAGATGCGGGAGCTACACCAAAGAGAAGTGGAAGAGCTGACGGTGGAGCTGGAATCTAAGGTAAGCGCTGACCTTTATTTTACCGCATGGTTTAGTGTTTGCCCTTTACTCTTATTTTTTACAGAACGTTTGCCTTACTCTTAAATTATCTCCCTGGTGTAATACAGTACATACCCCTGGCCATTATACTGTAGCTACAGATCACTTCCCCTGCTTTAAAATGTATATTTGAGTGCACTGTACAAAATGCAGCTTTCTAGTAGTGTATGTAGAATTGTGGTCCCGGTCACTGTAGTTTTGAGGACAGTAATTAAAGTCAGTTACTAAAGTTCCTCTCTCTTTCATCGTACTTTAGTCTATAGATGGATCCTTGCTTTATTCTAATGGCCGACGGGAACTGAAGGAATTGTACTTTTAATGTTTTCATGCATGTGCTACAGGGAAGTTATAGTAATGTTTGCAATTTTTATTTCATTTTAATTATGGAAAACAAATATAGAAATGTGGTGTGGATTCTATTTTTCTCAGTGTTTTTGTCAATAATTTTAATATTCTGCTTATGAAGTTTTGACATGTCCGCACGACGTGCCTCATGGTTTTGCTTCTCTTGTTTTGTACATATGTGCTGGGTAAAAATCGAACACGCGCTCTTTTGCACATTTTCCATTATTGTCCCTTTTATTAGTACAATTTATTATACTGGTGGCCCGTGAGAAAATAATATTGGCTGCGTTCTAAAACCTAAGCGTGTTAACATTTTAGAACGCAGTGGACAAGCCCATCCTATTGTGACTGCACTTTACCTGCTGAGGAGTGTGAACGAGTCCTTATAGTAAGGTTTGTAATATCCATTTAAATGACGCAATCTCCAATGCGTGAGAGGTTCACCCCCCTCATCTTGTGACTCACATTGAGAGGTCACGTGTGCTGATGAGATCGTCTTCAGATACAGTCGCCCCTGAATTACACAAGTTGGTTTGCGATCAGCTTCTCAGGTCGCTTCATGGTCCATGTATAAACATGGTGGTGGACCTCTGTGAAGAGGATAGTTTGAAGGAAGTTTCTGAGTTTCAAAAGATTCTGCCGAATTTAAAAATGAATCCTAATTTGCATACTCCAATTATACAGGAGATGCATAAACCGTTACATCTTATTTGTGAATTTAGCTCGTGGAAGTGATAATTTTGTGTCTCACGTGCTGAAGTTGTGTAGAAATCAGGATTTAGTTAGCAAAATCGTATTGCTGTGTTCAGCTTTCTCCAACCTTCTAAAAATCAGCTTGATCCCAAGAAGAATTCTGCATTCAGCACAACACTAATAGACGATACAATCATATGGTGACTGGAGGCGTGAGCTGCAGGAGACTTAGAGGGCTGATGGGAATGACAAGGCTTAATACTGCTAATACACTGAGCAGTGATAGGATCGGTGTCCGATTTGGCCCCATTGTAGTAAACCTGTTTTTGGTTCATGAACGACTGTATTTCTTCCAAACTCACAGGCCAACATCGATCATCTTCCAACTGCATTCACCACCATGACTGTTGATATGTACGTTCGATGTAGTTTGAATTATGATCAGGCATTGTGACTGTTGTGGGGCCACACACACTGTTGTGATATTGCAGCTTGCATGGCTATCTTAAATCCTCATTACTTATAGTGATACATTTCTCCCCTTACTGAGATGAATGTAAAATAAAAAATAAATTCCGAGGGTTTATAACTTTTTGTTTAATCGCAGACGACTCACTATGAAGAGAAACTAAAAGAAGCAAAATACTTATTTGAGAGAGAACAGGAATCCATACGACAGAAACTCAACGATGAAATTCACAAGGCTGAAGAGCAAGTAAAACTCTTTAAGATGAGACACTCAGAGCTGGAAGCGGACATCCAGAGGCTGAAGGATGAACGTCAGCGAGCGGAGTGTGAGCACCGCGACCAGGTTGGCAGAATGGAAACGGAATTCGAGCAACAGAAACTCTGTTTGGTGGAGCAGGAGGCCGCCCTCCAGTTGCAGTTAGAGGAAGCCAGGCAGAGTTACCATAAGGAGAAGGAGGAACTGGTCCAGAGAGCGGAGGACATCGAAAAGGAGGGAGAACGTAGACTGGTGGATCTGGTAACAACTTATGAAGAGAGAAAGTATCATCTGGAGCAAACTTTAAATGAGCAGATATCCAATTTACAGGAAAGACACGAAGTGGAGAAACAAGAATTAAGGAGCCAATTGTTGGAACAAAACGAGCATGAGCTCCAAGAGGAAAGGTGAGTGATAACATGTCCTAACACTGTGTGTGTGTGTGTGTGTGTGTGTCTAGCAGAATGAAAACATGAGGTGTTGGTACATATTCTGATCAATACATTTAAGCCTGCATACCAGCGTCAAGAGTACCTCATTGTATGCAGGTCCTACACTGACCTATATGCTTCAAACACCATCAAGATGCAGTTAAAACCAGATGCACTCACCTCCCAGGTACAGGGTCTTACGTCTAACAAAAGCTGGCTTGTATGCCCACCCAAAAATGCCTTAAACAGGCCTGATAAGAGCTGCCAGAAGGCAATATTTTGAAATGTCAGAGAAGCGTTTGGTTAATCCCATATTATACTTCGTACCAGCGGCATGGCAATATAGTTGCTCTATATGAATACAAAACAAAAAGACAGTCATTGTCGCTTGTCCTTAACACTGCATATGCGAGTGTCTAGCAAAATGATAAACATGTACACAGAAACGGCACTCGGAGTGAGATTAAGTTATCGATGTGTCAAATGTCTGTAGAAAGATTCTGCAACAGTCTAAGTGCATTTTTGTTGTCTCTCTGCCTCCTCTGACATTGGATACAGAGACCAGAGATAGAGATTATATATATATATATATATATATATATATATATATATATATATATATATATATATATATATATATATATATATATATATATATATATATATTATTTATTTATTACACACACACACACACACACACACACACACACACACACACACACACTTTGGCATTGTGAAAAGCTCTCGCTGCCTATTAGATGATGTGCAAACAGCCCATATTATAATTTATTATTCCAGCTCTCAGAACCTTTCATAAATTTTTTTTTTTTTTTTATAATAGAAACTTGTAATTAGATGATGATTTTTCCTTTTAATAGTTAATTTGCACCTTTCTACTTTTTGCATTTTGTGATTCACACTTCACAAATCAAGTACCTTTTTTTTTTTTAAAAGTAATTTTGCTCTTCTATTCTGTCTCAAATTTTGATTTGTAAAGAAGTAAGGGTAACCCCCCCCCCCTCCCCTCCATACAGAATACATATGACATAGAAGTCATCGCATTTGAGTCAAATTTTTTCCATCTTCTATATTGACCATGTTTAGGGAAAAAATGGAATCGGAGTATAATAGAAAAATATCAGAATTAGAGGCCCAGTTTGCAAAGGACTATGAATCAACAGTGAAAAAGTATGAAGGGGACTTGGTGGGTCTTGATGAAAAATTCAAGAATGATCTTCAAGATCTCAGAGCTCATCATGCGGAGGAGAAAGCTCAGTGGATACTTGAAAAGAAAGAGCTTGTTCAAGAAAGTGTAAGGACGCAAGAGGGACTAGAAAAAGAAAAAATGTCTTGTTCTGAGCTTTTACAAGAAAAAATTGCGGTAGAGAAAACCTACAAGGAACTGGTCAATAATCTCTGTAGGGAAAAGGAACAAGTGCAAAATGACCTGAACAAGCTTAGAGTTAGTGCAAAACAAAGAGAAGATGTTCTCCGCAGCAAAATTATTCAACTAGAAAGTGATCTGCTGGAGGAACTGACTGAGCGAGATGAACAGTTGTGTCAAGCTGAGGAAAACATTCAATGTCTCCGAGAGACTCTAGTAAAATTGGAGAAGCAGCATAAACTTGAGAAAGAAGAACTTGATTCAAAATTGTCGATGTCTGAAGCTCGTCATAAAGAGGTATGTGATAGGACAGAGAAAAAAAGAGCAGAAATGTTTGAAGAAATAACTAGACTTCAGAGCACTATCAATGAGTTGAAGGATGAAATCATGTCTTTATCTAAGGTTCAGACAGAGTATAAATTGTTGGAGAATGAAAATTCAGACTTGAAAAATGTTGTCTCTCAGCTCCAGAACAGTTCCGCTTTTCCGGAGGAGGAGGGGAACGTTCTCAAAAGCCTACAAACTGTGTATGAGCACACCGTCAAAGAGAATATCTCTTTACTGTCGGAGATCTCTAGGCTTAAGGAAAAGTTGGACTTGTCTAGGACTGCGGTTGGCAATGAGGTAGATGAGTTAGGTGGGAGTGAACTAGAGAAGAATCAATCGGTGAAGACATTGGAGATGGAACTGATGGACCGAGATAAGCGAATGTGTCCTTCAGAGAAAAATGTTCAGACTCTACAAGAAACCACAGAAAAGCTGGAAAGGGATCATAGAGCTGAGAAGGACCTTCTTGAAGTCAAATTGTCAAAGTCAGAAGAACTTTATAAAGAACTGTGTGAAAGGACTGACAAGAAGAGACAAGAAATGTTTGTAGAAATAAGTAGACTTCAAAGCACAATCCATAAACTGCAAAACGAGATCATGTCTTTGTCCCAAATTCAGATTGAGTTTTCGTTGGTAAAGAAAGAAAATGCTGAGTTGAGAGAAGCTGTATCTGATCTACAGAACAGTTCAAATGTTCTGGAGGAGGAAAGGGGTGTTCTCAAGAGTCTGAAAAATGTACATCAGCAGGCGGTCAAAGAGAATGTTTCTTTGCAGTCACAGATCTCTAGGCTTAAGGAGAAGTTGGGCTTGGCTAAGCTTGATATTGGCAATACTAAGAAAGTAAATGAGTTTGGTACAAATGAAGCAGATAATAATCAATTTGAGAAGACACCGGAGATGGAATTGATGGACCGATATGAGCGGTTGTGTCATGCAGAGAAATATGTTCAGACTCTACAAGAAGCAATAAAACAACTGGAGAGCGATCATATAGCTGAGAAAGACATCCTTAAAGCCAAACTGTCAGCGTCAGAGGAACTTCATAAAGAAATGTGTGAAAGAACAGACACAAAGAGACAGGAAATGCTTGTAGAAATAACTAGACTTCAAAGCACAATCAATGAACTGCAAAATGAAATCACGTCTTTATCTCAAATTCAGGTACAACATACGCTCATAAAGAAAGAAAATGCAGAGTTGAGAAAAGTTGTATCTGATCTACAGAACAGTTCAATGGTTCTGGATGAGGAAAGGGGTGTCCTCAAGAGTCTGCAAAATGTACACGAGCAGACTGTGAAAGATAACGTAGAGTTATTATCGAAGATCTCGAACCTTCAGGAGAAGCTGAATGCAATTGAAGGGGCATATGACAAATTGAGGGAAGCGACTGAAAACCCAATAGAGAAATTGCAGGAAGAGCTAGATAATAGAGATGAAAAATTGTGCCAAGCAGTGAAGAAAATCCAGCTTTTACATGAAACTATAGAAAAACTAGACGAGGACCATGAATTGGAGAAAGAAGATCTGAACTCTAAACTCTTAGAATCCAAAAGACTATATAAGAACGTTTGTGACGAGGCAGAAAAAGAGAGAGCAGAAATAACTAGACTTCAAAGTACTATCAAAGAATTAAAGAATGAAATGGCTCCTTTATATAAGATTCAGGGAGAATATAGGTTGATGGAGAAGGGAAATTCAGAGTTTAAACTTGAACCTCAACTCCAGAACGGTTCGGCATTTCTTGAAGATGACATAGATGTTTTCAGGAGCCTACAGAACGTTCATGAGCAAACTGTCAAAGATAATGTGAGGTTGCTATCGGAGATTTCAAGACTGCAGAAGAAGATTGGCTTACTTGAGAAGAAGACGAGCAAAGACCAGGTCAGAGATCAACTGGAAGAAACCGAGGCGGAAGAAAACCAGTTTGGGGAGCTGGTATTTGAAGTACAAGGTGAACCCAATGTTCAGGATATTATGCCCAATAAGCAATATATGGAAGCCCTAGAAAATGTGAACACGAAACTTCAAAATAAAACAAAGGAACTTGAGGACACCACGGAAGTGTTGTGTAAGCTTGAAAAAGGTTATAGAGAAGTGAAAAACGAAAATGACTATCTCAGGACTCAGATTATCTTACTTCAAGAAAATCTAAATAATTTAACATTAGAGTATGACCAGGTAAAGAAGGCCGTTAACTTAGAAGAAATTCCATTGCCAGAGCTGGAGGAAGCACCCATTACAATACCTGGACTAAAACTGCTCTTCACAACTGCCAAAAAGGAAAATGTTCAACTACAGGAAAGGTTGAAGTTCATGGAGCTTAAAAATGCAGAAGCGTTTGAAAACAACAAGTTGTTATCCTCGGAAGTCTCGTGGTTGCAGACAGAAATTCAAAACATGGAAGAAATGACTGAAGCTTCCTTGAAGCTTGAACAGTTGTATGAAGAAGCCAAAAAGGAAAATGATGAACTTAAAGCACTTGTTCATTTGATGCAGGAGAACATATTGAGACTGGAGAGAACACATGTTGTAAAGTCAATGTGTGCAAGTACAGAAATGCAAACTAAGGATCTAAAAACTCAAATAAAAAGTTTAGAATGGAACCTCGAAGCTGAGGAACATTCTGCACAAGATACAATGTTCCAAAGGCAACATCTGCTAAATAGTAAAGTGGAAAATGTCCAAATCTCACCATATCGGATGGCACTTGAATATTCTACTGCTTCTTCAGCGCAACGGAAACATAATTGTCCGGAAGACCATTCAGAAATGCAAAAACAGATGAGAAAAGTGGAAGATCATGGAGATCTAGGAAGTAGTCATGATGCAGCTGTAGAAGATGACCTGCTTACCGGTAGTCTACAAGAGCCAAGTCCACGGCGTAGGTGTCTGAATGGAGAAATGGAGCAGAAGGCAGATGGATCTGGTCTACAGAATGAGATTCAGAAGAAGTTGGAACATCTGAGGTAATATCAATGTATAGCCCCTTCTTCTGTTGGTGTCAACTCCGTCAAGAAACTTTCTGCTTCACCGTTGCTTTCTGCGCTTCTAGAATTAACACCGTAACCGCTCAAAGGAACATCACAATTTAACAATTACCCAACCTGCTCCCTCTGTCTGGTTTAACATACTGCTTTATGTTGTCCATCTTGGTGCAGGGGGACTTTTGCTCTTTCTTCTTTGAATATCTTGTATCTCGTAACCTACTAAGTTGCTTTGAATTAATGAACTGCTTTTCCGCTTGTAATGAGCACACAAATTTGCCTTCAATTTGTCTTCCTTTTTAAACTGTAGAACAGTGGTGGGCATCAAACCATTATTCAACGCGAGCGCTGTGAGACATGTCCAGAGTAAAAATAGGTTCACCAGAAAATTGGTGAGAAGTCGACTCTGTTTAACCTGCTACATAGTGAGTGCACTACAGTCACTCCGCATTACTAGATTGAGGACCAAATGGCTGACGTTACTCTGATCAGGGGGACGGCCAGATGCCCACCACTGCTGTAGAGATTTCGTTCAATCTTACGTTTTTGTTTTTCTGCAGATATGTTTAACTAACGACATCTTCTCTGTCATGTTTCTGCATGTCTTCTAATGATATTATGCCTAGATGAATCCTATTCTCACGCTCCTTTGAATTAAGCATGTATACTTTTATAATGAGCACTATACTCTGCATCCATCGGAGATATATATTTATTTACTATTTTATCCATTTACGCTAATGTGCTTATGATCACTATTGGATGGAAATCTGTCTAATAACGCAGAGCTTTGTAAACTATTCCTGCTATATTGGACAGTATGACTTTATCAGTGATATCCAGAATGGGATGTGTTTCAGTCTTACAATAAACATTCATTTTTTTTAGCTCAGAACTTTATTTTTGTGGACAACAACAAACCTATTTCTACCTCATAGGTGCAGGAATAAACACTTAAAGGAGGAGAATGCAGCTTTAGTAACTCAGATTAGTACTTTGAAAGAGGAGGGAGACGTCTGTAACCAAAAAACTGCTGAACTTCTGGACGCCTGTGAAGAAATGTGGTAAAAACTTTATTTTTATTTTTTAATATAATTTACAAAACTACTTTGTGTTTTGATGTCCTGTTATATTAGGTGTTTTTTTTATACTTTTTGAGCTGGTCTATATCACAGCTGTAGAGCTCCCGTTGCTCTCTGCAGTGTCGTTATACTATTACAGTTTAAAGTGTTATGTGAAAAGAATCCAGTATATTCTGCTCCCATTAAACCCAATAAATTTAAAATCTGCGGATTTTTAAATGCAGTTTGCGGTCTTCCTCTTGCAGGGTGAACCTTGAAACTGCTCAGAATGAAAAACTCGCCATGGAGAAGATGGTCGATATTTTGACAAGTCAGGTCTGTGTCTTTCCCCTTTACTGTAATGTTTTAGAAAGTCTTTGACAAAATAACCCGCTGAATAGCATCCATGATTGATTGATTGTTGGTTTTTGGCACAAGCACACCCACCAGTGGACATAAAACCCTTTGTTTTATTGACCTTAAAAACAAAGTGATTGCACTAATCTAGGTCTACCCATGACTGCTGATAAACTTAAAAAACAAACACTAAATTCAGTCGCTGCCACAGTAAAGATGAGTAGTTTAAATGGAGAGGGGTACCCCTGAAAGAGATATAGAGCAAGCGCTGAAGGGAAATTTATTATAAACAATTGCATGCACTTACAAACATTTTATAAAAAAGAGCATATATAGGGTTAACTCTTTCAATAGTATCCTCCATGTTACGCGTTTTGGAGTTGGTTGTTTTCTACTACAGGATATTCTCCAGCTGTCTGTGGAAGGAGATTTGCTCTGAAACGCCAAAAAGCAAAGAGAAATCAGGCGCTAAATAGAGAAAATAACAAAGTACACCGATACCGAAACTTACTGCAGCTGATAAAAGGGAAAGTGCTCTGAAACGCTTTGAGATCCACCTCTTGATATAGATACAAGTGTTAAGTCTTTTTCCTGGACAAAATGAGGTGGTTGCTGAAATGTTAATGAAGTCAAACTATGTCCTCAGTTAACACCTAAATGTTCAGGAGCGAGAGCTGGAAACAGAATCTTGTAAAGAGACAATGGCCATTCACATATCTAAAATATTTACAGTACTATATAAAATATTGATAATGTATCCCATGTGAAGCTTTATGCTAATAATT
The DNA here is from genome assembly GCF_038048845.1 of Mixophyes fleayi. NCBI lineage: Eukaryota > Metazoa > Chordata > Amphibia > Anura > Limnodynastidae > Mixophyes > Mixophyes fleayi. The sequence continues at coordinate 6,530,325 of NC_134413.1, read as the reverse complement.
CTATTTTGTTTTGGCTTTTAGTTATATGCTGTGTTTTGGACATTTTAGTCTTTAATTTTTTAGTTTTGTTGCATTTGTCGTGTAATTAGGTTGCAGAATCAAAGACCAGGAATGAGCAGTTGGTTTCAGAAAATGAAGAGCTGTACTTGAAGAACTCGAAGAACCAGGAAGACCTTAAAGATCTCAACCGTAGGCTGGTGGCTTTTCTGAAGCAGAAAGATAAGAAGGATTCTGCTAAAGGCCTAGAGGAGTGGCAAAAGGAAAAGTGTCAAATGAGCGAGGAGATTGAAGGCTACAGGTCAAAGGTACAAAGGTTAAATGTGCTTGTCTCTGGTGGCAATCTATGCAGAAAGTCTCCGGCATCGGCCATTGTGCAGTAATTCCCTTACACAATGGGGCATAACACAGGCACAAAACTGTTGTCTTGGCATCAGTGGTGTCACTCTGAGGGGTTAGAGAACAGGAATACCACCCAATGTGTTCATGTATAATAGCAGAACCTTCTTAAATTTGCTGTTCTAGATTTCTGATTCAGAAAAAGAGTTGTCCAAGGTCAAAGTGAACAATCGATCTCTAGAGCAAGAGAACGCTCTTCTGAAACAGGAAATGGGGACGAAGCAGGTGAGAGATCGAGATTCTAACTTTTTTATTTTTAACTTTTATTAATGGAATAACAGATTCTATTGCCAGGGGCACAGCCCCTCGTTACTTGGTGCACCCCAATGGTAGACATTTGATGGCCGTGTCCCTTTTCTGGTACATTTGCCCATAGCTTAAAAAATGGGAAGCTGGTGAGATTGGGAGGTTGGAGGGTAGGAGTAGACTTTGGGATTCACGGTACTCTTGAACTGAATGCAACGCCTGATTGGTTGGAGTGGCCCCTGTCCAATCAGTTGCTGTATGGACGCACAAATCTTCTCACGCCACCTGTCCTAGAACTTTTGAATCTTCTCTTTCAATTCCCACCAGTCTTGCGAATGGCGCTAATGTGGAGAATTAAAATACAATACGGATGGGAATGACCCCACGAGATGAATACACAAGAGGGCCACTAACAGCAGCTTTGGTTGTCTCAAAGGCTTAATAGAGTTTAGGATATACTTCTTGGCTGAGCACACAGTGCGGCATGTACCACTCATACAGACAAATAAGGTTCACTGTGCCTATAAATAACGGTTATAGTAAGCCGTAGCTAAAAGTAGGTTTATTTTCACATTAATTCTCATTTTTGGTTATGTTTCACAGCTTTCAAAATCGTCGGAGATCACGGACCTGAAGAATGAAATTTCACTCTTAATGAATAAGAATGAAAAACTGCTAAAGGAGAAAGAAACTCTGGGAGAGGAACTAAACAATTGTGTGGCAAAGGTAATACAGATAATTCTATGAATAGACCAAAGAAGGCAGAATTTTGAGAATAATAATGATTTAAATTCAAAGACTTAAGTAATGTGATGTTTGCTACAAGGTAATAAGCCCAAGAAGGTGTGTGCTAAAATCCAGAGCGGCCAATTGGATATTGGTACTGATAAGTGTAATGCAAGTTAGACTTTCCCCTTTCTAAAAAGTTGTTTTAAAAGTTAACCCCTGAATAATAGGAGTTCCTTGCTTTGGGAACCTCCTATAGCTGATGACGTACCTTTGATGGAAAACGGGCCTCCATAGCATGCCACAATGAAGTGTAATGACGAGGCCACTGCGCCGTGACACAATAATCAGCTTGCCACACTGCTGACAATCAAATACAATTATGTTGGCAGAATAATACAGTTGGGGATGAGACCGACATTATGCTTTACGGTGGTAAGCGCTGCACATTAGATCCTCTGATATGGACCTATGCAAAAACTCAGAGAAAGAAAAAGCTAAGGAAAGTTCCCAAAATTTTCTGGTTAGGGAGGTAGGAAAATACTTCTTACACTGCATGTTATGGTTCTCTCTTGAGCAGTACAGAGTGTGTAGGTCGGGAGATTGAACCCAGGACCTCACGTGAACTACAGCTTTACAACAACACTCAGACTTCTGCAGTAATGGTGTTTTAACAGCTTGTTCACTGTCCTTCCCCAGTCTGCTAAAGTTGGCCATCTGGAGAGTAAGATTGTAAGCTTGAAGCAGGAACAGAAGACTTGGGAACAGCAATCACACGGTCTTAGGAATCAGGTCTCAATGTCTCAGGAGAAGGTAAATACAGACTGGTTATATCACGGGCTGATCTCTTGTCATTCTATACAACTGTTTAGTGTAATTGTGAAATAGGAGGCATATTATAGTGCTAAATATTCCAATTATACTACACCTGTTATAACCCTCATCATATTTTCCTTCTGTTGAGTGGGGGGTGGTCTTAATTACAGTAGACCAGACTTGATCTTTGATTATGTGCAAATAATTAAATTGTAAATGGAACCTTTTTTGTTCAGGGCTCCCAAAAACTCTAGCGCTCTGATCCTTTTTTAATTGAAGTATCTGTTTTATCCTTTTAGATCCAGAATCTGGAAGAGAACCTGCAGAGTGTTAATCTCCAGCTGTCTCGCATTAAGTCTGATCTCCGCGTCGCGCATCAGGAGAAGGAGTCTCTGAAACAGGAAGTGATGTCACTGCACAAACAGCTGCAGAACGCAAACACCAAGGTGACCACATCTCCAGTGTGTTAGACATAAACTGCACATGGTGTTAGTCTTTATTTGCAATTTACAGCATTAAGTTATGACACATTTGTGAGTTTGGCACAATTAGGTCACAGTTTTAATTATAATACATTGATGGCTGAGAGAGCACAATACGAGGGGGCTAAAACCACTGAATGCTGAACCAAATGAATGTATGGCCTTGAATCCACTGAACCAAGGAGAAACTCCCTTCCTGAATGGCTGTCGCTAAATCTTGTGTCAGTGTGACTACGCCCCCTTTAGACGCACAATGATGTGCCCACACACAGAAGGTCAAGAGCCTCTCTACACAAATGGACCAAGAACCACCTTATCCTCGAAGGGGGCAGCGACCTGCGGCCAAACAGCGATAGCGCTGTAGGTATCAGTCTCTGATCACAGTGCTTTACAGCCAACTGTGTCTGCTCTGAGGGCGAGAAAAGGTCACAGAAAACAATAAAAATACAGTGCATGATCGAAAGGGGAGGGAGGACGGGATTTTATGTAGAGAATAATGTAGAACAGCAGCCAGAGAGGGTTTGCATCTGTGGAACCCAAAACCTGCCCACAATGGATCCCATTGGCTAGAAGGGGCCTACAGAACATATTTAACCTTTGCTAGGTAAGTGTGTATGTGGGCCCAAACTTCATGAGTTTAAGTGCATCGGCTTTATGGCCTCTCGTCGTACTACAAACATTGCAGTAGTTGCAATTTATTTGTGTACTGCACCAATATTCGGAATCATAGAGGTATAGACGGGGTGGGGGGAGAATATCTCCTTGCTGGAGCACAGGTGTACTCATTACTGACTGATATTATACCACCTGTGGATGTGTTACATTGTATCACTTGTCACCTGGAAAACCTGCACTGTTAGGGGCCCTGAGCACTGGGTTTGGGAAACACTGGTGTAGGTGATGGTCACACTTTATAGTATAAATATATATTTTAAAATGTATTTTAAATACGTAACTGAACGGCACAGTTTCCTTAACAATAGAAGACTGTGTGTAGTTGAAGACAAACCCTTTCTCCCCTGTCATGGTGAGGTTTACAAGGTGCGCTGTGTGTCTCGTGACATTTAGAAGCAGGTCCTGGAAATGGCGATGAGATCCTCGGGGCTACAGGGCCAGCAGAAGAAGAAGTACTGGGATGACCTGGAGCAGCTGATGGAGCAGGAACAGCAGCTGCTCAGACAGGAAAATGAGCGACTTCAGAGAGAGGTTCAGAATACGAAGACTGATCTGACCCAAAGCAGGGAAAAGGTAAATAGAGGGGTGGTCTGTCAGTGTGCTTGTTGTGTAGAGTGACGTGCGGAATATTGGTGCTATTACTGAAGCAGAATGACCACTTATATGCTAATAATAAGTTTTCTTAAATATGAGCATTGGCCATTGTACAGCTAAAATGTGGTAATTTTATTATTGAATAAGTGGGTTGCATAAAATTTGTTTCAAATAAAAATGTTTTCATCCAAAATTTGACCACATCAGAGGCTCACATTACTGTTCTGCTGGAGGACCCTGCTCCTTCCACTATATAACTCTCAGTCTGTGGCTTCCTGCTGCCTCCATTCCTCTCCTCACATCATGTCACTGCCCCTGTCACATGCAGCCCTGTCCTCACTAACACATCACTCATCTCCTGATATACTCTGTGCTGCTGGGGACCCTGCTCCTTCCACTATATAACTCTGTCTGTGGCTTCCTGCTGCCTCCATTCCCCCCCTCACATCATGTCACTGCCCCTGTCACATGCAGCCCTGTCCTCACTAACACATCACTCATCTCCTGATATACTCTGTGCTGCTGGGGACCCTGCTCCTTCCACTATATAACTCTCAGTCTGTGGCTTCCTGCTGCCTCCATTCCCCTCCTCACATCATGTCACTGCCCCTGTCACATGCAGCCCTGTCCTCACACCTGGACAGGTAACTGCCTTCCACATGATCAGCTCATTTTCTGCCACTATGAACATTCAAATGATCTGATTGGTTACAGGTGGTTCTCTCCGCCCTCATCAATAATGGGAACATGCAGATGAGCAGGGGATAAAGTGCCCTCATCCTTAATCAAATGTATGCTCCAAGTTACTATCTTGCCAACGTTCTTCCTCTGCCACCTATGTAATTTTATTTTTTAGCCTCTTACCCAACTTGTCTAGTACCCCAGAGCCATATTTTTCTGAAACTGCTTTCCATCCTCTATACAACTTATTAATAATATTAAATGGTGGGTAGCAGTTTTGGGATACATTTAGGTTCTTTAGTGAACTGAAAGCAGCACTTAATAGGAAACTTAAAGAATGAGACTGCCTAGGATATATATATATACATATAACAAGAGTCACCCCAGCTACGTGTAATGTAATATACTAAGGTCATGTCTCCTAAATTAACTATTCCTTCCTCACTGACATAGGTGCGACATCTGGAGTCCTCCGTAATCGCTTTGAAACACCACAAGCAGCTGAGCCAGTCCAGCTTGGTGAAAGCTCTGGAGCAGGAGAAGTCCAGTCTGAGAAGGGAGTGTGACCAGCTGCAGAAAGACCTGACGTCCGCCAACAGGAAGGTCCGCTCATTACGTCGGTTACTTCAAGGGTTGGGTCTTTCATGGAAAATTAGCGGTGAAACCGGTTATTACTGATGGGTTGGTACGGTTTCTTCTCTTAGAGCATTGGTGGTGGTTTCTATCCATGGGCAACAGTTTTTGAGAACTGTTCTTTAATTTTGTTTTATTTTAACGCACTATAGTAAATGGAGACACATTCTAGCCATGCACCAACAGACAGACTCCTTATCAACATAGTTTCTTTTTTAAACAGTAAGTTACATCTCGTTCAGGGGGCCTAACGGTCCCTCTCCGTGACCCATACCAAAACTTGGGGTGAGGGCCTGCAGTGCCGTCCATCTGCTCTGAGGGCCTAGGGACCACCATTGCCAAGCTCCCCTCATCTCCAATCCCCATAACCGATACAACTCATGCAAAAGCGATTGTTCCATCACTGATGGTGCCTATGCCCCGACTAGTATTAACACAAAGACCTCTTGATTTTGGTTATCAGATCAGTCAGCTGAGCGCCTTCGAAAGGGATTCGGAAACCATTAAGGCTGAAAACGAAGGTGTACGGACGAAACAGGGGAAATTTGAAGATCATATTACAGAAGTAAGTGCATATATCTTGGATAGTACTAATATTTTTTTTACACAAAGTTATCAAGTATTTCATCCAGCATTTACTTCCGCTTGGAATATTTAGTAAGGGTAATATCTCGAAATAAACGTATCAATCCGCACACAGATCTAGGAGTCTTCCATGGGAAGAATTTAAAGTGTGTGGTTTAAATTAGGCGTCTGTGTGGCTCTTCAGCTGTTATGAACAACAAGTCCCAGCCAGCTGCTTTAGTTGTACATTATCTGGACCTCACTGCGAGTTTGCTGAAACCTGATTTTAAAGATGATCTTAAATGATTCTAACTAGATGTGCAGTTTCTCATGAGATATAGAGAAGTCTGTGTCAGGATGTTGTCGCAAATCCTTATCTCTTCATTGAGAGTTTTTACGAAATCATATTTCTGCCTGTTTTCCCGTTCTGTGCCTGCCCGCTTTCTAGATCTCAGGAAATCTCAGAGATGGGTGCAGTTCAGATTCTGAGATACATGGTAAAGATATATCAATGTTTTGATTGTATCATTGCATGACCGCGAGTCTTCCATGTTTTCCATTCCGTATATTCTCCATGCATTATATCAAGTTACAGCGGTCCACAAGACCAGCAAATGCTTTCTCATATCGTTAAACCAGTTGTTTCAGAACCCCGACCATAACTAAATATATTTGCGACAGAGCTATGGTAGACTGTGGCTTTTGAATTGCAGTAAAAAGTTTCCCTTTTAAAAGGAGCATTAGCTTTACAACTCTGTTATTAAATATTTTAAATTATAGTTTGTCTTCTGTTGGGTGTTCTATACATTGTGGAGCTGCAGTCGTGAGATCTTTTATTTTTGTAACACTGAGGACACTGGAATATATTAAAGCACAGAACTCCACCATATCGTGCTCATACAGCTGTTCCGCATTAAGAGACAGTGCGGTCATCTCCCTGCAGTTTAAACTACACAATTAATGCAGATGGACTGCGGAAATCACGTGACCCTGGTCGTAGGCCACTTAGCGACTAGGACATGTTCGGGGAATCAAAACTTGCAAAGAGTTCATTTGTAGCAAGAAATTGTAATCGATTCCAATGATTAAAATGCTTAATATTGGGGTAGCTGATCATATACACTTTGTTTTTTAAACTGTATATTTTATAATGACAACGTTCATCAGTTATCTATTATTTTTACTTTTCACGATCGGGACCATCAATAGCTGATGATGTGTTTGAGTGTGTTGCATGATTTCAGAATTGTGATGCTGTTTTGTGTGATTTGTGGTACATGTTGGATACAAATACAAGAGCTGCATGTTTAAAGTTTTTTTTTTTTTTTGCAATGTTCTGTTGTGTGTTGTCCAAGTGTCACATTATGACATCCAGACCATATAGATGGTCAATTTAACCATTTACTATGTTTTCATGATGCAAATAGCTAATTGCAAGTCATGCACACAGATCCAGGAAATCTAGGACAAACCAGGCACTTGGGGAAACTGCCTGTAATTGCTCCTCTGTTAAAGCTTTACAACAGGCCTGGGCAACCCATGGATCACCAGGTGGTGTAGAACTACAAATCCCAGCATGCCCTTCTAGCTATCATTATCATCTGGGACTTGTAGTTTCACAACTCCTGGAGATCCACAGGTTTTCTAAGTATGAGCAGCAGTGGAGATTCCTGGCAGTAGGGATTAAGATCTGCGTACCCGGTGTGTATTGCGGCCTCATCAAATGAGTCTAGCAGTCGGAACAGACTTCAGATAATTGTCAGCTTTTAGGCCCAGTGATACCCTCAGACCACATTGCCTAAATGGTGTAGATCTTGAATCCTATATATTTTATCTTATCGTCATAGAAAGCCTAGATTTGCCTAGTGGTAGTGCCATCCAGACAGTAAAGTAAATGGGATCAGGAGGCTGATGGCCAACTACAATGTACACATATATGTAACTGGTGGTATGTGCTCCGCAGATGCTGCACTCGCCCACCAGTGCGCCTCATAGTCGCCCCCAGCTCCAGCAGCAAGCTTGTGCCACCGTGCCGCGGGAACAGTACCTACAGCTCCAACAACAACTGCAGCAGCTAGACCGGCGAAACCAACAGCTCCAGGCAGCGATGGATCACCGCAGTGCCGAAAACAACGCTCCACAGGTCAGTGTGTGATCATTTCCCTCCGTTCTACTGTCTGTCATATACCTACTCTCCCGGAATGTACGGGAGACTGCCCAATTTCAGGGAATCATCCTGGACTCCTTGGAGAGTAGGCCACCATCTCAAATCCTGCCCCATCATCTTGTGAAGTGGATGGGGGGGCTGGATGACGCAAATCAGGTTATGACCCTGCGCGGGCTGCGCAATGGCGCAAATCGTTTACGCAGCGAGAGGCAGGCCGCCATGAGGTGATCTCATTATCGCATCTCTCGCACTTTCTCCTCCAAAAAGTAGGCAAATATGATAATGGAGAATTCACACAGGATGTACTTTCTCTGGTAATGCTAGTTCATTATAGGCCTCAATTTATTCACTGTGCATGCAGTCATCATCAGCTACATTGGTACATTTTATCTATCTTTGTGAGCTGCATTGTACCATCCTTTATATGCCCCCTCTCTCTTCCATAGACCAAACTTACATTTTTGCTTTAATTTTTTTGCAATTGTGTTCTTGATTTTTATTTGCCTTTGTTTTTAAGAGTGGTAGTTTTAGAGTCCCTCTTTCATTGTTGGGATCCAAAGAGGACGGCGTCCACTACATAGTGTTTGAGGACTCTGCTTGTTTATAATGCAGCTAATAAATTCTGCAGAATCTTGCACTTTAGCTGTTGCGATATCTGCTCCGTCTTTAGATCTAAACACCAGAAGAGGGGTGGGCTGACGTAGCTGGAGGCAGACAAGGATTAAATGTCACCTTAGATCATCTTTGATCATTTTATTTAAAGTATTTGTTTTTTTTTAAATTGTCTGAGTTATATTAAGACACAAATATCATTACATACTCCTTTTATATACCTTGTGTATTTGTTTATGAGTCCATAATAGATTAACTAACCCTTATTGCATTACTCTGCATGACCCCTCTCCGTTCATTAACCTCCTGCTTTAGCTAACCTATTTATGTTGACTTGCTTTAATAGAAATTGCTTTTAGTGTAGATATTTAGACTGTCCGTGTAATATCATCTGCTTAATTAATCTTTTTATTATAAATATAGAATTCATACCGATCTTGTCAACTTCCAATAGATTCCATGGCATTTCTGAATTAACACCCTCCTACAACTTTAAATGAATGGTTTACTTGTGTCCTTGTGCAACTTTTACTAAATGCATTGAAAGGAATTTTGAAAGCTGAACTGTGTTTTTCACCAAGGACTTCAAATGATCAGGCAGCATAATATATAGTCACTGTTGCTCTTATAGAATGGACACAAATTCACATGATTTCTCTTACTGAGATGTTTGTCCAACATTTTATATGCTCTTATTTCCCACATTAATTGGACAACAACTAAACTGCGCTAAATTATGTATTCTAATGTATTTTAAGGTGCACTTGTCCCTCAGGGGAGGCAGCCATTTTATGTGCAGAACAATACTGATGAGAATGCAGCCTTTCTGTGACCAGGGAGATGGCATTGAGGTAGTTTTGTGCCTCAGTGATAGCATTAGTTACCAGTGATTTGATGGACTGCATTGTCATGAACATTCAGGCCACAAAATAGCTGCTTCCACTCTGTATAGGGGACTGGTGGGGATCATAAGTCTTATTACAATATGTCCCTTTTTTATTTTATGCAAATCTAATACTAGAAATTTTTAATTCCATCTCTCATCTTTTGGAAGTTGACATCTGAGGTAGAATAACCCACATTTGTTTTTGCATGTCTGGTACACTTTTCTCACCAGAGGCTGGCTGCCCCATCCAACCTTTTTGGTAATGATCCCTGGTGTCGGAAGTGGGATTCTTTTCTCTTGTGTTTTGCAAAATGCAGCCATGTAAAATTGGGGTGAAAAGTACCAATTGCATTTTTCCCTTAGGCCTTGCTTCAGGAGCAACGAGCACTGCATGCAGACTCTTACAGACGGATTGGCCGCCTCTGAAAACATGGCTTCTAATGAGCACCTCACGCTAACGTCCCCTAACACTCTACTGGCATTAGCTGAGAGAACGTATTGAGGGCCGGGAGCCCTGCTGCTTGGCTGTACCTTCATGTTAACCTTTGCAGTATTAAAATGTACTTGTTGCCTACACACAGTGGTGACAGCCATTTTGTGGGCCGAATCAATATTCATGAGAACGTGGCCTATCCCATAACTAGGAACTAGTGACCTCACACTGAGGGATTTGGTACCACGTGAAGATGAAGAGTGCCACATTCCTCAAGGTACAGTAGTGACTTCTTTGGCTGTGCACTCCTAAATATTGGTTCATTAAACAAAATGGCTGCCTCTATTGTGTGTAGGCAACAAGTACACTTCAAACACTTTTTGTAATTACTGATGTAGAAATAATCCGTGTAAATTACATATGTAGAAATGTGTGTAAAATACCTTATTTAAAAAAAAATCTGTTTTTTGTTCCAAATTTTATGTATTTATACTATTTATTAGATATGATTTCCATCTTACTAATATATTTATATTTTTTTTCTTTTATAATATTGTAACCTTTTGACTGGAAACACATTTTATACAAGGCACGTTATGAGCCTATTTATACAGAATTTTTGTCAAAGTTTTGTAAGATACTTTTGGAAAGAGAGAGGCTGATGTTTTGATGAACTGGGAAATAAAAGTCTTAACTATAACAGATTTTTTTTCTTGTGTTTTTTATTAATATACTTAAATGCTATTCTTATATATAAATAATTTTCTATTTTATATCGCAATTGTATAAACTACTGCACAATTGTATATGGCCATTATAAAAATTAAAATGTATAGAATATTTTCTTTACAATCCTATGCTAAGCATTGCATTCTATGTATGGTGGTTACAGGCATTGTCTGGTGAACGGGGAAGGTGGCAAAGCGAAATTTAATTGATAGAACTTTTAGGGCTGTTTTAATAAATAGTGGGAGGGGGCATTAATATTTACTTTAGTATTGGACACTGGATAGAAAGACCCCGTGAAGTTTTAATATGGCTCTGAGTGCAAATGTATCGATAGAGCCGATTGCCCCACCAGTAAGTCATCAGTGCTGACCAGATCTTTGTTTCTTGGCACCTGTAGGGTCCTACACCATACATGCCAACTTTCCCGGAATGTCCGAGAGACTACCGAATTCCGGGTGGTCTCCCGGAATCCCGGGAGAGCTGTCAATTCTCCTGCAACTGCTGGGCGGAAGGGGGGTGGACCGTCGCGATTCATGTCATTTTGGCCCAGCCCCCAGAGACTTAATGCCTGCTTTGGGTCTTTTTACCACTGTGAAAAGACCCCAAACAGGCATACATCAGGGGGACGGGGCCAATAATGATGCACATCACAAAGCCCCACCCGCCTTCCGCCCTCCCTTCACACCCCTCTTCAGCCATCTCTCGGCAGGAGCTAGTCAAAAGTATGGGGGGGGGGGGTTCGGTAGCAGGTACAGTTTGGGTGACATTATTTTCACATGTTTTATACAAAATATGACCTAGTATTAACGCCACAGATAACAAAAAAATATAATTAAACAAATGTTTAATGAAAATCAGTTGGCAAAGCAGTAACAATAGTCTTGCAGCAGTGATACCAACACACAATCACTTATATACCACTCAGCTAATCAAAGTCAAAACAATTTGGAGTCAAGAAAAGTACCGCCATTGTTATGGCCAAAGCAAATCTAAGGTGTTTTTCCAATGGCAAATAAAAGCCTAATTGTACTTAAAAGGGAAATGAAAACAGTAAGTACCACTTATACCCGACTACTAACTTTTTCACACAGAAAACCATTTATCCCGCATCGCCCAGTCACTGACAGACCAATTATCAGCCAAGTAATACATTTTCAGGCAGATTACTTCCATTACCATAGATTGTCTTTGCTTTTAATATATATGGAACAGACACATCCCCACAATAGTTTTCTCAACAAGAATTCCAAACCGTGAGATATACGCAGCTGGGATGTTATCATGAGAAATGCAGACTCAAGTTTCATGAGTAACATCGCAGTTACGTATCATTGTGCAGTATGTATATCCATGCAATATGCAACAGTTTATTTCCTCTGGTGCATTGTTCCTAGGATGCGCAGCTTCATAATCTCCCTAACCCCATCCTATTGTTTTAGCGGGACTCTGTACTACTTCATATGCTGACCAGAAAAACCTATCCTGCACTGAGGAGGCCGAGGAAGGGAAAAACTGTCTGTGGTTATGTAGGAGGTAGCACTGTGTCTGCACAAGACTTTACCTTGGACCCAATGGGTGGGGCAGTGATTAAAAGCATTGCCTTGTAAATGGAAGTACCCAAAAGCCTGTTCTCTTTATTTGCATATTGCAAAGAAATCTCCCTAACTCTAAGTGCTTTAGTGAAAATAGGAGAAGGTTGTGAAGGGGAAGTAACGGAAAAAGAAAAGAAGAAATAGATGTCTGGAAACCGTAATATGAATAGTCTAACAAACACTCAACAAATTATCTAGTGTATCCGCTGTCTCTTAAGACCTGTGGTTTGTCACCACAACGGTCAGTGAATTGGAATCTTTACTTCTTATGAACTAAACAGAAATAAATACACAGGAAGTGGCTACAGCTAACAATTGATACTTTTCTTTGTCACCTTCTATTCCTCTAACCAAAAGAAAAGTTGATTTCTCCACCATTTTGCAGCAACTTATTTTGTCACTATGGATTTCTTAACTGGTCAATCTGTGAAAGGACACAACTTGTATACAGTGTTTTTAAGTTGGAATATCTTGCAAAGACAATTGTGACAAGCGACCAGCCAAGACCTATACGAGCAGCATAAGCAGATCAGTGCGAGATAACAGAGGAAACCTTCATGCTGGGGGTCTGAGCTGCAGTCATTTCATTTCTGATTGAAGCTCTTAAAGTCAGTTTACAGTGTGTGGTGAAATAGCACTGCCTCACTTTATGGAGAGGGTGCACAACATTATTACTTACAAGGCGTCACAGATTCTGTAGCGCCGGATACAGAAGCAACTCACAACTAGATGAGGTTATCACATAAGTGTGTGAGTAATGTTATGTGGACTTGCATCGAAATACATGACAGGATGTATGAGGGAGTCTGACAGTAGACTGTCATAAGACAATAGGTAGAGAGGACCCTGCCCTTTAGTGCTTACATTCTAGAGGGAAGAGTGGTGAGACCATAGGACCAACTGGGAGAAAATGGAGATGTTGGGTGAAGGAAGAGGATATGATAGGATGGGCAGACTTGAAAAGGTGACTTGAGTTAACGTTTGAAGGATTGTAGTATTTGGGGGGGCGGGGGCAGAAGGGAAGAGTCGAATGAGGCCAGGCGGGGGGGCAGAAGGGAAGAGTCGAATGAGGCGAGGCGGCAGGAGGGGGGGGGGGGAGAGAGAAGGGAAGAGGCGAATGGGGTGGGGAGTTCCAAAGATGGGGAACTGCAGTAGAAGTCTTGGAGGTGAGCTGAGGAGGAGGTAATAAGAGGTGAATTTAGGCAGAGTGAAGTGCCCGGGTTGGTATGTTCCTCAAGACCAAGTCAGAGATGGATCTGAGGGGGTGATAAGAGTTAGTAAGGACAAAGAGCTTTAACTGAATTCTGAAACTGACAGCCAACAAAGGGATTTATGCAGAGGATTAGCGGAAGATGAGCCTAGCTGCAGCATTTCGGATGGATTGAAAGTCAAAAAGTTGAGACAGGAGGGCCAGTGAGAAGGAGGTTGCTGTAGTCGGGGTGAGAGAGGGTGACTGAACGGACAAGGATTTTGGTTACTTCCTGAGAGAGGAAGGGCTGGTTTTAGTGATGTTACAGAGGAGGAAGTGACAGGATTTGTTGAGGGACTGGTTATGAGGGGAAAAGCTGAAGGCAGAGTGAAGGGTGACTCCAAGGCAGTGGGCTTGGGTGACAGGAGAGAGAGAGAGAGAGAGAGAGATCAACCGAGATGGAAATATTTGGAGGTATAGCAACATTGGCAGGAACATGATGAGCTCGGATTTGGAGATGTTTAGTTTGGAAGTGTTTTGATATCCAGGTAGTGAACGCAGAGAGACAGCTAGATACTTGGGATAGGAAGGAGAAGCAGAGGGCAAAGGACAGAGCATTGGGGGACTCCAATAGATGGAGGAAGAGTCAGAAGCAGAAACACTAAAGGAGCAGCCAGAGAGGCAAACCAGGAGAGACATGTTTCACAAGACCTAGGGAGTGAATGGTGCTGAGGAGAAGACAATAATTGACCGTGTCAAAAGCAGCAGAGATATCGAGGAGTACGAGAAGGGTGAAGTGACCTTTAGACTTTGCTGACAGTAAGTCTCTTGTTCTTTTATTGAGGGCAGTTTCAGTTGAGAGAAGGGGATGGAAGCCAGACTGGGGAGAGCCAAAAAGAGAGAAAGTGGGTCAGACAATTGAAGACAAGTTGTTTGAGAATTGTGGAAGCTAAGGGAAGCAGAGATACAGGATGATAGTTGGGGACAAAAGATGGGTCAATGGAAGGTTTCTTGAGAATAGGAGAGATGAGAGCATGCTTGAAGGCCGAGGGGAACATACCAGTGGGGGAAGATGGGTGAAAGAGGTAAACAAGGTGATGACAGGCATTGGGCGTGAAAGGGAGTGGAGGAACTTGGAGGGAGCAGGATCAAGAGGACAGGTTGTAGAGGAAGAAAGAGATAGTGAGGAGCTCAGGCACAGTTACAGGAGGGTAAAAGCAGAGGGTGGCATAGGAGGGATAGAGAGGATGGGCAGGGGGAGGCGAATCTGACGAGAACAGATATCATTGTGGATAGTCACAGTGAATAAATTGAGTATCTCCCAAATAATTCAGCCAATTCATTTTGGCACCCAACAAGCTACCATAATGTCACATGACGAACAAGAAGGGACAGAGTTAGCTGAACTGATCACAAAACCTTTAGAAGACGACTACTCCCTGATGTTGGTGAAGCCTAGTATTGCTTACTAGAGAAGGCCATATGTACATTGGTTTTTGCAATAAGAAGTTAAACCAAATATTGCACACTGGTTAATAGCGGTTTCGTCTCTTGACTCTCTCTCTGTATTAAGATTCTTATTTTTTCATCCTGCATCTTAGTTACACATTCAGCTGTGTTTGTTAATGTATTGTCCATTGCAATCCACATCCCAATATCACATGGTATTTCCCTAATATACAGAGTGACCAGGAGCAGCTGCTGAAGAAAATGGAGGTCCGCATGCTGGACGTAGAGCAAAAACTGAGAATCGTGAAGATGTTTCTGCAGGAAAAAGTAAATCAACTGAAAGAACAAGTACGTTTTTGTTTTTTTCTTTTGTAGCTTAAATGAATAAAATACTTTGGTAATATCTGCAGGTAGTTGAACACGTCCAGATCTGGAGAAATCAGAAATTCAACTTTTTTTTTATTTATTTTTTTAAGCTGGCTGAAGGTAGCTGCTTCTCTCTCTACCAGCAAAAAATATATTCAATAACAACATTAGAGCTTTTGGCGTTAGGACTTGATAAGGGTTAAGGGCGCTATAACAAGAGTAAAGTCTGGTAAGAAAAGAAGATAGGAAGAAATTGTGTATTCGAAGGCACTCTGCGATATCAATAATAAATTAAAATAACTATATCTTTATTGGTATGCTTTAAGAAAATCCCTCTTAATTGGATAGCGAAATATTAAAACCAAGAGTAAAGTCTGTCTGCTGTGTGCATTGTTATTTATTTTAAGTGATGTGACAGACATACAATTAAACCCCTGTACAAACCCTTAGTGTGGAGAGCACTATTAACTTAGTTGGTCAGGCAGCTGAAATTCCTCACTGTAGGCGTGTAGTATATACAGTATCTGATTGGTCAGGAGCATCAGCTAATCCAATCAGGTGTCTCCTATATACTGCACACGCCCCTCCTTTGGTCTTGCATCTCTACGATGGGTAGAGTTCTCTGCTACGGTCTCCTGTCCCTACGGTTGGGCAGCGAGCTGTGTACCGATAATAGTGGCCAGCTTCGAAGGACGAGGGAAGAGTCTGGCTGGGAAGGGGGGCATCTGCCCCCCAGGCCAATGCGCTACCTTGGGTTGGGTCACTGGACTATCTGCATTTTTTTTCCCTTAAAATGTTCCTAATAGGCTACTAAGTAGAGTCTTGCCCCCCAGGCTATAATTTGCCAGCCAGCCCCTGGGAGCCCCTCAAGAGTTTTTCTAACTACATGGGTTAGACCTTTCAGAATTATATTGGTGGCACAGTCTCTTCATCCATGTCTACCAATGTTTCTCTGACTAGGGGTGACTTAAAGGCATGTAGATTACACCTTCTTTCGTGTAAGACGTCTCCTCTATATCCCACAGGAAACCAGGACCACAAGAGCAGACGCTAAGATTAAAGATTTGTATGTGGAAAATTCTCAGCTGCTGAAGGCCCTGGAGATGAGCGAACAGCGACATCAGACAGCCGAGAAGAAGAACTATCTACTGGAGGAGAAGATCTGCGGACTGAGTAAAATAGTGAGAGACCTGGCCCCAGCCGACCTGGGCACAGTCCTCTCCCATCGGCGGAACTTGTAGCTGAATCATGGAGATCCATCAAGACTCTAGAAGATACAATGTTACTTTCTGGATTATTTATAAAAATGCCTCTCGATACTGCGAAAGTGCAAACGGAAAGCTGGACAATTACCTCTTGAAGTGTATCCGACACAAAAACACTGCAGGCAGCCTTTTTGTGGACCAACATTCACTAGGAAAACGGCCTCATACCGTCGGCTGCATTGAATATTTATTGAGCTCATAAACCGGCTGCCTCCGTGTGTTTAGGTGAGGGGAACACTTTATGGTCATTAAATCCTTAAAGTGCAATGTGAGAACTTGCCGTATGACACACATCACTGCCATATTTATTTTGCAGGGACTTGTTCACTATTTAAAAAAAAACAAAAAACAAAGAATATTGTTCACATGAACACTAGACTTCATAAATCTGTTTCTGCTGTGGATAAATCTTGTACACAAGATTGACAATTACACGTTCGCCTGTAGGCACTTGCTGGACAAGTCTGCCTCAGCCATAGTAGTTCCACTCACTTAATGCTTTATGCATTTAATTAGTGCTTCATCAACTTAGAGAAGAAAGAGGAGGGGTCACCTCCAAATTCTACTTTTATCTCCACCAACCTTGATCTCCGGCAAAGTTGTTCATTTTCATTGACTGTAGATACAACACAGAACTGCTACCTGGTTAATAATGTTCTCCAAAGCCGATCTGTGTGGTACCCAAGGGCATCGAGAATGAAAAATCTGGTGGGAAAAAAACTCCCCAAAAAAAACAAACCACAAAAAGGCCATAGATAAGCAATAGATCTAGTAAAATATAGGAGAGAATTACTAACTAAAAAATAAGTAATTTAAAGGTAGACACTCCCTTTTTAAACTAGAATAGCTACCGAATCTGCGTTCTCCCTCTAATTAGAATTTCACTGCTAATAGGAATTAGACATTAACAAATATGTCAGGAGACAGAGAGAAATACTTAAATAACTAAGAGGATTCCTATAACAAAAGTTATACTACTTAGTTAAGTAGTATAACTCGTTTAAATAGCAAATTATTAATTACTAGTATAACAGAAGTTGTTCATTCATGGTGATCAATCTACTTTACAGAGCGATCAAATAAACAATTGGTGTAATATGAAACTACACCCAAAAAATATGTATTCTTCCCCAAAACATATTATATGTTGCCAATAACAAGCTATTGCCGTTCTATGAGTGAATATTGTTTATGCCCACAATATGGCTGCCTCCGCTGGGATCGGCCATTGTTTACACTTTCAGGGTTCTCAGCCCATATAACAGCCCATGTGGAACAACTGTTTTTTTTTTTTTTAATACACATATATGTTTGAATTGTTATTTTATCTGAATGAAGGATCAGAGATCCTACAATGCAAAAAAAAAAAAAGAAACAAAAGAATTGATAGCACTGCCTTCTATACAATGTGTGTATCTATTTATTTATCACTGCCATCAAGTGATGTGGGTAAAGTTATAATTCAAAAAGAATAAAATTAAGTGATTATTTAAAAAAAAAAAAGTCAAAAATGTAAAAAGGTTTCAAAACAAAATTATAACTGAAATATTTTGGAAATAACACAAGGCTGCCGGATATTGTGCCTACTTGAATATCCAATAACTAAAATGTTTGCATTAGTTATTTATATTGCACTTATGAACACTCATTAAAAAAAATTGTCAAGCACTTTAAGTGTCCATGACACGGGAGGCGGCTGCTCTGTGGGCTGTTATGAAAGTTGGCCTCCGTCTGTCCAAGATCCTGTCCTCCATCGTTCCCTGCTTTCAGGCTAGCACTTACAATAAATAAAGGTTCTAAGACCACAGCTTGATCAGACAAGTGGAATTATGTGATAGTCATTCCCTGCCAGCCTGGAGAGGGGCAAGTGTCATGTCGTTTTATTAGAAATTACATGCAAAAAATATACATTTTCTTAGATATACTGGAGTTCTCTCTCTTACTGCTGTTATACACATTTTTAATAGCAGCACTGCAAGAATAGTGCAATGATTTGTTCCTGTATAAGTTATCTTTGTTTGCTCAATTCTGTTATAGTTTTCTCATTTTGTAATAAAACCACATATACAAAACACGAGTAATCTTTGGATTCTGTAATTAAGTTTGGTTGACCTCCCTCACCCCTGCTTAAGGTGGCAAAGATCAAAATTTACGTTTGAGAAACTGTGGTATTAAGTGGCTTATAGACTGAATATTTAAATACAAATTAAATGGAAAAGAACCGTTTAGGTCTTCATTTGCCTGCAGAAGAAAAGTGAAACAAAATATATTTTGATACTACAGTCATGGCCAAAAGTTTTGAGATTGACACAAATGTTATTTTTCACAAAGTCTGCTGCCTCAGTTTTTATGATGGGAATTTGCATATACTCCAGAATGTCATGAAGAGTTATCAGATGAATTGCAATTAATTTCAAAGTCCCTCTTTGCTATGACAATGAACTTTATGCCAAAAACATTTCCACTGCATTTCAGCCCTGCCACAAAAGGACCAGCTGACATCAGGTCAGTAATTTTCTCATTAACACAGGTGAAAGTGTTGACGAGGACAAGACTGGAGATCACTGTGTCATGCTGATTGAGTTAGAATAACAGACTGGAAACTTTAAAAGGAGGGTGGTGCTTGAAATCATTGTCCTTCCTCTGTTAACCATAGTTACCTGCAATGAAACACATGCAGTTATCATTCCTTTGCACAATAAGGGCTTCACAGCCAAGGATATTGCTGCTAGTAAGATTGCACCTAAATCAACCATTTATCTGATCATCAAGAACTTCGAGGAGAAAGGTTCAATAGTTGTGAAGAAGGCTTCAGGGTGCCCAAGAACGTCCAGCAAGCACCAGGACCGTCTCCTAAAGTTGATTCAGCTGTGGGATCAGGGCACCACCTGTGCAGAGCTTGCTCAGGACTGGCAGCAGGCAGGTGTGAGTGCATATGCATGCACAGTGAGGCGAAGACTTTTGGACGATGCACTGGTGACAAGAAGGCCAGCAAAGATGCCACTTCTCTCCAGGAAAAATATCAGGGACAGACCGATATTCTGCAAAAGGTACAGGGATTTGGACTGCTGAGGACTGGGATAAAGTAATTTTATCTGATCTTTCAGATTGTTTGGGGCATCTGGAAAAACGATTGTCCGGAGAAGGAAAGGTGAGTGCTACCATCAGACCTGTGTCATGCCAACAGTAAAGCATCCTGAGACCATTCATGTGTGGGGTTGCTTCTCAGCCAGGGAGTGGGCTCACTCACAAATTTTGCTTAAGAACACAGCCATGAATAAGAATGGTACCAAAACATCCTCCAAGAGCAACCTCTCCCAACCATCGAAAAACAGTTTGGTGACGAACAATGCCTTTTCCAGCATGATGGAGCACCTTGTCATAAGGCAAAAGTGATATCTATGTGGCTTGGGGATTAAAACATTGAAATTTTGTTCCATGGCCAGGAAACTCCCCAGACCTTAATCCCCTTGAGAACTTGTGGTCAATCCTCAAGAGGTGGGTGGACAAACAAAAACCCACAAATTCTGACAAACATTGATTAGGCAGGAATGGGTGGCCCAGAAGTAGATTGACAGCATACCAGGGCGAATTGCAGAAGTCTTCAAAAAGAAGGATCAACACTGCAAGTATTGACTCTTTGCATAAACTTAATGTAATTGTCAATTAAAGCCTTTGACACTTATAAAATGCTCGTAATTTTACTTCATTATACCATAGCAATATCTGACAAAAAGATCTAAAAACATTGAAGCAGAAGACTTTGTGAAAACCAATACTTGTGTCATTCTCACAACTTTTGGCCATGACTGTACTCCATGTACTCGAATTTTGATGAATTTCGCCAATCGTGTTTTTGAATAAGCCATTAATATTTTATTTCTGTAAATACTTCATTTGGGTTTGTTGTCTTTCTACCATCTCCAACTTTAGTTTAAATTTTTTCACTGACATTGGAATATTTTCTTTCTGTAGTTAGTTGTATCCACATAAACCCAAAGAATAATAGATACTTTCTTATGCTTAACATTCAGTAAGTTGTTCTTTCCTTCCAATGATTCACTGGGTTTTATTCCACAGATTATTTTGTGGTTGTGACCAAAAATTAATATTTTTGTTCCATCCGTCCACAGCACTTTGTTACAATTTTTTGGGGATAATCCAAGAATTGTTTGGCTTATTTCAGACTTCTTCTTGTTTGTTACAGTTCTAGATAACTTCCATGGTGGATTATGGGTAAATATATGAACCATTACTTGTAAAGGAAATTATTTTCTTGAATGTATTTTTAAATAGTCAGAATTTAAATACGGATTAGGATTTTTGGCAACCGAGAACAACAGGAAGGATGAGCGTGCGATAGATTAAATGTCAGAGAGATTAACCAAATCAATACATCTCAATCAGCATCGAAACATAAATGTTTTTGAGGAGACAGGAAACCGCGAGTCTTGTTCTCCAAGTCCAACTAACTGATATTTTGGGTGTGTACAGTATATATATTTTATTGTAATGCTATTGCATAAAGGCAATATAAATATTGTGAAAATTGTCTCCTAAATGAGACAGGTTACTTAAACATCTGACATTTGTTAGGAGTATGTTGGGCAAGGAAACCGACAAATTACGTCCCACAGGTTATTTACAAGCGATTTTGCATGTACGTGCCTTTATATTCATGAAAAGTTGCATTTTATAGTGAACCTTTAAATGTCCCTCTTTGCCTATTTTTACAACCTGGGAGTAATTGGTTTCTTTATCAGACTATGACTGTCAAGCGGTTTATCATAGTGTCCAGGAGGAATGAGACGTGTTGTCCCAGAATTCTCTGTCACTAACAGACCATCAGACGTGCTGATGCTTTGGGTGCAGGTCTGATGGAGCACAGTAAGCATGGCAGGAGGGCACCGTGCTTACCGGGGCACCCGCCTGTATCAAACAAGTATATTCAATACATTTTATTTTTATGTGGGTTTTTGGTCCCTGCCCCCTTTACATCAAAATTCCCACTCTGAACAGAGCAAGGATCAGATTTGGTG
This sequence comes from Mixophyes fleayi, assembly GCF_038048845.1. NCBI lineage: Eukaryota > Metazoa > Chordata > Amphibia > Anura > Limnodynastidae > Mixophyes > Mixophyes fleayi. The sequence continues at coordinate 6,508,785 of NC_134413.1, read as the reverse complement.
CCAGAGTATGGGGGAGCTGTGTATGCACCACAAAGGGAGATGCTTGATCTGCAGGTCATTAAAGCTGTGTAGTCTGTTGGTCACCGGGGCTACGCACTCTGCGCTACATACTGTGCTTGAATCATTAGAACATGGCCGTTTTCTGGACCAATGGACAGTGGGGGACAATTCACATCATGTCGTCGTCCCCCCCCACGCTGCGTAAACACGTCATCACATTGCATGTGTGTAAGCAAGCGTGATGCAAATCCAGTCATCAAAACCCGTTGATGAGGATAGTATTATCCAGGTCCTGCTCTCATTACAAGATGAAAGCCAGGATCCCGGAGGGCAGTCTGGGAATCTTCCTGGACTCCCAAGAGAGTAGAATTTCAGTAGAGTAGGCAGGTACACTACAGAATGGATATTCATGGCAACGCTATGCGGAGATCAGTGAACAGGGGCAGGGGGACATCTGCTCCCCCCGATTGGTCCCATAGTGGGCTACCTTGGGCTGGCTCACTGGACTACCTGCATTTTATTTTTCTTCAAAATCTTATTAACAATATTTGTTGTTACTGCTCCAAAACGAAGTAACATTGTATAAAAACTTGTAACAAAATATACATTGGTAATTGTATACACAATATGCTTACACACGTAATAAACAATTCACAGTTATATATGTTTAAAATATTGAACCAGAATATAGATGTGTTTGGTGGTATGTAATCAGAGATACAATATAGTCCCCCCCCTCCTCTTATAGGAGTGTCGTCAGCCACAATTCTCAACACATACCATGATGTCGAAGAGGACTATCGATAAATCTGTGGCTTAATGTCAGGTTGAAGTGAGCCACATTTTGAAATACATCCTGATTTTAGACTTTGTTTTGTAAGCGATACCTCCAACAAATCCATTTTAAATATGTAAAATAGTTAATCTTTAAAAAGGTTAAATGGGGGACTCTTGGTTGTGACCACACCTGTATGATGGTTTTTTTGGGTGCCGCACTAAGAGTCCCAAGGAGTTTTCTGTTACCCCTCGGTACTTGTTAAACCTGGGTCACTGGAACTGGAAGACCAGTTACCAGTACTAACAAATAAAATACAAATAAATAAATAAAATGTTTAAAATATATATAACAATTTAAAATAAATATTTTTTAAAAAATCTAATTGAAAAAATGTTTTATATAAAATATTTTTTTTTCTAGAATTATTCCCCGCTATCGTGAGAGGGTTCTACCAAAAGGAGGACTGCGGCAGAGCTTATCTTTCCTAAACAAGCTGCGCTATACTTTGCGGAAGAAATTCATTGCTCAGCCTGTTGAATGCAGATATATTGGGTTGCTAAAGTCTGCAAAATGTAATCTATAGAATGCTTAATACCCTTGATTTGACACCTAGCTATGAAGCCATTGTCCCTGCATTATACTGCACCAATGTTTGGCTATGTAACTGTAAGGGAACTATAGCATTCACCTTTCCTTATTCTGGTTTTCTTTGGATTTTGGGAGAAAGTGCTTCTTGTTTCTTGTTATTCGGCTTATCCAAAAAATGTTTCCATCCTGTCCCCTTTGGTTTAAATTGCCGGAATATTCTGTTTGCTAGGTGGGGCGTAGAATAAAGTAAAGTAAAGAGGGTTGATCAAAGCTGAACAATTAATGTAATAACCTAAGTTAACAGTTCTGATTTTCTTTCTTCACTTTGACAGACAGTTTATATTCAGAGCTTAACTTGTGCTGGGAAGCTGCGGAACGACGTTTCGGCGCTTGTTTCCTGCAGCCCTGACTCGGACAGCACCAGAATTAAGTGGGGAACCAGAGCATCCTACATGAGACAGGTGCCAGCTCACCAAGAAGGATATAACCAGCACAGAGTTAGGGGTCAGGAGGGGTACAGTTGCTGCTGCTTGTCCTGGGCATCTCTGAATAAGTCATTTACACTTTTGTTTTAAGCATAAATTGTATCCAAATCTACTTAAGTCCCTCAGTCTACACTTACTTTGTATATATGCATAACGGTGCTCATCTGCTTTCATTAGCACCGTATTAGGTGGGTACAGATAGAATTTTGTTAAATACCACTTTATATACATTGCATAACCAAGTTCTGTATAATTAGCAGGATAAGCAACTGATAAGAAGGCAAGAGCTCCACATTAAACAACCATTGTGTTATGTTTTAAAAGATACAATACAAAAAGACAGTTGTTGTCAGCGCTTATCTTTAACATTGCATTTCTGAGTGTATTTAGCAATATGAAAACCTAAGATATTGGTTCATATACTGATCAAAATATTTAAGCCTGCATCCCACTGTCAAGGGCACCTCGATATACGCAGGTCCTACACTGACCTATATGCTTCAAACACCATTAACATGCAGTCAAAATCAGATGCAGTCACCACCCCTGGATCTTGCCCTCTGGACTACAATTTGCCAGCCAGTTGATTATCCAATTGCCGCCTGCTAGGGTAGGGGTTTCAATCCCGTTGTATTTAAGCAACTAACTCCCCACTCCCCAAGTGTGTGCCTGTAATTCGGTGCATATATTATGTGTGAAATAGGACTAACATATATAAGAGAAAATATTCTGCCTATTTAAAATATTTAAATAGCCCTTACATTATTATCTTTTTGTAAAAAAAAACACTTTAAGATTTGTTTAATTTAAATATCAGGATCTTAATACATATATATATATTTTTTTTAAAAAAGTCCATTTAGCTGCAAAGTAATTATGTATGCAAATTAGGTTTAGCTTCAGTCTCACATTATGGTGAATATAACACTCGCCTTATCTGTACATATCTGTCCCAATCAAAATTAGCTACACAACTAATACAGTAACAGGTTCAATTTGTGCATCCTTGTTAGCAGATATTAAAACCTAATTTTGAAAATAAAATTGAAGAATTCAGATCAATATTGGGACTCTCCATTAATGCAGAAAAGTCTATAGCTACATACCTTAAGCCAGGGATCACCTGCCCGTTGTGGGGCAAACATACCCCATTTACTCACCTACCTTGGTGTCCAAATTAGTAAAAATCCCTCCTGTTTATACCAACTGAATGTATCAACAACTATTTCCTCTATAATCAGGGTATTGGGGGGAGGAGTGAGGTCATCTTTGGTTCTCTTATTTAGGGAGGGACAATTTTATTTAAATGACCACCTTCCCGAAACTCATGTACCTTATACAGTGCTTACCACTTCTCCTTACTCAGAGATACAAAACTGCTCAACTCACTATTTAAGAATTTCATCTTGAATAGTAAAAGACCAAGTATTCGCGTGATCAAATTGCAACAACCAAAAACTAAAAGTTGCATCAACTTCCCTAACATTACTCATTACAACCATTCAGTCCTACTCAGACATCTCAGAGATTGGCTACATAGCACAGAAATATACACAGACACTCCTTTGGAGAGTAGCTTTCTCCCAAATAGGAATCTAGTATCCTTTCTACATTTGCATGACCAAGAAATACCCCATGAGTTAGAAGATAACCCTCTGCTGTGGACCAGAGTCTGATGTATCCTGAGACACAACACTTACTTAAATTCTCATAAGTATATTTCAATCCCTGATTTGCAGGACGTCTCATCTTTGAGGCCTGGATAGGACGAGGCATCACAAAAATAGGCTGCTTACTATATATCTCAAACAGACGTCCCCTTACACATACACAAGCTATACAGAAATTGTATTGCCTTAGTCCCTTCCTTTTTGCATATTTTCAAGTGCAATATTATATTAGCAGCATAATTAGAGACTTCTCTGATCACGACTGGCAGTATCCCCTGGATATAATCTTGTCCCAAAGCGCCCCTTGACACAAGGCCATCACCTCCCACTGTCACTTTATAAGAGACCAAATGGATGATTCCACCATTACAGTGGGTCTCCTACAGTGTCTACAATCATTCCCTGACTTTTTTCTAGAAAATTTGTATATTTCTAGACACCTGATTCCAGCCAGTATATACACTGCACCATTTCCTACTACTTATCATAGATCCTATATATCCCCACATCATAGTTTTGTAATGGGCTCCTCCTGTTCTCATCATTGGCCGAGATGCCAGGAGAGAGAGGTAGATATATTACATTGTCTCTGGAATTGTCCACTAGTACCCGCTTTTTGGCTCTAAGTCAGAACCTTTGCTTTGGACAAACTATTGAACTATCTGCCATTCACGCCAGCCTGGGCTATCCTGGGTATTCTTCCTCAGGGTCAACAAGTACCGAGAGGAGAGGTAACAGAAGACTCCTTGTGGCTCTTGGTGCGGCAACAAAAAAAAAAAAACATCATACAGGTGTGGTCACAACCAAGAGTCTCCCCCATTTAACTTTTTTAAAGATTAATTATTTTACATATTTAAAATGGATTGGTTGGAAGTATCGCTCACAAAACGAGTCTAAAGTCAAGATGTTTTTTCGAATTGTGGGAAAGATACATTGACTCACTTCAACCTGATTTATCGATCATCATCATATATTTATATAGCGCCAGCAGAATCCATAACGTTTTACAATTGGGAACAAACAGTAATAAAACAATACTGTGTAATACATACAGAGAGGTAAGAGGGCCCTGTTCGCAAGCTTACAATCTATTGGACAATTGTCATCTTCGACATGGTATGAGTTGAGAATGGTGGCGGACGACCCTCCTATTCTCCTATAAGAGAAGAGGAGGGGGGGGGGGGGCTATATTGTATCTCTGATTACATACGTGTGTAAGCATATTGTGTATACAATTACTAATGTAAATTTTGTTACAAGTTTTTATACCATGTTACTTTGTTTTGGAGCAGTAACAACAAATATTGTTAATAAGATTTTGAAGAAAAATAAAATGCAGGTACTCCAGTGAGCCAGCCCAAGGTAGCTCACTATGGGACCAATCGGGGGGAGCAGATGTCCCCCTGCCCCTGTTCACTGATCTCCGCATAGCGTTGCCATGAATATCCATTCTGTAGTGTACCTGCCTACTCTACCGAAATTCTACTCTCTTGGGAGTCCAGGAAGATTACCAGACTGCCCTCCGGGATCCTGGCTTTCATCTTGTAATGAGAGCAGGACCTGGATAATACTATTCTCATCAACGGGTTTTGATGACTGGATTTGCATCACGCTTGCTCACACACATGCAATGTGATGACGTGTTTACGCAGCGTGTGTGGGGGGGGGGGCATGATGATGTGAATTGTCCCCCACTGCCCATTGGTCCAGAAAATAGGCATGTTCTAATGATTCAAGCACAGTGCGTGGCACCAATGACCCGCAGAGTGTGTGGCACCAATGACCCGCAGAGTGCGTGGCACCAATGACCAGAAAATGTCACAGCACCAATGACCAACAGACTACACAGCTTAAATGACCTGCAGATCAAGCATCTCCCTTTGTGGTGCATACACAGCTCCCCCATACTCTGGCACCAAATCTGATCCTTGCTCTGTTCAGAGTGGGAATTTGGATGTAAAGTGGACAGGGGCCAAATAAACCCACATAAAAATAGAATATATTGAATATACTTGTTTGATACAGGCGGGTGCCCCGGTAAGCACGGTGCCCTCCTGCCATGCTTACTGTGCTCCATCAGACCTGCACCCAAAGCATCAGCACGTCTGATGGTCTGTTAGTGACAGAGAATTCTGGGACAACACGTCTCATTCCTCCTGGACACTATGATAAACCGCTTGACAGTCATAGTCTGATAAAGAAACCAATACCTCCCAGGTTGTAAAAATAGGCAAAGAGGGACATTTAAAGGTTCACTATAAAATGCAACTTTTCATGAATATAAAGGCACGTACATGCAAAATCGCTTGTAAATAACCTGTGGGACATAATTTGTCAGTTTCCTTGCCCAATGTACTCATAAAAGATGTCAGATGTTTAAGTAACCTCTCTCATTTAGGAGACAATTTTCGCAATATTTATATTGCCTTTATACAATAGCATTACAATACAATATATATACTGTACACGCAAAATATCAGTTAGTTGGACTTGGAGAACAAGACTCGCGGTTTCCGGTCTCCTCAAAAACATTTATGTTTAGATGTTGATTAAAATATTTTGATTTGGTTAATCTCTCTGACATTTAATCTATCGCACGCTCATCCTTCCTGTTGTTCTCTGTTGCCAAAAATCCTAATCAGTATTTAAATTCTGACTATTTAAAAATACATTCAAGAAAATAATTTCCTTTACAAGTAATGGTTCATATATTTACCCATAATCCACCATGGAAGTTATCTAGAACTGTAACAAACAAAAAAAAAAAGAAGTCTGTTACAAAATTTTTTAGGATTATCCAAGAATTGTTTGATATACTCCAAAGTGCTGTGGACAGATGGAACAAAAATATAACTTTTTGGTCACAACCACAAAAGAATCTGTGGAAGAAAACCCAGAGAATCACTGTAAGAAAAGAACAACTTGCAAAATGTTAAGCATGAGAAAGTATATATTATACTTTGGGGTTATGTGGATTTAACTAAAGAAATTGAAATTGAAGTTGGATATGGCAGAAAGACAAAGATCCAAAACGAACCTCAGTCTAAACCGTGAAGTTCTTACAGAAATAAAATATTATTGGCTTATTCAAACAGACTATCTGGGTAATTCGCCAAAATCAGCTCTATGCAGTTGAGGATGTGAATATGTAGTAGATAGAGGATAGTACATCTAAAGCTGGGTACACACTACAGAAAAATTCTCCCGCTGCGTTATCATTAACGATTTTACCAATGACTGATCAGCAGCCGATTCATGTGTACACACCATACATGTTTTACACAATTTACCTTCAGATCTGTGCTCTTCATCTATCATAACAGGGTCGGACTGGGACTAAAAATCAGCCCTGGCATTTAAAGCACACAGGTCCACATCTGTTGATGGGCAGAAAACAAACTGAGTCCCGGCTACGGAGTGGGGGCACCACCAAGGGTGTGGCCACATTGTGCTGGGGGGCGTAGTCAACATGGGGTGTTAATACATACATTATAATATTTACATTTATCATCCCCTCCCCAGCCACATAACGCAAATCCCCCCAGGCACATTAATACACTCCCAGTCCACTGGGAGTGTATTATCTATCCATCAGGGTGGGAACTTCCTGTAGAGTGAGCAGGGAAGCTCTTAGTCTCATGAGATTTCCAAATCTTGTGATACTTAGAGCTCCTCGGCTTGCTCTGCAGGCTGTGTACTATCCAGGGACTGGGAGAAGCTATCAGTTTCCTCCTGCTAACCAGAGCTGGATAAAGGCTGGAGGGGCCCAGGATATTTAAGAAAGGGGGTCCCTATTATGTAACATGTTTATCATTTTAGACAAATACACAGGCAATACTGTGTTCACTACTGTTAGATGCACGCAGCTCTACCTTCACAAGTAGTACCTTGTGAAGCAAGACATACCTCCCACCTGTCCTTTTAGTCAGACCAAATCCTGATTAAGCGAGACAGTTACTCAAATTTGGGACTGCCCCACCAGATTCAGGACAGTTGGCAGACTGTCCTGCTCTCTCTTACTGTTCTTGTCACTTTTATCACTTGTGGCTACTGGTGTCTTTAGACCAGTTGCTGCTTGTCTGGATCCTGGAATGTTGGAGGCCCTATTTGGGGAAAAAATGGGTACATGAAATGTAGAAAATTCCAACTAGCCATGGTGTTAAATCAATAGCACCAGCTTTTTATAATTAGGACTCCCTCAACCTCCAACATTAAAATAACAGTACTCACATTTAATAATTAGACCGAATTCCCTCCAACAAGCCCCAACATTAAATTAATAGTATACACATTTAATAAATAAACCTATTTTCCTCCCTCCAAACAGCCCCAGCAATAAATAAATAGCAAATATGTTTAATAAATATAACCATTTCCCACAACCATCCCCGGCATTAAATAATTAATATTCACATTTAACTAATAGCCCACCTCCCTAAACCCACATTCAATTAATAGCCCCAAACAACCCCAGCATTAAATTAAAAGGTCCTGTCACCTCAACTTTAATTTAATAGTGGAGCCTATCAATTTAATAGCCCCACCATCACCAACAAGTAAATTAATAGCCCCCACCCTCATCCCATTAAATTAACCTCCTAACATAAATTAGTCCACCTCCCATCCACATTACATTAATATACCCCCCCCCCCCTTCCCCCTGCACATACCTTCTTTCACCAGCGCTGTGTTGGAGAGACAGACTGAAATATGGTGAGGTGGTCTGTGGAACTGCTTGGGCTGAAGGTTAGTGTGGCCGGGAGCTGCTAGGTTGTGGAGGTAATCAGCCTCAAAATTATTTTTAAAGAGAAGAGACAACTTAGCGATACATCTCGTTGTGTTGATGTATGAATGATCTGTGTGATTATGACTTATTCAATTGCTCACTTGGGACTAAAATTCAAGAGCCTTATTTATAAAGGATGTAAAGATTGATAAGTCAGTGGTCTATGAGGATTAGTGTTCTTTATACAAGTTCACAGTCTGATTTTTTTTTTTTTGTAAGTCCCATTCAGCATAGAATTGTCCAAGAATCAGGATATTCTGATGCGTAAACCTCAGGGGTTCCTAATGTTAACTACTAGTGTGCAGTACTCATCCAGAAGTTGTTGTTCACAGTTTAAGCCAGTATAATATTTGATTAAGTAACACACAGTCAATTTACTTACATACACTGGTGGTGTTTGTGGATTCCTCCTATGCTGCTCCTGGAACCTTATCCACCCTGTGAGAAATTGTACAGTGGTCAAAAACAAACAAGTCTGATGATAAAGCAGTAAGGAGCTGGGGGCCGCATGTGACTCTTGCGCTGCCTGTTGCCCACCACTTCCCCAGTGCTCTTTAAGGTATGCTCCTACTCTCCGCAGGTCTCTCCGCACCTAGTGCGCCTTGTTTGTGGAGAGGTAACAACATCACTAAATGTTAAAATATTGCTCAGTTCTGCCTCATTTATGGCTCAAAGTAAACAGGCCTGATGTCCCCTCACTCTCATATCTTTCTTACATGTGTGTTTGAACATAGGAAAAAGTGCAACTGGAAGATGCAAACTGCATCTCATTAAAAAGTATAGGACAGAACCCAATCTCCACCAGCTGAGAGCTGGTACAAAAATTCAAGTGTTGCAGAGTGAAGTGATTTTAATGATCTTGATCTGCAAATGAAACGTGTTTGCCTAATGTTAAAACTGCAAAGGTGTGCCTACTGCAAAGGTGTGCCTACTGCAAAGGTGTGCCTACTGCAAAGGTGTGCCTACTGCATACCTCACAACTGCTCCCATCGACCACTACAAACCTCTATTCATTTGTAAATGCCGCCAACTTTCACTGAAAACCTATGCACTTTGGTGGACATAGAAATGCACCAGGGCAGATCGAGGTGCCTGGTGTCAGAAGAATTTGCACTGTGCCTTTGGCAGTTTTGTGCTTTTTGAATGAGGCCTTTGCTCTCTTACACATGCGTCTCTAGTACAGTTATATGGCGCAATAAGCACAATCAGGGAGGGTATCTGTCTAGTTCAGAGCATGGGTCTACAGTGCCAGCTGTCATATCAATAATGTACCATGTGAGTTACACACTTCTAGTCGGCCCATTCTCCTCCTCTTCCTTATAACTGTGGTCAATTTGTGAACAGTTGAGTTTTGAATAAAAAGCCATATACTGGGGCACATAGTCTTTGGCACTTGTAAAAGATGCTCATTACCTAAAACATTGAATTTTACTGTAATTGGAACCACTTCTGAAGCTCACAATGACTATTTAGCATATACAGTATCAAATGTTTTGTGTTATGATGCTATAACAGCAATATTGGAAATAACAGGCACCAAAATAGGCAATATTGGGGGTAATATTATTTGAATGATTTACTTGTCACATACTTTGTGAATTGGTTATTTAAATAACCAATAATATCACTGCTTACACATCTCTTGGCATATACTTCAGACAACTTATTCTCACTTCTTGGGAAACTTCTGGCCTCTTTGCAGTCTTGTGTCTGGGCCACTAGCTTTGGATACATGTAATAATCCATGACGTCTGGAATTGAATCTGCGGTATGTGTTCCACAGCGGAACGCACCAGGACTTCCTGGTTAACAGGCTCTTCCTGTGTTGCGTGTATCCAACAATAGCATAAAGTAAAGCTGCTGGTCCCGGAGATGGGGCCAGTCACCAAGTAATAGTGTCGGACAGGCCCAAAATAGTTTTTTCCTGGCCCAGCCCACCCCTGCTTCCCAGGAGATGCAGTTGCTGGGGCGACCAGATCAGCCCATTTAGCCATTGGCCCTTCTGGCATTTGCCAGAAGAGCCAAATGGCCAGTTCGCCCCTGTATCATAACCATCAACTGAAAAGATGGAGATCTGGTGGTGAGTGCACACACACTGCAGAATCAGCCCGACATCGTTCCATCATTCATAGTGATTTTTAGTCTCTTTATAAAATTAAATGATTCAATGTGCTTTGGTACGATAAAATATGGTTGTTGGAGCGCACACACTAATGAGATTTTGGACCCAATATTCATTTATTGTGCGATTGGCACGATCATCAGGTGAAAAAGCTGTAGTGTGTACCCAGCCTTAGAGTTGATCCTTATGCCTCAGCTAGCGGAAGCCTCTCGGAAATTAAAAAGGTGGAAACGAACATTACAAAATGTAAAGGACAAGCTCCTTCCAGCTAATTTATTGAAGGGGGTTTAATTTATTAGGATCAGTCACAATTCACAATTTATTAAATGTGCAGGTTGGCACAGTAATAAGTCACACCAATGATTCTACAAGTAAACCTGCGATACTTTGCCAATTAATAGTCATGTGAATATATACAATCTGTAACAGATTAACATGTAATCCTGACAGCCCAGCATCTGATATGATAACTTCCATATCAGTATCTGATAAGAGTTCCATCTGAAATGCTTCTGTGTGATCCTTCCTCTCCCCACAGCCAAGGGTGTGATAATACCACCCAACATTATTATATATTATATCGCTCTGCTCTGTACCACACACTCACATCACTCAGAGGAAGTCCACAGTCTCATCTCGGGATCCAGGAGATTTCATTGTTTCACAGGTAATGTATCAATATTTGTTTCTACAAATAAGACTTTTTTATTTTCTGTTATTCCCATCATAACTTCCTAGCACATCATCCATCTTCTGTCAGTCTCTACATTGGTTGCCTGGTTTTTTTTTTGTTTTTTTTACCAAACCCAATATAAAAATCTTCTACTAACATACAAGGCAGTCAACAAAACTGCACCAACATCTCCTCACTTGTCTCAAAATATCTCCTAACTTGACACCTCCGTTCTGTATAAGATCTGCGCGTCTCTATATGTATTATATTACACGCAAAGTTTGCTGCACTAAATACAACATTTACTACACAATTCAAGCATATACTGAGCTCTTTAAAACACAATGACCCACACGCACGTTCTTCTTTCCCTCTTATGAATTTTAACAAAGACTTATAATAAAAAAGCTCACAATGCACAGAAGTTATAGGGATTTTCTAACACTAGATGTCTTTAATCTATTGTACATGTCCCACAACAGTTATTTTTATTTTTTATTTTTAAAATAGTGTCCTGGCTTCTTTCTGTGCTTTTCAGTTAAGTGCTTTTTTCATTTTGTCACTTTTGTAGTAATATATAAAGATTACAACAAAATTTGCATAAAATTACCACTTGAAAAAAATGACATCATCAATATACGAAAAAAAACCACTAGGGGCTAGATTTACTAAGCTGCGGGTTTGAAAAAGTGGAGATGTTGCCTATAGCAACCAATCAGATTCTAGCTGTCATTTTGTAGAAAGTACTAAATAAATGAAAGCTAGAATCTGATTGGTTGCTATAGGCAACGTCCCCACTTTTTCAAACCCGCAGCTTAGTAAATCTAGCCCTAGGGGGTAAATGTATCAATCTGCGGGTTCTTCAACACCCGCGTGTTCAGCCTCTTCCGCGATTAAATTTCAAGCGGCGCTGCATTGTAAAGGGAAGTTAACCCTTTACAATGCAGCGCCGCTTGAAATTTAATCGCGGAAGAGGCTGAACACGCGGGTGTTGAAGAACCCGCAGATTGATACATTTACCCCTAGGAGAGAGGGCTCTGCTCACGAGAGCTTACATTCTAGGGGGGGGAGGGCTGACACGGAGTGGGGGGAGGGGAGCAGGACTGGTAGAAGTTGTATTTTGGTCATTTTGTTGTAAACTTTGGTAATGGTTAAAAAACAAAGATAGACTGATTAGAATTTTAACTTAATGAAAAATCTACTTTTTATGCACGTGAAGAGGCAGTTTATGGGTTTGTAGGATGAGAGACTGTAGTATTTTTACACTAGATAATATAAAAAGTCATAGAAGAAAGAGCGTAAAATATATAGAACGTATAAGTGAAAAAACAACAATTACAATTTAGGTTTATTTCTTTGGAATGATATGGCTACACCCCCCCCCCCCCCAAACCCCAGGGCTTGGAACACCCTCAACACTGCCTACGTTTATCTGGTTTCTTTCCAACTTTGTGCAATCTCCAGCTTTACCAACACTCCCCCCCGCTTCCAAGTGGCCACTTCTCTGGGATTGTACATACCAAGGGATATAAAAAAAAAACCACTGACAGTAACTCATATATCCTTAAGAATAGTGAACATCATGAAACATCCCTTAAAAATTGGCTAAAGGGAATGCCATTAAGACTTAGGGGTATCTTTACTAAGCTGCGGGTTTGAAAAAATGGGGATGTTGCCTATAGCAACCAATCAGATTCTAGCTTTCATTTATTTAGTACTTTCTACAAAATAACAGCTAGAATCTGATTGGTTGCTATAGGCAACAGCCCCACTTTTTCAAACCCGCTGCTTAGTAAATCTAGCCCTTAGACGCAATTGTACAGAATTAATTATTTGAGATGGCCAAATGGATGACATGAAGAAAGTCTTTATGGCAAAAGGATACAATGACCCACATTTAGAAAGAGTAAAAAAATAGAGCATTAAAGATTGATAGACACAGCCTTTTATTTCAAGATAATAATGGTCAACAAAATCGGCATAATAAACAAAAGAACTATGAAACATCCTCTATTACGAGATTCAGTAATTATCATAAAAAATTTGAAATTCTCACTCGGATACTTTGAAAGTATCCGAGTGAGTATAGTGAGTAGTTTCAAAAACTTTATCTATAGAAGAGCATTAAATATTAAAGATAAACTTGTGAGAGGTTCTCTTGAATGTAAAGAAACAGCTGGCCTTATTAAAAGTAAAGGCTTCTATAGATGTGGGATGTGTCAGGGTTGTAAGACTATGCATAGTAATAAAAGTAAAATGGGAAATTTTGTAATAAAAGAACAGGAATATTCTATCAGTCATTTCCTTACCTGTAATTTGAAGATTGTGATTTATTTATTGGGATGCAAATGTGATCTCATATATGTGGGAAGAACATCTAGACCACTTAAGATTTGTATTAGTGAACATCTCAGAAACATAAAAAAAAAAAGGTTAATATCCCGTTTTTTCTTTGATTGGCATAATATATAGGTATCCTTATTATTCACTTCCTATTCATGATAAGAATATATCACCAGGTTTAATTAGGGACATGTTTGTGATTGGATGAGCTGGATTTGAATAGCTCACTAGGGAGGATCAGCTGACATGCGCTTTAAAAAAAGACGAAGATGGTTGAAACATATTGGAGCATGCAGGCTGATCTTTACATCATATAGAATCTGTTTCTCCTCCGTTGAATGGATATTCGTTTGGCCTTTCTACATCTGATATCCCGGGCTATGTGAAAATAATACCAACTGCCTGAATTTATCTGGTAGGAGTACAATAATATATATTTTATGGATTTTTCTTTTTGTTTTTACCCATTATGCACTTTATTATTTTTTCTTTTATGATATGATGGTGATCCCTATATGATGTGGGGAGGAAGATGCTAAAGGAAAAGATAAAAGGAAAAAGAAACAAGAAATAAATCTTGATGTGCCTATATCCCTTATATTTCTAGTGAGTAGCCCTACACTAGGGGGCATTAAATAAGGAGGAAAATGTGGGTTTTCTTAACCATCAAGAACTTCATGTGGGACATTGCTAAATAAGTGTATTACTACAAACACTGTTGCACTATTGTGTTTTTTCTCTCATTTATATGTTTCTTGGGAGAGATATCGTAGAGAACCAAAGATCTGAAGATTATCATCACCAAAATTAAGTATTTTATGTCTCTTTAATAACTCTGTAAAGAAATTATAACAGCGCCCATAGGATTCCATATTGTTGTTTAGTATTAATGTATATTTGAGAAGGGTGTATATTCTCATTGGAATCTCTTAGGCAGCAGTTAAAAGTGAAGCGCTGTGGGATTTTATTATATATTTTTTCACTAAATATAATGTTCCTAAAGCTAAAAGCAGCAGAAAATGCACTAAGGGGGGAATTCAATTGGCCGCGTTACTGCCGAAAGTATTGTGGTTTGCAGTGGTGGAACTACCATTGATACGGCAGATTCGGTGCACCGGAGCCCATGGAGATAATGGGGCCCTCTGCACTGCATATGCAGAGGGTCGAACTAGCGAGCTGTGGGCCCTGGTTCCTTCCTCCCCGCTTCCCTGCAGCGGGGCCTATGGCTCGCTAGTTCCACCTCTGGCGGTCTGCGCACTATTACCGTTACTACGATAATAGTGCACACTATTACCATTAGCATTGTAATCTTTAACACTGAGCTGCAAGCAGAAATCCGAGTTAAAATGACTGTATTAACGGTAATACTATTAATGCTGCGTTATTCCTGGCCGACTTGAATTCCCCCACTAAATGTTCATTTTAGAAGTATATAATGCATATATGCATTATATTGTGAATATTAAAAGGAAAGTTCAAATTGAAAATAATCATCATTTATTTATATAGCGCCAGCAAATTCTGTTTAGCTTACAATTGGAGACAAACAGTAATAAACAATACTGGGTAATACAGACAAAGAGGCGAGAAGACTCTGCTCGCAAGCTTACAATCTATGGGACAATGGGAGTTGTAAACACAAGGTTAAGTGCTACATATTGCATTTCAGACCAGCCAGTGTGCAATGGTTAATAGTGATAAGTATGCTATTTTATACAGTCATACAGCGATGTAGGTCAGGGGTGTAAGGGTAAATTTGTATGATGATTGATTTAATATCCATCATGTATTAAGCTTTAGAAACTAATATGTTATGCTATAACCGTAAAAAAGACATTAGCAGATATTGTACTCAGAATGAGAAGAGAAACAGATTGAAGTCTTGAAAAATGTTACAACAAGATGTTCTCAGAGAACATGAACAACCCAAGGACGCACAGCTGAACGTTCTATATAAAGTAACAACAAAACTGGTGGCAGAATGCCTGAGACGATAAAAGCATAAATAAGAAAGATTTGTTTAAACTTACAAGCTGCATAGTACGCATAATGTATAATTAGCTTGTTGTTTTCATAATCTAGTCCCTTATAATTAGTTGTTAAGAGACTTGTTTAAGTGAATACATTTGCACTTTCGACACGGAAATCACAGAATCTGGAAATGTGTGAGAATATTTGGTGATGGGAGATTCTGTTGCAGATACAATGCGAGGTGTCTAGTCAGAGTACTCTGATTTATGAGAGAAACAGTGTTGCTTTCAAAATGGCTGAATGCCTGGAACCTTTAGAGAGGGCTGTTTGTTACTGAATGTTTGTAAACCCAGAAAACACATCAGAGTCATTCAAGGGGGTTGTACTAGGTGATGATAAGAAAGGAGTGGCTTTGAACACTTGCTCAGGTCACGTCACTTTGACATTCCCTCTTTGTGATATCGGGGACTGTCCCTGTGGAAATCATGTTTTCATAACGTGGAACGCATAGCGTCACAGTAAAGCTACACAGAGAAACACGTAAACATGTGTCTTATTAGCAGCTGTTCACTGCACAAAACTGTTTACTGGTTACCTGATAATGGTGTATGGAAATTGACAAGCATGTTACATGCAACACACACTGATTGGAAAATGTGAATTAATGACAGTTACTGTAATCTCTAATGAATAAATGTTAATCACTATGCAAAAGTTTTTTCTCTTCACAGAAGGTCTCCAGCTACAGAGAAAGACTCTTTAGGCAATCCAGATTTAATTTATCCAACTTCCAATGAATAGAAGTTTGCAATATGTTTTGGTCCACAGCTACAACAAACATAAGTAAAATCTAGTGAAGGATTTAAATAACGTAGACTCTGCTGAGTAATGATTAATGTGTTTTGGAAAAAGATATTAGATTTTATGGGCTATTCACATAGCAAATGCATGGCCTTTATGTATGTCGTAGAAGGTATGTTTTTGAAAAATAAAGGAGAAATGGACTAACATAGTTGAATATGAAATGATGTTTCGGTTTGTTTTTTGGGGTTTTTTTTAACCAAATTTTATATTAGATAGTTTGAAAGGAAGTAATGCAATGTAATGTCAAATTATGGTAGATAACAAAAAGTTTTTATTTTTATCCTCACAATAGTTTTGAGTCAAATCAGTGTTATAAACACATTCACTGCCCTTATTTACTGTACTGTAATTGTCATATACTTTAAATACTTCTTGGGTATGGTAATGCATTGTTAGGAATTCAATGTTTGTACATAAACGAAAAAAGACTTAAGACTTTATGAGCTATTATCCGTGCTCCTACATTAGCACTTCTGGATGATAGAAAGCCATTTACACTCTCCTCTGAGCAGAACCAAATGTTTAACCAATTTTAAGCTTAAGTAACTTCATCGCCAGCACTGACTTTGCTAGATTATGACAAGCCTTTCACATTATTTTATCATGAAGTCAGAGCACATGCACAAGGGGTACTGACACAGATACATGGTCACAAACAGAGGTCACTTGCATATTACTCTACACAGATAAAAGCAGTAGCTCCAGCTGCTGTAGTGCTTGAAAAGAGTATAGATATTGTGCTAGGACATCCAGTAACCACAATGGTACCACATGCAGTCACAGAAATTCTCAATCAAGCAAGGACAAGACAAGACATTTGTCTGCAGCTAGACTAAATAAGTAGCCTTGCTTAGCCCCTCACATGTAACAATTACCAGATGCACAGTCCTCAATCCAGCAACCCTGCTCCCCATTGATGATTCAAAAGAGGGGGGTAAGGGGAGTCACAAAGAAGATGAATCATCAGACAGGGGATATGAGGACCTGAGTGAAGCATCAGACAGGGGATATGAGGACCTGAGTGAAGCATCAGACAGGGGATATGAGGACCTGAGTGAAGCATCAGACAGGGGATATGAGGACCTGAGTGAAGCATCAGACAGGGGATATGAGGACCTGAGTGAAGCATCAGACAGGGGATATGAGGACTTGAGTGAAGCATCTGAAGAAAAAACTGAAGAAATACACAAAAAAACCACTTTTTTTTCTGATCATGATTGTATTGAACTCATGCAATTAGAGGTTTTGGGCCTAACAAACATACATGATACACCACTCCCTGATGTTGACATAGATCTATTTGTAGATGGCTCATGCTACTACATAAACAGCACACCGTACACAGGTTGTGCTGTTACTACACAGACACACATATTGATTCAGCAATCACTCCCAAGCCATATGTCAGCACAGGAAGCTGAGTTAAAATCATTGACGTTGGCCTGTATATACGCTGAAGGACAAAAAGTCTACATTTACACAGACTCACACTATGCCTATGGTATAGCTTATGACTATGGCCCAATATGGAAAAGCAGAAACTTTATGGGGTCACCGGGCAGACCCATAAAACATGCAAACCACATAAGAGAATTGCCTTTCAGATGCCTGCTAAACTGTCAGGGATTAAGGTGAAAGCACACACAAGGAAACAATGCCCGAGGCAGAGGGAAATAGACTGGTAGACCAAACTGCTCGAAATGCTGCTGTAAAACCAATCCCAGAAGGAAAAGTTGCCTATGTGGTAGCCCCAGACCCCAAGTTTGAACGAACCATACTCCAAGCTATGCAAAAACAAGCAACAGAGAATGAGAAAATAACTTGGGCTAAACTAGATGCACTAGAAGTGCAAGGAGAATGGTGTAAAGGTCAGCAATTATATCTGCCAATAGCACTTTAACCAATTATGGCCAATATAGTACATGGGAAAGTGCACCAGGGGCAGGATGCTATTGTAGCACTAACAAATACTGGATAACACCAGTGTTTGCCCAAGCAGCGCAAGCATTAGTTGCTTGTTGCCAAATCTGTGCACAAAACATCCCGGGTAAGTCCGTCCCAACTCCACAGAAAAGCACCCCTCAGACACTGTATCCTTTTCAAAAGATTCAGATAGATTTTATTCAGCTTCTTTAATGTTCAGGGTATGAAAATGTACTTGTGTGTGTGTGTGGACCTTTTCAGTTGCTGGGTGGAGACGTGGGCATGCAGAAAAGCATATGCAGAAAATCATGGCTGAAACAGGCCTGCCATGGATCTCATGTTTACCTATGGCCCTGCATTCAGTAAGAAACACTCCTAGGAAAGACACAGGTTTAACACCATATGACACTCTGGCACAGCACACAGAACAGGCTGTTATTTTCCACAGCAACTACGGCATGTACATGGTGATTTGTTGAACTATGTTGCCTTATTACAGAAACAACTAACTGAAATATATGGTCAATTATTTTCTTCCATTCCAGACCCCAATTTTGATACAGATATCGACAGACTGCAACCTGGAGACTGGGTGGTTGTCAGGAGAAGTCTTGAACCCAGATACAAGGGTCCTTATCAAGTCCTGTTGACGACTCCCATGACAGTGAAAGTACAGGGAAATAGACACCTGGATTTACGCATCACACTGCAAAGTCTTCAAATCAGGGGAGTCTTGTTCTGATAAATAGAGATGTACTGTCTTATGGTATTGATATGTCTTGCCAGAATAGTTGTGACTGAAGTAGGGATCAAGGCCTCCCTAACCCAGTGTGAAACAGACAGATAAATGACAAATTTTCTATGGCACTATGAGAAATAGAAGAGGAAGTATTGCTCAACAATTTGCACTCATAGGAGAGTAAACTCTGAAAATGACTTTGTGTGGATGCATAACCTCATTGGCAGTCATGATTCATTTTGGATATTGGCATTAGTAGCAAAGGGTTTGGCCATCCTGTTGATCGTATATGTGGTTGTGAAAATTGTTATATGGCTGATTAAGAAATTACCGACACTTGATTGTTGTTAATGCAGGAAAAATAATGAGCTTCCTGAACCAGTAATGATCTCAGAAATGTCTACAAGTTTAATGCCTGAGGCAAACAGTGAACACTATGAACAATGGTCAGCAATCAAACCAAAAAACTACAGCGAGATTGACAGCGACCATCGATTGATGAAAATCCTAGGGCAGGCATGGACCCCGGGTTAGATACGAAGTTGGTTAAAAAAATCTGTGAGCAGAATGGGAAGACAATTGTGGAGTGGAATTAAAAAATGGTTTGTCACATCATTAGTGGGACATATTTGTTAATGGATCTTATTCCATGAAGAAAGCAATGAATATCTTGATTCATCCATTGTTACTAATTCTTCTTGTGCTAACTATAATGATTATATGGAACCATTACCTAACATAATACAAGGACAATTTTAAATAGATATCAGCAAAGTATTCCCCTCTATAAACCTGGATAAGACATTAAATAGGGAAAGAAGAGTTATGGTGATAAAGATACCAGGAGATACGTGCTGAATGAATTATTATTCTACCTATGTGGGGTCCTTAAGATACCATATAGTGTAAAGGTAAGTGCTAACTGTCTTCTGCTGATTATCACCATGACTGATAGGTAAAAGTTAGAAGTAGATATTTAATCAACAGAGGGGAGTGTAAGGGTAATTTTGTATGATTATTGATTTTATATATATCATGTATTAAGCTTTAGAAACTTATGTTATGCTATAACCTTAAAAAAAGAAATTAGCAGATATTGTACTCAGAATGAGAAGAGGTACAGATTGAAGCCTTGAAAAATGTTACAACAAGATGTTCTCAGAGAACATGATCAACCCATGGACACACAGCTGAATGTTCTATGTAAAGTAACAACAAGACTGGTGGCAGAATGCCTGAGAAGATAAAAGCATAAATAAGAAAAATTTGTTTAAACTTACAAGCTGCAGAGTACGCATAATATACAATTAGTTTATTGTTTTCATGTTGTTTTCATAATCTACTGTCTTATAATTGGTTGTTAAGCTTCTATACCTCTAATATTCTACTGTATAAATAAAGACCCTGAAGTAAGCTCTGGTTGGAACAGAATCAGAATTGCTCAGTATTATATCATACATGTATTGGGTGTTTTTCTGTTCACCAGTCGACTGAAAATCAATGAAGACCTGACCGACATTGAAGGCGATTGATAGAAGTATCGGTGAACCTTGATACCCCATCAGGGGGTTAGAGATTTTTTTAAAAAACAAACAAACAAACAAACAAAAACATGTTACTCAAAAACCCAGCCCTCCATGTAAATTGACAAACAGATTTGAAATCAGCGCAAAACAAAAATACTATAAGAAACACCCTATCAGATCAATTTAACATTCAAAAAGTAAAACTTTGTAGACCAGTGTTATATTCCACTAACCCATTACCTACACACAATAGATTTTCAGCCTATTAATTTATTTCAGCATATTTCACCATGGTACTAAATAGGTCCTAATGTATATGAATATGAATCCAATGTTTATGCACAGCAAGAGAGGAGTGTAAACCCATTAATTCTATTTTCTGTGTGTCCCACAGGAGCCCAAGTGTGTTAAATACAGAGAATGAACGAAGATTTGAACACCACCCTCACTATGCTCGAAAATTCCACTAAGATTCCAGGTAACTGCACAAATCTTCAAAAGTTTCAATGGATTTTTGACTACGAGCCAATTTACTTGTGGTTCATTTTTGTCTTTGGCGTCATAGAAAACTTATTCGTCATCTCAGTCTTTTTGCTGCATAAAAACCGCTGCACAGTGGCGGAGATCTACCTGGGGAACATGGCGGCTGCAGATCTGATTTTTGTTGTTTCAATGCCTTTCTGGGCTATTTATGTTTCTAACAATTTCAACTGGATGTTTGGCAGCTTCCTCTGTGTTACGGTCCATTCCCTGCTTCATCTAAACCTGTTCAGCAGCAACTTCTTCCTCATGATGATCAGTATTGACCGATATTTGGCTTTCGTGAAGACCATGTCCTCTGGCAGAATGAGAAGAGCTGGATGTGCCAAGGTGAACTGTGCCATCAGTTGGATAATTGCAATAGGAGTAAGTTTGCCCAAAGTAGTCTTCGGAAGGCTGATATTTATCACTAGTTTAAATACTACAATCTGTGTTGTACTACCCCCCTCCAACAACTGGCATATTGCCACAAATATCATTACGAACGTTGTTGGCTTCTTAATACCGGTCATTGTTATCACATTCTGCACTGTGCAGATTACATACGTTCTGAGGAATAACACAATGCAGCAATTCAAGGGAGACAAAAATGAAAAAAAAGCCACATGGTTGGTTGTATCGGTGCTTTTGGTGTTTATAGTTTGCTGGCTGGCGTTCCATATTTCTGCTTTCATCGATACACTGGATCTCTACAATGTCTTTGCTGGTTGTGCTGTAACAAGATACAATTACATTCTAAACCAACTTTCTACCTACATTGGCACAAGCAACAGCTGCATTAATCCCCTCTTGTACATCATAGTTGGGAGCAATTTTAGAAAGAAAGCCAGAGAGGTTTACAGTCCCCTTCTACCTAGAAGACACAGACAATCCCTATGAATGGAGGTTTCTGGCATCATACGGGTTTCCACAGAACCACAAAAGAAGAGTAATTCCTTGCGTTCAAGCCATACAGAGTTTTGTTATAATATATTGTAGTGTGCGTGAAATGAACAAATTTATATTTATGTTACTGCTTTAAATGCATCAGTAACCTAACGGAGGAAGTCAATATAATAAGAATGGTGGCTTTACTGCATAACTACCAACATGCAAGTCCCTTGGGGCAGCATAGGGGGTGTGGCCATGTCTCAACGGGACGGGACCACATAAGGAGAGCTAGAATGCTGTCTAGCACTGTAAAGCACTAGTCTTTCTATTAGCTATCTCCTCCCTTAACACACCTGCATAACAAACAAGACCCAGGGTGGGACAGCAGGACAGAGCCCTAAATTCGGGACCGTCCTGCTGAAATCGGCCAATTCTGCTGTTTATAGTGCTGAAATGGACAGATCCCGCTACTCCGTGCTCATACTTAGCGTCTAGAAAACTCTGGGCCTGCAATCTCGCTCGGAGGACCCCACACACAGGTCAACATTATTCATCTATTGCATCAATGTCAGTCATATCATTATCATCATTTATTTATATCATAGTTTCCTACTCTCCCGGAATGTCGGGGAGACTCGCAAATTTTTAGGAGCTCTTCCGGACTCCCGGGAAAGCAGGGCAACCTCCCGAATCCTACCCACTTCATTGGTAAATTGAGTGGGGACAGGACTAATTGTGTCATCCTGCCCTGCCCCCTATAATAGGTCAAAATTGATACTGCATAGCAGGGGGCGGACTGTAATGATTTGATTAGCATGGTCACACCCCCAACATGAACCATTGGAGCTCATATTTAAAGTCCCTACATACACACACTCTAGGATCCATTAATATACCCGTATGTTTTTGGATTGTGGGAGGAAACCGGAGCACCCAGAGCAAACCCACGCAAACATGGGAAGAACATAGAAACTCCACATAGATAGGGCCCTGATTGGAATCAAACTCCTGACCCCAGCGCTGTGAGGGAGAAGTGCTAACCACTGCCCTATTTTTGATTGTAATGATCTAATTGATTCACTAGGCTTTCACTTTGAATAAGATATCCAGATGTCACCCATAGTAACCAGGCAGCTTTGTATCAGGTGACACTGAAGTGGTAGTTAATTCGTGGCTATAGTAACAGTATATTCTACTTGCCGTTTCATTTATTATGTGTATGTAGCGCCAGCGACCAGATGGGGCTGCACATGCGATTTAGAGACCTTCCCTGCTGGCAGAGCTCTTATATATCTCCCCGCGTGCAGTGGAACTAAAGCAATTGTTATTGAATTTAATGTATAATGGAGCTAGAGTAATATTGCAGGATAGTAATTAAAAGAGTTAGAGGTACATCTTAGTGGTATGTAACAAGTGAGACATGTATTTAGTATTAGTCTTGTTCATGTGATATAGTAGAAACGTATGCATTTAAATTGCTGTGCATTTATTGGGATTGCTGCACTCAAAGTTACCCTTAAACCACGGCTTGATTTGAAGAGAAATATTTTAGAAATATAAAACCTTTAGGAGCCTGCACCTCACTAATAAATGTGCCAATGTGGCTTCTAAAGACCAGCCTGGTGTGTTGCTATTTTATTTGTGAGTGTCTGTGGTCTTAAGTAGGGGGACGGACAGTCCCATAGTCTCTCTCTGGTGTTGCTCATTCTAAGAACATTACCCCATGAAGGTCCTACTAAAACCTGACTAAGGTGGAGGCACTACACAACAAAGGAAATATATGGGAATACATATGGGTGGGACACACAAATCTGTACACACACCAGAGCGGGAAAAGGAGTGTTACATGTAGATAAATAAAAGTGTATATAAACCCAACTTGTCATTTATCGTTAAGTAAATGTATCACTTTTTCTTTCTGTTAAAACAATTCAACCATGATCAAAACATGGGGTGCAATACCTTCTTATAGCCTACAGATGGCAGTGATGATACATGGATCTATGGAAAGATCCTTCCTCTACTAAAACTATATAGTTTATTTTAGAGGCGACATCTACGGGCTACAGGGAAGTATTACAATGCATTAAAAAAAATCATTGAGAGTCAGTAGGGATCAGTTACAAATGGAATATATATAACAAAATAAATGGGATAGGGCGCCACATACAGGCCCGGCGCTCCCATTAGGCAAGGTTAGGCACTTGCCTAGGGCGCCGGGCTCTGGAGGGAGCCTGGAGGGCGCCACAGAATACTAAATGACTTTAAAACTGTGCGGCGACCGCTGACCATACCTGTCACGGCCGCCGCACAGCATCAGATGGACGGGGAGGGGGGGGAAGAGGCTATTTTGTCACCACCGCCACCTCTCTGCTCCGTCTCCTCCCCTTACCAGTGTCAGTGAGTGGAGGGGAGGAGACGGCGCAGAGAGGCGGCGGTGGTGAGACATGGTAAGGAGAGACGGGGTGAGGGGGGAGGAGGGAGGAGGGCGACGGTTTTTGCAGGGGGGGACAGTGATTTTTTAAAAATGCCTAGGGCGCCATGGATCCTAGCACCGGCCCTGGCCACATAGTATAATACTGTATTTAAAAGGCACAAATACAGCAAATGTACCAAAAGCCGAGAAATAGAATTATCCACCATACTTGCCAACTCTCCTGGAATGTCCGGAAGACTCCCGAAATTCAGGTTGGTCTCACGGACTCCTGGGAGAGCTGACAAATCTCCCGCATCTTGCAATTGCGGGGCTAAAATGACACAATTCGTGGTGAATCACGTCATTTTGGCCCCGCCACCGCAACAAAACGGCATATTTGACGCGGGGGTGGGGTCAAAATGACGCGCTTCACTGTGCCCCGTCCCCTCCTGCCCTCTAGACACGCCCCCTCTACCGGATACAACTTGCCAAAGGTAGGCAAGTATGTTATCCACATGTATAAATAGATAGGATATTCAATTGGTAGCAGAGTCAATCAGATAGAACAGAGAATAGATGAAAATAAGCACTCTAGAACACAAACACCCTTCAAGTGCAATATGCGTACCAGATGATCAAACATACAGCATGGTTTGAAAGCTCCTTCCTAACAGCAAACAAACAGGGTGTGTCTGCCACACACTGTTTGCTGTGAGGAAGGAGGTTTTAAACCATGCTGTATGCACTCACCACCAGCAGTGTAGGCAGATCACTCTGGAGTGTGCAGAGTCACAATCTTTTCAGCAGATGGTGATGACAGATGAAGAGCACAGATCTGAAGAATTGCACAGAGGTCTTCCCATATGACTGATGACAGCAGATAATTCTACAGATAAGCTACAAAGTTTGATCATCTGTTACGCATATTGCACTTGAAGGGTGTTGGTGTTCTAGAGTGCTTTTCATCTATTCTCTGCGCTATCTGACTCTGCTACCAATTTAATATCCTATCTATTTACACACGTGGATAATTCTATTTCTTGGCTTTTGGTACAGTCACTGTATTTGTACCTTTCAAATACAGTATTATACTATGTGGCGCCATATCCCATTTGTTTTTTAGATTGTTTCCAGTTCACCATCTGGCTTTGTGGGAATCGGCAGCCGCCTGAACATGGGCAAAATATTGCTCTGAATAGACTACATTGGGACTATATCAATTCAGAGTTACGCGCCGTGACATATCTGTTTGTGTAAATATATATATATATATATACACACACACACACACACACACACACACACATACATACACACACTGTCTTACTACACAGAATAATCTTATATTACCAGATATATAAAATCTATGGTCATTAAGGACACCTTAATATGAGTTACTGTAATAGGTTAAGTTTCTATTTGCTGTGCAAAATGTTGCATTATTCATCCGATTCTAGGTAGGGCTCCATCGAGTAAACTGGACCCACAAAAATATACCCATAATCAAGGACAATATACAAGATACATACCACTGCAAGATAGATAGAGATATATATATATATATATATATATATATATATATATATATATATATATATATATATATATATACACACACACACATACACACATACACATCTTATATCTATCTCATAATATATATATATATATATATATATATATATATATATATATATATATATCAAATATATATATCTATCTATATCTTGGATATATATATAAGATATAGATATCTCTCTATCTCTCTCTCATCTATCTCTTATCTATATATATATATATATATATATATATATCTCTATCTCTCTGAAGGTATGTAACGCGTTCTATTCAAATAGTCTAACTTACACCCCACGCATAACAAGGAACATGCCCTCATTCTGTTTTTTGAAACTGCCCCGTAAAACACTTGCAACATTTTGCTGGTTGGAACTTGGGGGGTTAGGAGGAGGAGGGGGGTGGGCGAGGTTAACATTGGTAGAAATGCATTTACTTGTGTTTGGAAGAAGCAAAAGGCATCCCAATGAAAATATGGTCCAACTCGATGTCCACCATCTTAGGGAATCTCTCCCATTCAATTATTTGAACAAACGAGACGAAATCTCATTTTTGTATTTGGGTGTAAATTAAGGTGCACCTAGCTGACATCAAGTTATGAACGCCCCAGATCCACCGAGCTGTTACAATCTAAAAACCCCCACCTCCCTTTACACTGTATTGTGGAATCTCATTGCACACTGCATAAGATTGGATGCCTTTGCACTAAACGTAAAGATTCAAATTTTCAGCTATGAAGGTACAATAAAAGTTCAGTGTTGTGGTAAAACAAAGGGTTAAACCGGTCCCCAGATATGTATTAATTGATTTGTTCATATTACATCACAAACTGACTTTCAAAGGAAAATGCATCATCAGAAAATAATGTCTAGTGTCTGGAGCAGAATAGTATTTTAAGTGATAAGAAGTCAGGTTTATTCTGAATAACACTGATTTTGAATGGCAGTTTCCACTCTTGTCCTCTGGATGGTGCCGTTGTACCAATGTGCGTCTGGCTAGGGACTCTAGGATCTGTAACCTGCTATTCTCTAATTCTATAACCCCCTTCATTCCTTCCCACACACAAGTGCATTGCATTTATTGTGCTATAGGATTCTATTGTGAACTGGAAACACACTAATTAAGAGCACCTGCCTATTTTGAGAGCACAGATTATATCCCTTTAAATCTCATGTCTGCTGCAAATTTACACACAGAACTTTATATACAGCTACAGACAGGGCCATCTTTTCCATTGGGCACGATGGGCAGCTGCCCGGGGGCCCCACGGGCAAGGGGGCCCAATTGTCACGGCTCTTAATGAGAATAAATAATACTGCTAAAGAAAAAACCTGGAAAAAAAAATCTACAAGGGTCACTGAGCAAATACATCTATCTATCTCTATATATCTATATCTATATCTGTATACATCTATATATCTATATCTAGGGGCCCGGTGCACTGCTTTGCCCGGGGGCCCATAATGTTGTTAAGTTGGCCCTGGCTACAGAGGTAAATATAAATGATACATAGCAGATAATTTGCAGGTTAGGATGATACCAGCCCTCATCCTAGTTACTGGTGAACGTGATGCTCTTCCCTTATTAGCAGAATAAGAGGATTAAGCAGATACTCTCAACTTTCAGGTGCTCATAATGCTTATGCATATGATTCTTTTATGAACTGTATTCATTTTGACTGTAACAGTGCACTAATTTATTAATGTGTTTATGCTTTTATATTCCATTATTTTGATTCAACATTGATTCATTAATATGCTGTCATTTACATACTCACCTGAGACAGATTGTAAACATAATACATAGCGTCAGGGATATATACACTTATTTGACGAAAAAAAAAAAAAAAGTCTAGTGTCTGGTGCAGAACACTATTTTCTAAAGAAGAAGTTAGGTTTAGTATGAATAATGCTGGTTTTGAATGGCAGAATCCGCTCTTGTCCACAGGATGGCATTATCTAGGGACACTTGCATCTGTAACCTACTATTCTCTCATCTATGCCCCCTTGTTTCCTGCTCACACATGTGTGCATTGCATTCATTGTGCTATAGCATTATATTGTGACTCGGAGAAGCCACTAGTTAAGCGCACCAGCCTATTACGAGAGCATATAAAGTTAATTCAGCCGCTTATCAATATGCGGTGATGACAGATTTTCTATAGCTGTTTACCAGAGCGATATAAAATCTATTAACGCTGCAATTTACCTAAAAACTATCAAACAATACTCAGCTGCCTGGCAGTTCTTAAAAACAAATAAAATAAAATAATAAATATATATACATTTTTAATCAATATATTTTAAAATTAATTGAAAATCCTTAATTGAAATAAATAATATTTTCTAGGATTATTCCCCACTATTGCGAGAAGGTTCTAACGAGGGGAAGACTGCGGCTCAACTTGTCTTTCCTAACCAGGCTGCTCTATACTTTGCATCCAACAGGTTGTGTAATGTAGTTCTTTCGCAGATATCTTGGGTTGCTAAAGTCTGCTATATGTAATCTATAGTATGCTTAATACCTTCCATTTGACACCTAGCTATGAAGCCATTGTCCCTGCATTATACTGCACCAATGTTTGCCTATGTAACTGTAAGGGAACTATAGCATTCACCTTTCCTTATTCTGGTTTTCTTTGAATTTGGGGAGAAAGTTTTTCTGCTTTCCTGTCATTAGGCTTATCCAAAACGTTTCCATCCTGTCCCCTTTGGTTTAAGTTGCAGGAATATTCTGTTTGCTAGATGGGGTGCAGAATAAAGTAAAGAGGGTTGATCAAAGCTGAACAATTAATTTAATAACCTAAGTTAACAGTTCTGATTTTCTTTCTTCACTTTGACAGACAGTTTATATTCAGAGCTTAACTTGTGCTGGGAAGCTGCGGAACGACGTTTCGGCGCTTGTTTCCTGCAGCCCCGACTCGGACCGCACCAGAATTAAGTGGGGAACCAGAGCATCCTACATGAGACAGGTGCCAGCTCACCAAGAAGGATATAACCAGCACAGAGTTAGAGAGTGGTCAGGAGGGGTACAGTTGCTGCTGCTTGTCCTGGGCATCTCTGAATAAGTCATTCACACTTTTTGTTTAAGCATAAATTGCATCCAAATCCATGCAAGTCCCTCAGTCTACACTTACATTGTATATATGCATAACGGTGCTCATCTGCTTCTATTAACAATGTATTAGGTGGGTACAGAGAGAATCTTGTTAAATACCAGTTGTCTTTTATATACATTGCATAACCAAGTTCTGCATAATTAGCAGTAAAAACAACTGATAAGAAGACAAGAGCTCAACATTAGACAATCAAGATTACAAAATTCAGCTTTTATGAAGATCAGAAACTTCCAGATTCAAGACTAGAAAATATGTTTAATAATTCATAACGCAGCAGTGATCAGATTCCAGCATTAAAGAGAACAAATTTCATTTCCTTTTCCTACTCCATGGCAGCCCTCACAATGTATTAATACAATACTTAGCTGAGTTGTAGACGGGAAAATTTTCCCCCAGGGTATACAGTATAAGGTGACCTATGAGCAGCCTTTAACACCGTGGACCACCCCCTCCTCTTGCAGACCCTTCACTCTCTCTGCCTCTCTGGTTTTGTCCTAAACATGGTTCACCTCATACCTTCGCCAACCGGTCTCTCTCTGTATCCATGTCCGGTTCATCCCCCCCCCCCTCTGCCCTCCCAGTAGGAGTCCCTCAGGGCACTGTTCTTGGCCCTATACTCTTCTCACTCTACACTTCCTCCCTCAGTGCGCTCATCACCTCATTCGGCATTCAGCATCACCTATAAGCCGATGATATTCAACTTTACATCTCTTCTCCCGATCTTTCCCCCCCTCCTCTCTTGTGTATCTGACTGCCTCTCTGCCATCTCCTCTTGGATGTCCTCACGCTTTCTTAAAATTAACATTGCTAAAACCAAACTCATTGTCTTCCCTCCGTCTAAATCCTCATCCCATCTGGATCTCTCCATCACTGTTAACAACTCCACCATCTCCTCTGTCCCCCAACTCCGCTGCCTGGGCATCACCCTTGACTCCTCCCTCTCTTTTGCCCCCCACATTCAATCCCTTGCCCAATCCTGTCGCTTTCAACTTCGCAACATCACCCGCATCCGGCCCTTCCTATCTCATGAAGCAACCAAAACTATTATCCACGCGCTTATCATCTGCCGGCTAGACTACTGCAACTTTCTCCTCACCGGCCTCCCCTGCTCTCGCCTCGCACTCCTTCGTTCTATACTCAATGCGGCTGTGAGGCTTATCTTTCTTTCTCGCCGCTCCTCTTCTGCCTCCCCTCTCTTACTTGCCCTACACTGGCTCCCCTTCCCCTACAGAATCCCTTTCAAACTTCTTACCCTCACCTACAAGGCCCTCTCCCACTCTACTGCCCCCTATATCTCTAACCTCCTCTCCATCCACACTCCCGCCCGGTCCCTGCATTCGGCCAATGACCGTCGCCTCTCGTCCACTCTGATCACCTCATCCCACTCCAGAATTCAAGACTTCTCCCGAGTTGCCCCCCTGCACTGGAATGACCTCCCACGTTCCATCCTTTTGACCCCTAACTTGTGCTCCTTCAGACGGGCACTCAAAACTCATCTCTTCCTTAAAGCCTACCAGCCTTACACTTATCCCTCTCTCCATGCTCGCTCTCATCTCCTGGCTCCTCCTCTGAAAAGGTGTGCGTTTGCTCCCCTCCTTTGACTCCCTTTGTGCCGGCCGTCTGTTTCCCCTCCCTTTAGGATGTAAGCTCCTTTGAGCAGGGCCCTTCTCCCTCCTGTCTCTCTACCTTCTCTTCTGCTCCAACTTCAATATATTTGCTTTGAGTGGAGCCTCTGATGTCTTGGTATTACTCATTTATTGTTCTGTACTGTTATTCCCTGTACTGTCCATTGTTTGTACTGTGTTCAGTGCTGCGGAAACCTTGTGCGCCTTATAAATAAATAATAATAATTAAGAAGCTGCAATGGAGTTGTGAATAAGGAGGCTGCTGTCTGGTTCCTGTGAGACTCCGGTGTTACAGGTTTCTCTCCTATATAGAGGAATATAAGTCTAAGATCTGGAGACACTTTTATGGGGGACAAATATAGTGTTTTTATACACTGAAGGACTAGCTGCAGACTGGACTCACAAAGATGATGTCACGGCTGGAACTCCTTATAAACAGCTAACGTCCTTAACAAGAGCTGCATGCATACCTCAGGACTCCAGAAACTATATACCTGCACAGATTAACCTGGAGCCCACCCCAAAAAAAGCTGAAGGACACCCCAAGGTAAGCCCTTAGTAGGGGTGTTTTATTTGAATTTACTTTGCATTCTGCTTGATACCAAGCTGGCATCAAGAAAGCTTATTGTTCAGTTCTGCCAAGCAGTGAAGAGGTTGCGGCCGAGAGTAAAACCATTCCTAGCCCCCTGGGACCTTAATACAGTTCTGGATGCTTTAACTGAAGGTCCATTTGAACCATTTCAGAGCGTTCTCTCAAGTGGCTCACCCTGGAAGTACTATTTCTAGTGGCAATCACCTCGGCTCGTCGAGTGGGAGACATACATGCTCTATGGCAGGGGTAGGCAACCTGCGGCTCTCCAGGTGTTGGGAAACTACAAGTCCCAGCATGCCTTGCCACCTATCTGCTGGTTATCTACTGGCAAAGCATGCAGGGACTTGTAGTTTCACAACACCTGGAGAGCCGCAGGTTGCCTACCCCTGCTCTATGGTGTGAAGAACCCTTTCTCAACATTTATACGGACAAAGTGGTTTTAAGAACTAAGCCAAGTTATCTACCAAAAGTGGTCTCTTCCTTTCATATCAATGAAGAGTTAGTTCTTCCATCACTCTGCGCACACCCAACTAATGAAGAAGAAAAACGCTTCATACTCTGGATGTGATCAGAGCAATATCAATATATATTACTAGAACACAGTCTTAGAAATACAAAGTAACTATATCCAGAGGGGTCTCGCAGAGGATATGCTCCTTCCAAACCCACGTTAGCAAGGTGGATCAAAGAAGTAATTGCACAGGCTTACAGGAGGAACGGGCATAAAGTGCCAGATCTGCTGAAGGCGCACTCAACGAGGGTGGTGGCTACCTCCTGAGCGCACAGGTTCCAGACATCAGCGACAGACACATGCAAGGCAGCCGGGTGGTCGTCAATGCATACCTTTTCTAAACATTATTTACTGGATGTATCAGCCTCTGTTGATGCACAGTTTAGAAGGAAAGTCCCCAACAAACTGCTGAAATAAATATTCCTTTGGGTGTTGTCTATGTGTTAACTATTTAATGCACACTCTACTATTCTTTACTGCTTTGGTATTTCCCATTGTGAGGGCTGCCATGGAGTTGGGAAAAGGAAAATTAGAGATTTATATTCACGTTAATTTCCTTTCCTTGATATACTTCACGGCAGCCCTATGTTTCCCACCTGTGTTCTATAGTGACGTTGAAGGATAGCTTGGCAAGTTACTAAAGACACCAGGATAGAGGAGGAGCCCCCTTATATACCCTCCAGGTGGGGAAAACTTTTCCTATCTACAACTCAGCTGAGTAGGATATTAACCCTTGTGAGGGCTGCCATGGAGTATTTCAAGGAAAGGAAATTAATGTGAGTATAATTCTCTAATTTTCAGGAGAAACTATTATTACAGAATCTACATGTTAGTGGAAAATGGTTACTCAAATACATACTATAATGTTATGGTCTTGGATGTGATGAGAGATTTAGAGATAAGAGATCTGTCTCGGGGCTACAGGGAGTGATTGTGCCCTCAGTGACCCTATAGGAGACCAGGACAAGTACCCTTGGTATTGGTAGATAGTCAGTGAAATTCTTTTTTGTTTTAAAACATAAACAGGCTAACAATCTGGCCTCAGCAGACACATAGTAACGTCAGTACGTTTCCACGCAGATAGCTGCTGCCCAGTCTGGCAGTAAGACTTGGGTAGATGGAGCCTAAGTTTACATGTCTCCCTGCTTTTGGCAGGCCTACACCAGCAAGCTAAGCCTCTGGACTTGCTGCTTATGCCTCTGCAGACAGACACAGAAATACCATAGCAGCAAAGGGCACAGCCATAATGGTGTCGACTGAAGCCATGTGTGAGGTATTGCTGTTACTTAGGCATGTACAGTCATGGCAAAAAGGTTTGAGAATGACAAATATTTTTCACAAAGTCTGCTGCCTCAGTTTTTATGATGGCAATTTGCATATACTCCAGAAGGTCATGAAGAGTGATCAGATGAATTGCAATTAATTTCAAAGTCTCTCTTTGCCATGACAATGAACTTTATCCCAAAAACAACATTTCCACTGTATTTCAGCCCTGTCACAGAAGGACTAGCTGGCATCAGGTCAGTGATTCTCTTGTTAACATAGGTGAGAGTGTTGATGAGGACAAGGCTGGAGATCACTCTGTCATGCCGAGTTAGAATAACAGACTGGAAGCTTTAAAAGGAGGGTGCTTGACATCATTGTTCTTTCTCTGTTAACCATAGTTACTGCAACGAAACATGTGCAGTCATCATTGGTTTGCACAAAAAGGGCTTCACAGACAAGGATATTGCTGCTAGTAAGATTGCACCTAAATCAGTCATTTATCAGATTATCAAGACCTTTGAGGAGAGAGGTTCAATAGTTGTGAAGAAGGCTTCAGGGGGCCCAAGAACATCCAGCAAGCGCCAGGACGGTCTCCTAAAGTTGATTCAGCTGCGGGACGAGGCACCACAGTGCAGATCTTGCTCAGGAATGGCAGCAGGCAGATGTGAGTGCATCTGAACGTACAGTGAGGCGAAGACTTTTGGAGGATGGCCCGGTGTCAAGGAGGCCAGCAAAGAAGCCACTTCTCTCAAGGAAAACATCAGGGACAGACTGATATTCTGCAAAAGGTACAGGGATTAGACTGCTGAGAACTTGCGGTAAAGTCATTGTCTCTCATGAATCCCCTTTTAGATTGATTGGTGCATCTGTAAAAATGCTTATCCGGAGAAGGAAAGGTGAGCGCTACCATCAGTCCTGTGTCATGCCAACAGTAAAGCATCCTGAGACCATTGATGTGTGGGGTTGCTTATCAGCCAAGGGAGTGGACTCACTCACAATTTTGCCTAAGAAAACAGCCATGAATAAATGGTACCAAAACATCTTCCAAGAGCTACTTCTCCCAACCATCCAAGAACAGTTTGGTGACGAACAATGCCTTTTCCAGCATGATGGAGCACCTTACCCCAAGGCAAAAGTGATAACTAAGTGGCTCGGGGATCAAAACATCTAAATTTTGGGTCCATGGCAAGAAAACTCCCCAGACCTTAATCCCATTGAGAACTTGTGGTCAATCCTCAAGAGGTGGGTGGACAAACAAAAACCCTCAAATTCTGACAAACTCCAAGCATTGATTAGGCAAGAATGGGCGGCCATCAGTCAGTATGTGGCCCAGAAGTTGATTGACAGCATGCCAGGGCGAATTGCAGAGGTCTTCAAAAAGAAGGGTCAACAGTATAAATATTGACCCTTTGCATAAACTTAATGTAATTGTCAATAAAAGCCTTAAACACTTATGAAATGCTTGTAATGTTACATCAGTATACCATAGCAACATCTGACAAAAAAGGTCTAAAAACACTGAAGCAGCAAACTTTGTAAAAACAAATACTTGCGTCATTCTCAAAACTTTTGTCCATGACTGTACATGCAAAATCGCTTGTGAAAAACCCATGGGATGTAATTTGACTGTTTCCTTGTCCAATGTACTCCTAATAGGTGTTTCATGCAAGATGTCAGATCTTTAACTAGTAGTAGACAATTTTTCTGCATATTTATATTGCCTTATACAATAGCATTACAGTAATTATATATACACAAAATATCAGTTAGTTGGACTTGGATAACAAAGCTTGTGGTTTCCTGTCTCCAATACATCTCAATCATCATCTAGATATAAATGTGTCTGATGTTGTTAATCTCTCTCGCGTGTAATCTGTCGCACGCTCATCCTTCTTGTTCTCTTTTAGCAAAAATCCTAATCAGTATTTCAATTCTGATCATTTAAATATACATTCAAGAAAATAATTTCTTTACAACTATGGTTCATATATTATTCCCTTCTTACTGATCTTCTCCAAAAAGACTCTCACCCCTACAATCTATTCTGCATGCGAGGCTGATTTTCCTTGCAAATTGTTTTTCAACTGCTGAGCCGCTCTGTCAGTCTCTACATTGGTTGCCTGTTTTTTACCGAATCCAATATAAAATACCTCTAATAACAAACAAGGCCATCAACAAAACTCCACCTAAATACATCTCCCCACTTATCTCAAAATATCTACCAATGCAACGCCTCCGTTCTGTGTCTCATTACCTGATCGATTCCCGGTTATTGGACTTTTTCTGGGCTGCACCCACTTTGTGGGATTCCCTCCCTCGCACAATAAGACTTTCCTCTGGTCTTCAAACCTTCAAGCGTTCTCTGAAAACCCACCTCTTCAGACAAGCTTATAATATTCCTAAACCACCCTTCTAACCTCCCTAGGTTACCCTTTTACCACTCTTTACACAGTTCACACAAGACAACAACCATCTTACGAACATTGCTCTGTGACTGGATCATATGGCCCACTAAGCACTTTTTATCTTTGGAATCTGGCTGGACCGAAATCCAATATATAGCACTTATGTATCAAACTCCCGTTGTCCTATAGATTGTAAGCAGGACCCTCTTACCTCACTGTCTGTATTGCCCAGTATTGTTTATTACTGTGTTTGTCCCCAATTGTAAAGCGCTACGGAATTTGCTGGCGCTGTATAAATAAATGATGATGATGGAGGATGGATAGATAGATAGATGGATGATGATATATTTACCCATAATCCACCACAGACATTAACTAGAACCGTAACAAAAAAAAGATATTTGGAATATGCCAAACACTTCTTGGCTAATCCAAAAACTTTATGTAACAAAGTGCTGTGGACGGATGGAACAAAAATATAAACTTTTTGGTCACACCCACTAAAGAAACCGTGGAAGAAAACACAAATGTTAAGCATGAGAATGTATCTATTATACTTTGGGGTTATGGGAATTCAACTAAAGAAATTGAAACTGAAGTTGGATGTGGTAGAAAGACAACGATCCAAAACAAACCTCAGTCTAAATCATGAAGTATTTACAGAAATAACATATTAATGGCTTATTCAAACAGAATATCTGGGAAATCCACCAAACTCCGCTATATGCGGCTGAGGAGGGAAACCTGGAGTACATAGGAGGATAGTATAAGCTGGGTACACACCAATGATAATTTCTCCCGATGCGATATCTTTAACAATTTTACCAACAACTAAAAGTCTCGATCAGCAGCCGATTCATGTGCACACAATATACACGTTTTACATGATTTACCGTCAAATCCGTGCTCTTCATCTGTCATAACCATCTGCTGAAAAGATTGTGACTCTGTAAACTCCATAGAGATCTATGGACACTGCCGGTCCCGAGTGCATACATACTGCAGAATGTGCCCAGCATTGTTCCATCGTTTATAGAGATTTTAAGTCCTTTTATAAAATCAAACGATACGATGTGCTTGGGAACGATAATATAAGATCGTTGGAGCACACACACTAAAGTGATATCAGACCCAAGAGTTGTTTATCGTGCGATTGGCACAATTATCAGGTGAAAAACCTGTAGTGTGTACCCAGCCTTAGAGTTGATCCTTATACCTCAGCTAGTGGAAACTTCTCGGTAATTAAAAAGGTGGAAATGAACATTACAAAATGGAAAGGGGACACATGCTCTTTGTAGCTGATTTATTGAAGGGGATTAATTTATTAGGATCAGTCACAAATCACAATTTATTAAATGTACAGGTTGGCACAGTAATAAGTCACACCAATGATTCTACAAGTAAACCTGTGATACTTTGCCTTTTAATAATCATGTGAATATATACAATCTGTAACAGATTAACATGTAATCCTGACAGCCCAGCATCTGATATGATAACTTCCTTAACAGTATCTGATAAGAGTTTCATCTGAAGCGCTTCTGTGTGACCCTTCCTCCCCCCACAGCCAGGGGGTGATAATACCACCCAACATTATTATATATTATATCGCTCTGCTCTGTACCACACACACTCACATCACTCAGAGGAAGTCCACAGTCTCATCTCGGGATCCAGGAGATTTCATTGTTTCACAGGTAATGAATAATAATAATAATAATAATAATAATAATAATAATAATAATAATAATAATAATAATCAGTATTCTAACCTATGTAATAAAATCACATATAGATCTAGCGCACTCCAGACTGACATATTATATACAATATATTAGGAAGTGACTAATAGTCGAAGAAATACGAATATAAATGAAATATACTTTACTATAAACATAAGTGTTTCAGTGGAAACAAATTAATTATTTTAATTCTTCTTACTCTCACTGTCCATTTGTATTTTAAAAGTTTCACTTGCTTTTAATTACTTTTCACCATGCAAATCGCTTTTAATAAAGGATAGGAAATAAACTTTTAACATATCAGTGATCTCATACAGCAATAATAAAGGAGAACACTATTCTTCACTTTCTTGTCTGCGACCAGTAATATTAGTTATCAGCTCTACCCCGTAGCACCCGGACTAGTCACATCAGGATAAAGAACATTTTTGTAGATATATATGAATGAGTAAATCAAATTGGAGTTGAAACGAAGTATAATGAAAGATGATTGAATATTCGGGTTGTGGTGTCCTTGGAAGAGGAAACTTAATGATGTACTGGTGCCGAAGTAGTTGACACAGTCTTTGCATTCAAGTATATATTTATATCAATTATCTGTAGTTACAATATTAAGGGAGATTAAGTCTGTGAAATCTTTTCTCTCTCATGTAGTACAACACCTGCTTTACAGATTTTAGAAAAAAAACAGACATTTGCTTCTTCCACACTGTTCAACTTCGTGTTGTAGTCATCTACCGCCCCCTGGCCCCATCTCCCAATTCCTAGATCATTTCGCTGTGTTGTCCCCCCACATTCTCTCCTGTGACCTCCCCTCTCATCCTGGGTGTCTTTAAAAACCCGATTGTCAATTCCACCGATGCTGCTGCCTCAAACTTCTCGCCCTCATGTGGTCTCACAATGGATCATCTCCCTCCTACAGTTGCAGCCACTCCATTTATCTGGTCTTTTTCCACCTTTGTGCAACCTCCAGCTTTACCAATTCCCTTCTCCCTCTATCTGACCATCTTCTCCTCTCCTTTAGTCTGTCCACCGTCAATTCCCCCCGCTCCCAAGGCGAACCTCAACCAGTGCAATCTTGGCTCACTGGACCCTGCTGTGTTCTCCTCCTCAGTGGCCACTTAGAAACATAGAATTTGACGGCAGAAAAGAACCACTTGACCCATATAGTCTGCCCATTGTTTTACCTATGATAACCTCAAACCCTATTTGAGTAGGGTTTGAGGTTGAGGTTATCTTATGTCTATCCCAAGCATGTTTAAATTGGTTTACTGTATGCGCCTCTACCACCTCACTTTTCTCTGCCTGGTCATGGCTAATCTCCTTCTACAACCTCACACCCCTGCCTGGACTCCGCCACTCCAGCTGTTGCTGTTAACCTTCGACAGTGCATATCTCAACCCTGGCATTTTAAACTGACCCACTACCTACAGAAATGCTCTCACCAAGATGGTGGATCAAATTGCTTGGGTGACTTAGTAGAGCCCCCACCCACTCCATCACTTCACTCTAAACAGGGGTGGACTGTCTGCGGCTGAACGCTATGTGCATGTGCCTTTCGGCCAAGAGGGAGGCTGAAGATGCTGCCCAGCCACTCAGAGCGGCCAGGCAGGATTTTCTGCCTGACTCTTGGACCTCTGAGGGAGGCGATCACCTCGATCTCCCTCTGGATCGGCCACTGCCCTGTTGCCTCGAGATTCCAGCCATAACATTGGCATGAGGTGTCTCCACGGACGTTCCAGAGACACCTCGCGCTGGATTGAATCTCCAGCTAGGAGTCCTAGTGAAAAAATGTGCACCACATTTTATACAACGAGGCCGCTGTACACTTTCCGTTATCCACACATTTTACATATAGCGTTATATATAAGAAGACAGTCTTAGACAGTTGTACAGTGTTTCCACTGTACTGTTGAACGTTTGTAAGATACAAATATTTACATAGCCTGACCATAAAAGTATGCACGGGTTTCAAAAATTACATAATGCATCTTGTTACTTTGCTATCTATGATTTATTTTGCATGACACACAAGTTAACATGCGCAAATTAGCTTTCCAAGAAGTTTTCAAACTTCTTTAGAATTTATAAGTCTTTTACAATCTGCTGCTTAAATACTAAATGCTGCAGCCAAGTTCTCCATATCTTATCATATCTCTTCACAATCTGCAGAGATTACAGCCAGTTTCTCCATAAAACATAACTCTACCAGATATTCATATCTACGATGCCTTATAGGCATCCACTGCTATGTAACGCATAACGGTTTCCTGAGAATAGAAAGTTATAAACGTTGGCATCGCTCTAAACAGGGAACTGTTGGTGTAGATCCAGGTGTCAGTCTGCCAGGAGCCTAGTTCCTAGCCTCAGTCCATTGAAACATGCAGAAAAAAAATCAGTTCCCTTTTCAGGCTGCCCTAAATAAAACAGATTATATATTATCTTGAAACGAAGAAGAAAAACGGATTTAAAAAAAGACTTGCCTGTATAAAATCTTCAATATTCAGAGATCTCCCGAGTTTGCTCCTGAAAGGAAAAGATTTGGTGCTAGATTTACTAAGCTGCGGGTTTAAAAAAGTGGGGATGTTTTATCATTAAACAGTATTTACAAAACTGTGTCTTGTGCGATGTTATACAATAAGTAAAGAGTGAGCTGGTATTGTACACCGATATAAACTGAACAAGGTATAAATCTATATAATTGTAGAAAACTGTAGATTTCAGTCGAAAGAACAAGAGGATGTGGGATGTATAAGGATTATTTTAGTTGATCATCATCATTTATTTATATAGCGCCAACAATTCCACAGTGCCGTATAGAGAATATTTGTCACTCACATCAGTCCCTGCCCCATTGGAGCTTACAGTCTAAATTCCCTAACACACACACACACACACACACACACACACACACACAGACCGAGAGAGACTAAGGTCAATTTGATAGCAGCCAATTAACCTACCAGTATGTTTTGGGAAATCTTTGTCCACTAGTTCTACAGTTGTAAATTATACAAAGTCTCTTACACGAGCAAAGATAAATAGTTGTATACAAACAGCGTAGACTCTGGAAACAAATATTGTCTATTTAATCCCTATTAGATTTACCAGCCAGAAAGAAACCACTAACTTATTTAAATGTTTCCTTACCTTGTGGAAAGCGGCTCTCTGAGAAAGCTGAATTGGTTTACTTTATTACAGGGACCTTGTGTAGATGTAACAAACCACAGACACATTGGGCTGATGCATTAAGAAACGTAAATGCCGATAGGTGCCGTATTTTGCGCCAAATTGCACTGCGCATGCGCAGAAACGGACTATAGGCCAGTGAACGCAAGAGCGTTCAATTCACCTTTGAGCGCAAATGACACTTCCGACAGCCTATGGTTTCACGTGAGGAATGGGGGATGACAATATTGTTAACTGGTAACAATAACTGAATATTTGCTTTTCTTTCTGTGTGTTCTGCTAGGACTCTATATTGCACCTATGTATTGTACATATCCTGCAGTGTGTTGTGTCTGTCTCAATACGGTAAGTACTATATAACCAGAGCGTACCTACACCCGTATGCAGCAAAAGACGTCTCTTCAGATCCACCTGTAGTTGAAATACGCGCATTTTTTAAATGCATTACTTTTACCCTCAATGAGCACTTTACACAGTCCCTCAAGTGACCAATACTTTAATAGTCTAATGACCATTGAACGCTAACATACCCCCCCCCCCCCCCTTCTGTCTCACGTGTGTCCCTGGGAGCGGCCTCATTAAAGGGGAGCCAGATGTTGCAGTTTTGCTGAAACTGTTAGAGCTGAAATGTTCAGACCCTATCTGGGCCTCATGCACATATTCTGCTCCCAAAAACACAGCTTGGCACAGACTTGCACTACATTTTTCAGAGCCCCCTTGTTCTAGATATCAACATCTAGTACAAAGACGCAAAGTAAAAATTTTTTAAAAAAAAGAGCAGACGTCCCATTGAATAATTCTTCTTCTATCTAGGTCCATTAGATTTACATATACGCTATGCTGAAATGTCCAGGGTTTTGTTTTTTTTGTTAAATCAGTTTCCTCCTTTGTCTTTACTGATATACTTTACTGACGTCCAGGGTTTCAATCAACAAAGATGACCTATGTAGTTCTCAGAGAGAAATAAACAAATTCATGTAAAGATTCCTTCATGTTCTAACTAAAAACACCTATATTTCACGTCCTATACACACAGATGTGACATGGTATTAGCAGGAATTTTGTGTCTGAAGGTTATTGTCTTCTCAAGCTATTTTTTGATAATGCTAAGCAAGTATTGCACCATTGTCCATGTTAGTTTGGCCATTGAAAGACCATTGTAAATTTATATTCCTTTTATTCTGATTGCTTCCTGAATTATATATACATCTTTAAGAAAAAGAGGAGGAGCCCACAATGTGCACGCAAATCACTATGTTTTAACAATAGATTATAGCTATCACAAATTACAATACAAAACGAATAAAACCAATTACAGATGGTCAAAATCCACAGTAATACATGTATAATTCCACCAATCAGCACGAACATCAACTTCTTCCTTTTATATAGATTAGTGTTTGATTACAGCGGGGTCTGCATTGGCTGCGGTAGTTTATCTATATGCATGTTTACCGAACCAATATCAATATTAAAAATAAGGGAGGGTGGTGTGAAATAAAGTGGATGGAAGGTTGTACTACAGGGAATCTCTACATCAGTAAGAAAATATAAAAAAGTTCTACGTTAACTTCTGGGCTTGACACGGCCTATTAATCAGAGGGAGTACTTGCTTGAGTTTGGGGTTCGATAAACAGCCATGACATTCACACTTGCCCATATCCCTGTTCTCTATCATGGAGATAATATATGGCACATAGCCTCTCTGGAAAAAATGAGATAAGACTTTTAAAATGCTGGGGTTGAGGGTTGTTCCAATATTTGGCCATAAGGCTTTCAGCAGCCCCTAGAATATAAGATGTCGTTCGATGTCCTGATAAGAATTTTGAATTTATCACTAGTAACAGGAAAGTTCTGTTCAATTTCCTGGATCTTGGAATGTTCGCTGCATTCTATGGTCAAACAATGGTCTAGACCAGGACGTGGCCAACATGTGGGCGTGGCCAACCTGTGGCTCTCCAGGTGTTGTGAAACTACAAGTCCCAGCATGCTTTGTCAGCTATCAGCTGGTTGTGTACTGAAAAAACATGTTGGGGCATGTTTCACAACACCTGCAGAGCCACAGATTGGCCACGCCCACATGTTGGCCACGTCCTGGTCTAGACCATTGTTTGCTCGTGGTGATGGATATAAATGTGCTACTTTGTGACATCATCTCTAAATGGTATAAAACAAGCCAAGCAGTACTGACCCTCTTGCTGGAGGTGTGCAATTTTGTAGTGTGTGTGTGTGCGTGCGTGGGCACAGTGTGTTAATGTAGAGTGAGTGTGTGTGGGCACAGTGTGTTAATGTAGAGTGAGTGTGTGTGGGCACAGTGTGTTAATGTAGAGTGAGTGTGTGTGGGCACAGTGTGTTAATGTAGAGTGAGTGTGTGTGGGCACAGTATGTTAATGTAGAGTGTGTGTGTGCGTGGGCACAGTATGTTAATGTAGAGTATGTGTGTGGGCACAGTATGTTAATGTAGAGCGAGTGTGTGTGGGCACAGTATGTTAATGTAGAGTATGTGTGTGGGCACAGTATGTTAAT
The DNA here is from genome assembly GCF_038048845.1 of Mixophyes fleayi. Lineage (NCBI taxonomy): Eukaryota > Metazoa > Chordata > Amphibia > Anura > Limnodynastidae > Mixophyes > Mixophyes fleayi. The sequence continues at coordinate 6,465,942 of NC_134413.1, read as the reverse complement.
GTAGAGTGTGTGTGTGTGTGTGGGCACAGTATGTTAATGTAGAGTATGTGTGTGGGCACAGTATGTTAATGTAGAGTGTGTGTGTGTGTGTGGGCACAGTATGTTAATGTAGAGTATGTGTGTGGGCACAGTATGTTAATGTAGAGCGAGTGTGTGTGGGCACAGTATGTTAATGTAGAGTATGTGTGTGGGCACAGTATGTTAATGTAGAGTGTGTGTGTGTGTGTGTGGGCACAGTATGTTAATGTAGAGTGTGTGTGTGTGTGTGGGCACAGTATGTTAATGTAGAGTGTGTGTGTGCGTGGGCACAGTTTGTTAATATGTGAGGGAAGGGTGATCTTAATATAGTGTGCGAGGTAGTCTATTTAATGGTGGAGTGCATGTGGGGGCTAATTATTTAATGGGTGCTATTGCTATTTTACCGAAAAGCACCCTTAAGGATGGGCCGCTATTTATGGGCCAGTGTTGTGTGCTTGCCCCCCCGGGCTAAAGCCTGCCACTCCTGATCACAGGTGCTTAAACCCAGTCTTCAAGAGCTACCAACAGGTCACATTTTCAGGATTTCTCTCTGTAGAAACAGGCAATATAATTATTGACCCAGCCAAATAGATTATGTCACCTGTGCATGATTAAAAAAAATCCTGAAAACATGAACTGTTGGTAGCTCTTGAGGACTGAGTCTTGGCCACCTCTGCTTCAACTCATTGACAGACTCTCAGGACTATGCAGCTTGGCCGGATGTAGTCTATCTCCGATAGCTGCCCCCGGCCAATAGGGTCACTGAACAGCAATCAGCACAATGACAGGTATGGTCTGCCACTATGTCTCTGGGCTGGTACTGGACACTTTGTTCCACCGGGCTGGAATCGGTCTCTTGTTTCTTCTGGGCTGAACATAGACTCCTTCTGGTTTTCTGGAAGCTTGTAATCAGTGCAAACTATGGCTGGAGCACCCAGACAGTATAATCAGCTTTATTAATTGCGTTTAAGACATATTTAGGTTAAATATTTAGTTATGGAGCAATCACAAATCAAAATTGTATGTGTGGTCTAACCTGAAGGCTTCACGAGGTTTCAGTCCATGGATGTACAATTTTAATTACACTGGTCAACAATGGTTTTGTTAAATGGATCATTGACTGTTTACCAGAAGATCTTGGAGATGTAAGTGACGAACACAGTGAATACTTCCACTATGCTATATCAACCATGGAAACTCGCTACCAAGGAAAATGGAATCCAAACAGCTTACAGATTACTGCTGGACACTAAAAGAAATGTTCCTCCAGCTAAAAACAGCAGGAAAAGCACTAAAAGTTTTTTTTTAGTTAGCTGCATATATATCATATTGTGACTATTAAAGAAAAATTCAAATTGAAATTCATCATCATCATCATCAACATTTATGTATATAGTGCCAACAAATTCCGTGGCGCTTTACAATTGATGACAAACTCAGTAATAAACAATACTGGGTAATACAGACAAATAGGCGAGAAGACCCAGCTCGCAAGCTTACAATCTATGGGACAATGGGAGTTTGATACATGAGGTTAAGTGCCACATATTGCGTTTCCGACCAGCCAGCTTGCAAAAGTAAAAAAGTGTATGCTATATTATCCAGTCACACAGCAATGTTGGTCAGGGGGTCAGAGGATTTTTTTTTTTTTTTTTTAAAAAAAATAAAAATCATGTTACTCAAAAACCGAGCCCTCCATGTAAATTTGGCAAAGAGATTTGAAATCTGTGCAAGAAAATACTATAAGAAACATCCTATCAGATCAATTTAACATTTCAAAAGTAACATTTTGTGGACCAGTGTTATATTCCACTAACCCATTACCTACACACAATAGATATTCAGCCTATTAATTTATTTCAGCACATTTCACCCTGGTACTAAATAGGTCCTAATGTGCATGAATATGAATCCAATGTTTATGCATCGAGAGAGAGAGATGAGTGAAAAACCATGAATTCTATTTTCTGTGTGTCACACAGGAGCCCAAGTGTGTTAAATACAGAGAATGAACGAAGATTTAAACACCGTCCTCACTATGCTCGAAAATTCCACTAAGGTTCCAGGTAACTGCACAATCTTCAAAAGTTTCCATGGATTTTTGCCTACCAACCAGTTTACTTGTGGTTCATAGAAAACTTATTCGTCATCTCAGTCTTTTTGCTGTATAAAAACCGTTGCACAGTGGCGGAGATCTACCTGGGGAACATGGCAGGCAGATAGACTTGTTCAATACATTTGTGCCGCTACTCGCCTACAGATAGCGAAGGAATGGAAGTCCCTCCATCCACCCAGCCTCCAAAGTGTAGTCTCTCGTGTGTGGTACATGGCCTCTATGGAATACATCACCAGCCTTCTCCACGACAAAATTATAAATTTCAAAAAGGTATGGAATTTCTGGTATTCTTTTCATCAGGCAAATATGCCCGCTACTTGAAAGGTTGTTTCTTCAGAAGCTCTTATCAGGTCCTTCCCTCCCCCCCACCCCTCCCCCCTCATTCCCCCTCTTTTTCTCTCTTAAAAAAAAATAAAATAAAAATAAAAATTAAAGCATCATCGATTTAGAGTTCCAAAACAGCTGAGTTTTCCATAATCTTTGATTGGGTCAGCCTATTTTCTCTCGATAGGTTAACTTACCGCTTCTTTTTATGTTTAGGAATTTGGCTAAATATATATGTCATTTGCCTGACTTTCTTCCCGTTTCTCATTTGTCATGTTCTGGCCCTCATGTTCAATTGGTTTTTTTTTTTCTCCTCTGTTATTATCTGCTATATGGAACTTCTGGTTTTTTTTTTGCATAAATAAAGAGTTTAAAAATAAATAAATATACCAGGCTGTCCAAACTCAGGCAACAAACAGGGGTTTGGGACATAGTAGGGTTAGGGGGAGTTATGGGGGGTCCATAACATGGCAGGGTATAGAGGGAGGGTTCTGGAAAGTGGACAACCCTTATTTAAAGTAGCCAATTTACCATTTTATTAGCCCTTATACCCTACCTATGTCTTCTACCACCCCAAACAAATATGCTTTTCATGCAATGTTAGTATACAAAAATCTTCTAAGTTTAGACGATTTAGCCAACTATCCAGAGACCTCTAGAGTCCTTTCTGAACATCATTCATATATATATATATATATATATATATATATATATATAAAATCAGAAATCAGTGCAAGCTGCGGTCGGTGCAGCCAGATGGTTTAATCAGGAAGCTTTTTTTAAAGACATTTGAAACATGTACCAGGTGGATTGCTTAAATATTTAGTTCTGGGAGCAATCACAAGTCCAGATCACCCGTGTAGCCTAAACGGAGGGCTTCACAGTCCATGGATGTAGAATTTTAATTTTATTACACTGACCCATTACCAACGCACAATGGATATGAAGCTTGTTAATTCCACTGTGTTTTAGGGGACTTCCACTGTAACACTTACTGTACACATTTCTGCACATTACACCCAGTTATTAAATATGTCAGAATGTATCTATATTAATCTAAAGTCTATGCACAGCGAGAGAGGAGTGAAAACCCATTCATTTGATTTTTCTTCTGTGTGTCAAACAGGAGCCCGAGTGTGTTAAATACAGAGGATGGAGGAAGATTTAAACACCACCCTCAGCATGCTGGGAAATTCCACCAAGATTCCAGGTGATGACTGCATAGGTCATGAACATTTTCAATGGATTTATATCTACCAAACAGTTTACTTGTGGTTCGTTTTTGTCTTTGGCTTCATAGAAAACTTGTTCGTCATCTCTGTCTTTTTGTTGCATAAAAACCGCTGCACAGTGGCGGAGATCTACCTGGGGAACATGGCGGCTGCAGATCTGATTTTCGTCAGTTCGATGCCCTTCTGGGCTATGTATGTTTCTAACAATTTCTACTGGATGTTTGGCAGCTTCCTCTGTTTTACGTTCCATTTCCTGCTTAATCTAAACCTGTTCAGCAGCAGCTTCTTCCTCATGATGATCAGTATTGACCGGTATTTGGCTTTCGTGAAGACCATGTCCTCTGGCAGAATGAGAAGAGCTGGATGTGCCAAGGTGAACTGTGTAATCATCTGGATAATTGCAATAGGAGTAAGTTTGCCCAAAGTAGTCTTCCGAAAAATTGTATTTTTCCCTAGTTCAAATACTACAGTCTGCATAACAAGGCCCCCCTCCAACGACTGGCATATTGTCACAAATATCATTAGGAACGTTGTTGGCTTCTTAATACCGGTCATTGTTATCACATTCTGCACTGTGCAGATTACATACGTCCTGAGGAATAACACAATGCAGCAATTCAAGGGAGGCAATAATGAAAAGAAAGCCATGCGGTTGGTCGTATCGGTGCTTTTGGTGTTTATAGTTTGCTGGCTGCCGTTCCATATTTCTTCTTTCATTGATACACTGGATCTATACAACGTCTTCACCAGTTGTGCTGTAACAGGATACAATTACATTCTTAACCAACTTTCTATCTATGTTGGCTTCAGTAACAGCTGCATTAATCCCCTCCTGTACGTCATAGTTGGGAGCAATTTTAGAAAGAAAGCCAGAGAGGTCTACAGACCTCTTCTACCTAGAAGACACAGACCATCCCTGTGAATGGAGGTTTCTAGCACCATACGGGTTTCCACAGAACCACAAAAGAAGAGTAATTCCTTGAGTCCACCAATACAGAGTTTTATGTTATAGCGTACATGAAATGGACTCCTTTATTCTATATTTATGCTACTGCCTTAAATATATCAGTCACCTAATGGAGGAAGTCAGTATTCATAAGTATGGTGCCTTTACTGTGTGAATAAAGATATCGGTGTATGGGCCAATTCTGCTCTTTATAGTCTGCTGAAATAGACACTTAGGGGGGAATTCAATTGACCTCAGGTATTTTTTTTGCTGCCAGATTAAGTGAAGGGGAGGGTTTAACGTGGTCATCTAAAATAAAAAAAAAATGCATTGGCATACATTTGTATTGCATTACACAACCTTTCTATTTTATAATATCTACATACAGTACTTATTTTATTGTATTTTTTTTTTTTACTATACAATTATCTATACCTTCCCAAAACACAGTACATACATATTAGTACATACATAAACATATTAATTAGTGATTAACTGTGTTTATTAATTTCATGAAATGTTGTTTTACATGTAACATTGGTTTTGGATATCCTTTTGGATACATTTTTTAACTTGTCCACACCTGGCAAACCACAAAGTACTGAAAATGAACGAAAAAGGCCGCTGTACAAACTAATACAGCATTTGACAAAGGAGCCAGGTGACACTTTAACAAATATGGCTTCTAATCCTTCTTCTCTATCCCGATCCACTCCTATGTGGTTGGACACGCATACTCCTGCTCTCTCCTATGAAGCAGTGGTTTGTGACATTAAGGAGACTATGGAACCATTAATGCAACAACAGGTAAATACATTTACAGCAGCCATACAAGAACTTAAAGACCAGGGGCCTGATTCATTAAGGATCTTAACTTGTGAAACTTCTTATTTTAGTCTCCTGGACAAAACCATGTTACAATACAAGGGGTGCAAACTAGTTTTCTGTTTTGCACATAAGTTAAATACTGACGACTGTTTTTTCATGTAGCACACACATATCAACTTTAAATGTCAGTGTATCAATAACCTATCAAGTATTTGTGTGTTACATGAAAAAACAGTCAGTATTTAACTAGTTTGCACCCCTTGCATTGTAACATGGCTTTGTCCAGGAGACTGAAATAGGATACTTCTTCATTTAAGATCCTTAATGAATCAGGCCCCAGGTCTTACAGACCACCAAGCAAGTGCAAATAAATGAGTTTCGCATTAGCGAAAACATGCATGAAATTAGGGGTGTGCACCGGCCACTTTTAGTGTTTTGGGTTCTGATTTGTTTTGCCAAAACACCTGACGAAAGGTTTTGGTTCTGATTTAGGGTTCTGATTTATTTTTTAAAAAGCATAAAAAGTGCCAAAATCCAGTTTTTTGTTTTTTTTTCACTCCTACGCTATTATTAACCTCAATAACATTCAATAAAAATCATTTCCACCAATTTCCAGTCTATTCAGAACACCTCACAATATTGTTTTTAGTCCAAAACATTGCACCGAGGTAGCTGGATGTCTAAGCTAAGCGACACAAGTGGGTGGCACAAACACGTGGCCCATCGTAGGTGGCTGTGTAGGCTTGAATGGCCTTTTTCTGCTCCTCCATCCTCTGCAGCATATAGAGGGTGGAGTTCAAGCGCGTCACTGCCTCTTGTTTTTGTTGATGGCAGGGCATGTTCATGCTTTTTTGATGTAGCAGGAACAGTGAACGTAATTTAATTACTTTAATATCTGATACTAAGCTTTCTGGACTGCGTAGTGGAGTGGCCCCGGTACCCAATTTGGTACCGGGGCCACAATACCTCCTCCAACTTGTCTGAATTCCACTGCACAGATGGCTGCTCCTACATCCTCTGCAGCATATAGAGTGTGGAGTTCTAGCTCGTCACTACCTCTTGTTTTCGTTGATGACAGGGCATTTTCATTCTTTTTTTATTTGGCAGAAACAGCGAACGTAGTAATATTGATTGCAGTACCTATTTTTTGGGACTGCAATAATATATTGCTCTATTATATTTTTTATAATTTTTAAATTATTTTTTTATATATTTTTTAAATTATTTATTTTTTTATTGGTTTTAATTTTTTTAAGATTTTGGGATAATTATCAAATTACTATGGACTTAGCAGAAAAAAATACAGGACAAAAGCACCACTGGACTCAGCAGGACAGACACTGGCCAAAGCACCACTGGACTCAGCAGGACAGAGCACTGGCCAAAGCACCACTGGAATCAGCAGGACAGAGCACTGGCCAAAGTACTACTGGACTCAGCAGGACAAAGCACCACTTTACTAAAATAATCAGCAGGACAGAGCACAGTATCACTCTCTCTCAACAACCTCCCTCTACACTACCCACAGGGAGAATGAAGATGGCGGCCGCGAGCGGGGCATTTATGACATCCGAGTCTCGTGAGATCAGATGCGAGACTTGGATGTCATAGCCTCGTTTTGGATTCCTTGGGCGGCCGGAAGTACCCGAACAGTGCTCGGATCCCGTCGGATCCGCACTGTTCGGGTGGGCTCGGATTAGCGAAATCTGAGCCCGCTCATCTTTACATGAAATTAAATGTCAGAAAACTCTCACAGTCTCTTTGCTTAAAACGCAAAAACAAATGCTCAACAAGTTAGACGACTTGGAAATATTTCTCCTGGTTCTAATCTACACCTCGGAGGCCTGCCTGAAACAGTCAAGGGCTCAGCTCTACTATCTTTACTTTCTAGAGAGCTGCCCCGGATTTTGGGGATAAATTAAGAATTTACTAATGTTGAAATTGAGCATGCACACAGATCGGGTCCTTCGAGAGAGAACAGGAAAGAGCGCCCTCACACAGTCATTTTTAAAAGTCTCAACTATGTACATAAGAACGCTCTATGGTCATCTTCAAAAGCTCTAGGCTCTATAACCTGGGATGGTCAACGTCTACTACTTTACAAGATTAATCTGCAGAAGTTACTAGAGGGAGAAAAGAGTTCTCTCCAGTTTGTGCTACATTAGTAATAAAAGGAAAGAAATTCTCCCTTCTGTATCCCGCTCACTCGAGGATGTTTGATGGCCGGGATTATAAAGACTTTATGACAGCGGATGACGTGCAAGCCTTCCTATCAGGGATGGAGGTTGAAGCTGAGACAACAGGTCAACGGGACTGATCTTGCTCTGCACTTATCATAGCTATATACCAGCTTGTCACTCTGCTGAGAAAATGCTGTATTTGAACTTGCATTCACGTTACTATAGCATTCTGATCTCACTGACCTGGAATGAACTCCCTCGCTCCATCCGTCTCGCTCCCAATCTGTGCTCCTTCAAACGGGCACTCAAAACTCACCTGTTCCTGAAAGCCTACCAACCATCCACTTAACCCCTCATCCACTCTGCTTGTTCTCCCTCCTCTCCCCTGGTCCCTTTTTCTCCCTTGCATCACTGCCTCCCTTCGTGCCTGTTTTGTCCACCCTCCCTTAGGATGTAAGCTCGCATGAGCAGGGCCCCTCTCCCCTCCTGTCTTCATACTGACTCTTCTGCTCCGCCCTCACTCCACAGGTCTGCCTGGAGTTTCCGAAGCATTGGTACTTAGTGTTTATTGTTCTGTGATGTTTTACCCTGTATGGTCTACTGTTCGTATTATGTAAGGCGCTGCGAAAACCCTGTGGCGCCCAACAAATAAATGATAATAATAATAATAATAATTATTGTGATTTTCTGCATAAATGCTCATTTCAAAGGAGTAAATGTTCTCCAGGACAAACCATGTTACAATGTAAGGGGTGCAAATTGGTTAAATACTGGCCATTTATTCATCTAGCACAGAAAATACTTGATAGCTTTATTTTTACACTGAAATGTAAAGTTGACCTAAGACATGCCCTACCCCAATTATAAATCTGTCCCCACATTTTAAATATACCTCCCCCTCAAATGCAACATGGTTTTGCCCAGATACAAAGTTACTCCATTGTTATGCTTTGCTCTCCTTAATGACTCCGGACCATTGTAACTATCTCTGTGTATATCAAAGACCCAGAATTCATAAATGGCTGCATTAAAGTTCTGTTCATGGAACGTTGGAGGCATTAATTTGCCTATCAAGCGAAAAAAATTGCTAACATATTTAAATACGTCCAACGCAGATGTCACCGTACTTCAGGAGACACATCTGACCGATACAGAGGATGACAAATTGCCCATGCTAAAGCAAAAAATCTTGGTGTATGCATCATACAATAGGAAGTCAAGGGGGTTAGTGATTCCAATATGGAAAATTCTTCAAGTAGACATCATCCTCAGGTAATTTATAAAGAAGGAAGATATGTTATATTAGATCTACTATTGAAGGTACTAAATACGTTATATGTAATGTATACGCCCCAAACACACGAGCCAAGATATTTTTCTTACAATTGATCAGCAAACTTTACACATACTCAGACCCACTCCTCATAGTTGGCGGAGATCCTAACATGGTGTCCTCCAGACACCTAGATAAATCGGGCCCATCAGTGCAATGGAGATCCTGTAACCAAATTGGTATACGGTATCTATCAGATGGATTGGGTTTGCTAGATAAATGGAGAGCTAGGCATCAAACTGATCTAGAATACACATGCATGTCGACAGTTCAGAATACATTTTCCCCAAATAGATTATTTCTTGATCTCCCAATCTCTAGCTACTAAAACCTTATCATCTGGTATCGAACCTACAGGCCTCTCTGATCATGCCATGATTTGGATCAAAATAGAAGGACAGACCCCATTGGGAAAACAGAAAACAAAGGCAATGGAGATTCCCTGCTAATCTTTCCAATTCAAGAAATGTTCAAAATATGTTAAAATTAGCCTGGGACACTTATGTAATATACATAATAACCAGCAACACACTGATGACCACATTTGGAATCCTTTTCAGTGTAAAAAGGTCGACCCACTCCAGAAAATAGAACTGAATATAAACAGAAGCAAATACATTTTGTCCAGGTCATGCAACAACAATGTAAGCACCAAGCAACTGCAAGTAAATTTAATTTTTATAAATTTGGTAATAAATCAAGCAGAATTCTCTCCAATTTACTATATGAAACTAGACTGAATAGCAATATTACATCAATACAAGCACAGGATGGAACGGTTAAGCGTCAAGGGATGAAAATCATAGAGGTTCTGAGATTTTTTTTTATTATAAACTTTACTCTCACATGATTCCGTTCAGTGAAAAGTTTCCCTACCCCAACTGACGGAAATACAGGCAGATTCTCTTATCCAGCCTCTCTCCTCTGAGGAAGTCCTGAAAGTAATTAATCATCTGAAATCTTTTAAATCCCCAGTCCTGGGCGGGGGATGTTACAAAATCCTTCAAGATAGAGCTGTAGTTTTGCTGACAGATTTTTTAATTTAATACTCTCAGACAATAAAGTTCCAATGTATTTTAATAGTGCCATCATTAAAGTGCTTCCTAAAACAGGACGAAACCTGACGTTACCAGGATCATACATAACCATTTCCCTACTAGATGTAGATTACAAATTATTTATGAAAATAATGGCGGAACGACTTAAAATATTGATGACAAATCTAATTCATGATGATCAGACAGGTTTTATATGGGGCCGACGCTCAGTAATGATTCTAACAATCCTTCATGCACTGGAGGGGTCGGGGACGTATGATCCTACCTTGTTATTATCTTTTGACGCTCAAAAAGCGCTTGATCTCGTGATGTGAGACCATCTGTTCAAGACCCTTCATAAGTTTGGCTTCCCTGACCAATATATTAACACCTTGAAATTCTTATATCATCATCAGCAGCTATTTATATAGCGCTACTAATTCCGCAACGCTGTACAGAGAACTCACTCACATCAGTCCCTGCCCCATTGGAGCTTACAGTCTAAATTCCCTAACATATACACACACACACACAGACTAGGGTCAATTTGATAGCAGCCAATTAACCTATCAGTAGGTTTTTGGATTGTGGGAGGAAACCGGAGCACCCGGAGGAAACCCACACAAACACGGGGAGAACATACAAACTCCACACAGATAAGGCCATGGTCAGGAATCAAACTCATGACCCCAGTGCTATGAGGCAGAAGTGCTAACTGAGCCACCGTGCTGCCATCACTCCCCCAACACACTGGTATTGACTAATGGTTTTCGCTCATCCTCATTTAAGGTAGAAAGAGGTACCAGGCAGAGATGTCCGCTATCCCCACTATTATTTGCGACAGCATTTGACCCTCTTGCGGTGGCATTAAGAAAGAATGCTGGATATATTGGCATACATGTGCGGAGTTACGAGGCTAAGTTAGTCCTCTTCACAGATGAGATGTTGTTAATGGTATCCAATCCTGAAAGATCAATCCCCGCTATTTTTCACACTATACAGGAGTTTAGCTCCTTCGCTGGATACAAAATAAATTTTGATAAGGCAGAAGTGTTACCATTGTTGGACACACAAGCTATAGTGGGAGAGTCCTCTCTTACATCTCAGTTCACGTTGAATCATACCAAAATGAAATATCTGGGAATACACATTCCGGCTAAATTACAAAATCTTTATACTGTCAATTACTCGCCTATCATTAAAAAAATTTCAAAATAGAAGCTTCCTGCCTGACATTTCTATTTCTGTTGATAACGACCATAAATCCCACACCACAAGCTCATTGCCTAGGTGTAATCCTTGACTCACAACTATCCCTTGGTCCACACATCAACTCTATATATTTACATCATGCTGCATACATCTAAAATACATTTCCAGAATATGTACATATCTCACACAAGACACTGCAAAAACTAATTCATGCACTCATGATCTCCCGCATCGACTACTGCAATTCCCTCCTTACTGGTCTTCCCAAAATCAGACTCGAGCCCTTACAATCTATGCATGCAGAGACTAGATTGATTTTCCTTGCAAATCGTTCTTCCACTGCGGAGCCACTCTGTCAATCTCTACATTGGTTGCCTGTTTTTCAACTAATCCAATATAAAATTCTTCTACTAACATAGAAGGCCGTCAACAAAGTAGCACCAACATACATCTTCTCACTTGTCTCAAAATATCTCCCAACTCGACACCTCTGTTCTACATAAGATCTGCGTCTCACTTCCACTCTCATCACATCCTCCCAGTTACAGGACTTGTTTTGGGCTGCAACCACTTTGTGGAATTCCCTCCCTCGCACAGTAAGACTTTCCTCTAGTCTTCAAACCTTCAAGTGGTCTCTTAAAACCCACCTCTTCAGACAAGCTTATAATATTCCTCAACCAGCATCTTAATCTCCCTAGGTTATCCTATTACCACCCTCTACACAGCTAACACAAGACAACAACCCTCTGACCAACAGAGTTGTGTGACTCAGCATACAGACCACTAAATACTTTGTAACCTTTGCATTCTAGCTTGACAAATATGCAATATGATGTAGCACATGCCCTTGTGTATCAAACTCCCATTGTCTCATAGATTGTAAGCCTGCAAGCAGGGCCCGCTTACCCTCTGTATGTATTACCCAGTATTTTTTTATAACAGTTTGTTCCCAATTGTAATTCGCTACAGAATCTGCTACAGCTATATAAATAAATGATGATGATGATAGTAACTAGGCAGCTTTTTATCAGGTAGGGCAGCGACACTAAAGTCATAGTTGATTGGTTGCTATGGTTACAGTGTATTTTACTTGATATATAGATTGGGGCAACACAGTGGCCTAGTGGTTAGCACTTCTGCCTCACAGCACTGGGGTCATGAGTTCGATTCCCGACCATGGTCTTATCTGTGTGGAGTTTGTATGTTCTCCCTGTGTTTGCGTGGGTTTCCTCCGGGTGCTCCGGTTTCCTCCCACACTCCAAAAACATACTGGTAGATTAATTGGCTGCTATCAAAAATGACCCTAGTCTCTTCCTGTCTGTCTGTCTGTCTGTGTGTGTGTCTATATTAGGGAATTTAGACTGTAAGCTCCAATGGGGCAGGGACTGATGTGAATGAGTTCTCTGTACAGCGCTGCGGAATTAGTGGCGCTATATAAATAGATGATGATGATGATGATGATGATAGAAAAATAGAGTGTAAATAAACCCAATTTACAGGGATGGATTGGGCATAGGCCTCCTGTATCACTTTTGGGGGTGGGTGGCAATCAAAAGCATTGGTGGTCAGTGGAAAGCAACAAGCAGCCATTTGTGAGGCTGCCTGTTACTGAATGGCCTCAGACAGGAAGTGTCCACTTCCTGACTGATCTGAGGAGCGATACAGCAAAACGGCCACTGCAACTGTAGTGAGGGGGGAGGCTGCACAGAGAAAACTGTAGTGAGGGGGGAGGCTGCACAGAGAAAACTGTAGTGAGGGGGGAGGCTGCACAGTGAATACTAGGGCGTGGGACTGCTATAATGTGTGAGAGAATGGAGGGGGCAGTCTTAGTAGTACATGGGTGGGACGTAGGCTATTAATTCAATGGTGGAATATAGATGGGGCTAATTATTTAATGGGTGCTATTTTATTACTGGGGTAATATTGGGGTAATTTCATTTATTGGTGGGGCCTATTAAATTAAGATGGGGTGACAGAACCTTTAATTTAATACTCAGGTGGTTTGGGGCTATTTGGGGCCTCCTTAGCTTTATTTCTACATTGATCCGTGACACAGTTTATTTGGTACCACACACAAGGCCACTTCACCAAGAATTTTTTCCAGGGCCACTTTAAGTTCATTCCCAATCTGCCCCTGCCAACTTGTACAGTATCATTTGCCTTTAAGTAAACCAATCACTTTTCTTGACCCATGATCAAAACATGGGGTGTAATATTTTTTTATAGCCTATAGATGGCGGTGATGCTACATGGATCTATGGAACGGTCTTTCGGCTACCAAAACTATATACTCTATGTTAGAGGCGACATCTACATGATACAAGAGCAATTGATAAAAAATAAAATAAAAAAATAAAATCATTGAGGGTCCGTGGTGATCAGTTACAAATGGGAAAATCTGCTGGCGCACAGCGCATTTTATTCAAATATGCCTAATTGCAAAACAATTTTTTGTATTTGGCCATAAAAAAAGGTGCCCCAAAGCCACCCAGCTGATGCCACCAGAATCTACAAAGCCCCCCACACCCCCCTGGCATTTTATTGTGCAATCTCATTGCACACTGCATAATAGTGCATGCCTTTGCACAAAATAGAACTACAAGGGCCAGTGCTATGGTAAAACAAATGGTTAAATCTAACTCAGATAGGTATGAATTGAGTCGTTTCAGAGGTTTGGAGGAGAGCGAGGATTCCTTATTTATATTACTTCACAAACTGGACTTTCCAAGGAAAATGCATCATCAGAAAATAATGTTGATTGCCTGGAGCACAGTACTACTTTAAGAGTTAAGAAGTTGGCTTAATTTTGAATAACCCTGGCAGGCGCTCCCAGGGGAAGATTCCTGGTGACTGGAAACTCCTCTCTTGCCTGGGGTGCAGTACGATGGCAGTGGGTGACCCCTCTGCTGGGACCAGTCACTTTACAGCTTATTGCTGCGGATCATTTATGATCCATTTCTACACCCTCCATCGCTGGGTGTTCACAGCCGCTCTCTCCCACACTACCAGCATGTGTATGTCCGATGTTGAGAAATGTTGGGAAGTAGAGTGGAGTGGGGTGGAGTTCGTGGTTAGCTCTTCTGCCTCACAACGTTGGGGGTCATGAGTTTAATTCCTGACCAGGACTATCTGGGTGGAATTTGCATGTTCTCCCTGTGTTTGCGTGGGTTTCTGCCCACACTCCAAAAACATACTAGTAGTTTAATTGGCAGCTATTAAAGTGTGTGTGTGTGTGTGTGTGTGTGTGTGTGTGTGTGTGTGTGTGTGTGTGTGTGTGTGTTAGGGAATTTAGACTGTTAGCTCCTATGGGGCAGGGACTGATGCGAGTGCATCCTCTGTACAGCGCTGCGGAATTAGTGGAGCTATATAAATAGCTGTTGATGATGTGTCACAATGCGGGAAGGAGCCTTTCATGTAAGTGGGGGGGGGGGGGGGGGGGTTAATGTATAAAAAAATAAAGCAGGTAATTATACTTATGTATGTACATTTCAGTTAAAGTTATGGCTACAGAGAGATTGTACTGTAAATGGTGAACCAAAAATTATTCTCATTCAATTAATATCCTATATTAAAAATAAAGCCTGGATTGCAGGGACTTTTACTGTAAGTGGGTGAGAGTGGGGGCTAATTGTTTAATTTGTGGGTGGGAGCATTTAATTTACTGGTGGGTGAATATTTGATGGTGGAGACTATTTAATTTAATAGTGGGGTTGGTGCGGACTTATTACTTTAGGGTGGGATGATGGGCCTATTAATTTAATGCTGGGGTGGATTGGGTGCTATTACTTGAATGTGTGACTGACTTTGGGGATAAATTTTGCCATTTCTTAATAGTGAATACTAATTATTTTGTGCTTGGGAAGAAATAGGTTTATTTATTAATTGTGAATACTAATTATTTTGTGCTTGGGAAGAAATAGGTTTATTTATTAAATTGTGAATACTTTTCATTTAGTGTTGGGGTTGTGTGGAGGGAAATGGATCTTTTTATTAAAGGTGAATGTCATTAATTTACTGTCTGGGATGGTTGCTGGGAGACCTAATTATTAAACGTGGGTGCTTTTCATTTTTAATATCTGGGTGCTTAGGGGGGAGGAGACCTACTGTGCTCACTCATTGCTAGGCTTTCTATATATACTACATATACCCATCTTTTGTCCAAACAGGGATACAACATTCCAGGAACCAGACAAGCAGCAACTGAGCTTAAGACATGATCAACAGCAACAAGCATTGAAAACAGCAAGAACAGAACAGTCTGAAAACAGTCCTGATTCAGGTGTGTCAGTCCCGAGTTTGGGGACTGACTCACTCAGTCAGTGCTCTGTTCTGACTACAGAGACAGTTGGGGGCGTATGTCTCACCTCACACTGCTTGTAAAGGGGAAACTGTGTACACCTAACAGTAGTGCACGCAGCATTGCCTGTGTATATGAAGGGGGATTGGAAGAGTTGTAGAGCAGCGTAGCACCATCTAAAATGATAGCATACTGGTCATGCCCACTGGCAGTGTGGCGTGGAAACCCACCTCTACAAATACTGCGTTTGCCTCTGACACTCTTGAATGGCAGCTTCCACTATTGTCCACTGGATGGTGATGTTGTACCAATGTTTGTCTGGCTAGGGACTCCAGGATCTGTAACTTGCTATTCTACCAGTGCATTGCATTAATTGTGGATTATATTGTGAAATGGAGAACCCACTAATTAAGAGCACCAGCCTAATTTGAGAGCACAGATTATAGCCCTTTAAATCTCATGACTGCTGCACAATCCCGGGCAGGTAAATTTATGCACAGAGCTTTATATACTGCTACAGAGGTAAATATAAATGATACTGTTAGGAACTCCCAAGTCAGCACAGTGAAACTCGGGAACTACTCTGAAGGCCAGGTGTTCGCTGGAGCCCCTAGTGGTGGGGACAGACTGGGCTGCGGGCCGACCGAGGACCGAGTAACGTATACTGATTTAAGGAGTTCCCAGAAGTGGAGTGATTGGTGGACAGTAGTATAAGAAGAATCCTAGGTCAAAAGGTCACAGGCACAGATGCAATATCCAAGGGCAAGCGAAGGGTCAAACTCACAGGCAGAGAAGCAAAATCCGAATTCCAGGCAAAAGGTCAAGGTCAGAAGAGAAGGGTCACAGGTCCAATAACAAGCAGGGGTCAAAACATGGGTAGTCAAATCCAAGGTAGCAGGAACCAAAAATGGATAGCACAAGCAGGCAGCAGGACTGAGGACAGAACGCTATAACCGGCAGTGAGGCTGCAGACCTCTCTGCCTTAAATACCAGTAACAGCCAATCAGAGCTTAGCTCTGATATCACATGAGCAGGTTCTGATAGCCACAACTAATTAGCCCACAGGCTTGTGAGTGCTCCTGCGCATGCGCCCGGCTGTCCCCAGCTGCCTGGACGCAGCGCTACTACTGCTGGCGTCCGAGGGTGGTTTCCGGAAGCGACGTCCCGGTCGCCATAGCGACGGCTGGGACGCCTGCAAAAGAAAGGTAAGAGTTGCGGCGGTGCCCGCGGCCGCCGCGACTGCTGACAGATACATGGCAGATAATTTGCAGGTTAGGATGATACCAGCCCTCATCCTAGTTACTGGTGAATGTGATGCTCTTGCCTTATTAGCAGAAAAAATGGGAATTGCTGGTTCAGACCCCTGTACCGAGTGAAGACTGTAAGATGTGTTAGGTCACCCCTCTGTATAAATTATAATGTCTGTTTGCAGATGTAATCAACCTTTGAGATGGACTTGTGTCTTTCCCACTGTCTGTCATTCCTAAAGAAAAATTGGAGAGAGGCGATTAGGGGGAGAAGGGTACAAGAAGTCACATAATTGTCACAAAAATATCAAAAGGTGAATAACAGCACCAAAGGTGAGGAGCTGTAAAATTCAAAGGAGGATATGAAAAAAATGGGGATCGATAACAGGACAAGAGAGGTGATGGAAGGGAGAGCTGAATAAAAAATAAAAAAAAGAAGATGATGATGATATATCCTGTACCTGTGTAATGCTTTGTCGCTGTGTGTCTTGAGTAGGTTTCTAGGCCTTATTTTTTTCTGTGAATTTAAGTCTAAACCCATGCAGTAGGCAATTACTGTATGTAACCGTGTTAGTCCTCAGCATCTCTGCCGGGTGACCGTTCCATGGAGCAATCACCCTTTCTGCAGAGAACGGTGTCATTACCTTTTAATTTTCAGTCTCCATCCATCCACTATAAGACCATTATTATAGAAATCATATTGGGGTTCATGGATTTGGACGCATATGTGCCTTTGGCTTGCATAGGATTAGATGCATACAAGAAAAGTGTACTCTCGTCCGTCTGTATTCTCTGAACTCAAAAAGAAAAGTAATAACTTCTCGCATATGAAAGTATAGGATCCGCAAGCATTAGACGTGGGCGTTAGAAGTGGGATTACCATATTTTTAAATGATAAATATAATAACGACATGTATTAAAACATTATTATGGTGTGTGCAAATAGGGTAATGTAGTCAGATACACAAAAGAGAATAAGGTCTTACTATTAAAAGCAAAAATCTTTTCGGCACATGGGCAGCATGTAAAGGAGTATAAAAAAATGCAAAAAAAACCCCAAACCAAACCAAAACCAGATGTGGTTAAATATGATGTCTTCTTGTTACTAATATTCGATTACATCTCATATACAGAATTTAAAGGTTTCTAACATATCGCCTGTCCTCCAATTACACATTAGAGGGGTTATCCACTCTGAATACCCATCCCCAAAATACGGTACACCTTCTCCCTGAACTTACAAAGTCTAGAACAAAGGAATCAAAATAAATCTCTAATAGGAGACAGTCCCCTATGACAGCTCTAGGCCCCAGATGTTGAGAGCTGGATGTTCCTGCACATGTGGAATTAGCCAATGCATAGAGGACTTAATCTGTCCAGTCCTAAAAGACAAAGTAGTATATAGAATTTTTATTCAGCAACTGGTTGTGTTAATTTGGATCTTAAATGTTATTGCAATTCATTATTTGCTTACAAATTTTTTTCTATTAATTTGAGATATATTCTCTTCTACAAAATTTGAAAAGAATAAAAAAAAAAAAAAAAAGCTTTGCGATTCACAAGATTTATTCAAGCAAGAAAAAGACGGTCTGACTGTTTATTGTTATAGACTGTTTATTGTTATAGACTGTTTATTGTTATAGACTGTTTATTATTTTTTTGGAAGAACATCAGCGCCATCACTCTTTTTGTGTTATTGTGTGTAGTTGAGTTCTGTGGGTGTAACTATGGGAAAATGGGCTGCTCCTGTTTTTTCAAAGCGCAAATTAGTTTGGTTGTTTTGCATCATTATTTCCTGTGTGTGAATATTAATCTAAAGTCTATGCACAGCGAGAGAGGAGTGAAAACCCATTCATTTGATTTTTCTTCTGTGTGTCAAACAGGAGACAGAGTGTGTTAAATACAGAGGATGGAGGAAGATTTAAACACCACCCTCAGCATGCTGGGAAATTCCACCAAACATCCAGGTGACGACTGCATAGACCTTCAAAAGTTTCAATGGGTTTTTGCCTACCAACCAGTTTACTTGTGGTTCATTTTTGTCTTGGGCTTCATAGAAAACTTGTTCGTCATCTCTGTCTTTTTGTTGCATAAAAACCGTTGCACAGTGGCGGAGATCTACCTGGGGAACATGGCGGCTGCAGATCTGATTTTTGTCACTTCGTTGCCTTTCTGGGCTATTTATATTTCTAACAAATTCTACTGGATGTTTGGCAGCTTCCTCTGTGTTACAGTCACTTTCCTGACCCACCTAAACCTGTTCAGCAGCAACTTCTTCCTCATGATGATCAGCATTGACCGGTATTTGGCTTTCGTGAAGACCATGTCCTCTGGCAGAATGAGAAGAGCTGGATGTGCCAAGGTGAACTGTGTAATCATCTGGATAATTGCAATAGGAGTAAGTTTGCCCAAAGTCGTGTTCCATAAAGCGTTATTTCTCTCTAGCTTTAATACTACAGTCTGTATTATAATACTCCCCTCCAACGACTGGCATATTGCCACAAATATCATTAGGAACGTTGTTGGCTTCTTAATACCGGTCATTGTTATCACATTCTGCACTGTGCAGATTATATACGTTCTGAGGAATAACACAATGCAGCAATTCAAGGGAGGCAATAATGAAAAGAAAGCCATGCGGTTGGTCGTATCGGTGCTTTTGGTGTTTATAGTTTCCTGGCTGCCGTTCCATATTGTTACCTTCATTGATACACTGGATCTATACAACGTCTTCACCAGTTGTGCTGTAACAGGATACAATGAGATTCTTAACCAACTTTCTACTTACATTGGCTTTAGTAACAGCTGCATTAATCCCCTCCTGTACGTCATGGTTGGTAATCATTTTAGAAAGAAAGCCAGAGAGGTCTACAGCCCCCTTCTCCCTAGAAGACACAGACCATCCCTGTGAATGGATGTTTCTGGCATCATACGGGTTTCCACAGAACCACAAAAGAAGAGTAATTCCTTGAGTCCATCAATACAGAGTTTTGTTAGAATATATTATAGTGTGTGTGTGTGTGAAATTGACTCATTTACATTTATGTTACTGCCTTAAATGTATCAGTCACCTAACGAAGGAAGTCAATATTCATAAGTATGGTGCCTTTACTGCATAACTACCAACATGCAAGTCCCCGGCAGCAGCAAAGGGGGAGTGTCCACATCTCGATGGGGGTGTGGCCACATCATGATGGTGGGGGGGGGGGGGGGGAATGACCCCAGAGGGCTGCCCATTAGCTATCTCCCTTTCCCCAAACTCTACACAGATAGGGCCATAGTTAGAATCGAACTCCTGACCCGAGCACTGTGAGGCATCAATGCTAACCACTGTGCCCCCACGCTATCTACAACCATTCCCTGCATGACAATAATTTTAAGGCTACCAATACAGTGGTTTGTAAATATCAGTCTCAGTAGGGCTGCCCTGATTTTGTTTGTAAATATCCAATTGATTCATTAGGCTTTCACAGGCAGCTTGTATCAGGTGACACTAAAGTGATAGGTGACTGGTTGGTATGGTTACATTATATTTTACTTGATGATTCATTATATATAGAAAAATAAAGTGTAAATAAACCCAAATTGTACAGTATAATTTGCCTTTAATTAAAAGTATGAATACAAACATGATAAAAACATTGGGTGTTACCACCAAAACCTACGAAGACCCCGCCCCCACACCCCCCCCCCCTCCGGCATTTTATTGTGCAATCTCATTGTGCACTGATTAATAGTTGATGCCTTTGCACAAAAATGACAAAAAAAAAAAAAAGATGACGGGATTACAAAAAAAACAACTTATCAAGGTAAGTGCATGTACACTAATATATTATAAATATATTCTATTTATCTTTACTTTTAAAAAGACCCCTTATGTCCCCTGGCCTGGGGGAGGGGAATACCAAGAAACAGGCTCATCTTTCGAGGAGTGGTAGACCGCCGGTCCAATCCATCACGTATCCCCTGGACCACCTGCGGTTAGGGCCTGGTGCCAAAGATGTTGAACAATGGTGGTAGACAAACTCTCCCAAAATTAGATAAAATCTGGTGGATGAGATAGTGGTGGGCTAAACTTTACCAGAGAGCCCTGAGTTTTTGGGTTGTGGTAATATTAGGGGAACAAATACATATGACTTTTCCATCATGGAAAATAGGTGGTATATAAGATGTACAATGGAAAAAAATATTAATTTATAGGAATACCTCCAAAAATGACGTCACACTGACTTCAGGAAACTCTTTGAAATAAAAGGACTAATAGAATAATTTACCTGTAGATACTTTATAAACAGCTGCTTCTGTGGTTTGCATGCAGGAGATTTCCATATAGAAGATTTTTGCTTTTGTTACAAATGGTAATAAAACAGACAAGTGACAAGTACGGAAAATTGAGAGTGAACAAACAGGTGGTCATTATACATTTGTATCATCCAGTATTTGCTGTTGCACAGTATAAAACTTACAGCAGTGTAGACCCAGAGTGAATCCAATGATCATCGCATTGTATGAAATCCTTTGAAATATTTAGAATATCATATAGGAAAGAGCATACAAGCCAATGCCCCCCCCCCCCCCCCCAAAGAAGCCTGTGATTTTGCTGAAACGTGTTGGGTATTGATTACACATTTCTACAGAAGCAGATACAGATTTAAATACAGTGTCACTACTGCATCATCCAAAGTACTGCCAAAGACATGCCAAAATACTGTACATGCACTTACCGAAACTGCCCTGGCCAAGGTTACTAATGATCTCCCATCAGCCAAATCCAAGGGTCACTTCTCCGTACTCATCCTGCTTGACCTCTCTGCAGCCTTTGACACCGTGGACCACCCCCTCTTGCTGCAAACTCTTCTCTCTCTCGGCCTCTCTGGTTCTGTCCATGCCTGGTTTGCCTCATACCTCGCCAATCGCTCCTTCTCTGTATCCACCTCTGGTTCTTCTTCCTCCCCCTACGAGTCCCGCAGGGCTCTGTTCTTGGCCCTCTACTCTTTTCGCTCTACACTTCCTCCCTTGGTGCTCTCATCTCCTCCTTCGGTCTTCAGTATCACCTTTATGCTGACGACATTCAACTCTATATCTCCTCTCCTGATCTTTCCTCCACCCTCCTCGCTCGGGTATCCGACTGCCTCTCCGCCATCTCCTCCTGGATGTCCGAGCGCTTTCTCAAAATCAACATCTCTAAAACTGAACTCATTGTCTTTCCTCCGCCCAGACTCCCATTCCACCATGACCTCTCTATTGTCGCCAACAACAACACCATCTCCTCTGTCACCCAACTTCGCTGCCTGGGTGTCACCCTCGACTACTCTCTCTCTTTTGCCCCCACATTCATTCCCTTGCCCAAGCCTGTCGCTTCCAACTACGCAACATCGCCCGCATCCGTCCTTTTCTCTCTCAGGATGCCACCAAAACGGTCATCCACGCACTCATCATCTCCCGCATCGATTATTGTAACCTCCTCCTCACTGGCCTCCCCCAATCCCGTCTCTCCCCCTCCACTCTATACTCAATGCGGCTGCAAGACTCATCTTCCTCTCACGCCGCTCCTTCTCTGCCTCCCCTCTCTGCCTTACCTTACACTGGCTCCCCTTCCCCTACAGAATCCTTTTCAAACTCCTCACCACCACTTACAAGGCTCTCTCCAACTCTACTGCCCCTTATATCTCTAACCTCCTCTCCATTCACACTCCTGCCCACTCCCTGCGCTCAGCCAATGACCGCCGCCTCTCCTCCACCCTTATCACCTCTTCCCACTCCAGAATCCAAGACTTTTCCCGTGCAGCCCCCTTCTTTGGAATGACCTCCCTCGTTCCATCCGTCTCTCTCCTACTCTGTGCTCCTTCAAACGTGCACTCAAAACTCACCTCTTCCTCAAAGCCTACCAACCATCTACTTAACCCCTATCTCCTCCCTTTAGCTCGTCCTCCCTTCTCTCCTCTTGCCTCAACTGGCTCCTCTTGTGCTTGGTCTGTTTACCCTCCCTTAGGATGTAAGCTCGTATGAGCAGGGCCCCCTCCCCTCCTGTCTCCATACCTGTTCTTCCGCTCCGTCTTTACTGCATATGACTAGCCAGAGTTTCTGAAGTATTGGTACTTTTTGTTCATTGTTCTGTATGGTTTCACCCTGCATAGTCTACTGTTAGTACTGTGTGCGGCGCTGCGGATACCTTGTGGCGCCTAACAAATAAATAATAATAATAATAATAATAATAATAATAATAATAATAATAATAGAATAGATGGTAAACAAAACCGGGAGAAGCAGGAAGACCCTTCTTCACACTGGAAAGTAGTTTGGCGATTCACCCAGGTCTGCACCTCAACTCTAAAATAAATTCACCCCACGTGCTCGTGTGGAAGCACAGACTGGACAAACCAGGCAGACATCATGAGATGGTTTTTCACAAAGAAACAACCAACCGTATCAAATATCTGAACAGCCTTAAAAATTTGTCTTTGACTAGGTCTAGCCAACCAGGTCTCTTTTCTCCTTATGTATACTGGGGGTGGGTGACCCTTACATACTTAACAATTGATTCCAAAACAAAATTGAATGTTGAACGCTCACCAAACTGTCAGCATGGTTCCCTAATAGAAACAATGTATGCCTGAAATATATGATTGCATACTTAAGCAGCGTTCTAGTATCTGCCATTAGCACGCAGGGGGGCTAGTTAATATTTATAACGGGTGAGTGGAATGTGCGATGGGAACAGAAAGCAGTGACAGCTCTCGCTTGCACTCTATCATACACAAGAAATCCTGTGTAGGTGGTCAAGTAATTCAATTAAAAGGTCTACTCAGTGTAAAGCTGATAAGAACAGCAGCGAAATATACTCATCTTAACCGCATTTTTTATATAAATTAATCCCATATAAGAAGAGGTCTGCTTACTATTAAGCCGATAAAGTAGACAGCTTCTGCAGACTTGATTTAGAATCATATTACAGACTCTATCCCTGATTTAATTTAAGAATAAATCGGCATTTTCCACCAGTCAGTACTACAGGATACTCCATATATAAAACTGGAGCACTTAAACAAGAAGATCTAATTGAGAATTTTTTTTTATTGAATAAAACAAATACAGACGACTTTGGCATTGCATTTTCACATCATGTCACTATAAAAATCAATGCAATTATGCTTGTGTGATATGATGTCTTCCATTTTTTTTATATTTTGCTGGTGTCTAAGGATCATGGATTATATATTTTAATAAATAATAAAGACTTAATATGTTTTATTAATTTTCTACATCCCGGAGTGCCCATTAACAGCATACTTCTTTTTCTTTTTTGTTTTGGAATCGCCATGGGATGGTAAGACATTTCCCACATGCTGTGCTGGACTGAAAGTTGGAATTGTATACAGTTGACTCCATAACTATACTTACTTAGATTGGAGACATAGGACACAGCTATTCTTCATTCCGTATATAGAAGAATGGATTATCACCTATATAAATTTTTGGTTTGGCATTAAAACTGTGCATACTTTGAGAACAAGGGACTTTTAAGAGAAGTTTTTTATTTACAATTCTGAGTGAACAGTATGGACTAAGTGTGATTTTGTTGCCAAGTGTTGTGTAGAATGAACGTTATAATATTTATGACACTTATTGCATTCTATTTATATCTTGTTTTGTTATTAATGAATTGTACACATTACGCTGTAATGTTTTAATATTTATATTCCTCTAGGAAGGTGTGAGTCACCTCTGCAGGCAGGATTCAGCCAACAGATAAACTAGTTGTAACAGCGCTGATAACTGCTATTATTACTTGTCTCCTGCATGTCTGTGTCCCTAGTTTTGAAGTGGGTGAGGATAGAACAGACTGAAAGCAATCAGATCAGTAGAATGGTCTAGCAGCAGGAAATGAGCTGATCTTGTGTGAAGAAGGGACCTGTCCACTTGTGAATGTGGCAGTGAGGACAGGACTACATGTGACAGGGGCAGTGACGTGATGTGAGGAGGGGAATGGAGGCTGCAGGAAGCCACAGACTGAGAGTTATATAGTGGAAGGAGCAGGGTCCCCCAGCAGCACAGAGTATATCAGGAGATGAGTGATGTGTTAGTGAGGACAGGATTACATGTGACAGGGACAGTGACATGATGTGAGGAGGGGAATGGAGGCAGCAGGAAGCCACAGCCTGAGAGTTATATAGTGGAAGGAGCAGGGTCCCCCAGCAGCACAGAGTATATCAGGAGACGAGTGACGTGTTAGTGAGGACAGGGCTGCATGTGACAGGGGCAGTGTCAGGGTCATTCAATTTTAAAGTTATAGCACACTTATTTACATTCTATTACAAGATTACTTTTCCTCTATTAGCTATCTTTAACCAGTTGTGGTTTGCTGTTGTAAAAACAAAGTCCATGTTTAGTACATTTAAAAAGATTTTCATTTGTTGAGGGGCTTTGAATCAGAATTGCATGATCAAATGTAGGATAGAAATAAGATATTAAAATTATATTGAGCAGGTATTAATATACTGAATCATCTTTCCAAATGCAGAAAATTATTTACAAGACTAATATATTCAATCTTCATAAAAAGTTACGTTTCCTCATGGGCATTTTGGGGAGTACTCCGACCTCTTTTTGGTTGCCATGTGGGGGTGGTCCTCTTTCTTTTTCCAGGATAAGAAAAGTGAAGTGAAGAGCGAAAGAACGGAAACTTGGATGAAATGAAAAAGACACTAACCACATTACTACATAGGACATACACATACATCTCTCTATTGCGGACTTTGTATCCCACTTCTTACACCAAAAGGTATACGATGGTGTATATACATATTTCATATTTCTATTTTCTATTTCCTACACTGCTTACTCAGTTCATCGTGTTATCAGCCTGTGGAAAATATATTATGGAGTTTAAAGCTCGAGGAAACACCCTCACACCGTATTATCCCCCCAATTATCTAAACATCCTGCCACAATGTCCACTAAATAAATGTTTATCGCTTCATATTATATCCACGCCGCTCTACAAAAATGTAATGAATAAACTATTTCCGATGTGTAGGTTTTTATAGAAACATGTCATTTCCAGAAAAAATAATAATATGAATACAAATATAACTAATATTGTCCAGGCTAAATCTATTAAATATATAGTTTTATCAGGATGATTTATAGCTGAAACAATTAGTCATACAGCAGCTGCAATTGTTAACGTTACAGAGTGGGATGATGTAAAAATAAACACAAATTCTCTACTGTACAAAACAGATCAAGGACAACTTAAGCCCCAAATGGAATGGACTTTGCAGATTACAGTTATAAGTAACATTTGCAATTTTGTTAATTTTTTTTTTTTTTTTAAATCAGAAATTTTGTAAGATACAAATGCGGACATTTATAAAAATTTGAGAAATGAGTTTGCTTTACTTACCTAAACTGTAGAAGAAATTTGACCGTTACAGTCTGATAGGTCGCTATACGTAACATCACCTTTTACGTTGAACCAGATTTTAGAAATGTTCCCCATTGGATCATACAGTGCACACATTTCTCCTAAAGTGTGGACATGTTGTATATTCAGCTAAAAACAGCTTTCAGCCCTTGTTTATCTCTTTTTGAACAATTTAAGATGCTTTTCTCATTGGACAAATTTATATTTTATGTTCAGTGCCCCTTTAAAAAACTGGAGTACAATGTCAGACAGCTCTCCAGGTATACTTAAATCCATTTAAGTCAGTATTGGTAGATTAAGACCAATTTGGGGAGATTAAGGCCAATTCAGAGCTTGAATGCAACTTCATTTATCTTCTCTTCACAATGCTCTGGGTCAGTTAATGGACGCACTACAGCTCAGGAACTATCAGGAACAACAGTGTTGGTGATATCTCACATAACAGTGTATCTTGAATGGGCCACCATCCAAATAACTTCTGGTCATGTGACTTAAGGAGGTCGCTGACAAAAGGATCTAAACTTGTACAGGGTAACAGATGTGTTAAAGCCGAGTGACTGACAGCAGAGTATAACAGTAGTCCAAAGAATATTATAAGAACTTACGATTTAGGCTACCCTGTCACAAACATGAAAAAGTTACACTCCAGTCAGCACAGTATAAGGAGCTGACAGGTGGGACAGGTTATAATATCATAAATAATACTAGACCCCAAAGTCAACAGATTTTGACCCAGTTGAGTATTCATTGGATAAGAACAAGTTTCTGAGTAGAAATCCACCAGCAGCCAATATGCAATATGTAACAATGCTCTGTGTGAATCCTCCAAGTCCTGGGATCTGTACATCATTTGTGCTATAATACATTGTCTTTTTGACCACCGCTACTTCCTTTGGCACACTGCTTTTTCACATTTCTCTCCTTTTAGGTGTATGCATTCAAATGTACGATTTAGAAGCCTTAATACCGCATATATTGACACAGCTACGCTCATTCCAGCCTGTTTATGGATTCCACAGCGCCAGTAGCATCCCCCCCCCCCCTCCCAATGCCTGGCGATATGCACCGTGGCCAGGCTGGTCTGTCTTCAGTTGTGTTTTGGGCAGTTGGGGAATAAGAGGCAGTGCTGCAATTGGGGTGCCCCACAGACAATTGGGGGAGCTTGACAGGGGTACAAGTGCCCCACTCCCCCGAGGCAGATAGACTCGGCAACCAATTGGCCCGAGCAGAGGAGCTGCCTCCCACTGACAAATGCTGATGGACGGTGGAGGGCTCACCCCGGTACTGCTAGTCGCCCCATTTCCCATCACATATATTCTCCATGATCATGTATGTTCATTCATATTATGGACATAGACCTGTGTATCCCTTCTTACATTCACACTTCTGTTTATGTCTTGCAGATAAACAACTTCCAAATAGTTCCAGCCCCCCTCCCTTTATCCCCCTGTGTCTGAGCCTCTGACCACCCATTAACCTCACACCCAATTGCCATCTTCCTCCTCTAGTAATCTAAACCCTCATATCCTCTTGGGTCAGACAGTATTCCCCGGACTCTTCCACTCAATGTTTTAGTGGCATTCTAATTCAACCTCCAAACATTTAACGTTATTTTCTCCCAACCTCATGAGACCCATTCACATCCCATCTCATCCCTCACTTATCTTGTTCTGTGGTATTGTTACATTTCTCTTCTGTCACTCTATCACCAACACACAATTACCTCATTCACATCTTCCTTTCTATATTGGCATCTAACCCCCACCTTGGCATGAGATCATTTCACCTCCCCTCTTATAAGTGCTCAGTAATTATTTTGTTTTCTATCATGCCTACAATGGTCTTATAATGTTGTGGCTTTTACTCCCATCCATCTTACGCTCATTTTAAGTGAAAATTATTTGCCTTTTGTCATTGCAAATGTATTTTGATTTGCCTGGCATGAAATACCTTTAGGACTCCATTTTTTCTTGTGGTCTTATTATTTATAAAGTCCTTTCCATAGACTCAGTAGGAATACATGATACAATGTACTTATGATAATAAAGTAAGACACAGTATTTGAATAGCTTGATATCTCAAATCTTTGTATCAGTGGTGAAATCGTTGGTAATAATTTGAAACGTGGTGCCAGGACAAATTTGATAAGATATGTGCCGCTTTGTCACCACGGCACGAAGGCGGAGGAACCCTCCCCTGCTCAGAACTATGAGGCAGAGAGAGGGAGGGCACAGGGGAGAAGTGGCTGGGAACCACGGACAAGGAAAGCAACAAGAGGATCAGGATGGAAGATAATAACAGAGCGCGGGGGAAGTGTGTAACATGACTTCCATTACATCTCCACAAAGGCTTCCCACTAGGTGTCCGCAGAGAAGATTCACTTCAATAAGTAATGTAAGGTTTTTGGTGGGGGGGGAAAAAAAAAAAAAAAAAAGGAGCATTGTCATGGGAAATGCGGAACATGTGGATTGTAACACTGATCTGTTCCTATTATAATCTATCACTACACGTCGGATGTGGCGTTCCTTAGAGGATGTGTAAATACTTTATCTTAATTTGCTTGTTGGGTGTGCTGTATATCTAGTTTAGATAGATAGATAAATAGCTTCCAGATAAAACACCCACGTCTAGTTTTCCTGGCAAGCGGAAGGATTTTATTATATTCTCAATATTAAATTTAACTCTTCAGTGATGTGTTTAACTGCGGGGAGTGCAAGGTAAATCTGTGTACTGAGACAATTCCTTTCCCGTGTTCTGCTGTGGTAGCCTAAAACATACATAGATTAGCCAAATGGAAGGTTTT
The DNA here is from genome assembly GCF_038048845.1 of Mixophyes fleayi. NCBI lineage: Eukaryota > Metazoa > Chordata > Amphibia > Anura > Limnodynastidae > Mixophyes > Mixophyes fleayi. The sequence goes on along the minus strand of NC_134413.1, from coordinate 6,436,942 downwards.
ATGCATTTAAAAAAAAAAAAAAAAAAAAAGAGCTCAGAACTGCGATCATATTCAAATCCAAGCTTATCTCAAAATATGTTTCCATTCGAGTTTGGTTGTAAGTACGCTCTGCCTAAACAGCACTTGCCACATATAGACACACAACACAGACTCCAGTATATGCACAAGCTTATTGACAATGTAAAGTCACATCAGAACGCATAAAGCGGTTATTTGATCAACAGTGGTTATCAGTATAATCATTAATAGAAATTTTGATTTATAAAACTGAATTAAACATAAATATTAGAGAGAATATATTATTATCAGTATATTGGCCTGAATAATTCAGTAATAACACATTATCACTGTAATTGTATGTTCTGCATTAGGAAAGAACATACAACATAATATTACATCACTATAATTATAACTTTATAATTACTATTTTATGTTTTACTTATAAGCACCACATTAACACTTATTTTTATTAATCACTCTATTAACATCACATAATAGAACAATGTGTCACCCATGAATATATAAATATAATTATAACATTAATTGTTCACTCTGGTAAAGTATATTTACCTTCTATACTTGTATCACTTATTGTTCCAAGAGTGTTATTTAAATTAAATATATAATCACTTAGATGATCAATATATTTCACCCTCAAAACATACTTACCTTATACTTATATTATTGGTATTATGCCTATTATGGCTTAATCACAATAATTATCTGAATTATAAATGTCATCATAATGATTATTGCCCTTTAATTATTCTAACTGAAAAAATATTGTCAGTTCAAAACTCAAGGGTACTCGATATATTTGAAGAATTAGAGAGATCCCTTGTATTTATCCATATTTGTAATGGGAATTCTAATAGTGATCTGAGAACTAATACAAACATATTAGAAAGTAATCTATGAACAAATAAAACTGACTGAAATTATAATAGGAAACATCATGTACACACATACCTAACCCATTGAAAAAGGCCTCTAGGCGGGACATGGTATGCTATAGGCTGAGATTGCAGCCTTTCAATCAACACCCCCAATGAATGAGGTAGTATTAACTCCTCAAAGAATGAACCAATAAGGAGACAGTTGCTATCCAAATGTCTCCAAGGTAGAGTGAATACCTAATGAAGGGGGTGTGTCTTTTGGTGCTATTTAAGGCTTGTCAGAAATACACATCGATTGGTCTTGAAAAAGCACATAGCGAAACGCGCATTGGCAAGAAGCCACGTTCTCTCTCAAGAAATATGCTTAAATATCTTATTCCTCTATTGCAGGCTATTATACTGGATACAACTAAGATTCAATATATGAGTGGGAATACAGAGTGAATGTGGAGCAGTGTATGTATGTGCCTTAGATAACTTTATACAAACAGCTACCTACCACCAATGATCATAAGGTGTCTTTGACAAATATAGACACCATTGAGCATAACAAATAGCTCTGAATCCTATTGTTGGTAATTGTACAGCTGTTATCCAGAGAGATAGAGCAGATATCTCAACGTAGAGACAGTTAATAACATGCATCCATCAATAGTGGATATTATATATAAAAAACTACAATCATCTGGGCAGCTAAATAATTGTCATGTGACACTATAGATCTATAATAATATCAGCGACTATAAGAATTGCGATATAAGGATATGTGGGGATTAAGGTAGATACAATTTCAATCTATCCTAAAGCAAATTAGTGGATTATAATTCACAAAAAAACCATCCATACGATTGAAAACAATTTTATTGTATTACTTTCTCCACAAATAACAATGTATTATTAATCCTATAATGTGTTGGAATGTAAACAAAAGCAAGATAATATATTCTTTAGTAAGAGTAGCGACATGGCTTGGCAGCCATAGTCTGCCATCTTAACAGTAGTTTTCTATCATACATAGAAGTTTCATTTTTCAAGTTTTAATATTTCGCTAGTCATTTGTATAGTGGAGTTAAAAATTTAATCTCCATTTTTTTAATGCAAACCAATAAAGCAGAAATGCATATTTTAGGACTGATAACTTTAAATTAGTTATGGGTGCCCTAATTACACATTTCTCTTCTTCTAACCTTTCTTATGGTGGTAATTTTGCAGGAGTTTGGCAGAGAGTGAGTTGCTTACAAAGTATGGCTTGCACTGGTTTACCAAGCTATGCGTTTCCTTTTATGGGCATTATTAAACGAGATAACGGAGTAAAGACAGAGCGCATTTTTAGGGGTGTTCCTTGCAATGCAGGGAGGCTGATGGACATTTCCACTCTGCAAAACGACTTCAGTTCTTTCCGCCTCTCATACTTTTAATGAGAACCATGGCCCTCTATATTGCAGTTCTATGCGCACTCTGACATCAAAATATATATATATAGCAAAACTGTATCCAGCTTGGGTGCTGGTTATTCATTAGAGGGATTCAAACAATTAACACTAAATGGGTATATTATTACTAAACTGCGGGTTTGAAAAAGTGGAGATGTTGCCTATAGCAGCCATTCAGATTGTAGTTTTTTATTTAGTACATTCTACAAAAGGTCAACTAGAATCTGATTGGTTGCTATAGGCGACATCTCCACTTTTTCAAACCCGCAGTTTAGTAAATATACCCCTAAGTGGTAAATGTACCAACACTTCTAAAAAGAAAAAGGGGAGTTGTTGCCCATAGCAACCAAATTATACCATTTCTTATAATGTGCAAGATAATTGATAGCTACACTCTGGTTGCTATGGGCAACACCTCCACTTTTCCTTTTTGAATCCAGTGTTTTTTTTTTTGCTTATAACAACATCTTATACATAAACAATACAAACATTGCAAGAAAACCCCCCAAAAAACAACAAATATCCACATTGCATACTAAGCATATTATTACTTATATATTTATAGATAGCAGACAGATGCTTCTGAATTACAGCACATAACATTCAATATAGAAACAGTATAATTACTAGAATTTGCAAAACACATATCATACGCACATATTAGCAGCATGGGTGCTCACAGATCTACCAAATTTCATTTTTAGAAGGTTAGATACATTTAGCCCCCTATGAGAATTACAACTGCTTGGCCATTCTTATTCACCAATAAACCAACCACATCAGTGGATACTCGCTATAATCAAAACGTCTGGGCTGCAGAAGCTATCACCATAACCTATACCCTCTGACAGAGGCTCTTTACCTGCTTAGAAGTTTCACAGGTTATAGGATTAAGATTCTAGAATTGATTTTTTCCTTTATACTTATGTACAGGACTACATCTCCCATCATTTAAGACAGCAAAGCTGATAGGAGTAGACCTGGAGATAAGTATTTTAGTATTTCTATATCATTATCTCTATAGTTTTGAAGTTATTTTATATATATATATATATATATATATATATATATATATATATATATGTGAAGCAAATTGTTTTTTTTTAAATGGTTGATATTCCTATTATTGTGATTTTAGATCAATGTGATTTTTCAATAAATTGTGTTAATATGTATTCTAAGTGAGCCAGCTTTTTGTTCTTCTTATCCCCATTCAGTTTGTTTTGGTTATTCTTATTTACTTGTTTTTTAGTTATTAAAGACATTGATTCTCGGCACTCACCAAAGACAATATTAATGATATTCTAGCTGTTTTAAGCTGTGCTATGTACTAAAAACAGGGAATGTTAGGTCCACATATTTCGGTACACATTAAACTCACACCAAAGGCTTCCCCATTTAGACAAGTAACATAACATAAGCATGAATTCAATCTGTATGTTAACATGACCATTGCTATGCATTATAATTGGTTTGAGTCTTACCTGCACACAGTCTTGAAAGACAAGTATTCCCTAAGCAATAGCAGCTGTTAGACACCTAGTTGGTCAGGTAGCTGAGCTACAATAAGGGTTTGGTCAAAAAATCACATAAAAAAAACCAACAGATATTTTGAATCACTTTTGGATTTAACCATTTAAATGCTCATGTGTGTCCCCTCATTACCTCCAATTCATTCTTTTTTAACCCCATTGGTTTCCTTTTATGCCTAGAAGTGCTGGTGATGTATGTGTGGTGTGTACTTGCAACAGTATTTATTCAAAACATTCCATTAGGTCTCTGTACTTTTATTTAAAATTGCATTTTCCCAGACTGCAGATTACAATGTTTCTCTAAGCCGAATAAACTTTGTACTTCTACAATTCTGGATAGTTAAAAATCACATATGAGGAGGATCACACTGTTCTTTGCTGTCCTTTTAAATTTCTTGCAATAAAGTAATTTCATTACAATAAATTGTACTAGGTGACTCATAACAAACCCCAACAATACATTATTGGTGTATGTAATCTGTTCTGCTAGATCCCCCAGCACAGTGTTTCACAAACATGGTGCTCTGGGATCCTCTCCAGATCTCCTTGCTGCCACAGGTGTATCATTACTGCCTGATACAATATAACAGAACCACAGGTGTACCAGCTACAGAGACAAGTGCAGACAAGCAGGTTTCCAAATGCTTTGTTTCAGAAAAAGACCCCAAAAACCCCACTTGTTGCAATAATAACATTTAGAAAAGTGCAATGTGTATAAATGTAAAATTGTATAATGAATAAATAAAAAAAAGAAAATAACGAAGAATATAATTAGATGTGCATTAAAACTCCCACCTTAATATACCCTCTAACCAAATGAATATAATGTAATACCTTGCAAAGAATTACCACTCATCAAAATGAATGCTAACATCCCCCTCACATTCAATTAAATAAAAATACAATTAGTATTACAGTTACTCACTCAGGGCTCATTAGCACTCTCTGCAGCCAGGAAACTTCAGAATATCACAATCAACTTACTTTTACTGCATTAACAGAAACACTAGAGCCAAAACATAAGTGAAGAGCTCTATAGTAGAGCCAAAAAGTAAGAACCATCATGGCAGCCATTTTGTTGAAGCCAAAGTGCATTAAAACAATAGCAGGTCCCCACAAAAATAGGACTTAGAATGCAATTATAGCATTAGTGTCATGTGTCAGGGGTAGATTTACGAAACCTTCTAAAAGGAAAGTGGAGGTATTGCCCACAACAACCAATCAGGTTCTAGCTACAATATACTATGCAAATGACAGCTAGAATCTGATTGGTTGCTATGGGCAGCACCTCTACTTTTCCTTTTTATAAGTTTTAGTAAATCTACCCCACTGATTAGTTAACTGGGACTAAATAATGCAAAATAGGTCTAGTACTACAGAGTATTAATAGTAGTAGTGTTAGAGTACTAATAGACTATGTACAACTACAAAGACATATTTTAAAATATATTTAAAAAATAAAGCAAATAAATAAATAAAAATAAGCGCACATAAAGGAATCACAGCGGAAATTTACCACAAAGCATAATGAGAGTCATGTCCTCCCACTTCCTTGCTATGGAATTGCATTAACCTATACACTGATAAGAACAAACACTTCTAAGACAATTGCCAGGAAATGAATCCGCTCAGTTTTACATTCCATATTTAGCCTCAGTTAGAAGATTCACATATCAGCCATAACTTTAAAACCACCAGCATAATATTGTGTATGTCCCCCTCAAGCTGCCAAAGCAGCTCTGACCCGTAGAGGCATGGACTCCCCAAGACCTCTGAAGGTGTCCTATGGTATCTAGCACAAAGACGTTACCAGCAGATCCTTAAGTCCTGTAAAGGTGGTGCCTCCATGGCTCAGACTTGTGTTTCCAGCACATCCCACCGATGCTCCATCGGATTGAGATCTGGGGAATTTGGAGGTCAAGTCAACACCTTGAACTCTTTGTGATGTTCCTCAAACGATTCCTGAACACTTTTTGCAGTGTGGCAGGGGGCATTATCCTGCTGAAAGAGGCCACTGCCATCAGGGAATACCGTTGCCATGAAGGGTGTACTTGGCCTGTAACAATGTTTGGGTAAGTGGTACGTGTGAAAGTAACATCCACATGAATACTGAATACCTGGACCCAAGGTTTCCCAGCAGAACATTGCCCAGAGTGTTACACTGCCTTAGCCGACTTGTCTTCTGTCTATAGTGCATCCTGGTGCCATCTCTTCCCCAGGTAAACAACGCACATGCACCAGGCAAACCACATGATGTAACAGAAAACGTGATTCATAAGACCAGGTCACCTTCTTTCATTGCTCCATGGTCCAGTTCTGGTGCTCACGTGCCTATGGTAGGGGCTTTCGGTGGTGGACAGGGTCAGTATGGGCACTCTGACTAGTCTGCAGCTACGCAGCCCCATACACAGCCAGCTACGATGCACTGTGTGTTCTGACACCTTTCTATCATAGCCAGCATTAAGTTTTCCAGTAATTTGTTCTACAGTAGCTTTTCTAGGGGATTGGACCAGACAGGCTCTTCCCATGTGCATCAATGAGCCTTGGGCACCCATGACCCTATTGCCGGTTGTCCTTCCTTGGACCACTTTTGGTAGGTACTGACCATTGCATATGGGAACATCCCACAAGACCTGTCGTTTTGGAGATGCTCTGACCCAGCCGTCCAGCCATCACAATTTAGCCCTTGCCCAATGTCGCTCAGATCCTTACGCTTGCCCATTTTTCCTGCTTCCAACACATCAACCTCAAGAACTGACTGTTCACTTGCTGCCTAATATATCCCACCTCTTGTCAGGTGTCATTGTAACCAGATAATCAATGTTATTCACTTCACGTGTCAGTGGTTTTAATGTTGTGCCTCATCGGTGTAATCTCCTGTTGAGATATAGCAGACAGAGGCCAGCTGGATAGTCTAATTTAGCCTTGTTCCTTGCCTGTGAAATCTCAAGGGAGAGGTGATTTGCAGCAGAGCTCTGTAGGAGCTATAATATTAAGGAGACATTGTGGAGTGAAGTCAGGCCACTCTGTCTCCATGTATGACTTTTACAGCTAGCAAATCTGCTCGGTCTCGGGATTTCAAGCTCTTAAGAACGCATTGATCGCATCTCTTGTCGAAGTTTTGACCTGATCTTTTATTTCCCCATTATAAAATTAACCATAATAGTCTGTAAAACATCCAATAACTTCTTCTGTGTGTAGGTTTCAGAGAATGTTCTAATGAAAGGAATTGCCATCATTTTAGCGTGAGGATCTTCTTTCCTGGCTAACTTAGTGTCAGGGTATAAACTTTCGGTAAGTGGCAACATATTAAAACTTTGAAGTGTGGCAGAGAAAAGAGTAGACACAGACTCTAAAAGTGCCATTGCCCCTATTTATTGACAGATGGTGATAACAATGATTTTCAACTATAGAAAATCTGTTACTGGCGATATCTATTCTTAAAATATCGCCAGAGCAGCGGATTGTCCATGCCCACATACTTACATTATCAAAGGATTGATAATGTAAGTATGTGGGCATGGACAATGTACAACGATTTGTAAAGTACATTGTCCATGCCCACATACTTACATTGTCCCATTAACGTCACCGATAACAGCGTCGCGGTTGCCAGTGACGTCATCAAGTAGCGCCGGCTTCTTCATTCATCACGATTGCTTCCAGTCGGTTGGCACATCAGTCGTCCTGGAGCCTTGTCGGGAAGGAGTCCTTCTGTGTGAACACGTCGGGGTAAGTCTTGTCGGGGTAGTCAGCATCGATATGCTGACTACCACCAGCCTGGACAGACCCTTCCTTCTGTCCGCGCCCCCTAGTCGGACTGCCATGAATCTGCATCCCTCTGCAGCTGAGAGCGTGTGGCATGGTAGCATCACGTCAAGAACAAGGTAAGTGAATTGGGGACATGTATTGTGAAGAGGGGGGATTGTATTGTAACCAAGGAGGGCCCTTGGAGATAGATTTGTACTGGACCCCCGGTTGCTAATGGCAGCCCTGGCCATGGCCTTGTTCTATAGGCTTCGCCGTGCTTTGCAAGGGGAAGGCTTTCACCAGAGAAAGGGGGTTCCTCTGGCCATAGCAGTACAATCATTGATGTTAATCTCTTGATAGATAGGGAAAAGACCTATGTCTGGAGAAAGAGCCTTTCTCCCTTTGATAAATAGGCTCCTATGTGCACTTTATTTATTGTGTTTGTGTGTGTATGTGTGAGGCATAATAAAGCATTTCAATTATAAAATGATGACTTGTATTATTTTGTAATGAAAACCTAGATAAGGTGTAATATCGCCAGTAATAATGTCCAGCAAGGTGTAATATCACCAGTGATAATGTCCAGCAAGGTGTAATATCGCCAGTAATAATGTCCAGCAAGGTGTGATATCGCCAGTGATAATGTCCAGCAAGGTGTAATATCACCAGTGATAATGTCCATATACAGTGTCAATTTTATTATGCAAATTTGTAGACTACTTGTTTATGCAGAATATCTGTCACACATGGAAGAACGTGTGTAATAATCAGTAAGAATCTACTGTACACTGGGTATATGAGTTCTAAAACAAGAAAAATTTCAGGATATCCCCTCCCGTGAAAGCGTATGGTGTATAGGTCACTGGACAATAGAGCAACCTTCTCTCCAGAGAGGGCCTGGGTTGTAATGTTTGTTGTATATTATGACTCACTATAATGGTTTAGCAGCATTATAAGCCAGATTAGCAACATTAAAATTTTTGGAGTTTCTCATTCCTAAAAACTTCGCCCCATCGCTAATTACATTGGGAGAAAATGGACTTTGGAGTTTCAGAAATCTTGGTGTTATTTAGTCCAAAGACTCTAGTATGGAGGCAGAAGTATAATCGAGATACATAATACATGATACATAATGTCAGTTACACACATCAGTCAGTTATACACATCAGTCAGTTGTACACATCTGTGGGCAGCACGGTGGCTCAGTGGTTAGCACTTCTGTTTCACAGCACAGCCTTATCTGTGTGGAGTTTGTATATTCTCCCTGTGTTTGCGTGGGTTTCCTCCGGGTGCTCCAGTTTCCTCCCACACTCCAAAAACATACTAGTAGGTTATTTGGCTGCTATTTAATTGCCCTTAGTCTTTCTCGGCCTGTGTGTGTGTGTGTGTGTGTGTGTGTGTGTTAGGTGATTTAGATTGTAAGCTCCAATGGGGCAGGGACTGATGTGAATGAGTTCTCTGTGCAGCGCTGCGGAATTAGTGGCGATATATAAATAAATAAATAAATAAATAGATGATGATGACGATGATAAGATTTTCATACTGTAGCAACATTTAAAGGACCTGTAAACTTAACGTGCAAGTTGGCTTATATATAAAGTGCTATTAATACCATTCACAAATATATGGGTAAGAGTTTCAGAAGCTTATCAGAACTCAAGATATTAGAGATAATGTTCCTGATCATGAGGGGGATAGGCTGGCTGCGCGTTTGCCGATCCGGCCACTTGGCGTGAGCGCAGGGTGACTAGGGTTGCCACTTGGCTGGGATTATAAAATGTAACCCGTAAAAAGTAATTTGATATTAGTCTTTATTATCTTTACACCAAATCAATTAAGGCCTGGTTTTTGCATATGAGAGTGTATTTAGTTTAAATCCCCAAGCTGGGCGGCAACCAGGAAAATGAAAAGCACAATGTTTTAGGCGCATCCTGAAATTTTTGCCATTTTATTCCTCTGTTGCTGATATATCACAATTCAATCTTTATTCTATGTTCACGTTTTTGTATCCCACAGGCAATATTTTGACCACTAAACATTTATTTGTTTTACTTCTTCTAAAGTATCAACACATAACAAAAACAAATTAGTCTGGACAGTTAATCTGAGGGCTGTACAGTCAAACAAATATTTAATGTATTAAGTCTTGCTCACTAAAAATAGTTTTCTTCTGAAGAAATTAAGTAAATTCACTCGAACTGGGGCTATTTCCAATGCAGTAGTTTTCAGTCCAATGTCTGCATTCTGGGAAGCAAATTTAAAGAGAAGCACTAAATGTTTCAGCTATGTCCTGGAATGTCAAGATAGTGTCAAGATAAAACAGTTTTACATTTTCAAGTGTTTTCACCCCAGGGGTATATTTACTAAACTGTGGGTTTGAAAAAGATGTTCCCTATTGCAACCAATCAGATTCTAGCTGTCATTTTGTAGAATGTACTAAAAAAATGATAACTAGAATCTGATTGGCTGCTATAGGCAACATCTGCACTTTTTCAAACATGCAGTTTAGTAAATATACCCCAGAACTGCTTGGCACAAATGCTCTATTATGACGTGGGGTTGTCAAAGATATATGGCTGACTACTATACATGATGTAGCTGGGTATATTAATGAAAGCAATTACACTTTTTGCAGTATAGTAAGAATTCAATCAATCAATTAAATCAATTCCGCAAATTTCCTGTATGTATGAAAAAGCAAACTACTCATGTGTGGGCAAAAAAACACCCAGACCCACTGTATGGCATACTTGTCAACTCTACCGGAATGTCCGGGAGACTACCAAAATTCGGGTAGGTCTCCCGGACTCCCGTGAGAGCAGGCAAGTATCCCGTATACAGCAACTTTCTCGTCAAAATGATGCGATTTGCAGTGAATCGCGTCATTTTGGCCCCGTCCCTCGCGCCAAATTGACGTTTTTGTCGCGGGGTGGGGCCAAAATGACGTGATTGGCCGTGCCCCGCCCCCTCCTGCCCTCCAAACACGCCCCCTGCCCGGGATCTACCGGAATTCACTTTGCAAAGGTTGGCAAGTATGCTCTATGGCCAGACGGAATCATATTTTGTTTGTGGCTGGGAACCAGTGAGTGTTTAATTGATGTTGTGCCGAACCCTTCACTGTTCCAGGCTTTTTTATTGTCCTCACATTGTTCTTCTTGCTTCTGTTTCAGAATTCATCTAATTTGTATGTAAGGAGCCAAATTTTTTTTGCTGTGTGATAGCTTCTCTGAGGTCATCCTACATTGGTCACATTCACTACTCAGACTGTTGGATGCAGATATATTGGGCTGCAACATTGCATCTATAGCAGATTTCATGCACTCAGACTTGACGTCTAGTAGTGGAGCCATTGCTTTCGTAATATCTTGCACCAAAGTACCAGCATCCTTTGAGGGTACACCTTTTGTCTGGCTTTGTTTGGATTTGGGCAAATATTCTTCTATCCATTTCCCAGAGTCTCAAGTTGCGGGAAGGTTCTGTTATAATGGGTCATTACTATGACTGCATTAAGAAGAAAACTCTTCAGATAGAGCTCTAGCTATGAACACATATGGTTTTCCAGCACTCTGTATGACCTTTACTATCCGGCATCACAGCTCAAGGAACCACTTAATTTGCAACAAAGGAACAGGTTAAATTAAAAATGGGTTTTCCAAAATTGGGCAACCCGTGTAATAACCTTTCCGACACTTAAATCCTGCATTCTTGACTCTGAAAGCACCAGATTTAAGTGGGTAGCCAGAGCCTGTTTCAGCAATCCTGTGCGGGAGAGTTGCTCTCAGAGAAGAGGGATATTGTTGGGGCAAGGGTTCTGGGGGGGTAGATGAGTTATTGAGTGGCCAAACATTTTGGGGCTCCTTGCCTATGAGCAGACAGGGAGTCACGAGAATAGGGTGCAAGTGCTGCACTAGCAAAATAGTAGTGATAGAATCCCGCGACTCCTTGTCTGCTCTCTGTGTTAGAGAGTCACAAACACATTGGGTCTCTACATAACCCACGTACCATCAGAAAGGAATCAAAGGAGGGGCGGTAGGGTGGAAAATGTATCGCATAGGGCGTGCTAAAGTGTAATTTTTAATAAATGTGATTGTGTAACACCCCTTAAGAGGTGTGTAACTGTTTGTAAGTTGATTGTGCGAATGCACCTTGTGTGGGTTTTCTTCACCTTGATAGACGTTTCCAGCAACAACTTCTTTTTCCAAACCCTCAAATACACAATGATGACACAAATAAAATAAAATAACCGTATATTTATTTAACAGGGATCCTTTCATGCTGTCTCACTGAAAGGTTAATGTCACCCGCACAACTAGCAAGATAATTGTGGCAAACACAGTATCACAGATAACAGCAAAATACAACATGCAATATTTAGTTTCCAATGTAACAGTCAGAGTCTGCTGGAAGTAACTGCAACTATAAAAGTCAATCCAAACTATTATTACCTCACAAACATATTATACGTATTATAGTTGTTTGTTCCCTGGCCAGGCTTTGATGTTGCACATAAATGTAGATTAAAACTGCCTGCAAGATTTTTAAATCCTGAACCAGAAACACTGTATAACCTGTATAAACCCTGTATAGTCCGGAGCACTGCTTCCGCTTGTCCCCATTAATACACTGTTAGATATGACCGGGCACAGTCTTATTGATGTATTGCAGGGGCAGCTAAAGCGGCCATTCAAGTATTTCGCTGAATAACAGAACAAGATGGCCGACTGTAGGTCACTGAAGCTGGACTGTCTCTAACTCCTCTGCCTTACAGATCTTATTCTAATATCAATATTCTGCAGTTTCTGTCGCTGTTCCCTGACAAACTCCTTTCTGGGAAGGATAATTAAGTCTATATAAGTTCAACTGTGCAAAAGCTGTCGGTGAGAGAGTGACCTACCTGCCGCAGGAACTACCTCACAGGTACACACAGACTATGGTGGTTGCCTTCTCTTCCTGTATCCTTGGAGCACAGCTATATCACGCTCCTCAGGTATCTCCTCAGCACACAGGCTCCATTACCCGGCTTCCGGATCCTTCTCCCTCTCTCTGGCAGTCAGCTGACTGTCACCATGGCAACAGGGACATGTTCCTCTCAGGTGGCTATCACAGTCCTCTCCTCCTCTCTCAGCAGGTCACATGGTTACATCCCACAAACACAGTCAGCTGCTGTCACCATGGCAACAGGGACATGTTCCTCTCAGGTGGCTCTCACAGTCCTCTCCTCCTCTCTCAGCAGGTCACATGGTTACATCCCACACACATACAGTCAGCTGCTGTCACCATGGCAACAGGGACATGTTCCTCTCAGGTGGCTCTCACAGTCCTCTCCTCCTCTCTCAGCAGGTCACATGGTTACATCCCACACACATACAGTCAGCTGCTATCACCATGGCAACAGGGACATGTTCCTCTCAGGTGGCTCTCACAGTCCTCTCCTCCTCTCTCAGCAGGTCACATGGTTACATCCCACACACATACAGTCAGCTGCTGTCACCATGGTAACAGGGACATGTTCCCCTCAGGTGGCTCTCACAGTCCTCTCCTCCTCTCTCAGCAGGTCACATGGTTACATCCCACACACATACAGTCAGCTGCTGTCACCATGGCAACAGGGACATGTTCCTCTCAGGTGGCTCTCACAGTCCTCTCCTCCTCTCTCAGCAGGTCACATGGTTACATCCCACAAACACAGTCAGCTGCTGTCACCATGGCAACAGGGACATGTTCCTCTCAGGTGACTCTCACAGTCCTCTCCTCCTGTCTCAGCAGGTCACATGGTTACATCCCACAAACACAGTCAGCTGCTGTCACCATGGCAACAGTGACAGCTTGTTCCCCTCAGGTGACTCTCACAGTCCTCTCCTCCTGTCTCAGCAGGTCACATGGTTACATCTCACAAATACAGTTGTCCATGTACTCTCAGTTTTAGGGTTCCTCATCTTACTTAAGTGATACCCCCATTCCAGATATATATAGTTCTTTTGTAGGGAGTCACTAGTCCTGAGTGGGGTATCACAATTGTATCTTTAATCGTCAGTTCATTGTATTTTACTGTAACGCTATATTTGTCCTTAATAATTAAGAGGCAAAATTAAGATTCCTATATTAAATAATCTACCTTTTAGTCACTGCCTACTTTGAATATTAATTAGTGTCTAGTGTATTACTTGACCCTACTGTGTGTGTGTTAGGGAATTTAGACTGTAAGCCCCAATGGGGCAGGGACTGATGCGAGTGAGTTCTCTGTACAGCGCTGCGGAATTAGTGGTGCTATATAAATAAATGGTAATAATAATAATTACTTGTGAAGTTAATCTATGTGTAAAAACTAGGTTTGCACATATATTTAGTATAAACACAGCCTTTTGTTGTATGTAAACACCTAGGTGTGGAAAGTAAAGCTTATGTGAACCAGGTCCTGATTAACATTCTGAGACACACTAGAATATATGTCCAATATCTTATTAATAATAAGATAAGTATTAGGTAAAAGGTTTAGAGTCTTTCAAAATGTCACTATCCTATCTGTTGTTAAATTGGCAGCAATTTAAAACTTAATGAGCCTTCACAAATTGTCGTATTTCTATTTAAGATTTACCTGTGATTAATTGTCCGAAGATCCAGGTGTCAACATTTACCAAAACAAAGTCACCATTCTACCCGCCCAGAGAGACAGAACTTATTGCATATTCTAATTAACTTCTTTTGTGGAACATTGTGCAAACACTGTATTATGTATAGGTGTGAACTGATCCCATTGTTCAAACGGTATAAAAACTTCCCTCTGACTTGCTAAAGTTGGAGTGTTCATTAATGAACCCTATGAGCTAGCGTTAGCAGCGCTGTGTAATTCAGTTTTAAACTAATATTTTATTAATAATTGTGTTTTTTTCCCCCTTCAAGCAACTAGATCGTATAGTCTATTTTTTTTTACTCCTAATTAGGCAGTTGGGGAAGGTGGGTGAGGAATAAATTGCATTGTGGGAGAGGTATGATGAGAAATAATTCCATTGGGGGGGTGAACTACAGGATTTGGGGACACTGGGGAATTGATATCATAGAAGCCTCCATTACATGTACCATAAGTTCTCAACAGGGAGATCCTAAGTGTTTGTCTCACTCCAGGGTCAATGAAGAGCGCCTTTGGCTTCATTAAACTATTGGGCTCTCCTGTGAGCACTTCTGATGGTGGCCATTCTTGAACAACAGCTCAGGGAGAAGTCCACTGAAGGTGACAGTTGACCATCGGAAACGACTGGCAGGTGTGTGATCCGTCTCATCCATATATTTGATTTTTTTTAAACGTTTTGTGTATTTGTGTACGCTAATTAACCACATAGGTCTGTCTGCCTCCTTAAGCCAGAGCATATGTAATAGCAGAGGCCAAAATATTTACCTTAGCTGCATGTGTCAGATTCCAGCACATTTACAAACATTTCAGCATTTCAGTAAATGCTGATTCGTAAATGTTGTTAGGTGAAATGCTAACTTGTCATTTTGCATGATCCGTAAACTGACAACAACAGTGTGTTTCTCCGTTTCTAACAGGTGATTTCAGGCAGAGTTATCCAAGTAAATTGCAGTGCCTGGCATTATGATTTTAATTCGGTAAAAATTTTTTTTTTGAGATGATAGCCTTTAAATTAGGCCCACTGGGTAACTTCTTGCACGCATGATGGGGTTTTGTCAAAAGAAGAAACTATTAAGAGGTTGTCTAGCATATATTAGGTGGCATTTTCCATTAACTTATGTTAGAGAATAGAAAAGATATAGAGAATTACATTCTGTATACACAACAGAAATAGTGCTCAGCAGTTGTGTAAGATACAGAGGCAGGTTCAATTAGCGGCAAAGTGCTGCAGTACATATTGGTCCAGCCAGACTGCAAAGGTAAAAAGTGCTTAGTGGGCTGTATGATCAGTCACACAGGGGCTCAGAGGGTTGTAGTCTTGTGTAAACTGTGTAGAGCAGGGTTGTCCAACCCACGGCCCGCGGGCCGTATGCGGCCCAGCACGCCTGTAAAAGATATAGAGAATTACATTCTGTATACACAACAGAAATAGTGCTCAGCAGTTGTGTAAGATACAGGGGCAGGTTCAATTATACACTATTTCTGTTGTGTATAATTGAACCTGCCCCTGTATCTTACACAACTGCTGAGCACTATTTCTGTTGTGTATACAGAATGTAATTCTCTATATCTTTTACAGCAAAGTGCTGCAGTAGCGTCACGCTGTGCCTTACAGCGTGACGCTTTGGTAAAGCAGGTGCGAGTAAAAAAAGAGCAAAGCTTTCATTACCGTAATGGACGGCAATCGTCATCAACATTAACATTTATTTATATAGCACCAGCATATGCCGTAGCACTTTACAGTTGGAAACAAACACAGTGGGTAATACGGACAATACTGTATTAATATTGGTAATAAAAAAATAATTAATATTAGTTATATTAAACATATTAATTAATATTAATATGGTAATGCAAAAACAATATTGGGCAATACAGACAGACAGGTAAGAGGGCCCTGCCCGCAAGCTTACAATCTATGGGACAATGGCAGTTTGATACATGAGGATAAGTGCTACATATTACATATTGGTCCAGCCAGACTGCAAAGGTAAAAAGTGCTTAGTGGGCTGTATGATCAGTCACACAGGGGCTCAGAGGGTTGTAGTCTTGAGTGAGCTGTGTAGAGGATGGTAATAGAGTGACCTAGTGAGATTAAGAAGGTGGTAGAGGAATATTATAAGCTTGTCTGAAGAGGTGGGTTTTCCGAGAACGCTTGAAGGTTTGATGACTAGAGGAAAGTCTTATTGTGCGAGGGAGCGAATTCCATAAAGTGGGTGCAGCCTGAAAAAAGTCCTGTAACCGGGAATGGGAGGATGTGATGAGAGTGGATGAGAGACACAGATCTGGTGCAGAACGGAGTCATTGAATTGGGAGATATTTTGAGACAAGTGAGGAGGTGTATGTACCTGCAGTTTTGTTGATGGCCTTGTATGTTAGTAGAAGGATTTTATACTGGATTTGTTAAAAAGCAGGCGACCAATGTAGAGACTGACAGAGTGACTCAGCAGAGGAAGAACAATTTGCAAAGAAAATCAATCTAGCCGCTGCGTGCAAAATAGATTCTAAGGGGCCGATTCAATTCGGCCATGTTAGTCCAGGATTAATGCAGAGTTAGTACTATTACCTTTAATACAGTAATTTTAACCCGGATTTTTACTCGCAGCCCGAGAGGTGTAAGCAAAAATGACCATTCTAACGGTAATAGTGCGCAGGTTGCGTTATTCCTAGAATAACGCGGTCAAATTGAATTGGTCCCTAAGAGTGAGAGTTTTATTCGGGGGAAGACCAGTAAGGAGGGTATTGCAATAGTCAATGCGGGAGATGATGGGTGCACGAATGAAAGTTTTTGGTCACATAACCATAGCTGCGACGTAACTATGGGAGATAGGCTAATTGAACCTGCCCCACAGAACCATAGAAGTACTACTTTGTAGTAGCTTGTACATCCAGAGCAACAGTTACCGAGAGCTACTACCTGCATACATCAAAAGAGAAGCTGTACTTTGCAGTTGGTGGCACTTACAAACCAGGAACAATTCCTTTCACCTGCTCCATGGCTTAGTTACATTTAAGACTGAGAAATTAAAAAGTCCATCCTTGCTGAGATCCCATTATCCATCCGAGCAGAAACCACGCTGAATATGCAGCCACTAATAACTTGTGGCTTTAGGGAAAAGATGCTTTTATAGCATAAGTCATATTGTTACATAACAGGCTGAGTTTCACCAGCTTCATCGTAAAAGCAAAGTAATTGTACATATTCTGATTAATAGGGGGATATAGGATAATTTCTTCCGGAAATCCATTATCTACACCAGTGATGGGCTACAGGCGGATCTACAGCCACATGGGACCCTCTGAGCCATCACCTGCTCGCAGCTCCTTCCTGCTATATTGTCAGATTGTTTTTTTGTTACAGCTTGTAACACTTGTGAAGATGGTGCTGATGTGTTATTACAGATAGGCGGTTTTTTCTTTGATGAAATGTATTGTTGTAACTTATTACTGAGCTGACGTGCGGCCCTTTTGAAGGATAGGGGGCCACACAGACCCATATGCTTCCCGGGTAAATTAGCACCTTTGCTCAAAACTAGGGATATGACTCCACAAAATATCATCCTCAGCGCTGTCGAATTTTGCCGGTTTCTTATGGACCTTTATTAGGTCAGGGATTTGCAGATATAAATGTTCAGAACTCAGACCACCGATGTGTTTTACAGGATGGGGATTTATCACTTAAAGTTTGGATGTCGGCTATCAACAAATCCCGTATTGTCCATATCTAGTTTTTATTAATACTGAATAACAGATTCATACTCAGGAAACGGGAAATAAATTAATACTTCGTTTCCTCTTGGCCGTGTTTCTGCAAGGTCCCGTGCAAAGTCCTGTGGATCTATTTTTGGATGTATTCGGCTTCTCGTGACAGATTGTTTTAATTTTTTTTAATTGTTTGCAAAGGGCTTTTAGAGAAGAAATTGCGCTGACACCGATGGGGAAGTCACATCCCCAGAATGAGGAAGTCATGTGGATAACCAGCATCTAACCACAGTATTGAGACATTATACTGCTATCTTACTTTCTGCACTTGATTCCTATAAAATGAAAATTTATTTTAAAATTTGTTTTCTACAATTGTACAGCCCAGCTATTTGGGGGTACTGGGGTCATGAGTTTGATTCTGACCAGGAAATTAGATGTGGCGAGTTTATATGTTTTCCCATGTTTGCTTGTGTTTCCTCCACTGTTATTAACCCTGTGTGTCTGTGTTAGGGTATGTAGACTGCTCCAATGGGGCAGGGACTGATGTGAATGATAAGTATTCTCTCTACAGTGCTGAGTAATATGGTATAATGGGTGTCCAAAAATAGCGGAGCTTGGCCAAAGGGGAATTACTTTGTTGGACTTCATATCTCCAAGTAATCAGAGCTCTATTTATATGAGAAATGTTTTGGTTCATCACACCACCATGCAATCCTTTTGAGCTCGGTGGACAGTAAAGTTAGTTACTGAGGATCCACCGAAAATCCTTCGACAAAAGCCTCGAGTTCCACTCTGTAAACTCCAAACGGCCAGAGAAACAACGGCTGCTGGAATTCAACAGCATGTTCCAACCTTAGCTGTTCTCCCAGGCATCTTATGTCATAAATGCAACGTCAGCAAAGTTATGTGACAATGAATATAACGTCAGCATGTGTGACTGATCGGTGAAAGGGACAATGAGAGTTTGATACATGAGGGTAATCGCTACCTATTGCATATTGGTTTTAAAGCTTGGAATAAATTAGGACTCATGGTAATGTAGGTAGAATTAAAATTAGGTCTAATTTGAATTAAAGCTACCTGATGTCTTATATATTGTATTTTTTGTTTCCCATCAATGCCGAAGACTTTAGGATCTTTCCTCTTTAATACTGTGTCTCTGGTCCTCTAAGGAAGCTGGATCTCCTATCCAAGTAGTATTACTAGGAAGTCTCATGTCAGGACCCACAGTCCCGGTGGGCCGAGGGCTATGGTCCCTTTATTAAATCTGACCGAGGAAGCCGGGATTAGTGTTAACCAGGAGTACAGTACTCAGAACAGATTGAGATCTTCCAATAAAGTGTAAAGGTTCACATTGGTGTTAGTTGCGCCCACAATAATGGGCACAAGGATACCCCTCGCACTCCAATACTCAATCAGACTATCAATAGCTATGTTAAGAGTTGAATTGTTACTTGTTTACTGTACTGTACAGTTATACCATGTACTGTCTTGCTGTTTGCTCCCTGTACAACGCTGCGGACCACATGTGGCACCCTATAAATAAATGTTAACAATGTTAACAATAATCATCAACATTCATCAACACTTAATTATATAGCACCAGCATATTCCGTAGTGCTTTACAATTGGGCACAAACAGTAATAAAACAATACTGGGTAATACATACAGACACAGAGAGGTAAGAGGACCCTGCTCGCAAGCTTACAATCTATGGGACAATGGTTTAATACACAAGGGTAAGTGCTACATCATGTTGAATATTTGTCCAGTTAGAATATAAAGGTTACAAAGTATTTAGTTGGCTATATGCTCAGTCACACAACTATGTTGTTCACAGGGTTATTGTAGTGTGTTAGCTGTGTAGAGGGTGGTAATAGGGTAACCTAGGGAGATTAAGAGGGTGGTAGAGGAATATTATAAGCTTGTCTGAAGAGGTGGGTTTTCAGAGAACACTTGAAGGTTTAAAGAGTAGAGGAAAGTCTTACTGTGAGAGGGAGTGAGTTCCATAAAGTGGTGCAGCCCGAAAAAAGTCCTGTAACCGGGAATGGGAGGAAGTGATGAGAGTGGAAGAGAGACACAGATCTTGTGCAGATTAAGTAATAACTGGTGTTCCTAAATGACTGATTACCCAGTGTCATGAACACGCTCCAAGCTGCCGTGACTTTGGGGTGTTTGCTGTATGAGGTCACACATGATTTCGGCCCGCAGTCTCTCTCACCTATCACACAGGTTATAGACCTACTGAATCGCTCTCAAACACAGTGCTCTCACACCCCCCAGACACTTCAGGTACAGCCACCACCTATTGGGTACGGGCAATAGGACCCCAATATACTGTCCCACACTGGCACACAGGCTTCTAGCTATCCACAAACTAGCAAGACCCACACCAGCACACACAGGGTTACCTCTTCACACCTCCAGACTGTTACACAAATGTACATACAAGCACACACAGCTTGTTAATAAAATGTATCAACAAATCACACACTGGCATTCACCGGGTTAACTTGGTCGAGCGATCTCTTCTAACAGCCTAATGGATTCGTTACAGTATCAAGGACGCAACATATTAAATTATAGATTTAATATACAAAAGTACAGGGCATTCAGATATAAAGAAAAATAATTAATAAACAACTGATATAAAACATACACAAGCAAAACAGTTTAAAATAAAAGGGGTTACATTCAGATTAGCACTTACATGAATGAATTGCATTCTGGCCAAGGGAAATTTGGTTTGGAAGATGGACAGCTTATCAATATGAATTGATTTCCCAAAAAGTCTGCCCATTTGCTGTGTCTCGTCTCAGCATTTTAAAGATCTGTCCCTGCCCCCAGGGGTTGTGGCCTGTGACACTTTTTCCAATCACCATTTGCATGTTGTCTGATTTACTACCCAATTCTACTATGTGATTTAACTTTTCTGTAGAGCGTCACATCTATCCAATTTTATCATTAATAAATCCCCTATGATTCTGTCCATCTTTTGACACCAAACATGATGACATTTTGACAATGTGACATACCTTTTCCAAAGATATGTGATTTTAGCTGTTCACGGACACCACCCGTACCTGTCATTCACAACCCTGGTGTGATTTCTGCTCCTCAGTATGGACTGCCACACGGATTTCCCAAAATATGAACTATGAAGGTATTTTTCCTTTGAAGCTCATATTTCTATATACCTGTATAAGCCTGCAAAATGCTGCCTTGGGCTGCAAGGATGTCCAGCTGTGACCGGCCCCACAAAGTCTCTTCAGAAGTCCGAGACTAACAGCAAGAGCTCTTTGAAGCTGCTACAGGTGACATGGTTATCTTCTCACACTAGGATATGCAAAGCCATCAAATACATTTACATCAGACTCTCTGTCTTCGCATTTTACACATCTTTAATCGTCAGTTCATTGTATTTTACTGTAACGCTATATTTGTCCTTAATAATTAAGAGGCAAAATTAAGATTCCTATATTAAATAATCTACCTTTTAGTCACTGCCTACTTTGAATATTAATTAGAGTCTCGTGTATTACTTGACCCTACTGTGTGTGTGTTAGGGAATTTAGACTGTAAGCCCCAAGGGGCAGGGACTGATGCGAGTGAGTTCTCTGTACAGCGCTGCGGAATTAGTGGCACTATATAAATAAATGGTAATAATAATAATTACTTGTGAAGTTAATCTATGTGTAAAAACTAGGTTTGCACATATATTTAGTATAAACACAGCCTTTTGTTGTATGTAAACACCGAGGTGTGGAAAGTAAAGCTTATGTGAACCAGGTCCTGATTAACATTCTGAGACACACTAGAATATATGTCCAATATTGTCACTCACCGGACTGTGAGTGCTTCTTCCCGGACATTTAGGAACCGTGGCCGTCCTCCATCCTGAGGGACTGCGCATGCGCAGCCCTTTCTATACCTCCAGTGTATGTTCCTTTAACTTAATTGGCAGATCAGGCAACCTCCCTATATTAAGCACCTGTGGTCATCACCACATTGCCTGATCTTGGAGTCTCATTCCCCATGAGTCTCTGAAGGTGTTCCTGTGTTTCCTTGTTTATTCAGCTCTGCTGATTCCTGTGGTTTCCAAACCACTTCTACCTCTGTGGTTTCCAAACCACTTCTGCTACTGTGGTTCCCATACCACTTCTACCATCTACTGAATCATCGTGACTGTGAGCTGATTCCTATCCGCTGCCTCCGTGCACTACAGTCTTCTAATCACTTCAACTCTACCATGTATCATTGGGACTGTTAGCTGATGCCTATCCGCTGCCTCCGTGCATTACAGGCTTCAACCACATCCACTCACCTGTTCATGATTGTGACTGCCAGCTGATTCCTATCCGCTGCCTCCGTGCACTACAGGCTTCAACCTGCAACTCGTCTGTGTTTCATCATCGTGACTGCTAGCTGATTCCTATCCTCTGCCTCCGTGCACTACAGTCTTCAACCTGCAACTCGTCTGTGTTTCATCATCGTGACTGCTAGCTGATTCCTATCCGCTGCCTCCGTGCACTACAGTCTTCAACCTGCAACCCGTCTGTGTTTCATCGTGACTGTTTGGCTGATTCCTATCCGCTGCCTCTGTGCGCTTCAGTCTTCAGTCCTTGTCAACGCTCCCGTGTTTCCTTGAGTCTGCCTCCACTATTGCTACCCGCTATTCTCCGTGATCAACAGTGCCTGTTCAACTCTGCTCTCCCGTGTCCCATCGTTACTGCACCTGCTGGTTGCTATTGGCTACCTCCGTGTTCCCGCAGAGACCCGCTGCTGCTACTCCTCAGCACTACTCATCCATCTACTGCTGATCCGCTCTCCACGCTTTCCTGTGTTCCCTGCTGGTCTACCTTCCCGTGCGCTGCACCTACTAGACCACCGCTTCACCCATCCAGGGACTTCGCATCCTGCCGGCCTCCTGCCGTTCAGGTATCTCTGCACTCCTGTCTGACTGCCTCCTGAACCACGGTATGCATACTTCTCATTGACTGTGCTGTGTATTGCATACCTTGCTGGACTGTGTTGGTTCTCCTCTGGAGTGTGCTATCCGCTGAGTCTATTGCCATCATTGACTGTGTTATCTTATGCTGGACTACTTCAAGAGACTTTCTATATTGGCAGTATTGTTCAGTCATTTATACATTTATATTGTGCATATTACTGTGGATCAAAGTCAAGGTGCCCGTGTATATATTGTGTTGCAGTCTCTCCCCGTGCACCTCCTCACATATATATTCAGTAGTACAACTTGCTAGTGGCAGACCACTGACTCCTGTTTACAGTTTCACCTGTTCCAGTATCCTCTCACATAGCAGTGGTACAACTTGCTAACGCAGACCACTGACTCCCCGGATATCTCCACTTGGATTCCATTCCTTCACTCAGACAGCGGTACAACTTGCTATCCGCAGACCGCTGACTCTCATCACCTCCTCGTTTCTGTTGGACATTCCTCCTCACTATAGCAGTGGTACAACTTGCTACCGCAGACCACTGACTACCTTCACGTGTCCTTTGTCCATACAGTTCCTCGTGTATTACTACCTCCATATTGCCAGTGCTGCTAGTCATAGACTTTCCTGAGCATCTCATCATCTGCTATTTCCTGTTCCGTGATCACCCTGCTACCAGAGTACCATATTACCACCTATACTGCTCTGGTAAGCCTATCACCTGGTGATCCCTGGGTAAAGACTCCTAGTGCCCGTGACAGTAAGATCAGGCCATGACAGACCCAGATACGGAACCTACTGCTAAAGAGATGCTGCAGCATCTGGTCAGTCGTGTGGAGCAACAGGATGCTCGTCAACAGCTGTTACTTCAATGTTACCAATCGTTAACCTCCCAAGGAACATCTGGACAGACTGTTACAGCTAGTATTGAAGCTCCTGTGCTTTCCTCCGTTTCCCCAGTGCCATCCCAGGTGTCTACAGCTCCTACGCTTCACCTGCCTACTCCGTCAAAATATGACGGGGACCCCAAAACTTGTAGAGGTTTCCTTAACCAATGTTCAGTCCATTTTGAACTCCAACCTCAAAATTTTTCTACCCATCGTTCCAGAGTGGCCTATCTTATCTCATTGTTTTCTGGACAAGCCCTGGCTTGGGCCTCCCCTCTGTGGGAAAGAAACGATCCAATTCTACAAGATAGTGCCAAATTCATTTCCACGTTCCGAAGTGTGTTCGATGAACCAGGTCGTGTGACCTCCGCTGCTTCCAGCATTCTTCGTTTGCGACAAGGCTCCCATACAGTAGGACAGTATGTCATTCAATTTAGGATCTTAGCCTCTGAACTTCAGTGGAACACTGAAGCATTAGTTGCCGCCTTCTGGCAGGGGCTCTCCGATAAAATTAAAGATGCACTGACTACCCAAGAGCTTCCTTCGTCACTAGAAGATTTGATCTCTCTTTGCCATCGTGTAGACATGAGATTTCGTGAAAGAGAATCTGAGAAAACAACTTCTGCTAAAGCACCTCTTCGTTTAAACCCTCAATTTCGTCCAGTTTCACCTTCTGTGATTCCCATGGAGATAGGACGTTCCAAATTATCTTTAGAAGAGAGGAAACGAAGAGTAAAGAATAGACTCTGTATCTATTGTGCTGATTCCACACATATGCTCAGTTCTTGCCCTAAGAAATCGGGAAATGCCAGGCCCTAACTAGTTCTGGAGAGGTGAAGTTAGGGTCCCTGGAGTCCTCTCCATTGTCTATGAAATCTAAAGTCTGCGCTTTCGATGTTACGATTTCCTTTGCTACTAAATCCTTTGAGTCACAGGCATTGATTGATTCCGGAGCAGCAGGAAATTTCATTTCTAAATCACTAGTGAATCAATGGTCCCTACCAGTGATCACTTTAAAAACACCCATTACTGTGACGGCTATAGATGGATCACGTCTCATCAATGGTCTCATCACCCAGAGTACGTCTCCAGTAACCCTTCAGATTGGTGTACTACACCATGAAGAAATTTCGTTTTTAATTCTTCCTGTTACGACAAGTCCGATTGTCTTAGGCCTTCCATGGCTTCAATGTCACTCTCCCCAGATTGACTGGCGCACCCCTCAAGTTACGTCTTGGGGGCCTGAATGTCACCATCGTTGTCTCTCTCAAGTTATTCCTCTTAAAGTACAGCAATCTTCCATCTCATCTTCCTCCCCGGGACTCCCTCCTCAGTATGCTTCATTTGCCGATGTGTTTGATAAAGCTCAGTCTGAACGTCTTCCTCCTCATCGTTCTTGGGATTGTCCGATCGACCTTCTACCTGGCAAGACTCCTCCCAGGGGTCGGGTCTATCCTCTCTCGTTACCTGAAACTCAAGCCACATCTGAGTACATACAGGAGAATCTCCAGCGTGGGTTCATTCGACCTTCCACCTCTCCCGCTGGAGCTGGGTTCTTCTTCGTCAAAAAGAAGGATGGATCATTACGCCCTTGTATAGATTTTCGTGGACTCAACGCCATTACTATCAAGAATCGGTATCCCATTCCGCTGATCACTGAGCTATTTGATCGCATCAAGGGAGCTCGGATATTTACTAAGTTGGATCTTCGTGGTGCCTACAATTTAATTAGAATCCGTTCCGGTGACGAATGGAAGACCGCGTTTAACACCAGAGATGGGCATTACGAATATTTAGTAATGCCCTTCGGGCTGTGTAATGCCCCCGCGGTTTTCCAGGGTTTCATCAATGAGATCTTTCGGGACTTATTATATGTATGTGTCGTTGTCTACCTGGACGACATATTGATCTTCTCACAGGACCTGCCTTCTCATCACCAACATGTGGCAGAGGTCCTCTCCAGACTACGGAAAAACTCATTGTTCTGTAAATTGGAAAAATGTTCATTCGAGTTACCCCAGATTCCATTCTTGGGGTATATAGTTTCCGGAGTTGGCCTGAAGATGGATCCAGACAAAGTAAATGCTGTACTACATTGGCCTCAGCCAACTACTCTTCGTGCCATCCAGCGTTTTTTAGGTTTTGCCAATTACTATAGACGCTTCATTCAAGACTTCTCATCCATTGCATCTCCCATTGTGGCCTTAACTCGGAAAGGGGCTAATACTAAGCAATGGTCATCTGAGGCTCTCCAAGCCTTTCAAATCCTCAAAGAGTCCTTCTCGTCTGCTCCCATTCTGCGACAACCTGATGTGACACTCCCCTTCTTCCTAGAAGTAGATGCCTCTAATGTGGGCTTAGGAGCTATTCTCTCCCAACGCTCGGAGCAACAAAAATTACATCCTTGTGCCTTCTACTCTCGGGGTCTTCTGCCCGCAGAGAAAAACTATACTATCGGGGACAAGGAGTTGCTGGCCATCAAAGCTGCATTAGAGGAATGGAGATACTTGTTGGAAGGAGCTCGCCATCCGGTGACGATCTTCACGGATCATAAGAACTTGTCATATTTGCAATCTGCTCAATGCTTGAACCCTCGTCAAGCAAGATGGTCTCTTTTCTTTTCCCGTTTTGAATTAATTATAACCTTCAAACCAGCTGCTAAGAACAAGAAAGCTGACGCTCTATCTCGAGCTTTTGTGACGTCCTCTGATGTAGAAGAGGTTCCCAACCATGCTATTCTAGACCCCAAATGTATTTCTCTGGCTGCTTCATCCACCAAAATGCTACCATTTGGGAAGACCCTCGTGCCTCCTACTCTGAGGAGGAAAATCCTTTCGTGGTTCCATGCCTCTCGTTTTTCTGGACACGCCGGTGAACATAAGACCTTTGAGATTCTCTCTCGTAGTTACTGGTGGCCTTCAATGAGGAGAGACGTCAAAGAGTTTATTGCTTCCTGTGATTTATGTTCTCAGTTCAAATCCTCCCGCAGAACTCCAGCAGGGTTGCTGCGACCACTACCCATTCCGTCCAAGCCTTGGACCCATATTAGTATGGATTTCGTTACTGATTTGCCACCAAGTAAGAATCACAATACTATTTGGGTAGTGGTAGACAGATTTTCGAAGATGGCTCATTTCGTCCCTCTGTCCGGTTTACCTTCCTCGTCTACTCTGGCTGAACATTTCATTAAAGAAATCTTCCGCATCCATGGATGTCCGTCTGAGATTGTGTCAGATAGAGGAGTACAATTCGTTTCCAGATTCTGGCGGGCCCTTTGTAAAACCTTGGGCATACGATTAGCACTCTCATCGTCTTACCATCCGCAATCTAACGGACAAACGGAACGAGTCAATCAAGATCTTGAGACTTTTATTAGGATGTTCTCTTCAGCCAACCAAGACAACTGGGTAGAATTGCTCCCTTGGGCTGAATTCGCCCATAACAACATGTACCATGAGTCATCATCCAAAACTCCATTCTTTGTGGTCTACGGTCACCATCCGTCTTTTCCGGAATTTCCTGCCCTCCCGCCCACCCAAGTTCCTGCTGTGGAGACTGCTTGTCAGACCTTCAAAAATATCTGGTCTCAGGTCAAAACCTGTTTAAAGAAGACATCTAACAAATATAAGTCTTTCGCAGATAAGAAGAGGCGGGCTATTCCACCACTAAAAATTGGAGATCGTGTCTGGTTATCTACCAAAAATATTCGTTTGAAGGTTCCATCTATGAAATTCGCCCCTCGTTTTATTGGTCCATATAGGATCATTCAAGTTATCAATCCAGTATGTGTTAAACTTCTTCTTCCTAAGAATCTTCGGATCTCCAATGCCTTCCATGTGTCCTTGCTCAAACCTCTCATCATCAACCGTTTCTCGACTCCTTCCTCAGCACCGCAGCCAGTTCAAGTTCATCAGGAGGAGGATTTCGAGATTACTGAGGTATTGGATGCAAAAATTTCGCGAGGAGTCCTCCGTTTCCTCGTTCATTGGAAGGGCTTTGGTCCTGAGGAGCGTTCATGGATCAAAGCTGAAGATCTTAATGCTCCTGCCCTTCTGAAGAAGTTTTATTCCAAAAATCCGGACAAGCCCGGTTCCAGGCGTTCTGTGCCCACCTTTAAAAGGGGGGGTACTGTCACTCACCGGACTGTGAGTGCTTCTTCCCGGACATTTAGGAACCGTGGCCGTCCTCCATCCTGAGGGACTGCGCATGCGCAGCCCTTTCTATACCTCCAGTGTATGTTCCTTTAACTTAATTGGCAGATCAGGCAACCTCCCTATATTAAGCACCTGTGGTCATCACCACATTGCCTGATCTTGGAGTCTCATTCCCCATGAGTCTCTGAAGGTGTTCCTGTGTTTCCTTGTTTATTCAGCTCTGCTGATTCCTGTGGTTTCCAAACCACTTCTACCTCTGTGGTTTCCAAACCACTTCTGCTACTGTGGTTCCCATACCACTTCTACCATCTACTGAATCATCGTGACTGTGAGCTGATTCCTATCCGCTGCCTCCGTGCACTACAGTCTTCTAATCACTTCAACTCTACCATGTATCATTGGGACTGTTAGCTGATGCCTATCCGCTGCCTCCGTGCATTACAGGCTTCAACCACATCCACTCACCTGTTCATGATTGTGACTGCCAGCTGATTCCTATCCGCTGCCTCCGTGCACTACAGGCTTCAACCTGCAACTCGTCTGTGTTTCATCATCGTGACTGCTAGCTGATTCCTATCCTCTGCCTCCGTGCACTACAGTCTTCAACCTGCAACTCGTCTGTGTTTCATCATCGTGACTGCTAGCTGATTCCTATCCGCTGCCTCCGTGCACTACAGTCTTCAACCTGCAACCCGTCTGTGTTTCATCGTGACTGTTTGGCTGATTCCTATCCGCTGCCTCTGTGCGCTTCAGTCTTCAGTCCTTGTCAACGCTCCCGTGTTTCCTTGAGTCTGCCTCCACTATTGCTACCCGCTATTCTCCGTGATCAACAGTGCCTGTTCAACTCTGCTCTCCCGTGTCCCATCGTTACTGTACCTGCTGGTTGCTATTGGCTACCTCCGTGTTCCCGCAGAGACCCGCTGCTGCTACTCCTCAGCACTACTCATCCATCTACTGCTGATCCGCTCTCCACGCTTTCCTGTGTTCCCTGCTGGTCTACCTTCCCGTGCGCTGCACCTACTAGACCACCGCTTCACCCATCCAGGGACTTCGCATCCTGCCGGCCTCCTGCCGTTCAGGTATCTCTGCACTCCTGTCTGACTGCCTCCTGAACCACGGTATGCATACTTCTCATTGACTGTGCTGTGTATTGCATACCTTGCTGGACTGTGTTGGTTCTCCTCTGGAGTGTGCTATCCGCTGAGTCTATTGCCATCATTGACTGTGTTATCTTATGCTGGACTACTTCAAGAGACTTTCTATATTGGCAGTATTGTTCAGTCATTTATACATTTATATTGTGCATATTACTGTGGATCAAAGTCAAGGTGCCCGTGTATATATTGTGTTGCAGTCTCTCCCCGTGCACCTCCTCACATATATATTCAGTAGTACAACTTGCTAGTGGCAGACCACTGACTCCTGTTTACAGTTTCACCTGTTCCAGTATCCTCTCACATAGCAGTGGTACAACTTGCTAACGCAGACCACTGACTCCCCGGATATCTCCACTTGGATTCCATTCCTTCACTCAGACAGCGGTACAACTTGCTATCCGCAGACCGCTGACTCTCATCACCTCCTCGTTTCTGTTGGACATTCCTCCTCACTATAGCAGTGGTACAACTTGCTACCGCAGACCACTGACTACCTTCACGTGTCCTTTGTCCATACAGTTCCTCGTGTATTACTACCTCCATATTGCCAGTGCTGCTAGTCATAGACTTTCCTGAGCATCTCATCATCTGCTATTTCCTGTTCCGTGATCACCCTGCTACCAGAGTACCATATTACCACCTATACTGCTCTGGTAAGCCTATCACCTGGTGATCCCTGGGTAAAGACTCCTAGTGCCCGTGACAAATATCTTATTAATAATAAGATAAGTATTAGGTAAAAGGTTTAGAGTCTTTCAAAATGTCACTATCCTATCTGTTGTTTAATTGGCAGCAATTTAAAACTAAACGAGCCTTCACTAATTGTGATATTTCTATTTAAGATTTACCTGTGATTAATTGTCCAATGATCCAGGTGTCAACATTTACCAAAACAAAGTCACCATTCTACCCGCCCAGAGAGACAGAACTTATTGCATATTCTAATTAACTTCTTTTGTGGAACATTGTGCAAACACTGTATTATGTATAGGTGTGAACTGATCCCATTGTTCAAACGGTATAAAAACTTCCCTCTGACTTGCTAAAGTTGGAGTGTTCATTAACTATTAACTGTTAGCGCTGTGTAATTCAGTTTTAAACTAATATTTTATTAATAAATGTGTTTTCCCCCTTCAAGCAACTAGATCGTATAGTCTATTATTTTTCCTCCTAATTAGGCAGTTGGGGAAGGTGGGTGAGGAATAAATTGCATTGTGGGAGAGGTATGATGAGAAATAATTCCATTGGGGGGGTGAACTACAGGATTTGGGGACACTGGGGAATTGATATCATAGGAGCCTCCATTACATGTACCATAAGTTCTCAACAGGGAGATCCTAAGTGTTTGTCTCCCTCCAGGGTCAATGAAGAGCGCCTTTGGCTTCATTAAACTATTGGGCTCTCCTGTGAGCACTTCTGATGGCGGCCATTCTTGAACAACAGCTCAGGGAGAAGTCCACTGAAGTTGTACCATATGGCCGGACAGCCACATTGGGTCCAAACTGCCCCCCTCCATGTGTCTATGGCCTTACTGGACAATGATCCTGTAGGTCACCAAGGTTGGCCCCTGTGTAGTCCTGATGGATTCAAAATCGGGAGCCTGACACACAACAATGACACTTCCACCCACACAAACACACAGGGCAACCCCTGTGTGTGTTATTCTGAAACTGTCACTGACAACTAAGGCCTAGATTTACTAAACTGTGGGTTTGAAAAAGTGGGGATGTTGCCTATAGCAACCAATCAGATTCTAGCTGTCATTTTGTAGCATGTGCTAAATAAAAGATAACTACAATCTGATTGGTTGCTATAGGCAACGTCTCCATTTTTTTCAAACTCGCAGTTTAGTAAATATACCCCTAAGGCTTTCATGTATATTCTCCTTTTGCCAGTAAAGGAGAGAAGTACACACAGCATCAGTGGGATATTATAAAACCTTCCATTGTTTTGCATCTCCATGGTGCTGAATTCATACACGTAGCCGGGGGGGAAGAAAAAGCCATTACTGAACAGGAAGATGGGATTGTTTTGCTGCAATCCTAGTAATTTCCTTCTTTTCCTGGAATATAAAAAATAGAATAAAAAGCAAAAGCAGACACGCACTCCCCCTCGGCTGTAGCTATCTGTGGACCAAACCTATTCCAGCATCACATTTGTATGAAAGAAACGTAAATAAAGCAGCTAATTAAGCCCATGGTTCCATGGCTTTATCACGTCAAACACAAATTATTAGTATAAAAAAAAGTAAAAACTACAAAATAATATCATGCACAATGCAACCACTACCCCTCTAAAACCTCAGTTCCGGCTGTGTAGGATTTTCACAAACTGGGACTAGTCATCATTCAGCCTGCAAAGGAAAGTTTGGAGACAGTGGGGATGACGCACAGTTGAATGCAAAATGGAAGTAAATTACTCTTAAAAAAAAAAGCATGGAAAATTAGCGTATTTTTAGAGATGCTCAGGCTTGGTTCCTCGGGAACTGAACACACGCGAACTTAGGGGCTCCGAGTACCGAGCCGATCCGGCTTGGTACTGTCACGCGCCCTCGGAATTGAAAACGAGGCAAAACGTCATTGTTACGTTGTCGGTTGTCGAATCTCGCGAGTTTTGAATTCCTTTTAAAGCTCCAACATAACGGTGGGTGGGAGGGAGGGAGGGCGAACCCTCATTTATCTTTTCTGCCACTGCTGTGTGGCAATGTGTCCTAGATGTGCTAGGAACTGCCG
Organism: Mixophyes fleayi; assembly: GCF_038048845.1. Classification (NCBI taxonomy): domain Eukaryota; kingdom Metazoa; phylum Chordata; class Amphibia; order Anura; family Limnodynastidae; genus Mixophyes; species Mixophyes fleayi. Next base: position 6,405,106 of record NC_134413.1, on the reverse strand, counting down.
TGTGTTTGTGTCATTGCTCTGTCGCTTACCATCCAGCCACGTCGCTGCAGTATTTGTCCGAAAGTGTATGAAAATAATAATGTGACCTGTGAGATTGTCTAAATTGACTGCAAATGACTTTAAATTAGTGTTATTGAGGTTAATAATAATGTAGGAACAAAAAAAGAGCAAAATTATGTGATTTTAGCATATTTTAGCTTTTTTTCTAAAAAATCCGAAACCAAAACCAAAACAAACGAGGGTGCTTTTTCCAAAACCAAAACCAAAACACGAAGCTAATCCAGATCCAAAACCAAAACCAGTTCACTGGGGTCAGTGAGCATCACTAGTATTTATACCCATGTGCAGAGCCGTGGACATTGCCATAGGCGTCCGCCTCCGCATCAGCAACATATGCGCCTGGTCTACGACAAGTCCATCACCGAGTGTTTACACTTGCCTTATAACCGGTATACAAGCTGTGCCTACAGGCGTATATACGTATTTTCCAGGGGGTAAATGTATCAAGCTGAGAATTTTCTGGCGTGTTTGAAAAACCAATCAGATTCTAGCTATCATTTATTTAGTACATTCTACAAAATGACAGCTAGAATCTGACTGGTTGCTATAGGCAACCAGTCAGCAGGGGGATTTCAAGCAAGATACACTACGCAAACTGGCTTACATCCTGCTCTGCTCCACAGTGCTATAGCATATTATGTGGGCAGCATTTTACATATACAGCACAGACGAATAAAAATGAAAGTGCGCAGTTTTGTAGCAACCACATCAGATTCGCTGTGAGCGGAGGTGTCAGACATAATTGCTGCCACTTCTGTCCGTAGCTGCTTCCCTAGTACCTGGGTCCAATTCCCTTACATTATCTGCTACACAATTGTAAAAGCTGCATTCTGGATAACATCCCCTCTGGGAATTCGGATATGTTTACCTCTACCTACCATGAATGTGCCTTTTAGCTGTGTCCGATGCATGCTCGATAACTAAGTTGGCACTTTTTGCTACCATGAAAGGACACTACTGTCATCAAATTGATATGTTTAAAATTTATGTGTCAATATCCCCTTTGGAAACATAGTTTTACTAAGCAAATGAAAAATATGTTTTGCAAATAAAACGGCATTTTACTGTTATATGACGTGATATATAGACAGATTGCTCAGCATTGCATGGATGTGCATTGACACAACTAGTCTTGTAGACCTGTACAAAAATGAAAATTCCTTTTAATGATAAAAAGGGTAAAGGTGATAAAGTGTTAGAGTGGCAGCATTTTTTGGGGACATTGCTTGCTGTGTGGAGGGTTGCTCTGCAATTTCCACTCCAATAATTTTAATAGGACCCAATTTCTCCACCTGTGTTGGACTCTGGCAAGAAGAACATTTCTAGGTGCACTTGGAGTCATGTACCAAAGACCCTCACACAATGGAAAGTGCATGAGGGTTTTTGAGAGAGAGTCCCAAAAATCCCAAGTTAAATAGTTTAATTTGTTTTGCAAATTCTGCAGAATGGTCAAAAATAAAATAATGGCGGTTTGCATGGCACATGACTGTCCTTTGGACGGAATACCTCTACACTTTCCCCAATTTGGAAATGTGGACATTTAAGCCAGTGCCCCCAAATCCACATTTCCAAATAAAAAAAATATTATAAAACAGCCAACAGATTTTTCTTTTTCTTTTCTTTTTAATTCTCGCCTGATCTGATTGGCTATCCGATGCAAACACAAATCCGTTAAACTTTGGAAGAACTTTAAGAAATCATCATCTTGATCTATTTACTTCTTCTAAAACTCCTTATGCCTCTCTCTAATAACCACACGTGGCAAACATTGGTGTCTTTGTTTTTCTGTTCTATGCTGTTGCAGCTGCTACACAGAAACTGAGTTAAATAATCTCGTGTGGGAAAAACGTATTTTATTTGGACTAACAGTTTGTTTTTCAAGCCAAGCTATCCAGAGATCCACACACTTCAGCAAGTATTTAGATGTTTTCAGATAAACAGTCTCCCTTTATTCTTTGAAGTTCCCTGTCAGGAATACAATGTTCAGGTCATTAATTAATTAAATGCAAAAGTCGCTATTTAATATGTTCCCACAGGTCCCAACAAACCTCCGGATTTGACCTAACAATGCCCATTTCTAAGAGGACACACCCTTTTTGCAGGTGACAGTTGACCATCGGAAACGACTGGCAGGTGTGTGATCCGTATCATCCATATATGTGATTTTTTTTTAACGTTTTGTGTATTTGTGTACGCTAATTAACCACATGGGTCTGTCTGCCTCCTTAAGCCAGAGCATATGTAATAGCAGAGGCCAAAATATTTACTTTAGCTGCATGTGTCAGATTCCAGCACATTTAAAAAAATTTCAGCATTTCAGTAAATGCTGATTCGTAAATGTTGTTAGGTGAAATGCTAACTTGTCATTTTGCATGATCCATAAACTGACAGCAACAGTGTGTTTCTCCGTTTCTAACAAGTGATTTCAGGCAGAGTTATCCAAGTAAATTGCAGTGCCTGGCATTATGATTTTAATTCGGTAAAAAAATTTTTTTTGAGATGATAGCCTTTAAATTAGACCCACTGGGTAACTTCTTGCACGCATGATGGGGTTTTGTCAAAATAAGAAACTATTGAGAGGTTGTCTAGCATATATTAGGTGGCATTTTCCATTGTCTTTCCAACCTCAGACCATTCAAAGCTCTTTTTTTATACATGCAGGTCTAATTAAGACAGAAATTAAGCTGTTTAAATATATAACTGTCTTTGTCTGAAATAGTTTCGCCAAACATTAGCAGAATAATTGTTAACTCTGGCCTGAGGTTAAAGTAATTAGTATGTAATATGTGGTATATTGAATACGTAACCGCAGTTTGCTTTGAAAATCAAGTCAAGAACGCAGTAATATAGAGAGAAAAAGGAAGAGAGAATGGACAGAGGGGAATCTGTTTTACTATCTCTGTTAACCAAGTTATTATCTACATTAGTTAATTTTAATATGCAATTATTGTATTCATATGATTTACTATAGTTTCTCATAAAGCTATATTTCTATCAAAGTTTCACTGTGTTGAAGAAATAGTTATAACTTATGTTAGAGAATAGAAAAGATATAGAGAATTACATTCTGTATACACAACAGAAATAGTGCTCAGCAGTTGTGTAAGATACAGGGGCAGGTTCAATTAGCGGCAAAGTGCTGCAGTACATATTGGTCCAGCCAGACTGCAAAGGTAAAAAGTGCTTAGTGGGCTGTATGATCAGTCACACAGGGGCTCAGAGGGTTGTAGTCTTGTGTAAACTGTGTAGAGCAGGGTTGTCCAACCCGCGGCCCGCGGGCCACATGCGGCCCAGCACGCCTGTAAATGTGGCCCAGAAGGAGTTTTGGTTGTGGCAAGGGGGCAGCGCTGTTAATGAGAAAAAAAAATCCTGCAAAAAAAAAGAAAAGAAAATACTTACCTTTGTCTCCTCCTCCGTGCGGTGCTCGCAGTGAATGTCGGGCGTGATATCATCACGCCCAACATCCATTGCGGAGTGCAGCACAGAGGAATCACCCGCGCGAGAAGAACAATCAGCAGCACAGAATTGGAGAAAAGAAGAGAAGAGGACAGGAGAACAAGCCGATTAAAAGGTAAATTAAGAGGGATTTTTTTTATTATTTCAAGGGACGCTGACCAGTGAATAAAAGTCACCTGGTCCTGGAACATCATGGACCTTATCTCCCTGCTACATACTTCTACTTGTAATACTAATGGGGCATTATATATTATTCTCTTTGGCCCATTATAAGTTGTTATTCCTTAGCTAACATAGTGGTGTAATTAACAAAACAGGTCACAATTTGGGGTCACAGTGGTGTAGATGTCAGGTACCGCAGGCCTGGTCAGGGCACCCTGATATACAATGCCTGGCTTAAATGCACTTAATTGATATTGCTTCAAAACAATACAAAAAGTGATTATAGTATAATAACTAGTGAGGATTTTTTGAACAGGGCGATTGAAAGGTAAGTATAGGGGGATTTGAAAAAAAAGTGATTATATATATATATATATATATATATCACTTTTTCTTTCATATATATATGTTAACTATGTTTTCTATGGTTTTTTGGATGATCAGCTATCGTTATTGTTAGTGTATCTTATGTGCGGCCCAAACCAACTCCTCGTCTTCCAATGTGGCCCAGGGAAGCTAAAAGGTTGGACACCCCTGGTGTAGAGGATGGTAATAGAGTGACCTAGTGAGATTAAGAAGGTGGTAGAGGAATATTATAAGCTTGTCTGAAGAGGTGGGTTTTCAGAGAACGCTTGAAGGTTTGATGACTAGAGGAAAGTCTTATTGTGCGAGGGAGCGAATTCCATAAAGTGGGTGCAGCCGGAAAAAAATCCTGTAACCGGGAATGGGAGGAAGTGATGAGAGTGGAAGAGAGACGCAGATCTTGTGCAGATTGAGTAATAACTGGTGTTCCTAAATGACTGATTACCCAGTGTCATGAACACGCTACCAGCTGCCGTGACTTTGGGGGTGTTCGCTGTATGAGATTACACACGATTGCAGCCCACAGTCTCTCTCTACCTATCACACAGGTTATAGACCTGCTGAATCGCTCCAAAACACACCCCCCCAGACACTTCAGGTTTGCCACCACTTATTGAATACGGGCAATAGGACCCCAATATACTGTCCCACACTGGCACACAGGCTTCTAGCTATCCACAGACGAGCAAGACCCACACCAGCACACACAGGGTTACCTCTTCACACCTCCAGACTGTTACACAAATGTAACACACGGCTTGTTAAGCAAATGTATCAACAAATCACACACTGCCAATCACCGGGTTAACTTGGTCGAGCTATCTCTTCTAACGGGCTAATGGATTCGTTAGAGTATCATGGACGCAGCATATTAAATTATAGATTTAATATACAAAAGTACAGGGCATTCAGATATAAAGAAAAATAATTAATAAACAACTGATATAAAATATACACAAGCAAAACAGTTTAAAATAAAAAAGGTTACATTCAGATTAGCACTTACATGAATTGCATTCTGGCCAAGGGAAATTTGGTTTGGAAGATGGACAGCTTATCAATATGAATTGATTTCCCATAAAGTCTGATAATTTTCTGTACCTCGTCTCAGCATTTTAAAGACCTGTCCCTGCCCCCAGGGGTTGTGGCCTGTGACACTTTTTCCAATCACCATTTGCATGTTGTCTGATTTACTACCCAATTCTACTATGTGATTTAACATTTCTGTAGAGCGTCACATCTATCCAACTTTATCATGAATAAATCCCCTATCATTCTGTCCATCTTTTGATACCAAACATGGGGGTAAATATATCATAGTGCGGGTTGTACAAGTCGGCGAGATGACAGCTTAAATTTAAAGCGGCGCAGCCTTGTTAAGGGAAGTTTCTCTTTACAAGGCAGCGCCGCTTTAAATTTAAGCTGTCATCTCGCCGATTTCCGGCGACTTGTACAACCCGCACTATAAAACATTTACCCCATGATGACATTTTGACAATGTAACATACTTTTTCCAAAGATATGTGATTTTAGCTGTTCACAGATACCGCCAGTACCTGACATTCACCACCCTGGTGTGATTTCTGCTCCTCAGTATGGAGTGCCACCCGGATTTCCCAAAATATGAACTATGAAGGTATTTTTCATTTGAAGCTCATATTTCTATATACATGTATAAGCCTGCAAAATGCTGCCTTGGGCTACGAGGATGTCCAGCTGAGGTCTTTGAAGCTGTTACAGGTGACATGATTATCTTCTCATACTGGGATGTGCAAAGCCATCAAATACATTTACATCAGACTCTCTGTCTTCACATTTTACACTTTAACAGCTCAATCTATACATGAATTAATTTGATATAACCTATTTACACTGTAGTTATGATTTATCCCTTATAAATAACTGCAAGCTCTCTATATTCACGACACCTCCCCTTTTTAAGAGATGTCATGGGGATTGACTGACAGGTCATTGCCCAGGCCAACTCCCACAGATTCCCCCTGGTTCAAATGAAATAGCTGTTAGCTGGGTCTCAATAGATTCTCTGGTGAGAAGGGTAAAGAAGGTGTTAAATATCTCATTTAGCTGGGGTTTCTGGTCCTTCAATAGCTGTGGGCTAACCTCTGCATTCTTACCTATACTCCATGTACTTCTCACTGACTGTGTCTCTTTGTGGGTGCTGCTTGAGAGAACGCCTCCCTCCCACAAAAACTACTGTAAGTGGGAACCCCTTAATCCGGGCACAGCAGAATACCTACTTCCACTCTGCCCTGCTTCCCAGTTACAAAATTCCCTGTCTGTGGGACACACTATGCAATTCTTATCTGGGGGGCTACTGAACAGGACACTCCCCTCCAACTTGGACTCATCTATCTGGGGGTGTAGAGTAACAGGGAGTTTGGGCCCCTTATCTACCTCCTCTAAGCCGTTAGACGGCTGACTAGCAACTGACCCCCCCCCTGTCTCTATAGAAAACTCAGGTGAATGGTCAGAACTCAGATTGAGATCTGAGTGGTGAACATTCGAACTACAGGTCCCAGCAGCAATGTAAGGATTGCTGTCACTCGCTATTTCTCATTGATCAGGCCTATGTGTCTCCCCCACATTCTCAACACCTCTGGGTACAACTGGTTCAGGCACAGAACACAAATCTTCATCACTCTGCCCTCCCTCCCACTTACCTTGTACCCTATCTTCTAAGCATATCACCTGGGTAGAAACATTGCCTTTCTATAACACAACAGAATTAATCACATTGTCATCTGTTCCATTTCTAGCAAGCATAATATCTACACCAGAATCAATGCCAACATCAGCAGTAACAGTGTCCTCTGTCCCTATCTCATGAGAAGACAGAATTAGTCACATTGTCATCTGTTCCATTTATAGCAAGCATAATATCTACACCAGAATCAATGCCAGCATCAGCAATCACAGTATCCGCTGTCCCTACCTCATGACAAGATGTCAGTGTAAAAACAGGTTTAGATTCTAACAAAATTTTATTTTTGGCATTATCCTCATTATACGCATTAGGTATAATACGACATTCTCTTTCCCTGTCACATCCTGGCACCTGGAAAAAAACATGGGTATTCTCAGTAGATTCTAACACAGTGGCATTAGCGTCATTACATACATCATCATCATCATTTATTTATATAGCGCCACTGATTCCGCAGCGCTGTACAGAGAACTCATTCACATCAGTCCCTGCCCCAATGGGGCTTACAGTCTAAATTCCCTAAGACACACACACACACAGACTAGGGTAAATTTTGATAGCAGCCAATTAACCTACCAGTATGTTTTTGGAGTGTGGGAGGAAACCGGAGCAGCTGGAGGAAACCCACGCAAACACGGGGAGAACATACAAACTCCACACAGATAAGGCCATGGTCGGGAATTGAACTCATGACCCCAGTGCAGTGAGGCAGAAGTGCTAACCACTAGCCCACAATGCTGCCATGCTGGTTTACATCAGTTATAATACGACAGTCCCTTTCCCTGTCACATCCTGGTTTACAGGTGCAACAGAACAGACCTTTTCCTTGTCACCTCCTGGTACCTGGGAACAAACGTTGGTATGTTTAGCTGATTCTGACACAGTAACAGGTGTGGCATTAACATCGTCATTAGCGACATACTGAGACAGCATTCTTCCTAAATCTGTCCTCAGTAACACATTTGTAGGCATATTATCTGATAGCCCGACATCTCTTAGACCTCTTCCAGCACCCCAATCAAGGTAAACTTTGGCTACAGGCACATTAAGGTGAATTCCACCCACCCCTTGCACCGAAATACACTTTCCTGGAATGAAGTTCTCTAACCCTACCAGTTCTGAACGCAATATCTGCACCAGTCTCTTAACCCCACAGTTATCTTGTCACCCACAGTGACTGTTTGCGGGTTGTCCTTCCGGCCCCTTGTGGTCCAGCAACACACAGGACAGGATGAACTATGAAGGTATTTTTCCTTTGAAGCTCATATTTCTATATACCTGTATAAGCCTGCAAAATGCTGCCTTGGGCTGCAAGGATGTCCAGCTGTGACCGGCCCCACAAAGTCTCTTCAGAAGTCCGAGACTAACAGCAAGAGCTCTCTGAAGCTGCTACAGGTGACATGGTAATCTTCTCACACTAGGATGTGCAAAGCCATCAAATACATTTACATCAGACTCTCTGTCTTCGCATTTTACACTTTAACAGCTCAATCTATACATGGATTCATTTGATATAACATATTTACACTGTAGTTATGATTTATCCCTTATAAATAACTGCAAGCTCTCTATGTTCACGACACCCAGTATGCCTGGGCACATGCAGTCAAGCACACTTCCAAAATCCATTTCTTTGACTGCAGAGAAATAGCCGCAAATTTGTATAAGCTGTATTGGAACTTTCTTCATATTTATTATTACAGAGATAATATTTAATCATTCCTATTAGTCCCTTCCCCAGTGGAGCCTACAGTCTATATTCCCTAACACATGAACACGCACACAGGTTAATTTTGCCTGAAGCCAATATAGTTTCCTTTTTGAATTTAAAACAGGAAATCAGAGCACCTGGAGGAAACCAACGCCAACACGGGAAGAACATGCAGTCTGCACAGATAGTGACCGGTTGGAATTGAAACCCTGGCAGACTTCACTCCTTTCCACGATGTTACTTTCAGATGTGGGAGTACCCATGATTTGTCCACCAAAGGGTGCTCTCAAGATTTGCAGGACTTTTAAAATAAGTCTGTATAATAAATCATATCAGAGTACATTCAGCTAATTGGCTCATTCCAAAGAAAACATTGCCCTGATCAGAACAACTGTCCAAAAAAATGTTCTCAGTTCCAAAATCCTTTTGACATGAGAAATTTACATGAAAATAAATTCCTTCAAAGCCCACTCTGAAGTCTTCTATTTACACAATAAAAGGGGAATTCTCTGATGTGGGGCTTTTCGTGAATTTTGTATCATGCAGAATGATTAAGTTAAAACAATTATAAATATTTTTTTGAGATGTACGACACAACATCCAAATAGAATGCTGGAAAAATGTCTTTGCTTGTCGGAGATGATGTTTCATATTGAGATAGTCTCGGTTCATGAACTTGATGGGCAGTGTGATTAGTGTAGATCACAGCAAACCTTCCATATAAGGGCTAAGAATCAGTCTGCCTGCACCAGTTGTGGATAATATCATCACATTGCATACCACCCAAATGTCCGGACTTCAGCGGGTCTGTCCTGCGGAGTGAGAATGTTGGAGGAAGGGAGATGTCTGATAGGCAGGCAGCCCTCTGGGGGGCGTGGCCAAACCCTATTGTAAAATGTCATGTACTCGATGACTGAGATATGTATAAGAAATAATTTTACTAACTCACAGATTTGCAACTTTAGTACATTGATATGTACAGCAGGCGCACAGATATATGGAATAATGTACTAGTTACATTGCATTTCACAGACAATAGAAGGCCCAAAGAGTTCTGGCTCTGATCCAGAGTGAGACATATGTCTCTTTGCCTAGTGTATCTTTGTGTGTCTTTGCACTACGCATGCAACTGTGTCTATTTAGACCTGTGATGTTTTGACGGCTTTATCTGCGAGCGATCGAGGGCAGGTGTAAGTAGCGGATAATGACCTTAGCTAACGAGCTGCTTGTAATTAGAGGTTTCAGAATGGTTCACAGATACTTATTGAGATTTTACTAATCACTCAGTCATAGATTAGGATTTGCCGAGTTTGTTGTAACAAAGATATAAATGTATTTTTTTTCCCGATGTCTGGAAGTTGTTTCTACAGTATTAGGTTATTCAAGTTTAAATGTTGCTTCAAAGGTTTTTGTACATGTTGGCAAGTTGGATGCAAGTGTCTGAGGGGAGCGTCTGTTGTCCAGCGGACGCTCTGGATAGGACGTACACACGCATACACTTGTGTGCAACCTTTTCAGTTGCAAGTTAATGTTATGCAGGGGTTCTATTGTGTATCAGGCCCTCTATGACCATTATGTAGAGATGAGGAAACCTTGAGGTGACTTCATCATCACTATTTATTTATATAGCGCCACTAATTCTGCAGCGCTGTACAGAGAACTCACTCACATCAGTCCCTGCCCCATTGGAGCTTACAGTCTAAATTCCACACACACAGACACAGTCTAGGGTCAATTTGTTAGCAGCCAATTAACCTACCAGTATGTTTTTGGAGTGTGGGAGGAAACCGGAGCACCAGGAGGAAACCCACGCAAACACGGGAAGAACATACAAACTCCTCACAGATAAGGTCATGGTCGGGAATCAAACTCATGACCCCAGTATCTCCATCCAGGGGTACATTGCTCTTTACAAATACTGCTATAAACACATACAGTGGCAGACTTACAAGTGGTCACACACATACACACAGAGCTGCTGGGAGAGGAGAGTAAACTTTCATTGCCAAGCAGTAGACGGATGTGAAACAGATGTCTGGGCCATTCCACAGATGTCAGCTACAATAGTGAACAAAGAATTAAACTTCTGACAAATAGTTCAGTCCTGGAATGGATCTGAGGAACTGCTATGGAGGAAAATCTGTATGGAGGTGATAACAGACAATGCCAGGTGTGTTCTGACATCCGACCCTGCTAATTATTAAATATAATTTACATGTAGTCCCTTTTCCTCATATGCAGTGTTATTGTAGTAGTGTAGATAACATTTGAATCACACTGGGAGATCCCGGAGCGGAGGTGAAGTGTAGGTGTCGAGTGGCGCATCAATTGTAGCATTTTAGCTTCGCTCCGTGACGCAATGATACAATTGCAGAATTTCAATGCTGGGACGGGGACAGAATGACACAATCAATGTGAATCACTTACTCTAGAAAGCCTCTCCTCTTTCCCCTGTCGCGTCTATCCAGGCGCAGGTTGGCGTAAGTTGCAGAATCACGCAGCTCTGCTTGGGCACATATGTGTGTGCACACTTTTCTGGGTAAGAACAGAGATATTTCAGGCAAGAGACGCTATACAAACTGGAGGTGGTGTTCAGGGCATCAGCCAGATAATATACAAAGAGGGTGTCATTAGAAGTTTAAAGAGCCAAACGAGACCTTTGAAAAATGTTTCCTTATATAGATATATAGTCCAATAATTTGCAATGATAAAGGAACTAGGGAACCATAGCTGCTAGTTTTCATGGTCACAGCTGGATAAAAGCCAGGATTAAAGTAAAAACATTTGAAGGTTCACTAACCCGGAGAACTACTTCAAAGGGCTTAGCGCTATGTTGCAGAGCCAACTTTCTCTCTTCCTGAGTTCAGTCCTCTCAATTACATTTTGGTCCAGCTATAAGGCCCAAAGCTTTGCTCTGCCCCCTATTGCAGTTATCTTTGTCTTGTGAAGTTACTGTAACCTGTTGTCCTATTTCTACTAAAGTATTGAATGTTGAGGGGATTATGACAAACACACAAAGCTACATAAACATGCTTTAAATGACAGGTGGATGCTTTTATTAGATCAGAGGCGTATTTCAGTTGGACTGGTACTACAAGTCCCAGCATGCCCTGAAAGCCAGATCAAAGGTAGGTGACCTGCGGCTTTGCACCTGTTGGGGAACTGCAGGTTTCACAAGAGCTGGGGATCAACAGTTTGCTCAAACCTGACATAATTGGATATTAAGTTGGCATATCTGATAATATGATAATATGATAGAACATTCACGCTCCTCACTTACATTGTATGTAACAATAATGGAGCTTGTTTATTGTATCTGGGGAAACATTTGCTTCCAGTAAAACATGGTCACCTTATAAGGTAAAAAGCAGCCAATCACAACTGTTCACATTAGACGGCATTCAATCATCATCAAGCAGTCAAGATTAGAAACATTTGTAGCAAACTTGTATCAAGATCAGAACTGTCTAGATTCAAGCCAGGAATGTAATTATGCATTTCACAGCTGGGATCAGATTTCACAATCAAACAATATAGGAAAAATATATATTTTTTTACCATGCTCTGAAAAGACAGTCATTTTGATTTTGAGGAAAACTGTAAGTACACAACCTGTCTGTTAGTGGAAAATGGAAAAATGTTGCCCAAATACTTACATTATTTTCTTTTCCTGGTTCTAATGAAACTTGAGGGTAAGAGATCTATCCTGGGCCCCCACAGGGCACATATGCCCTCAGTGATATTATAGGGGGAGATGGCCCCCATGCCACAAACCTGTGAACAATCAAGGGTAGATTTTTCCAGTGGGGTGGGCTGGTAGAGGAGAGGGTCTGTTGGGTCAGGTGGGTAGAGTGTTTTTGGTTGCTGGTCACTCCTCTTGAAAGTATTATGTACATGCGGGTCCTTGCAAAATGTTTTCCTTCGGTCCCCCATCCCCCCTTCCCGCTTGCAGCTGGTTCCATGTAGGCGTCTGTTTCTACTCCCACCATATCAGTGCAGTTGAAACTGAAATCCCCAAATTAGTCCTTATCAAGAGTCCCCACCGTACTAGATAGTAACTAAGAAGAGAACGCACTCTTATAAGCCAAAAGTTGCTCCCCTATATGTTGTTAATATAGAGTGCATACGCTCCGTCTCCCATCTTGGTAGTGAAGTGCCCGAGATCTAGTGATGACAGGAAGTGGGGCAGCCTCCAGCCGTCCGCATCACTCTACTGAGCATGCCCAGACAGGAAGCTAGGCTCTCAGCAGGTTCTTACAGTGGCATTTGAACTGTAAAGAAGTTCTGAAATGAAACCAACAAATTGGTTAAGTCTAAAAGCTTCTTGTGGTTTAACATCTACAAACAACACCGCTGACACCTATTACATATATCAGCACAAGTACCCTGATAATAGGATTCTGCCAATAAATGTCCCATACACCCTTATTCCCCCCCCCCCCAGCCAACGAAAGTCCCCCCATCTCACACCTTCAGTCACTCAGCATTCTGAGACCTGATAAAGAGGGATAAGCTCTGCGAATGGACAGATGGAAGAAAGTACAACATAAGGGGCTGTCCCATCACATCACAGAACAGCAGTAATTAATACTGGTATTAGGCAAGAGGAAGTCCCAGGCTGGATGGATTAATGATGCCTTGTTCCCTACTTACTCCACACTGGCAGAGCCTGATTATTCAATAGGCTGACTAGGCTGCAGCCTAGGGTGCAGGCTTTGGGGGGAAAGCAAGATTTTTAGAGGTGCAAAATTGTAATAGGGAAAGGTGTAAACTGAAATTAATTTTAAAATATAAAATAATAGTTGATCTCCAAAGTAGAAAGAAATCCTGAAAAAAAAATGTAGTAAGATTCAATCCAGTGCTATGTGCCTCCCGAATATCTTCGGAGACAAAATGCGCAGATGTTCTGGCTGGAATCTCCGCTCTTGAAAAGTGAGTGGAAACTCCCTACCGTAATGGTCAGCAATGTGCACAGTCAGACATTGTAGTTATGTCCGGCTGACAATTGAATTCCCCCCAAGGAGTCAATGCGACAGCCCCCCCTCCACCTGTACCTCACATTTATACCTCCTTAACGCTATGCATTCCTGATTTTAATGAAAACAAGATGAGTGACAAAGATAGCTGTGACCCGTTTAAAAAGCCAAGTGGAACCGAGTTTCAAAAACAACTGTGAGGTTGTGAAGGAAATTAAGAAATGATACCCCCCTATGTATAAGCATAATTCTGTGTCAGGGTATTCTCACAATATTACTGAGAAATGGTGACAGTCTTTACACGACTGCAGTGATCTCAGGGATTAATCACCCAGAGCCAGCTGTCCCTGTCCAGCTAATCAGTCTTTATCAGCGAAACACTGTTCTCTTTCCTATTAATCTCTCAATTTTACCCACAAAGTCCTAATGTTTTTTTCACGCATATCATGACCCCACTTCTTATTTATGCCTGAAGATGACTCGGCGCTGAGATACTGTTCAGTACTGGATTTGGCTGATAACTCCTAGCAGATGAAAACAAGCTGTGTCTAGGCATGATAAATATATCACTAACGAAAACAACACAATCGCTCTGAAAACCTGGGTTTACTTAAGGCAAGTAGAACATCTTTGATGTGGTTATAATCCATTGTCCTGGGTGGCTGAGCATGTTGGGGGAGGTGGTGGATGTTAGAGACAGCAGGGGACTAATGTTTGAACCCATCTTCACTGTCCACCACTGATCTCCATATAGGGTTGCCATGAATACATGCACGGCAGGATTGTACTTATTGAGCATATTATTGAGCCACAATAACCAGCTAAATACACATACCAAATGACCAGCGGATTGTACAGGACAGATGACCAGCAGAGTGCACAGTGCTAATGACCAGCAGGGTATACAGCACACATGAACAGCAGAGTAAACAGTACAAATGACCAGTGTATTGTACAGTACAAATGACCAGCAGAGTGTACAGTACAAATGAACCACAGAGTGTACAGTAGAAATGACCAGCAGGGTGTCCAATACAAAGGACCAGCAGGGTGTACAGTACAAATGACCAGCAGGGTGTACAGTACAAATGACCAGCAGAGTATACAGTACAAATGACCCTCAGAATGTACAGTACAAATGACCCTCAGAATGTACAGTACAAATGACCAGCATGGTGTACAGTACAAATGACCCTCAGGATGTACAGTACAAATGACCAGCAGGGTGTCCAATACAAATGACCAGCAGGGTGTACAGTACAAATGACCAATGGATTATACAGTACAAATGACCCTCAGAGTGTACAGTACAAATGACCCTCAGGGTGTACAGTACAAATGACCCTCAGGATGTACAGTACAAATGACCAGCATGGTGTACAGTACAAATGACCCTCAGGATGTACAGTACAAATGACCAGCAGGGTGTCCAATACAAATCACCAGCAGGGTGTACAGTACAAATGACCAATGGATTATACAGTACAAATGACCCTCAGGGTGTACAGTACAAATGACCCTCAGGGTGTACAGTACAAATGACCAGCAGGGTGTACAGTACAAATGACCCTCAGGGTGTACAGTACAAATGACCCTCAGGATGTACAGTACAAATGACCAGCAGGGTGTACAGTACAAAAGACCAATGGATTGTAGAGACAAAACAACCTAAAGATTTCACAGCCCCAATGGCCAGCACGGACCAAACGACTTGCAGATAGCACCGCATGACCAAACAGCCCAATTACCTGCAGGGCATTGTGGTGGAATTTCCACAACAAGACCTTAAGCTTTGCTGCTCATTTGGAGGAGATGACAACAAAAGTTGGGACACAGATTTCTTCTTGACCCCATGACCTGGTAGATTGACAGTCACAGTCTGATAAATCAATACCGCACAGTATTTCAAATGGACAATGAGAGACATTAATGGTTTGTTAGAAAAAATATGCACTTTTGTTATCATTTAAAAGACACGTACATGCACCTCTGCAGATTTTAAAATACAAACTCACATACAAAGGGTGTATCAATATAAATTAAATTGTAGCCGATATTATAAAAATGAAGTCAGGTGCTCTGATATTATGAATGGACCAGCAACTGGCTTCTGATGTTACCAGAACAATTTGCTGCTGCACCTTTATTGAAAAATTAATATTGTTTTCAGTCCGTGAGTGATTCCATTATCTCCCACCAGCATAAAACACATTAGTGACATTGTGGTCATTACAGGAGAGTCAACTTAACCCATTCAATCTCCTTTCAGCTACACATTCCACAACATCTCAAAGCCATTATGTTAAATTTAGGGTTTCAGATGAATATTCTGAAATCATTCTTCAATTATTCTGTTAGAAAAGAACTGAGACACATTGGCCTGCTCAATATTTTGAATTCTTAATAGTCCACATAGTCCGAGTTAGGTGGAACTATCCTGATTTGACCTGCTTAAAAAGAAATATCGACCTGAGCCTGTTTGCCAGTACGTCATTCTGTCATATCTCCCCCTTTAAATCGGGATAGGGACGTGGTCATGTTGCGAATGACCACGCCCAACTTGCAGGCCCAAGTCAATATTATTTCCCTCAGGGGCCAACCGAGACTTTCTTTTTTTAGGGGCGGTTGCAATTTTTATCTTTTGTGCTCAGCTAGCTTTGGCTTTGAATAATTGCCATAACCATATTCATCAACATCATCATCATCTTAATTTACTTACATGGCGCCACAGACCGTGCACCTCCACATGACGAACAAAATATAAACAGGAAAAAATACTGATAGGTAAGGGACAAGACAGATAATAGAATCAGTAACACTCAATACAACAGACTATAGAGGAAGAGACTATAGAAGAAGACACAACTAGAACAAAGGAAACATTGCAAAGGAGATGAGGATTTAAGGGACTGTTTGAAAGCTTTGAGGTTCGGGGCGAGTCTGATTGGGTGCGGCCGGGAGTTTCAAATGTGGGGAGCAGCGTGGGCAACGTCCTGAAAGCGGGAGTGTGGGGTGGCTGTAGGTGATTAGGAGAGGCGAGCGTCATTGAAAAACCGTAGTGGGTGAGCAGGGAAGTATTTCTTATCAAGGTTAGAGATGTAGGAGGGGGAGACGTTAGTGGGCTTTATAAGCGAGAGTAAGCAACTTGAATTTTTTCACAATTGGGTAGAGTCAATAGCTTGGTCTGAGCCCTGTTTGAGCAAATCTGGGTTAATTTTATGCCAGTAAAAGTCAGTACTGAGGAATAATGATATAATTGGTGTTAGCAGTGGGATTACCAGATCAGATTGGGATAACCACCGTCAATGACCTGTCTGAATTTGACATGGTAAGACACACAGTAGGGTTGCAAATGTATTAATAATGTTTAAGCATACCTCACAACCATTTTTGCCTATCTCCCAAAACATTCGGAAGGCTCATGAATTTCAGGGAGCCCTCTTGGAATCCCAGTAGCATAGATCACTTTCCCACCTCCCACCTCTCCTTGTATTGTAAAGAGAGTGGGGCCTTGATGACGCGATTCACATCATCGGAACTCGCTAGGTGGGTCCTGGTGATGTTATACACATCGCCATTCTCCCACCTCCCACTGCGCAATGACGAATCACGTTGTCATGTCCCCAGCTTACACTTTGGACCTGCCCCCCTGGTTCTCACATTTAACTTTGTACCCCATCTTTTCACGTACATTCACAGTGGGTCTTTAAACACATCTTCATGTGAGATGCTCTGCGAATATGTGGCCTAGTGGTTAGCACTTCTGCCTCACATCACTGGGGTCATGAGTTTGATTCCCAACCATGGCCTTATCTGTGTGGAGTTTGTATGTTCTCCCCGTGTTTGCGTGGGTTTCCTCCGGGTGCTCCGGTTTCTTCCCACACTCCAAAAACATACTGGTAGGTTAACTGGCTGCTAAGAAATTGACCCTAGTCTATGTCTGTGTGTATATTAGGGAATTTAGACTGTAAGCTCCAATGGGGCAGGGACTGATGTAAGTGAGTTCTCTGTACAGCGCTGCGGAATTAGTGGCGCTATATAAACAAATTATGATGATGATAATAAATAATATAAAGATGGTTCTGGCAACACTCTTGTATGTTTGTTAAAAATTTACATTTTAATTAACAAGGAGGTGAGAGTTCTAAGAAATTACAACTGGAGACTTTTTTTTTAGAACAAGTGTCACATTGTAAATTCTACAAGTAAATCCCAGACACCTTTATTGTGTATATCCACCTGATTACCAATAAGCAGGCTGTAACAGAGACTAACAACTCATCCTGTCAGCCCAACAGCTGATAACTTCATTTACTGTGTCAGTTAAGAGTTCTGAAAGGCTTCTGTACGTTCCTTCCTCTCCACCACAGCCAGGGGTGTGATAATACCACTCAACATTATATCGCTCTGCTCTGCACCACACACTCACATCACTCAGAGGAAGTCCAGTATCATCTCGAGATCCAAGAGCTTTCATTGTTTCACAGGTAATGTATCAATATTTTCTACAAATAAGAAATGTTTCTTTATTTGTTGCTGTAGTTAGGAAGGCTGACAATTCCTAGAGTGATTTCCTGGTGAAACTGGAGGAAAGAGAACATTGTTATTCCTAAACATTGTTTAACTCCCTCCTCAACTTTCTATTTGTGTTTTATTTGTCAACACTTCATCAAGAAAGTCTCACTTTTTGTCTATCACCACTTACACCTTTCCACTGTGACCAGCAATAGAGGTGTACCTCAGGGCTTAATTAAGTAATCCAAATCACGTGACAGCACCAATTTTTTTCTAAGTCAAGTGATAAACGGTGTTGCAAGCGTAATTCATATATATATATATCTTTATAGTTTGAGGTTTTTTCCCCCATGAAAAAAAATGATCTCACTATATTTAGAATACTTGAAATCAGTCATGTGCATGTAATGTTACGCCCAACTATGCAAAATTGGCTTGGAATGTTATGTTTAGAAAACTTGGTTGATCTAATAACAGAAAAAAAAGAACGTGATAATTCCATTTCTCAAGACTCCGTTCTCCAATTAGCAATACTTAAAGATATACTAGCATAAAACGTTATTATAAATATGATTATTTTCCTCACTCAGTACCTTTCTTCTTTTATCCCCCCCCCTTCCCCCCGCCAAGAGAATTTTAACAAAGGCTTATAAGAAAAGGACTCAAATTCACAATGCACCCAGGAATTACATTCCAGGTGTAAAGGGTTTTCCACCACCAGACAAAAAATTTTGAGCTTCACATGTCCTCGTGTAACTTTTACATTGCTTCCTGTGCTTTTCAGTCTTGTATTTCTATCATTGGTCTCAAGAACAACCCAGCCAGCAATTCAGGGTCTAGTTCTTCAATGTGATACTAGTGTATTATTTTAAGTACTCCTTTGCATAGCAAGAATAACATCTAAAGGTCAATACTGACAAAAAACAAACACGCTAGTGGGGGCACATTTTTAAAACCTGGGACTGTCCCTGGAAATTGAGAACAATAGGCAACTGTGTATCTTACTGTATGGAAACACATTTGCAGCACATGAATTACATCATTATCATCGTATAATTGAGAACAGTTCACCTGAGCTAGTGGTCACTTCTAACTAAGTGCCTAAGAGCTGCGGTTTGCTGGTTGTTTAAAGAACTGTCTGTTGTGAGTTAATATAAAATACCATATTCTACGTACGCTGGATGCAGTGTCTGCCAGATATTCTACAGTCCCTGAGGCCACCTCACACACCCCTCAACGCTTCCTCCAAGCCTGTTTAAAACAGGTTGAGCAGAACCTCCCAATCCCGTTTAAAAGGAATTAGAAGTGAATCGTGGGACTACTACTGGGATTGTGGTGGACGTGACAAATGATTGTACTCACACCAGGTACAGATTTATTTTATTTTTTTTCATATTTTATAGAGACCAAGTAAATGAGTAAATGAAGACACAGGAAAAAAATTCCTAATGATATCTAAATATCATCATTATTAATGTTAATAAAATGTCAATGATGTATGCTGGCTTGGGAATATCAAACACATTTATTGAAAAAAATATATATCATATATATGTGTATCTATATCATTTGCAACTTATATGATACCATGTTATCAGCTGGGAGAAATATTGATACTTAATATATTTAAAAAAAAATACAGATCACAGCTGTTTAATAAGTTGTTGCTTCAAAGATCATCAGCGTATATAGAAATCACAAATAGATACAGATATGTTATGATAAAACAAGAAGTTTGAGTATCCAGTGTTTAGTAAAGGACGGTGTCAGCCTCACTCTGTTGCAAATCAAGTTTCTGGTGATGAGCACGTTTGAAGCCTGATGGCTTAATTAGAAACAGTTATGGACTCACTCCAAAAGCAAATTAGCCCATTTTAATTATCCAAATTATGACATGTAAAACCTACCAGATAGCTCCAATCATCTGAAAGGGAAATCTCTCTGGCAGCATAGATACCAATGTTAGATCCTGTACTTGTCGAGAAGTTAACTTCACTCTTAACAAATATCCCCAGAAGTATTTCAGCTGGTTGGTGTTTCCATATAAATAGCAGCCTTTCTGCATTCAAATAACTAGATATTATTAATTTTCCACATTCGACTGTACTTTATTTACAGTCCATGCGGTGAATGAAATGCAGCCAGCAGATAATAACTATATATCACATTACCCATGAGTATAGGAAAGTACTCCTATGCTGTGTTACAACATATCCAGCAAGTACAGGCAAGCTGATGATATTAAATTGATTCATAAAAATCAGCTCAAATGCAAAGGTTGTAAAAGATTGTAGAAATGCAGAACAATGTAGCTTTAATAAAGAATTGATTTCACACAGAAGTCAATTAAACGTATTATTCAACCATGCATTTCAGAGATAGCAAAGAAATGCGTCATGTAGTATTTGAAGACTATGCACCATTTGTAAGTTCCACCCAGATCCCAGATAGCCATAAATGTCCTATGCTGCACTTCTCTCTCCTTTCAATGTGACAATCACAGGATAGACCATGCAAAGTGGTCTGACATGTACCTACACACTTGGTTTGTGGTTTCTGCAGAGGTGGTGGAGAAATGCATCAGTTCTCTTTACATGTTTGTCTATAGAATATGCTACAATGCTTAAAAGTTTGGAGCAGACAGAGATGTGAACACCATTAGGCGAACTGAGGCTAACTGTGGTTTTTGTGGGATGCCATATTTTGTGAATTCATTAAAAATGCAAATTTTGTTGCTCCAAAGGTCTGAATAAGTGCTGTCTAGCTGGCTGGCATACTTGGTAACTATGACAGTAACAAGTGGGGATGTTGCCCTATAGCAACCAATCAGATTCTAGCTTTTATTTATTTAGTGCTTTCTCCAAAATGACAGCTAGAACCTGATTGATTGATATAGGCAACATCCCCACTTTTTCAAATCCGCAGCTTAGTAAATCTAGCCCTAAGTCTTCAGTTTCTGAATTTAAGTTCTGCCATAAACATCAATATAGTCTTTGTTAAGTCATGGAGTTTGTACATTGAGTCTGTTTTGCACTATATGGTTTATTCAAGTGCATTTCGGGTCCACACCTAGATTTTGGTCCTTGGATACTTCTTTGAAAACAAGAAATGTGATCTGGAAATAACACATTGTACAAAACGTGAGATCAATGATCAGCCTCCGAACACTTTAGAACCAATCCATTAATTATAATTTTCTGTTTTTCTACTAAAATACTACTAAGTATAGTGTCCACTGAAGATGCAAAATCCATTCCAGCCACGATCAGCTATAGCTCCACTTTGGTGGAAATCGAGGTTTGTGACATCACCAAACGGTATTTTACGCTGTGCCTCAGTCACTTAAAATATGCTTGATGCTTACACAGGGGTAAACGCAGGATTTGTAGAGGGGGGTTTCCACACCACGCCACCAGTGGGCGTGACCAGCATGCATGGGGGCGTGGCTATAATATTAAACAGTACTTGGCTGCTCTCCAACTCTTCCTATCCCCATAATATACATGGGCAATGCTGCGTGCACTACTGTTAGGTGCACACAGCTCTCCCTTTTCAAGCAGAGCCGTGTGAAGCGGGAGCAGGGTCCAGCCAGCTCAATTATACAGTGCCCCAGGCTTGGAGGGGGATTTCCAGGCAATCGGAAAGCCCCCCTCGGTTTGCCTATGATACAAGCAGTAGACCCTTGTGTGGCATAATGGCTGCATAACACGTTATCCCTTAGATTATGGGATCTTGTCCAAGTCACCATGATTATGTCACCAAGCATCTATTTAAGATCAGGGTCTGAATGTAAGACCAGAATATTTTTCTGCACTGTAACAACGGGCAGCACAGTGGCTAGCATTGCTGCTACACAGTACACAGTTCTGGGGTCATGAAATCATTTCCTAACATGGCCCTATCTGTGTGAAGTTTATATGTTCTCCCCGTGTTTGTGTGGGTTTCTTCCCGGTACTCAGAATGTGGTTATAATGTCTCAACATTGCTGAAATGTAGTGATGAATCCAAAGGACTCTCATCAGTAATAGATTGTCCCTTGGAGATTAGCAAGAAATCGTGTTCAGTCATTATGACCTTATTAATTTCTCTCCTGCCTCATCCCTAATCCCCCCAATATGACATTCTCCTTAGAAATGGAAAGTTGAAACAAAGGCATATGAGATGCAATAAAATAAAATAAATCGTCGATATATCTAATTTTACTCACAAGCTCATGTGGACAAAAACAAACCAACATATAAGTCATACTTACCAAGGGGGCGTGACTGGAGGGCGGGAGGGGGAGGGACGAGGCCAATCGCGTCATTTTGGCCCCGCCCCCCGCGGAAACGTAATTTGCGTCGTGGGGGGCGGGGCCAAAATGACGCGATTGGCCTCGTCCCGCCCCACAAAATGGCGTGATTCACCGAGAATCGCGTCAAATGGCGCGATTCTTGGTGAGATTGGGATGCGGGAGAAATGCCAGCTTGACCCGAATTTCGGGAGTCTCCCGGACTTTCCGGGAGAGTTGGCATGTATGATATAAGTTACATTAACTTTACTTTTAAGAGGATGTTCATGTCAAAGATTCTATCTAACAGCAACAAATTAACCAACTTAAAGAAAGTCACCCAATTTTTATACAACATAAAGTAATTCTTGCTACAAAAAAAAAATCTTTACATCCTTTTCTTTTTTTTTTTTTTTACCATCTTCCTCCTTCTTAAACAAAACACCCTATGTCCTGCATATTTCTACTGCCCTATGGTAGAGGGGAAAAAAAACATTCAGATGTATCCGCTTCTCCACCTCCCCAAGTGTTATCAGTTTCTGCAATCCACAACAATGCTGGCAGCCGCTAAGGTTTATTGTAGTGAATGATTGAACTAAAGTGTATGTGAACTTTGGTGTATTTTTAAATCCGTTGCACACAGGTCTAATTGTTTCTGTAGCAGAAAATAAGATGTTAAAGCAGCAGCAACAGACAGCAAACAATACATTGCATTGATTGTTAAACTATGTCATCTGGGTCACATGAATAATAATAAAAACAATTAGTGGGGTCCCTTTGAACAAGATGTACAAAGCGAACGTTATTTTCATTAAAAATAGTCTTGGCTTAAGCTTTTTATTTTCATATGTAACTGAATATGAACCGGTATGATGCATGTTTCCTTTTCTCTGCATCTCAGTGTGATCATGTGGGGCAGCTTACATAGGGAATATTATTATAATTATTTATTTATAGGGTGCCACAAGAGGTCCACTGCGCCGTACAGAAATGATCTCTGTGACAGACGCATTTCTCCAAGCATCGTGGATGCAGGCTGTTAGCTGTTAGAGTTTGTTCCGCCTAAGGCTAATGTAAATATTACCTCAGTTGGTAATTGTGGATCTTTTTTGCTCATTCAGTAAATGTTATATATTTCATCATGGCAGGGCCATCTTTTCTATTGAGCACGATGGGCAGGTGCCCAGGGGCCCCACGGGCAAGGGGACCCCACCCATAGGCAGGGCTCTTAATAATGTTGTTAAGATGGCCCTGCATCATGGAAGACTTTCAGATCAGTAGTGTTAGCATAGACAAACCGAGGGCGGGGGGGGGGGGTATTCCTAGTGCCTAGAAACCCCCCTCCCAGCCTGGGGTACCATATGCTTGAGGTGGCTGGACCCTGCCCCAGGACCAGCCACTTTGCAGCTTGTGTGCAGATTGTTTCTGTCTGCACTGTTCACAGCCATCTCTCCCCAACAAGTATTGAAAGCAGCAAGAACAGGTAGGAGAGGGCAGGACAGTCTGTCAACTGTTCTGACACACTCAGTCAGGACTTTGTCCTGATTGTAGGGACAGTTGGGAGGTATGTCCCGGTTCCCACGGCTCTGCTCGAAAAGGGAGAGCTGAGTGCCCATAACAGTAGTGCACGCAGCATTGCCCATGTATATGATGGGGATAGGAAGATTTGGGGAGCAGCATAGCACTACCTAAAATTATATAGTCACACCCCCATGCATGCTGGCCACGCCCACTGGCGGTGTGGCATGGAAACCCCTCTCTACAAATCCTACCTTTGCCCCTGGTTAGAAACATAGACATAGTATAATTATGACAAATAAAGAGCATTTGGTCTGTCTAGTTGGCCCATTTCTTCTTAATAGTGTTATCAGTGATGGAATATAGTAGGATTTTATGTGGTAGTGCGAGGACCAAGGTATTAAGGGGTGTATATTTCAGTGGGTGATCAAGAAGAAAAGATTTCCAGATTGGTGGCCTGAGCTAGTTTTATGCTGTATCTAGACATTAGCGCCTGCAATGGAGTCACCACACGCCAGTCATATAAACACATTGGGGCATGTTCAATTGTTGTCGAAAATGCCAAAAATCTCGCGACGCGCCCACTATTACCATCATTACGGTAATAGTGCGCATAAATACCGGTATTACGGTACTTTTCTCGCTGGATTTCAGCTTGCAGCTCCCTGAGCCGCGAGCTGAAATCCAGCTTACTATTACCGTAATACCGGTAATAGTTTTAACGCCGCGGGGAAACTCCCATTAAATGGTTACTGAAATATAAGTCACTGAAACTAAATGTGACTAATAAATTGTATTTCCATTTATCGGTTTGCAACAAACAGGAAACAAATAATAGCGAATCATAACAATTCCTTTAAAAATGTTCCCATTGGTATATAAAGGTGCCCTTTAAGCCTTCACACCTGCAAACTCTTTCATCACAGCATCAAAGTTAATTGAACTTGTTACAATGTGTTTCATAGAGAGAATCCTCCAGGGATACCCAGGAAAAAGTTTGAGTTCTATCGAGATGTAGCACTGAGACGGGACCTGTGTATGATTCTCTGCTGCTCTCTAGGACAATGGAAACTGATTGAAACATAAAACTCTTCATTTCAGTTGCATTCAAATCGTTACAATACTTTATAGTGACATCACAGATTTCTCTTATTGGTAAGAGGTTTAGGGCTTTATTTACTAAACTGCGGGTATGAAAAAGTGGAGATGTTGCCTATAGCAACCAATCAGATTCTAACTGTCATTTTGTAGAATGTACGAAATAAATGATAACTAGAATCTGATTGGTTGCTATAGGCAACATCTCCACTTTTTCACACTCGCAGTTTAGTAAATCTAGCCCTTAGACACACTCAGCAGAGGATCGGTGACTGAGCTCGAATTTAACTTTCCCCCTTTATTCCCTCGGAGCGCGGTCCTGCTAAAGTATTTGCCTTCTCGTTAAGAGACTTGGCCGAGTGAGGAACTCAAACAAAACAAAATTCCTAGCAGTGGTTTTTTTAACTCCACTTCAGTTGCCCTTTCAGAGTATCAAGTACATGAAAGAAAAGTCTTCTGAAAGCCGGTTCACATGGAAACCTCAAAATGTCAAAAGTGTGTTCACACACAGGAGAGGACTAACATCTGGTTGTTGTAAGATATTTCCATCATTTTATACAGATGGGGTGCAGAGAGATAGGAGAGGCACTCCAGTCCCCAAGAGCATTTTTGATATATTAAAATCTCATTTTAATTGAAACTTCATCAAAAATCATTTGTATAATCAATTTTCAGACATAAAGGTTAACAATTGGTTAAAATAATGTGTGTGCATGTAACCCTAATGTGAGTTAAAAATGATAAAAACTGAAACAATTCAGTAGCCAAGCTGGCCTGTATTACAGCAGGACCATTAATTGGTATATTGCACAAAGAAGTGATTCCTATATACTGTATTCACCCACTAATAAATTGTCGCTGTGTATCTAATATATTGCATATAATAGACTAACAATTCATACACACTGTGTGTCTTTATAGTAGGTTAGGATATCAGATCCTTCATTCGCTCTCCGGTTTGGCTGCCCAGTTTTCATCCAAAATTCAGAGATCACAACACTAATCGTGAATATATAAATTACTTTACTTGTTATCGAGAGAGGGATATTTACTTCTGTGTGTCGAAAATCTATTAAGGGATATAGGCCGACCAACCGACTTCCCCCACAGTGAGCTAATAATGAAAGACTCTGAGACAAGTATTTGGCAAAATTATTTTGGTCACAACTTTGTTAAACACTTCCAAACTTGTATTTGGCAGACAAGCGGCGTGCAAGGCTAATACAATTTACCACCTTTTTCCAGGTCCATCTAGAAAAATAGGGCGTGTTCTGCCCACCATGAAGGCACCGCAACTTCCTCTGGAGACCAGCCCCCTTGGCATAAATCACCCTCCAATTGCTGAAACCTGGCACGTCGCCTGTATTGGCCCAACCGTTGAAGCTGGGACCAGGCGTGCATCCGTGTTCCCCTGGGTGATACTGCCCGGCCCTGCTGGCTCCCCCCTTTCTATGCCTTGCTCGCCCCTTTTCTGCCAAGCAAGGTCCTCATGACCCTGTCCATGGGGACCAAAGCCCCCACCGCTACGGCCTCCTGTAACAACAACCTCCTAAGCGCCTCCTGCATAATGTTAAACATATCAAGTGCAACAACTTAAAGGTGCCCCCGTCACTCCTCTAAAAACCTGCACAACTGAACCCCGATTTTTGCTTCTGCTGCTGCCACGGGAGGTAATAATCTTGGCACTAGCAGGTTTCACTTTATTTCTCACCCTATCAATGCCTGCCCCTGACATGTCTGACCCTAGAGCTCCAATACTCAAAATACTTAAGTACCTTCTCCAACAATCACAGCCAAATCTTACACTGATCTGACTCCGTCGGCCCTGCCACCAGAAAATCATCCACCACTGATTTGCATCCTGTGATGGATTCAAAACACCACTGCAAAAATAAGATAAAGGCTTCGAAAAAATGCACATGATGCTGAACAGCCCATCAGCAAACCCTTGTCTATGAAATAATACCCATCAGACTGAAAACCCCATCAACCTAAAGCTGTCAGGGTGCAGCAGCAACATTCGAAAGGCAGATTCTATGTCTAATTTTGCCATGAGGGCCCCTTTTTCATGCTTTTTGACCATTTTTACAGCCCTGACAAAAGATTGATATTTGACGGAACACTTCTCCCTGTCCAGCGCATCGCTAACCGATGCCCCTGCTGGGTAAGATAAGCGCTGGATGAGCCTAAAATTTTCTGCTGCCTTCTTAGGAACCAGCTCCAGAGGTGAACTGACTAAATTCTAAATGGAAGGCTCCTGGACAGGGCCAGCCATTCGATCCAACATCAGCTCCTTGACCATCTTATCCCTGACTATTGCAGATTGCATGTTAATCCCCTTGGGGGGATGCTTCTTGTAACAGAAATCCTAAAACCTTCCATAAAAACCCGCCTGCCACAAATGCAACAACTCAGCTTCTTCCCTTGTTGGATACCTAGGCGGCCACTCTAGCATCCTGCTCACCTTTACTGGCCTCCAAACCTTATCGCTGCACCATTCCTTTCCACTGATGAACCACTGTGATCCAAATATGTATCCCGTACTCTGAAACTTATGGGCCTTTGCCCTTGTCATTTCAATCATATCTCCACCATACTGACCCCCCTTATTCTCTGTAAACTGAATGAATAAAGTTTGTGCACTTTAGTATACACATTGCACTGCCACAGAATGCCCCCATGTAACACCCAGAGTCCACAAACATCCTGCTCAGACAATTATCTATAGTACTTACGCTTCTGCTTGCGCTGCTCCCTCTCTTTTTCCTTGAGTCCCACCTCGGTTCATGTAAATAGATCAACACAATTACTCTTCTCAATTTCCTTCCTGATGTGTTTTGGCAAATGTCCCATCACTGCTCTCAACTCACAACCCACAGCTACGCTTCCCTGTACAAACAAACATTCTTTCTGCGACTCCACCTGCACAAATCTCTTCCTTACCGCATCCACCCCAGGACCCACTAGCTTCATCTTCCTCCTATGATCCCTTACTACGCTGCTCCTTCAACGACTTATACATCTGCTCGCTCTTCAACTTGGATGAACTATCGTCACCTGAACTGTAACCTAAGCCCTCTTGATCCTTATAAACATCCCTAACCTTAATATTTGCATTACCTACATCCTTGTCATCAATTGTACATTACAACTTTACACAACGTCATTATTAATCTCGCCATTCCCTTGTGATGTGATGAATGTCCTTTTGTCCGCGCGGGAAATGGCATCAGCCGTAGATGATGCCCCGCCCACTGCGCTGGACATGGTGTCAGCTTTTCGTTGGACCTTCCCCTGTGAGATGATGCACGGGCTGCTGCGCTGGGAATGACGTCAGCTGTCTGGTGTGCTGGTGTTGGAGTCCCCGCTGGACCGGTCGCAAACTCTGTGATGTTAATCAACAGCTTCTGCTGCTATTGCTTACACCTTGAAGGGCAGATCTTGGTATGAGTGTGTCGGGTGGTTCAGAGATGAGGTTTTAGCTGTATGGTGCAGAGTTGTTTACTTTTTGCCACGAGTTGTGCTCAACTCTCCAATCAGCAGGAGTTCAGAAAAAGATACTGTAAAATGTTTCAGTTATCAGACAACTTTAATGGTACTTAGGCAAATTTACTGACCACAGGGTCCTTTTATAATATTAACTTATTAGAGCTATGCAATCTTTAGAATGTGTATATTCAGGAATAAATAATAGCATTTGTAATTAGATGTAATAAGACATCTCCCAGTACCATATAGCAAGAAGGGGTTTAGCTTGTATATCCTGCTTATAGGTGTGATGTGACAACCCCCTACTTGCTAGCCAATATATTCCAACCCATGCTATTCAATATTTATGATATCTTACAGACTCTTGACCAGACAGGATGAATTTGGGTGAATCAATAGTAGAAATCACTGCAATGAGGCATGTTAACTGCGTTATAACACTACTACGGTGTTTCACCACATTAAATAATCTACAGTCTTCACTGACGTACCTATTATTTAGTTACAACAGTAACATCAGTATTTTACAATACCACCATAACATATATGCATATGCATTATTATTAATGCTGATAATGAGTCCAGCTTATAAGTGATGACATCAAAGCTGCTAATAATATATTTTAAAACACACATCATCATCCCCATTTATTTATATAGCGCCACTGATTCCGCAGCGCTGTACAGAGAACTTACTCACATCAGTCACTGCCCCATTGGAGCTTACAGTCTAAATTCCCTAACATACACACAGACAGACAGTCAATTTTGATAGCAGCCAATTAACCTACCAGTATGTTTTTGGAGTGTGGGAGGAAACCGGAGCACCTGGAGGAAACCCACGCAAACACGGGGAGAACATATAAACTCCACACAGATAAGGGCATGATCGGGAATTTAACTCATGACCCCAGCGCTGTGAGGCAGAAGTGCTAACCACTGAGCCACCGTGCTGCCCACACAGGGCCTGAGTATTAAGGAGAGCAAAACATAAAAAATTAGAAACTTTGCACCTGGGCAAAACCATGATGCATTGGAGGGGGAGGTAAATTTAAAATGTGTGGACACATTTATAGCTGGGGTAGGACATGTCCTAGATCAACTTTAAATTTCAGTGTAAACATAAAGCTATCAAGTATTTGTGTGCTACATGAAAAAAACAGCCAGTATTTAACTTATGTGCAAAATAAAAAACTAATTTGCACCCATTGCATTGCAACATGGTTTTTCCCGGGGAACATTTACTCCTTTTTTTGCTTTTATAAAGATTGTTATATCGAAACGCGTTGCTTAGGGGGTGTGGCTATGACAGTCAGCTATCGAGTGAACTGTTCTCTACCTCCTCGGTTCGGATGGATATATGGAAAGGAAGCCGGCGATCTCGTTTACCATCTTGAGAGATATTGTTTTCCATTACACACCTGAATATTACGGAGGCGGGTAAGAGTCCATCGTTACTACCTGTACTGGACTTCTGTTTTCTGCCACACCAAAAATGCTTTCTCTGTATGGACACTATTTACATCATTATATACATATATATATGCATTTTTTTTTTATATAATAAACACTTGTAAGGTTTTATACTATGAGTGATATTTGTCCCCCATGCATGTCACATCTTGTTTGTTGGGAACGATCCTGAGCCTCATTAACACCTGCCAGACATCCTTGTTTAGAAGACTCCACAAGTGCAAGGCATCACATTGATATACATACTGTCTCTCCACTAATGTAACCAGTGTGTAGGAAATAATCTACACTGAAATACAAACAAACTATATAAAGAAGTCCTCAAAAGGAAATAACTCCCTGAGGGGTTATGAGAGGATCACCAGGTGAAACGTGTCCATTCACTGCAGGCGCTTATGGTAGTGGGAGTATTTATAAGGACGTCATTTTTTGTATCATCGTTTACGATATGATATTATGTTTCTCCCTTTTTCTACATGTTTTATTCTGGAGAACTTCTATGAATCAGACATCAGGATTTGATTGAACTCAGGAAATTAACTAACTTCAGTACTTGGAACTTTTCGTGTTTCATTTATTGATTGAACTTTTGGATTGTCAATTGAATTATTTCCTTTCGAGGACTTTATATAGTTTATGTTTGTATTTCAGTGTAGATTATTTCCTACACACTGGTTACATCAGAAGCCCCATCTCAGTTTGCCATTGTTTTATGTTACAGTTTTATTGCAGCACATTTGTTGAGTTGTGCTCAGGCTAACGAAGGCAGCATCTGTGTTTATCTGCGCAGATATATTCAGTATATTCATTGTTATAAAGCTATCAAGTATTTGTGATACATGAAAAAAACACAGTATTTAACTTATGTGCAAAATAAAAAAACTATTTTGCACCCATTGCATTGTAACAGGGGTTTTCCCAGAGAACATTTACTCCTTTTTTTTGTTTACTTTGCCTAATGACTCAGGACAACAGTGTTCATGAATTGTTAGTATTATATGCAATATATTAGATACACAGTGCCAATTTATTAGTGGGTGAATACAGTATATAGGAATCACTCCTTTGTGCAATACATCAATTAATGTTACTGCTGTAATACAGGCCAGCTTTGCTACTGAATTGTTTGTTTGTTTTTTTTTATCATTTTTAACTCACATTAGGCATTGACAAAATGAGGGGTGGGGGTTTCCTAGTGCCTGGAAACCCCCCTCCAAGCCTGGGGAACTGTATAATTGAGGTGGCTGGACCCTGCCCCCACTTCACACAGCTCTGCTTGAAAAGGGAGAGCTGTGTGCACCTAACAGTAGTCCATGCAGCATTGCCCATGTATATTATGGGGATAGGAAGAGTTGGAGAGCAGCCAAGCACCATCTAAAATTATTGCCACACCCCCATGCATGCTGGTCACGCCCACTGGCGGCGTGGTGTGGAAACCCCCCTCTACAAATCCTGCGTTTGCCCCTATTAGAGTTACATGCACACACATTATTTTAACCAATACTTCACCTTTATGTCTGAAAATTGATTATACAAATGATTTGAATGACGTTTCAAATAAAATGAGATTTTAATATAGAAAGCTTTATTGAGCTTTAACAGAGTCCAATCTTGTCACATTTCTTTAACACTTCAAGTCTGGAAAAAAAGATACATGGATTGTGCACAATTAGCTGCATCATTAATTTTTCTATCAACATCTTTTTTCATGGACATGTTGTAGTCCATTCTGGCATCCGCTTACTAGTTTTCGCAGTTTGGTCAACAGATTTTCCCTTCTTTGGCAAACCTTGCCTGACATAGTCCTTATTATTTAAAATTCCTTCCCACATAACTAATTTGCAGCATTGGCTTCTCGGCCAAGGAAACAGTTTTGTGCACATGAAGTCTGTTCGGATGTTTTGCCTTGAGATGTGTAGGCGATTGTTCACTTAGTGAATTGACGGCACTCATGTATTTAGGCTTTACATACTCACAAATACATTGAACCACGGATCTCAAGATACATGCACTGTTGAATATGGGGATAGGTCTGCTGTGCTCTACTGCACATGATGCTGCAGGATACGTCCAATGCCTATGAAATATAAAGTCTCAAAAGAACGCACAGGAAAATAAAAAGATATAGAATTAATGTCACGTGGTTATAACATAGACGTTAACGGTAAAATAATGGGGGGAAAAAGTATTTTTTTCCCTTCCCATGAAATACATTTATTAGAATATTGTTAATGTCTACTGAACATAAAAATACATTTTACAGTATCATCTGATTGCAAACACATGTTATAGCATGCATACAAGACTGTCATTACTGATCGGGACTTAGACGAGCCCTGTAGCTGGAGCAAGAGATTGGGCAAAAAGACAAGTAACACTGATGTGTTTAGGGCTTGATTCAGA
Organism: Mixophyes fleayi; assembly: GCF_038048845.1. Classification (NCBI taxonomy): domain Eukaryota; kingdom Metazoa; phylum Chordata; class Amphibia; order Anura; family Limnodynastidae; genus Mixophyes; species Mixophyes fleayi. Next base: position 6,372,887 of record NC_134413.1, on the reverse strand, counting down.
TGTGGCTGTGTGATTTTGGTTATGTTACTCTCAAAATCGGTAGATACATGGCGTGATGAGTCGATCCCACTGTGCGCCATTGTCACAAACTATTTGACAGCAGACTCTTCACTTTCCCCCACTCTTTCCATTTGCCAGGGTCCAAACCAGCACGTTATTAACCCCTGCGCCCACAAAGGTTTCGGCAGAGCTGTGTCCTCAGGACAGTATGTGAACAATGTGAGCATCATGGCGCTTCCTACAGCCTTATACTCACCGGCGTGCCAGGGAAAACACGCTCCAACAACTTACCACCGCAAGGTGGCCGCATCGAATCCAACAACCATCGATCCTTTGGTCCCCCAAAACAGTCCTCAGATCTGCAAAGGGACGAGGTACAATAGTTTGATGGGGGGGATGGAGGGAGGTAAGGGGAGCTTCTGTAAGGTCATCACTAGTGGGCAGCAGTACTGTGCTTTACAGATGCTCCCTTTCAGTCATTTTACATATAGTGCGGCTGCTAACATATATATATATATATATATAAAAGAGTCATTGCGGTCTAACATGTCCTGTCCCTCTGTTATTAGCACAGCAGGACTGCACCGAGCAGTTCCTATACAATGCTAAAGTTCAGTGGGTAACAGTTTCTGCTTAAGAAATTAATCTGGTGGTGGGGGCCCCCTTTAGCCTCACGGACATTACCTATCTCCTAATTACAGCTGTTTACACCCTTTACATGGAGGCAAAATCCACACACACAAGGTACAATAAAAGAAAGATAAATGCAATACGGTAATTAACATGATGGGGGCAGCAAAGGACTAACACAAACTACAGAAGCAGTGGGCAGTGTGCCCTGCGACATAGGTGGTACCGTGCCAGAGGGCTTATGAGAAAATGTGACAGAAACAAAAGTAATGGCTCTTTGCTATTGGATAGACTCTGAGTAAAATAAAAAATAGAATTAGATTATCACCACGTTTATAGTAAGAATAGTTAAGGGACGTGTCTGGAAGGCTCTTGGTGCTAAATTGAGACTGGCCATCTGCCAAGTGGTTGTAGTAGGTTTTAAAATGTCCAAGGCAATTGTATACTATACTACGTCAATAGACTTAATTCCTTATGTGCAATTCATTTAAAGTGGAGAGACATGAAAGGAAAGTTCCATGTAAAAGGGTTGACCTCATAAATAAGTGATAAATAGTAACCTCTATAGGGGCTGATTTGGAGATCCACAGAAGTGCCTTTGTGTAAAAATGCATCTTGGTTAGAAACTGTTGCACTAGGTGAGTCCATATTTATAGGTGCCTGTATCTGGTACTTGGAGAGGTGGATCAGGAGCGAGCAGATGCCTGTTAATCACGTTCCTCTAATGTGAGTCACACAGATCTTTATGTAAGATGAGCTTCTACGTAAACCTGGTGATAATTTGGAGATGATCCTCTGATCCACTTGCATTTATACACTAAATTTAACACTGCCGTGCAAAATGCAGATGTAGAAACGCAAGTGTGTAGGCGAGTCTTTGCGTCTTTGCAGTTAGGCCAACAAGAAATCTTTTCTCTAAATCAGGTCCGTGGTGGCTTACATCAGTTCTATCACTGACTAAGTACAGCTGTGATGTCACGGCAGTGATGTCATGTAGCTGTAGTCTGCAGTAATGGGAATCTTCTCCTGTGTCTGCTATTAGTTCTTATGCTTTGAGTTGAACAACAAATTAGCAACTTATATGATGGAACCAGTACTGTTCCCTCTTCTATGGACATACGAGTTAAAGGGGTGCTCTGCTTTTGTAGCTATCGATGGTGCCTATTGCACTCGTTTTCCTTGCAGTCTCATGGTGAACAAAAAATTTTACATCGGCAAATGTGGTCTGACACCCAGCTTAAGGTAACGGGGGAATCCCCGCTTTAAGGTAGTGGGGGAATCCCCAGCTTAAGGTAACAGGGGAATCCCTGGCAGAGTGGTGATAACCCTATTTAAAATTTGGAGGTTTTTTTTTTTTTTTTTTTAAAAAGTGGACCATCCCTTTAAAGTGTTCTGGTAAACTGTCTGCTGCAACGGTTGATGGGGAGTCAGAAGTAGGTGAAGGATACTGTAGTTTATTCATGTTTAAACACATAAGTGAGAGGACGTCGTGGAGCCCTGAAGCTGGAGAGTGGAGCGCAGCAAATACAGTGATGAAAGCAGGGGCAGGCTGGGGGGCAGGGGAGCATCTGGTCCTATAATGGGCTACTTTGGGCTGGGTCACTGGGCTATCTGAATTGTTTTTCTTTTAAAATGTTCCTAATAGGCTGACATCTGGCTGCCATTCCCTGATCTACAGTGTAGAGTCCAGGATAGAATGTAAGCAGCAAAACCACAAGAATAGTGGAATAACTTAGACAGCGCAGGTATAATCATAGATAACCAAAATGCAAAGTATCACGGGTGTGGCAGGATAGGACAGAATCACAGTCTCTGAAGAGCAGGTAATGAACAGCAGGTAAGATTACCTAATGCTGGAACGTGCCGACACTTGGTGAGCTTGTGATAAAAGGAACAGCCAGGAGCAGGAACACAAGAGAAGCAGAACACTGGATAGTTGATTGTCCAAAACACGGGGACACAGACTGGGATAGCAGAAGGCTGGGACTAACAGCAGAACACTGTAACTGGTAACAATGACCAGCAGATTGCAGAGTGCAGGGAGGTAAGGCCAGGGAAGCAGGTGCAGGTAATGAGAGGAGGGAGGAGATTAGCCCTGCACAGGTAAAAGGTCCACAGGTGAGGTACACAAATTCCAGAACAGCACCCCCTCTGGTGATACAGAGGAACTGCATGCCACTCGTGTTCAGGACACAGTCCTAACATCATAGCTCACTACATTTACAATCCCAAAATTGGGACAAAGTAAACCACACCTCCATTCCAGCCGAACTCCACCCACAAATTGACATATTTGTGCAAAACTCCACCCACTTTCCAACAAACTTTACTCCTGAATAGTTATGTCCCGCTAAAATCGGGACAGTTGGGAGGTATGGTAACACTCAGTCTATTGATTCATGAAGTACAAGCAACATTACTGAGGTAGGAGGCACAACCGTACTCTCCTGTAAAATCCATTCTCCTGGGCTTCCTCAGGAATCCTGTGAGACTATTGTGCTCTGTGACAAAGGGGGGGGGGGGGGGCTTAACCTTTATTAATGTTGTCTGAGCACCCAGTTCCATCAGAGAAGGTGTTTGAGAAAAGCAAAGGGACTGTATATGACAGGAAAAAAAACAAAGGATTTCTGCTCTCAGAAATTAGTTACACCTTTATAGAATCTAGGTAAAGTTGTGCAACAAAAATATACAGTAGAATTAGCGGAGCCTTTCTGTCTCTCTATACAATGTTTCATTGTCATGCCTGGGAGGATTTCAGAGCTGAATGGAGGCTGGCCCTCCACCCAGTTTTTATAGTGGGGTTTATAAGTTTCAAAGATATGTCATTCATACTACGCTAACAGGCATGTTACTTCCTTATGTGTGCAGGGGAGCCCAGAGCATATAACACGTGTTCTTAAAATAATTAGGGAGCTAATTGAGCGATCGGTGGAAACAAGATCCAAAACAAGAGAGAAAATGAACATAATGTCCCATGTATTGCAATTCTGTGACCCAGAGGCACATGTTTCACACTCGTAAATAATAATAACTATATAAGGAATAAACTTAAAAAATTATAATATATATATATATATATATATATATATATATATATATATATATATATATATATACGATTTAAGTTCAAGTTTGTTTCTCAAATGGATATAGAATTCCAATCATTCTAAATGAGATCCAGTGTGCTTTTCATATAGATTGTAGGGTGGAACATTCTTTTCTCTCTTTCAGACTTGTTTGATGACTGAGTTTGTTCCCATTATTAGGCAACACAGAGTCTGCTGGCGGTATATAAATAAATATTAACAAGTAAATAATATTTCAAAGTGCAAGAACATTCTTGTAAATAAACCACATATATAGTATGACTGTGGACAAAGTTTTTAATAGGATACATTTCTCCTAAACTCTTAAATAAAAAAATAGTAACTTCACTGGCAATGAAATCATCTGTCAGCCACATAGCCGCACCTAAATCAGCTGCAATAACCACCCACTCATGAAATGTATCTCTCTCTTCTAACATTACTTTATGGAGTGGAATATGGTTCTTAGTGTGAGGTCCACTCTCAGGACAATTATTCAGAGTTTGCGCTGCCTAAGGTCAATACTCCCTCAGTTAGTTATTGTGGATCCATTATTATTATTATTATTATTATTCTTTATTTGTTAGGCGCCACAAGAGTTCCGCAGCGCCGTACACAGCACAAACAGTAGACAGTACAGGGTATTACATTACTGAACAGTAAACAAAAAATACTGACACTTCAGGAGCTCTAAGCAGGCTAATGCGGTAGAGATGGAGCAGAAGAGCTGGTAAGGACACAAGAGGGAGGAGGGCCCTGCTCAATGAGCTTACATCCTAAGGGAGGGTGAACAAAACACAAGTACAGAGGGAGTGAGTTGGCGTATAAAGGAGGGGAGGCGGGGTTAGGTGGAAGGTGGGTAGGCTTTGAGGAAAAGGTGGGTTTTTAGTGCCGGTTTGAAGGAGCACAGAGTGGGAGAGAGACGGATGGAACGAGGGAGGTCATTCCAGTGTAGGGGGGCAGCGCGGGAGAAGTCTTGGATTCTGGAGTGGGAAGAGGTAATCAGAGTGGAGGAGAGGCAGCGGTCGTTGGCCGAGCGCAGAGAGCGGGCGGGAGTGTGAATGGAAAGGAGGTTAGTGATATAGGGGGCAGTGGACTGGGAGAGCGCCTTGTACGTTGTGGTCAGGAGTTTGAAAAGGATTCTGTGGGGTATGGGGAGCCAGTGTAGGGCAAGGCAGAGAGGGGATGCGGAGGAGGAGCGGCGAGATAGGAAGATGAGTCTAGCAGCCGCGTTAAGAATAGAGCGGAGGGGGGCAAGATGGTAGAGGGGGAGGCCGGCGAGGAGGAGGTTGCAGTAGTCCAGGCGGGAGATAATGAGTGGATGGATGATAGTTTTGGTGGCATCCTGAGAGAGGAAAGGTCGGATGCGGGCAATGTTGCGAAGTTGGAAGCGACAGGCTTGGGCAAGGGATTGAATGTGGGGGGTGAAGGAGAGAGAAGAGTCGAAGGTAACGCCTAGGCAGCGAAGTTGGGTGACAGAAGAGATGATCCATTGTTCTCACGCTGCTCTGCAAACATCCGCTACAGTCTCACCTCATCTCCATCACCTGTATCTTCATATCCAGATGCCTCTTGTCTTCAGTGAGTGTTATATCATGAAACATAGAAACAGAATATTTATGGCAGATAAAGACCAGTTGGTGCATCCAGTCTGCCCATTTATCTTATTAATAGATTAGCAGTGATGGCTTATTATAGTGGCATTTTAGGTGGCAGTAAGAGGATCTAGACCAGGGGTAGGCAACCTGCGGCTCTCCAGGTGTTGTGAAACTACAAGTCCCTGCATGCTTTGCCAGTAGATAACCAGCAGATAGGTGGCAAGGCATGCTGGGACTTGTAGTTTCCCAACACCTGGAGAGCCGCAGGTTGCCTACCCCTGATCTAGACCAACCTGCGGCCCTCCAGATGTTGTGAAACTACAAGTCCCAGCATGACCTTCCAGCTATCAACAGGATGTCTACTGGCAAAGCATGCTGGGGCTTGTAGTTTCACAACACCTGGAGGGCCGCAGGTTGGACAGGCCTGATCTAGACCATGCTGCAAATATAAACGTGACAAGATATAGCACAGGGTTTGCTGTTTGTTACAATGACCGTAGGTAACTATTTTTGGGAAACATCAAAGGGGAATCAGTAAAGCAACAAACAGCCGCTTCTAACTATACATATTACAGTCACTTTGCTGCTCTCTCAGAATGTCCGTAAGACCTGCATGGAATTAGGGTAGGTCTCCCTGAATCTTCCAGGGGATAGGAGGGCATTCTCCTGCATCCAGGGGACTGAAGATGTGATTTGCTGAGGATCGTGTCTGGAGTCACAATTAAATCCGGACTTATATATATCAAAAATCTGCTTTTTTTCAGTTTTTAATTACATTTTCTTTCCTTTTTTTTAGTGATCATAACATTTTTTTCATAGAATGTGGAATTGGAGCCGGCTCCAGTATCATCGGAAGGCTGAGCATCGTTTGACTGCTCCAATGACATTTTCTTAATAAATCGGTCAAAGTTTTTTTTTTGATTGTTGCATAAATGAGCGACTTAAGCTGAGTACACACTACAGAAAATTTCAGAGATATCTGTAACAATATTACCAGTGACTGATAGTCCCGATGATCATGTCGATTCCTGTGTACACACCTACACCATTTACCTTCAGATCTGTGATCTTCATCTGTGATAACCATCTGCTGAAAACATCCTGATTCTGTACACTGTACAGATATCTGCCTACACTGCGGGTGGTGAGTGTGTACACACTGCCACATTTACCCGACATCGTTCCATCGTTGATCGTGATTTTTATGACATATAGAAAACCAAATGAAATGATAAGATATGATTTGGTACGATAAAAAATGATCGTGGTAGCGTACACACTAATGCGATATAGGACCTAACAGTCAGGTTGAAAAACCTGTAGTGTGTACCCAGCCCAAGAGTTTAATTAGGCTGCATTTGATTGTGTATCCTGACTGTTTAACATAATAACACTATCAAGTGGATAACAATAATCGTATCTTATTAGTTATATGACTACAGAAGTCCAAGACATAAACAGAGCTAAATAAGGTATTGTCCAGCGGATTATTAACTCTACATCCCCTGGAGGTTCTATATTAGGACTGTGGATTCTTCTGAGACTGCAGAGATCTTAAGATAAAGTACAGCAATAATTAGTATCCGACTCGGCAGCTTAAGCGGTTCATGTAAGCAATTTTGTGTATTGATTTTCACTCTTCTCTATAAAGAATACTCTCCTAGCAATAAAATGATTAACTTCAACCAAACAGGTGTTGTTTTGAGAGCTATGTTTAATGCTCGGTGGTCAATTAGATGTTCTTGCGGTTTCTAGAAAAATAGCATTGTGTATATATCAGTAAGAAGCCAGGTAGAAAATATAATTACGGTGTTTGGTGACCTGCGATAGCTTTTATTTCGGAAAAGATCTGTGTTATCCAAAGCATGTTTCAATTCCTCTAACTGTTATTTTCCACCACTACATCTGTGGATTGTTTTGCAGACACCCCTTGGGTTAGAGCTCAATTTATTTTGGAAAACACTTTTGCTGTTCCAACTGTCTCAAACCTCTTCCTCCTCCTCGTTTCTCTCATTTACAATTAATTCCATTCAGCTCTACTTGGCAGATAATTTAGGCTGAATTCAATGTTAAAATATCCCTGCCACCAAGTTTTCAAAAACTCAGATTAAACGACAGCCTGAGCCAGGAGCAGGCTGGCCCTGCAGAGTCGAATCCTGTCCTGGGCTAAAATTTGCCAGCCCTCCCCAGGGGCAAACGCAGGATTTGTAGAGGGGGTTTTCCACACCACGCCACCAGTGGGTGTGACCAGCATGCATGGGGGTGTGGCTATAATATTAGACAGTGATTGGCTGCTCTCCAACTCTTCCTATCCCCATAATATACATGGGCAATGCTGCGTGCACTACTGTTAGGTGCACACAGCTCTCCCTTTTCAAGCAGAGCCGTGTGAAGCGGGGGCAGGGTCCAGCCACCTCAATTATACAGTACCCCAGGCTTGGAGGGGGGGTTTCCAGGCACTAGGAACCCCCCCCCCCCCTCGGTTTGCCTATGCTCCCCTGGCCCGAGCGTGAACGAATAAAGCCACGTGCAGCTATAGACAGAATGAATCTTTCCTCAAGCTCATACAGTCTAATAATACTGCAGTAGGGTGTTAACTTCTCGGCAAAGGGTGTGGTATAAATCGGGATTGTTTGTCTCTTCTGGATGTAGTAGTAATCTGCCAGCTCCTTCTCCTGGGAAAACAGTTGGCTTTTCAGTTAGTATATATGGAAAATACATCTGTACGCTCAGTGTCAGTAGTGTGTTTATAAAGATGTGCAATAATCGTCAATGTGTTCCCTGGCACTGAGACAAGTCCTGCAGGAATTAATCCTGAGTGGGGTCTTCCTACAACGGACGTGTTACTGTTCTGCAATCCCTTCAAGGTTTTCTTGGATTAAATTATATCGGAGATACTTATAGCAGTTGAATCACCTTGTCATGAATAGTAAACTAGATACAATCATTCAGTGAGGGGAAATGGCTTAAAATAAATTTCAGTTTGTTTACAAAACAACTCAAATCCAAAATAGACATTTTCACGCATGACTAGGGAACCCTGAGCCTGGATTTTTGGCTGCAGTTCTGTTTGAAAGTGTAATGGTGTACTTTCTCCTTACTGCCTCAGACATAGGTGATGGAGATACCCACAGCTTGTAGCCAATGTGTAAATCATTTCTGAGATGGGTCAGAAAGATTGAATAGCAAAGTGAGCCAAATACTGTAATATTTTGAATGTGACCAGGTCAACAAAGGTTTTGTAGAAAGAGGACGTTAAATGCAATAACGTCAGTGTACAAAACAGTGCTCTAGTGCGGCCTACTGCGGCACGTAAAATGGCGCTGAATTCATCCCTTGCATAGACTACCGTAAGCATGTATGTATGAGTGGGGCACTCTGGAATGTTCAATTAAAATATAACAACTTTTATTTATATTCATTAAAATATCTGGAGATTTCCTGGTTCTTGAAAATCAGCGAAATTAAAGTGTTTTTTAGTGGTGTGATTTAATGTGAAAATAATAGTGTGTGAAAAATTGCAGATTAATTTGCAATGGCTTTGCCATCTCATTTATTTATACCAATAAACACTTTTATTTGTATGTCAATATAGGTCTCTTGCTTATTTTAATACCAAGGTTTATTCAGCTGTTTAATATTTCTCAATATAGATCAATATCTATACTAATAGGGAACATATTGATTCCGATAGTACAATCTGTCTTCTCTCCTCATAGTGGAAAATATTCTTATGGAATAATATTGATAGAACACCCATATAGGATAGCTAAACATGTTGTGCTGGAGTAGAGTGTGTCGAGTCTAACTAAATCTTTATATTGTGGCTATCTAACTAACTATTCACGGTGAATTGGTTTAGGAAATTGGCAGCAATAAGCAGAGTAACATTGTGGAAAAGCAACAATGACGAAGCGCGTTTCGCTTATTAGGCTTTTTCAAGGCAATGAATCGAGCACATACACCCCAGGGCAAACATAAATGGCATTGGGCAGAATCACTGTCTAGAAGATGAGCCACAGTCTGGGGCAGGCTGGGCTGGGGGGCAGGGGGGGGGGGGGGTGAGTCGAGTTTCGGCCCCCGGGCTAAAATTTGCCAGCCCTCCCCAGGCCACAGTATGCCTAAAATGGAAGAGACATGTGTTTCTTGAAGCACAGTTTTACCAATAGCATATATTTTGAATATGGGGTACAGTTCTGGGGATGTCTGTAAGAAATGTATAGGTGAACCTTCCTAATTAAAACAGAGGTGCTCAAACTCAGTCCTCAATAGCTACCAACAGGTCATGTTTTCAGGATTCCGTTAACCAGGCACAGGTGAGTTATTCTATTTGTCTGGGTCAGTAATTGTTTCTACAGACAGAAATCCTGAAACCATGACCTGTTGGTAGCTCTTGAGGATTGGCTTTGAGCACCTCTGAAGTAAGGGAACAGATGGGGATAAGCTACGAAAGAAATCTAGATAAATTGCAGGTGGAAAACTGTGCTTTTCACATGACTTAATTGACAAATATTAATATACCACCTCACACAGGGAAGTTGGTTTTCATTATAGGAAAATCAGCCTAGGTAGTAATGGCCAATTCATGAACTGACGTTTAGTACCTATGAATAAATACTTATCCATCCGGATGTGTTTCATATTTTGTGTTAGCAGATCAACGTTTCTTTGATAATCAATAGTCACACACTGGGGAGTTCTTTGTGGTAAAACTATTTATAATAAACTGTTTTGTTGTCAGCATTCAGACATGACAGGTCATACACGATCAATAACATTAGTAGAACACTCCTGTAACACACAGTACAATCTATAATACAGAGTGATAACACATTTAGCAACAGCGCCATCTGCTGGTCCTCGAGTGTAATCACTCAAATAACAAAGGGTTTATTTACTAAAGTGCAGGTTTGAAAAAGTGGAGATGTTGCCTATAGCAACCAATCAGATTCCAGCTGTCATTTTGTAGCATGTACTAAAAAAATGACAACCAGAAGTTGATTGGTTGCCATAGGCAACATCTCCACTTTTTCAAACCCGCAGTTTAGCAAATATACCCCTGAGTCTGTTGCAATAACTCAACATTTTGTAGGTCTACGGCTTGTGTTCATTTCTATTAATCAAAGTCTGTCAAGTCTGTATTCGCTCCTCATAACACGTAAGGCCCAGTTGGTCCGTATAAAAATAGGGACATTTTCCAGGGACTGACATTTAAAGCCTGGTACTGTCCCTGAAAAATAGGGACAATAAACTGCAATGCTCATATAGAGCTCACTGAATGAGCATTTTCTATGTGTGATGAGGTATAAAGAACTATTTCACAACCTGAGAAAAATCTCATGTCAGACCAGCCCTACTTACTGATTACTCTAGAGCCCTGCTCACTGATAACGCTGGAGCCCTGCTTACTGATTACTCTAGAGCCCTGCTCACTGATTACTCTAGAGCCATGCTTACTGATTACTCTAGAGCCCTGCTTACTGGTTACACTGGAGCCCTGCTCACTGATTACGCTGGAGTCCTGATTACTGATTACGCTGGAGCCCTGCTTACTGATTACTCTAGAGCCCTGCTCACTGATAACGCTGGAGCCCTGCTTACTGATTACTCTAGAGCCCTGCTCACTGATAACGCTGGAGCCATGCTTACTGATTACTCTAGAGCCCTGCTTACTGGTTACACTGGAGCCCTGCTCACTGATTACACTGGAGTCCTGATTACTGATTACGCTGGAGCCCTGCTTACTGATTACTCTAGAGCCCTGCTCACTGATTACGCTGGAGCCCTGCTTACTGATTACTCTAGAGCCCTGCTTACTGGTTACACTGGAGCCCTGCTCACTGATTACGCTGGAGTCCTGATTACTGATTACGCTGGAGCCCTGCTTACTGATTACTCTAGAGCCCTGCTCACTGATAACGCTGGAGCCCTGCTTACTGATTACTCTAGAGCCCTGCTCACTGATAACGCTGGAGCCATGCTTACTGATTACTCTAGAGCCCTGCTCACTGATTATGCTGGAGCCATGCTTACTGATTACTCTAGAGCCCTGCTCACTGATTACGCTGGAGCCCTGCTTACTGATTACTCTAGAGCCCTGCTCACTGATTACGCTGGAGCCCTGCTTACTGATTACGCTGGAGCCATGCTTACTGATTACGCTGGAGCCATGCTTACTGATTACTCTAGAGCCCTGCTCACTGATTACGCTGGAGCCCTTCTTACTGATTACGCTGGAGCCATGCTTACTGATTACGCTGGAGCCCTGCTTACTGATTACTCTAGAGCCCTGCTCACTGATTACGCTGGAGCCATGCTTACTGATTACTCTAGAGCCCTGCTCACTGATTACGCTGGAGCCCTGCTTACTGATCACTCTAGAGCCCTGCTCACTGATTACGCTGGAGCCCTGCTTACTGATTACGCTGGAGCCATGCTTACTGATTACGCTGGAGCCATGCTTACTGATTACTCTAGAGCCCTGCTCACTGATTACGCTGGAGCCATGCTTACTGATTACTCTAGAGCCCTGCTTACTGATTACGCTGGAGCCCTGCTTACTGATTACGCTGGAGCCCTGCTCACTGATTACGCTGGAGCCCTGCTCACTGATTACGCTGGAGTCCTGATTACTGATAACGCTGGAGCCCTGCTTACTGATTACTCTAGAGCCCTGCTCACTGATTACTCTAGAGCCATGCTTACTGATTACTCTAGAGCCCTGCTTACTGATTACGCTGGAGCCCTGCTTACTGATTACGCTGGAGTCCTGTTTACTGATTACGCTGGAGCCCTGCTCACTGATTACGCTGGAGCCCTGCTTACTGATTACGCTGGAGCCATGCTTACTGGTTACACTGGAGCCCTGCTCACTGATTACGCTGGAGCCCTGCTCACTGATTACGCTGGAGCCATGCTTACTGGTTACACTGGAGCCCTGCTCACTGATTACGCTGGAGCCCTGCTTACTGATTACACTGGAGCCCTGATCACTGATTACGCTGGAGCCATGCTTACTGATTACGCTGGAGCCATGCTTACTGGTTACACTGGAGCCCTGCTCACTGATTACGCTGGAGCCCTGCTTACTGATTACGCTGGAGCCCTGATCACTGATTACGCTGGAGCCCTGCTTACTGATTACGCTGGAGCCATGCTTACTGGTTACACTGGAGCCCTGCTCACTGATTACGCTGGAGCCCTGCTCACTGATTACGCTGGAGCCCTGCTCACTGATTACGCTGGAGCCCTGCTTACTGATTACGCTTGAGTCCTGTTTACTGGTTACACTGGCTCTGTTTACTAAGATAACAAGCACTTGTTTACACCAGGGTGCATGAGGTGTTTGGATCCTAGAATTATTTTATCTTGGAAATATTCACATTGCAAACTGCTAAAATAACTCTGTGGGCAAAGTGTTCACAACCAATTAGGACAGATAATTCTCACTTAAATCTGTTTTTCTGTCCAAGTTGCATTATTCAAATCAGTTTCACTTCATTTTTTATTGCTTTTGTCATATCGAAACCCAAAAATATCTGTATTGGCAGTCTAGTTATCACGGATATACCCCAATATGATCACAGTCTGCTTTCCAGCGAAGCACTAAAAATGTATTTGTTTTATTCCAATGGCTATTAGATGTGTAATCAAATTTCAGTAATTCTAATTATCATTGAGGAAACCCACGCAAACACGGAGAGAACATACAAACACCACACAGATAAGGCCATGGTCGGGAATTGAACTCATGACTCCAGTGCTGTGAGGCAGAAGTGCTAACCACTGAGCCACCGGTTTGCTCAGTACAAAAAAAGCATCAGCAATGAATGGGTTAGTTGGGATATTTTACTATTGACAGGAAAACTTTTTTGTTTTTTACGTTTAACAGGTATTTTTTTCTATTAACGTGTTTGCAGTTTTCCCCCATTTCCAAGGCAGTATATATCATATATTCCTTTTAGGTGATGTATTGATCTGCCAAAAGAGTTATACACGTTCTGGTTATTTTTTTCAGCGTCTGACTGTTGTCTATATGTTTGTTTTTGTTTGTTTACAAAGCTGCCAAATATCTCTATTTTCCACATACAGTTCCAGGTTTTGGAGTTGCCCAACAATGTAGTGTTCTGCCTCTGGTAGTATTAATTTAAAAGTGACATCTCCCCTCTAACCTTATGCATTTGTACATTAGTATTAACCTGGGATGTCCAACCGGTCCGTCAAGATCAGACTTTCATAAATATTAATTGTGTTGATCCAGAGTAAGACAAAATAATTGAAACTGTTGTCACTTCCTGACCCCTTCCCTTGATCAATCATCCCCAAAACATCCTCTACTAATTATAGCTAAAGTTAATGAATTTGCAATCACCACCTGGAGGTAAAAATGCTCGAACTCATATTCGCTGCAATTTTACTGGCCAGTAAGTCTGGCTTAGATCTAATTACTATTGCAGTGTATATAAGCTACAGAAGTCTGTTGATACAGATCAAAATGTGAACAGTTTGATGCATCTATGATTTGTCTATGCATCCTGAGCACTGCATCGTCAGATCTTTCAGATTTGGCCATACACGTGTGTATATATATATATATATATAAATATATATATATATATATGTGTGTGTGTGACGGAATCTGGTGCTGGGCACCTTTGGATTTCTAAAGAAGCAGATTATCTCTTGTACATTTCTTGCTAACACTCCAGACACCAACAAATTTCACAAACACAGAGATAACAGAATAATTCATCATTTATTACAATGGAAACACAGGATGCATCTGACAAGGGAAAGGGGTTAGTACAACGTGTCTCTATCAACAAATTCACAGAATGCAACACACTTTCCCAGACTACTAACTAATGTCCCTATTCTAAACCAGGTTACCCTAAAAGTAGGGGAGGGCTGGCAAATTTTGCCCCCTGTCCCCTCCCCCCCAGTACAGCCTGTCTTTGCCCAGAAGGCTCAGTTCAATAATAGTGTGTCAGTTATACATTATATAGCCTTATAGTAATAAGTTGGGAACGGGCACCAAATCATTGTTTACCACTTATTATGTGTAATCCCTAAAGCAGTGACTATGGATATCAGGAAGTGTTTATTAACAGATACTTTCCAAGGAATCTCCCATGAGAAGTTATATCACATACTAGTAACGGAACCTTGCAGAGTGTCTTTGTTATATACTTGGCACATGCATGTTACGTAGAGCTGTAGAAGCAAGGCCAATGGGATATGTACATCGGGCCTCATTCAATAAGGATCGTATCTGGGGATTTGGTGCGTATCATGGGCACAATTACTCTGTGCACACCCAGAACCGGCTTATACGCCAGGGAACGCAGCAACGTCCGATTCATCTTCAAGCGCAAATGACACTTACTGCAGCCTACGATTTTGGGGGAGGAACGGGGTGGAACATGGGCGGATGCCTGTAGTCAATGTACAGTAAGGGTGGGCCAATGACAAGAGAACACAGTAGCGTCCGATTCAAACTCTGTACATCTCTCAGGTACGTGGCTTTCAGCTGTATCACTCGCTCCAGCTTCAGGTCTAGTCTAAATGCCGATTATTAGTGACGCATGCTATTACATGTGTTTGCAATCAGGAGCAACTGTAAAAATGAAGTTTGTGCACAGTAGACATTCATAATAGACTAAGAAATGTATTTTTAAATATAAAAAAACCCACGATGCCTTCACAAGGGGACAGAAGTCAACTTACCTTTATTCCTCTTTAAAAGCAGTCCATGGGTGTGGCTCATAGGTAAGATTTTCTTAGCAGGTGCTACATTACTTTAAAACACTCCCCAGTGTAAGGGATGATAAGTTAGATGGCTGGCAGGCAGAGCAAGTTTGTAGGACTGACGCATTTCGCTCAGTTTTAGATCGGGCATCCATGATTTTTTTCCATAAGTTTATGCCGAAAAAAAAATGTGTTCTGGTGTCACAAGGGATTCATTCCTGTGGTGCTAGGGGTGTAAGGCTTTTTTATATTCATTTCACCTAAACTCTTATTTATTTTCCAAACTTTTTTCAAGGGGAGACACTTTAAGGTAAAACAATACCAGGAGACTACTGACTATTTCCTTCACACTAGCACTATACATTCAGTGCAGTCCTTAGCATTGTAACCAGTGGACCCCAGTGGGGACCAGGTTAAGCTCTACCTGTCAATGGTCCCGATTTAAAGAACAAATCCACTATTTTAGAATTTGCCCAAGTCTCCCCTTCTTCCCTAACATGAGGTCGTCTAGGCTGAGAATAAAATCTGTCTCTGCATTGCCCGTAGATTGAGAATACCAAGACATATTCATGTGAGTCCCGCATAGTTATGTATAATTATTACTTATCCATACATTTTTAAACAAACTATATTTAAAATGTTTTCAGCAGCCAGCAAATTACGCAGCAACGTACATTGAGGACGTCGTGATACAAAACAGCAAAATACATAATGACATAAAGTATCACAAACACCTTTATATACTTTACCATTTACATTTTTCTAGCTATGTTTATTAGGATGTGTTTAGAATGGACCAATCCCTACAGCTCTGATATTTAGCCGGTATCTCCAGAACCGGATGCGTTAATTAAACAATTGTTTCTTTTTTATCTCATGCATGTGATCGTTCCTAGATAGTATTGTCGCCACCATTAAACCTCTATTTTATTTAGCGAAGATTAATTTATATGTGAACGGAACAAAGTTGTTCTCTGGGAAGGAACAGGCTGTGTCAGCGATATGGTTCACAATGGTTATTCTTTCCATGCATGAAGTAACAAACTTGTAGATAGGACAGCGTTATCATTACTCATCCCTAGGTGAATGCACTCTCTGCGTTTCCCTGAACAGGTACCAGACTGTACGGTATTCCTGAAGCCAAGGGCTGACCCACACAGATTAATGTAACCTTTCTACCACAAATTAATGAGGCTCTGTTGCAATATAAGCTGGGGGAAGTTTAAACTCTCCCACATTCATCATTATTGCAATATATGTTTAATTCAAGTTGTGTTTATTGGATAGTAGAAGACGAATGTTTTAAGTAAAATTTAAATATACGACCAGCGAGTTAGTACAAAGACTATCTGAGAAGTATTTCACATTGCAACAAAGCTCAAGAATGAAAGAGAATTTAAAGATTGAAAACAACTGTAAGGATTTGCAGCAAGAGGAAACTTTGGAAAGGAGAGGGATGGAGAGGGGGTAGGTGATAGGAGATTAGGGTTACTCTTATTTTTGTGAGGATATTATATGTTAGTGAGCAGGCTTTGATAAGGCTACAGTTTTTTCCACTTGCAGTTGTATTGAATTAATTTATTCGATAATGCATTAGATTTATCCATTTAATGAATGTAATCCAGGCTAAATAGAAGTTTAGAAAATTGAAGAGGGGCCAGGTTACCCCCATGATGGGGGTAATGGTTTGTTGTGTCAAGAGCTGATTGAGAAAATTAATCTTATTATTACTATCCTTTACTTAGAAAGCAACAACATATTCCGCAGCGATGTAGATTGAGGGCTTCATGATACAAAACATACAATGATAGGAAACAGAAGGTAAAGATGGCTCTACCCAAATGAGCTTACAATCTAATAGGTCTAGGGAACAACTGATCTGTAAGGTAGTGGTACCCTCTGTTTCAGGTGCTCGTTTTTGTGAATTCCTTATTGTTGGTCAAATCCTTAAAGAAACCAGACATTTGTTTCTTAATATTAGAAAGTTCAAACAGGTGTCGTTAAGAAAATTGTTAAAGACCGGAGTGTTTAAACTAAAAACAATGTTGTTGTATGTAGATGTCTTGTTTGTAGTTATTTATAGAAGTATTGATTGGGGATATTACATGTTAATTCTACGTCACTGAAACAATGTAATTTACTTTCAGAAAATAAGTTGCAAAATCTGTGAATCCCTTGTTTGTTACAAAAGTGAATGAGAGGTCTTGAATTTAAGGTGAGACGTAGTGAATATTTTGTAAGATTAGGATGTGGAATCAGATTCAGAGAGAGGTAATTATTTAATCCCAGATTGTATAAACAAATGTTATAGCTGGATATAGGACAACGCGTTTCAGTCTTTGGATAGTGGACCCATATAGAGAGTTGATCTAACATGACTGCAATGCGGTGGGATTTAATTCAAAGGTAGCAAACCCTAACTGCATTTTACAATTCTTAATGATGGACCAGACTTTTCTTGAAATTAAGCATTTAAATATAATTTTAGCCATGTAAAAAATATAGTTAGGAGAACGGTATGAAATGTTTTTAAATAAGTATAGAAATCATGTTTTAATCATCATTTTTCATATTAGCGTTGCAAAAATGTGGTCTTTCAGCCCTATTCTTGTAAGCTATTATGTCATAATGCAGCCTAAGGCTTCAACAAGTCCAGTTATTTAAGGCTTATTGGCTTTTATTATAAAGGGAAAGTAATTGAAGGATTGTTAGTAGAGCATGCCAAGTGAATCCCCAGATATTTGGATGGATTATGAACTCCAGATGGAATATAGATTTAAGTGTTTTCTGGGGGAATATTTAGTAGTGTTACGTTTATAATATGAAGTCGTTGAGTATTTTTGGGAAAGAACAAGTATGACCTCTACTGAAGAAAGTGACAAATGGCAATATCTGCAAAAAGGGAGATTTTATGTTCAGAGCCTTAATCTGATATTCCATGAATTAAATGAAAATCTTTGGTCTCTTGAGCGAGAGGCTACATTGCTACAAAGAGTATTAAGGAGATAATATTTTAATATAAGATTTTAATATAAAGACATAATAGAACATCATCATCACATCATCAGAGTAAAAATAACATTAATACAAGTTACATACTGTCAGAATCTACCTTCACCTTTCTGCATCTACCTGCTGCTTTGTATTGGCAAATCATTCCTCCAGGACTATATTGGACTTTACACTGAATGTATTATCCGGCAGTACCTCTAATTCACTAGTGGTGCTGCTATTGTGCCTTGCTTTCTCTTTCTACTAGGGGTTAACCTGTTGCACTATTAATCACCTGCACCTGGTGGCTCCCTATTTATATCTGCCTCTCCCAGTTACCTGTGGTGGTCATTATTGTTATGTTGCTGTTCCTTATTGTTGTGCTCTCCTGCTCCTCTTGTGCTTAATATAAGCATTAATGTCATTAATATCAGCATTAATGACAAAACAAAAATGTTTTGCCATTAATGCTTATATTAACAGGTGACAATAATTGAATTTCAGAAGTGGGTCAGAGGAATTTCAACTCGACTTTTTATTCAGATCCTGTTTAAGGGGCCTATTCAATTGGCCGCAAGGTGCCGCCACCCATGACATCGACTTCCGGCTGTGCGGAAAATATGGTACAAAATTTCCAATCCTCGCTTCTCTATGGGATGCGAGAAGACATGAGCGATGATTTGTGCAAAAACATCAAGGGGATGTGTTTCTGCAGACTGTTGTGGAGACACACTGAGGCACCTGACACCAAATTGAATCTGCCCCTAAATATTTGCTATACAAAAATACTACATACAACATATATAGTAAATATTGTATCTAGAACCTGCTCTGAAATAGGTATGGGAATCTTCCCTACTCTATAAATGTCAGGGGCAGTCTTAGGGGGGCTATCCATTTAAAACGCTCTACATTTGAATCACGATAGATCTGTGGTTTAGAAGGAGAAAACGTCTGCAGTCAAAAACCCATTTCCGTTGGGGCCTATGATATTATTTACTGAACAGTACAATGATTCACTGTTCTTGCTTTCTGGTTTTCAGAATGTTCTGTATGACAGAATTCTGGATAATAGATGGATACCATTTCTTTTCCTGATTAACCTTAGTGTCTTTCTTATCATTATCTTTGTGTGTGTGTGTGTGTGTGTGTGTGTGTGTGTTTTTTTAAAAACCTTTACAATGGAAAATTCTTTGCCTGTGTCAGTCCTCAGCACCTCTCCATCTCCCTCCCTCCAATTTCAGGCTATAACTTCTCATCCTAGTGTATAAGTATTCTGTCAGTTGAACTGTTATTGGTACAATTTCATCTATTTAAATGCTTCTAGTATATCACCTCTGTCTCCTCGCTCCACACATTACTGAACTTTTATCTTTCCATCCACATGTGCTACTGTCCCCATAAATCAAATATGGGGGTGTCTGACCGTGAACCTCCCCGGTTTCTCACATAGGGAAGTAGACTGAGCTGTACGCGTGAAATTAGCCAATGCATAGTTGTACTCAGGTTTGCCAGTATTATAAATTACAGTAGTATATAGCACTTCTATTCAGCATAATTGAATAGGACTGAGTTCGCCTCTGTATATACTTCCTTCAAAATATACCGAGCTGTCCAGATTCCTGTTTTCTGATGCTCTCTACAGCTCAGCCCTCTTTGGAAGCTATCCTTGTGCTGTAGTTGCCACCTCAACTACCAAGACAGCAAATCGTAATACAGTGAGAAGACCTGGACCTACAACTACACCATAGAAATGAAACTATGGACGGTGCACCCATACGATTTAAAACAGGAAGCTCTGTAATGCCATTTGAAACGTGTCTTGGGTTGAATGGTAATCATTTAGTTATGGGAGCAATTCCAAGTCAAAACCTCCTGAAGATAATGTTCCGGCCCAGGGATGTCCAATTTTAATTATATTCCACTCTTATAACAGTGGTGGGTATCTTGTGTATTACAGTTTGACAATATCCTGCTATTGGATATTGATGTTTGTTGATGTTTGTTGACGTCAAGCTTAATTAATGATCTTAAAAGCAGACCCATTAACTACACACAGTGGAGGCAGAAATTTGTTGGGTAGGGTGATGGGTCCACATTAACCCTTACTGTAAACTTTTCTGTGCATTCCATTCTGTTGCTAAATAAGTACTAATAAGTACTAATTTGTATCAATATGAATCCAATGTCTATGCAAAGTGAGAGATGGGTGATGACTCAATTAATTTTATTTTCTGTGTGTGTCAAACAGGAGACAGAGTGTGTTAAATACAGAGGATGAACGAAGCTTTCAACACCACCCTCAGTATGCTGGTACAGTCCACCATGCATCCAGATGAAGAATGCCTAGATTTAGAAAAGTTTCGATGGATTTTTGCCTATCAACCAGCTTACATGTGGTTCATTTTTGTCTTTGGCTTCATAGAAAACTTGTTCGTCATCTCAGTCTTTTTGCTACATAAAAACCGCTGCACAGTGGCGGAGATCTACCTGGGGAACATGGCGGCTGCCGATCTGATTTTGGTCAGTGGGTTGCCCTTCTGGGCTATTTACATTTCTAACAAATTCTATTGGCCGTTTGGCAGCTTCCTCTGCGTTACCGTCAATTCCCTGATTCAAATGAATCTGTTCAGCAGCATCTACTTCCTCATGATGATCAGCATTGACCGGTATTTGGCTTTTGTGAAGACCATGTCTTTTGGCCGCCTGAGAAGAGCTGGATGTGCCAAGGTGAACTGTGCAATCATTTGGGTCTTTGCGCTATTAGTAAGTTTGCCCAAAGTCGTGTTCCGAAAAGTTGTATTTGTCCCTAACTTTAATACTACCGTCTGTCTTGCAAGGCCCCCCTCCACCGACTGGCATATTGCCACAAATATCATTTTGAACGTTGTTGGCTTCTTAATACCAGTCATTGTTATCACATTCTGCACTGTGCAGATTATATACGTTCTGAGGAATAACACAATGCAGCAATTCAAGGGAGACAAAAATGAAAAAAAAGCCACTTGGTTGGTTCTATCGGTGCTTTTGGTGTTTATAGTTTGCTGGTTGCCGTGCCATATTTCTGCCTTCATTGATACACTTGATCTATATGGACTGTTTGGCAAATGTGCTGTAACACCATACAATGACATTTTTAACCAAATTTCTTCCTACATGGGCTATAGCAACAGCTGCATTAATCCCCTCCTGTATGTCATGGTTGGCAATCAATTTAGAAAGAAAGCCAGAGAGGTCTACAGCCTTCTTCTACCTACAAAATACAGACCAAGGCAGTCATCCGTCCAAATGGAATCTTCAGACACTACCCGGATTTCTTTTTCCTCAGAACCAAACAAAAGAATGATTTATTGAGTCTACCAATACAGTGTTTTGTTGTAATATGTTTTCGTGTACATGGAAGTGACTAATTTATATTTATACGGCTGCCTTAAATGTATCTATGTGTTATTGGAAGCAGCTATTTTGTAGTCTGAAACAAAATTAATGAGAATGCATAATGGGTCAGCTGACAAAATGGCTGTCTTCATGCGCTGAACAAAGATGGCCACATATCTTGTGCTCTTAAAGGGATCATTTAAGGAGGCGCTGCCTCTATAATTTAAAAGTCTTACATTGTGGACCCAGCCCCTCTTTAAGTGATCCCTTTAAGTACACAAATAATACTGTCGGCTTTCAAAGTAACGTCATTTACAGCTGCCGCCCTGTTATACGATTGCAATTCTTCAAAGTCGTTATAATAAGCATTCGGCTTCACAAGTATGTAGGAAAAGTCACGGTCGGGTAATCCTTGTCGGGGTAAGTAATATCGCTTTATCATGCTTGGTTTAACGTACCATACCCGTTTCACTGATTATGTGTACAAACATAAATTGTAAATAAACCCAATTTATAAAGTATCATTTGCCTTTAACGAATAAGTATAATTTTTCTTTCTTTCGTTAAAACAATACAAACCTTATCAAAACATGCAATACTTCCTTATAGCCTACAGATGGCACTGATGCTATTGACATCTATGTTGGAGCTGTCTTTATTATGTGTGTCACTATTGTACATTTGAATTGCATTGCCACAGGCGGGCAGTAGCAGATGGTTGCCTAAAGCAACCAATCAGATTCTACCTGTCATTTTGTAGAATGTACTAAATAAATGATAACTAGAATCTGATAGGTTGCTATAGGCAACATCTCCCCTTTTTAAACCCGCAGTTTAGTAATACCACTTTCATACTGCTGCCCCGGCAATATCCCGGGTTTTTCAAGGCGCGTTTTTGCAGGGGCTCGGAGCGTCCCAGCTCAGAAACACCATTCATACTGCACCTCAGACCCGGGAATTTCCCGGGTTGACCCCATTCATATTGCACAAGTCTGTGCCCTGGCAATTTGTGGGAGTCATCACCAGAGCAGTTTTCATTGGCTGAAAGCTGGAATATGAAAAAAACAAATCTCTCTCTCTCTCTCTCTCTCTCCTCTTCTCTTCTCTCTCTCTCTCTCTCTTCCCCCCCTATGGAAACCCGGGTTGCACCATTCATAGTGCAGGCAACCCGGGTCCGCCCCGGGAATTACCACTCAATAAATCCCGGCTTGAAGACCCGGGTTTTTAGACCCGCGATTTTTCGCTTGTACCATTCATACTGCACCAAGACCCGGGTTGTTTGAGCTCACCCCGGCAAAAACCCCGGATTTTGGTGCAGTATGAATGGGGTATAAATATACACCCAAAACTCTAAGAAAATAAAACCTCTCACAAAACATGAAAAGAAAGCAGAAAAAGAAATTAATCTCTAATAATTGTAGCATGATCAATCTTTCCACTCACACGCTGACAGAAAGTGAGCAATGAATAATGTTATCTAAAGGTTTTAATTTTTCCATAAATGGCAATCCAAACACAACTGATCTTCAAATACATCTTTATAAATATATCAGATGCGTAACCCTCAAAATATGTTTTCTACTTAAAAAGGATATTTAACACTGGGACATACATACAATGCTTCACACTAAACTAATTGACACTAATAATCTGAATAGAAACCATGAAATGAACTCAGAAGAGGAGACTGGTTGGCTATAAATGTTGACAATATATAGGCTCCAAGTGATAATTATAAGCAAATGGGACTGATATGAGAACGGTACCACTGGACAAAGAAGTGTATCTTTAAGAAGTGCTTAAAGTATTATCAGATGTAGAAGTTTACAAAAGACTTAACAAAATCCTACACAAATTCTACAAATAGACATCCATGTATGTCTGCTTCCTATGAGAGGCACGTCAATGGGTACACGATTTGCTCCCAGATATACTAATCTATTTCAATGCCGGTGAGAAGACCGTTACTAATTGTTGGACACTGTCCTGTTTAAAGATGTTTTTACATTTTGGTATATATTTATTGATGATATACTCATTTAGTTTGGTTATGTAACACAATTTAAAAACAACAACTCAAACCTTACATTTACCCATAACCATTGTAATACATTGTTATACATTTCTAGATCTTAACATTTTAATTGATCATAACAACTCAATCTCAACGTGTATTTATCATAAACCCACAGTTACCAATTCTTATCTGTAAGCTGATAGCAAACATCACCAAAAATAATCTATGCAATTAATTACAAAAATTAATAGAAACAATCCAGGTGACGCCTTATAATTGAATAAAAATAGAAATTATATTTTTAAAAGGAGATAATATTTGTAAAGAATAAATTAATTGAAGAAGGCTAAACAAATCTAAACTTAAATACGATGATTGAAACTGTTAGTAACTTAGACCTTACAGACATAAAAAACTTGAAAAAAGTACTCTAATGGCAGAAGAAGAAGCAGAGAAATAGGGCTATAGGAGTATCCTGGAGATAAACCTCATACTAAATCACATTCTCAAGGGCCACCCTAACATAGTATGTAAAAAGTCAAGAACTTTGATAAATAGTTTGACCCTGAGGTCAAAATTCAACAGTCACTCAACAAGTTGCCACCCAAACCTAAACAAATGTTCTCAATGTACTGTTTGTTACTTTATGAGCACCGAATCCAAAGATTATTTTTTTATTCAGCACAAGATTAAAACAATATGACCTTATTGCATTTTTAAGTTCTAGCACAACATGTTAACTATCTTTAGCAGTTAGAGAGCAAAATTCAATATGTAGGATGCACAAAAATTAATTCAAACGCTAGGATTCAAGATCATATATGTAACATCAAAAAAAGTTACAAATTACATAGCGTTTCCAAAAATTTCAAGGAAAAACACAACAAATATTCATGGAAGTTTGAAAATACACCAACAATCAATCATCTCATTCACATTATCTGCTGGGAAATGTCCTACTGATGAACAAAACCAATTCTTGTACCAACCATTAAAATGGGAATATGATGTAAGTGGGACGCAAAGGCTATGTTGTCGAAATGACTATGTGTGACACAAGGAGACGTTTGAGAAATGAGTTCCAAAACAATGTCTAACCCATTAACCAAATATGTCTAAAAAAGGACTTGGATCTTTTAAGCGAAAGCTTGTTATCCAGAAAGTTCAGAGAACTGGAGAGAAATGTTTAAGTAATTCATTGCTGTGTTAAAGACTATGTTGGACATACAACCATGATCAGCAAGTTGATCTTCCTACAGTCACTATGAGGAGCACTGTTAAATAATTTAGTCAGCAGGGGAATGTATTGGGCATTGTGGGAAAAGACAAAGGTGTATTTTAAATTGTATATATTATAAACATGGTGCTCTAAATTACAGGGAAAAAAACCTATTTCAAAAGAACAAGAAGTTCTGAGCATTCTAGATAATAGATCCCCTATATGTATTGTGATTTTAATATTATAAAATGTGCATGCTGCATACATTTTGATATTTTAAATAATTCCAGATTCACTAGAGGGCCCTGCCTACCACCGTCTGATCTGTCTTTGTGGAACCTCTTTTGTACCTTGAAGAAAGAACCACAGCAGATACAATTCTATTAACAGCTTTTATTTATAGGGACCAGTCCATAAATACCCATTATTCAGAACAAAAAACTACTACAATACTAGGACATGGTCAATCAAACAGTAGTGCAGTCCGAAGAGGACAGAATTGTTCAACAGTTTACAAAAGACATGTCAAGTCTCGATCCTTTTTAAATACTTTTGGGTACAAAGTGTCTACCTATTTGTCTTCCCGCTGTTTGAGCAATATCTTAATTTAGCTGAATTTGCTATCCTGCCAAGTTGTGAATCATGCCAGGTTGTGAAACCATTTGTTTATACACAGAATAATTACGAGCTAAAAATTATCATGCTTCGTATGTTCTGTAATTTTCTCTGGATTTTATGTCCTAATTTCGGAATTTGTGCTCATTAAGATTTCATTTCACTTTACCCTTTACATCTTGACTGTCTGTCATCAAATATACTACCAAGTGGTTAAAATCTCTACATTTATAGCTAATACCCTCAGAGGCAGGGGCTAGCTGGCGGGGTGTGTGTGTGTGTGTGTGTGTGTGTGTGTGAGGCCTCTGTCACACGTTCCCTTTCCTTTCCTCCCCTCTTCTTCAACCCTTTCCTTCCCTCTTACTCTGTTTTCTCTCCCCCTCTCTTTCTTACCCACCTCCCTTCACCCCTACCCCTCGCCCCCACTTCCTTCACCCCCCCTTCTCTCTCTCTCTCTCTCTATCTCTCACACACTGTGGAGAAGAATAAGTAATGACATATCTGTGTGTTGGAAAGTGTCGGCCATTTTCTTGTAGCACGTCTCCTCCTGGTAAATAAACTGTGTGCTACAAGAGCATGGCCGCTACTCTCCAACACACAGATGTGTCATTACTAATTCTTTTCCCCAGTGTCTGCTCTCTGCTTTCTCCGCTCACCGCTTCTCCGACCTGGATTTAGGGAGATTGACAAACTCTCTCGGGGCGGAAGAGTCGGCAAGTGTGGTGCAGACCGAGTGCAACAAAGTTCAAAAGAAATATTGGTTTGGCCCACAAAATGGCTGCCTGCCTCAGTGACAAGTACACTTTACCTTAAGACCATTTCTAATGTGTCCCCTGAACAGGCTGCCTTTGACATGGGCTATTTTGGACCATATGGTAAATAGGTCTGTGTGCG
Source organism: Mixophyes fleayi (assembly GCF_038048845.1). Lineage (NCBI taxonomy): Eukaryota > Metazoa > Chordata > Amphibia > Anura > Limnodynastidae > Mixophyes > Mixophyes fleayi. Next base: position 6,346,712 of record NC_134413.1, on the reverse strand, counting down.
TTATGACATAACAACGTGTTCCAAAGCATGATATAATTTCCTCCTGCCATTGTTTGCTGGTCAGTGTAAACTTCTTGTGCTCTGCCGCTCCTCTGATGCTCAGAAATACACGAGACAGGTCATGAACACATCCTGTGTACCAGAGCTAATGAGGAGATTAATTTTCTAGAAAGTGATTGTTCACTAACTTTATATATGCCAAACAAAGAACCGATACAACCCTGCACAATAAAGACATGATGGATGGAAACCTGGATCGGGAACCGCTGTCAAAACGATTGAGCTTCTGTGAATTATTTTTTTTGCCTGGAGAAAACAAGCTAGGAGTACTGAGTGTTTTTTTAATGATAATGGCTATGCTATTGTATTTATTCATGTTTTCAACATAGTGTTCGTTATAGGATCTATGCATTTCTGCCTTTTTTTTGTGTCCTAGGCTACTAAAAAATAAATGTGAGTTAGCCTCCCATCAGAGGTGGTAGAGGATAATACAGTAGAGCAATTTCAACATGCTTGGGATAGACATAAGGATATCCTTACAAAGAACTAAGGACCAAATCAGGTTTGGGATTACCATAGCTTCAAATATGGGCAGACTGGATGGGCCAAGTGGTTCTTATCTGCCGTCAAATTCTATGTTTCTATGAGTCTTAAGTAGGGCTTAATTTGTGCATTACTATATTTATTTCACTTATTTACACACGGGTGTGCCTATACTTATTTCCTGGCCCACTCTGCTTTCAGTGGTCCAGTACAAGACAGATGACGATTTCTAGAGAAGGAAAGGACTCTCCGATATTAAGTGACACTATTTGGCTTTACACATTTCTCAAGTGGCGGCATCATATGCGCTTACTGGTGCTTCCTCTTGGCTTGACATTGAAACTAACCATTTGTATTGACCTTATCTAACCCCCTCTAGGATCTGCATAGGAAACATAGACCACGTTCTCATAAATTACTGCCAACATTAAAATTCCTGACTAAGCTTTGGGATTCATACTCGGTGAAACTGAAAATCACCTTCGCTATCTCTCCCATGAGTCCTATTTGACATAGTCCAGCATTCCCGCCGGGAACATCTGTAATTAGGTCTACTGGCTGGCTCCAAGCTGACCTCAAATTTCCTTTCGATTTCTGTACATGAGCTCAGTGGCTGCACCTAATTGAGCCACAGCAAAAGTCTCCTACTTGTACCCAAACCCATTTGAATACCTACCAATCGGAAAAATGTTGGCGCTCTCCACCAAGTTCTCAATCCATTGGCTTTCTCACCCCCTTTGAGTGTATCTGTAGACAGCATCCTACTAGGAATGAAATCCCAAATTTATGGCATGCTGATCGAGGCTGTCTTATGTATACTGATTCGGAGATGGAGTGGGGGAGAGACCTTGGACCCCCTGTCAGATGAGGAGGCCTGGGTGGACGTGGAACTGGGAATTGCTCATTTTCTATCTCTACAAATATCAAACAAACATCTTGCAAATTTTACTACAGATGGCATTAAACACCAGTGAAACTTAACAAAATGTTCTCTTCTGCCTCAACTGACTGTTAGAGGGTTTGTGGCCACAGGGGCACCCTATTCCATATTTGGGGGTCATGTCCCATAATAGAACCATGATGGGATAAAATACACATTCTTCTAAACAGATTATTTGAGGTCCTGATAGCTAAGCATCCTTGGGTGTTTCTTCTGTTTTACCCTCCACCCACAAGATGTTAATAAATTATCTAACAAACTAGTATTCTACATTCTAGCTGTGCACTTAAAAAAAAACTAATCAGCCATGGAAGAAATCATCTATTATCTTCATGATAGGGGTCATGTATTTAATCAAGTATGGGTGCCCCCCATGGCTCTTTGCAGAAAGCAGATCTTGGTGCTCCCCTCCCTTCTGCCTCTTACAACTTCACCCATGCGCTTTGGACAAGCTCTAGCTACCCGTTCCTTCTCCCCTTTGTACCCTTCCCATCTCTCTCTCCTTTATCTTACAATTCTCTCTCCCCCCTTTAACTCTTAAAATAATTGTTTTGTCTTTCACTTGTCTGTATTATTGTGTTTATTTCTAGGAATAAATTGGTCAGCGTCTGTTATATTAGACTCACTGTCCTGTTGTTATAATATTCAAATGGCCAATATGTGCCTATTATATTTAGATAATGTAAGAGAAGAGAGCAGACATGGAAACATTCGGATTTTCAGATACGTTCTATGGGATTACTGTAAAGCTGGACTTTCCGTGGAACATTTTTACATACCGGAACACAGAATTTTATGGACTTCTTGGAAATTTGGAACTCTGTACAAAAATATCTACTTGCTGCAAACACGTGAATGACTGATAGAAATAAAAAAAAGTTGTAAAAATAAACACAAGAGAAATGAGAGTGTAAGATCTCTGTGTTTAGAACACACGCTTTCCAGCAAGCCAGGAAATAGCAACTTGTATAATAACAGGGTGTCAGACAGGATGGAAGCACAGAGGTTACCGACAATTCACAGCGTGGAGAGACAGGTAAAAAGCTTATAGGAAATGACATCCTACGCATTTGTTGGAGGAAAATAACTTTGTGATGTACAGTAAATGTACAATGGATAATGATCAGCAACAGGTGGAATTATTCAACCTATTCATTTTTTTAATATGTTTGCTCCCATTGTCTCTGCTCAACCTCTTATACCTTTCTATTGTACACCCTGACGGAGTTAGGGGATCAGGGGAGGAGGAAAGGGACATTAGACCTGCACGAGACATAACCACAGTCGTATTATTAGTGATGTGCAGCAATGCATTTTTTATTTTTTTTTGTTAAACAAACGTATTAGGAGCATCAAGTGAAAAATGTCATATTAAACACACAAATCAATTCAATAAACATGTTTGAAAAAAAATGTCTGTCGTCTTAACTGAATGAAAACATGCAAAAAATTAATACAATCTTACTGTTATAGTAAGTGTGTTTAACTTTAAATAAAGTCATGACTCTGATAATATCTCATAACAACACAATACAGTCATCAATGGTTTATCTTTCTCCAAAATAATTTCTCGCTTGAATTCACAGCTGGAGGTGAAGAGTGAGGGTAAGTTACAAAATGATAGGTGAATTTATAAATGTATTGGGGGATTCTCTGCCACCATACCATGTGGTATGTTGTAAATATATATGTATCCGCTGGAACTAAGGAGGGGGGGTATTTAACTGATAATCTGCAGAGTACGGGTGCAAACAGTGTTACACATTTGTGCAGCAGTGCACATAGTTTAAGGATAAACAGGAGGAGGACATATGTGTGACAAAATAAAAGTATAGAGTCTGATTAAACATGCTTTGGAAGTGTCTTTTCCCATACAGAAAGCTAACAGGGTGTGCCTATAGTAAAAGCAATCAAACAGAAGCATGAGATGAGAACTCCCTTTTAAAGGGAAGGTGAGAGTGACACCTGCCCATCAGGCTAGGGCTGTGGGAGGATTGTCAGGTATTAAAACCTGTTTGTTTCACTATTCAGTGTGACCAATGCTAGAAAAGCTGACCGTAGGCTAGAGAGCTGATCTCTGTTTATTTAGTATTTAGAGTCACAGGAAACTGTATGGACTATTTATGTTTTTAAGTACTTTACCATTCTGACATTAAAACAAAGTTAGAAAGCAAAATTGTTTGCCTGTGTTTTACCAGTAGTGTGCTCTTGCCAGACCGCATATAGAAGATACTGGTATGTAGCTATCCCACATACGGAATAAACATTCCATTTTGGATTCTTCATGCATGAATACTTCTACCCTCAGATTGCACTTTGACCCTTCGTGGCTGCTGTGAACTAGATAAACTGCAACGCCTACCTTTATTAATTAAGACGCTTGGCAGAGATGGTCTATCCTGTTTTTGGGCATCTGACGCCAGGTATTACAACAGAGGGCGTGCTTGGCACCATTTACTTAAACCCATTTTCAGCGGAAACTAAGTTTAGCCATATGGCATTGTGTGACCAGTGAGGAAGTTGCTAGACAAAATGTTCATGGGGTATTGTCCTTTTCAGTACAATCTGCCGGCTAGTCCTCTTGTCTACGCTGTATTTTTAGAAACAAATGTATAATGCATTGAGTCAATAATGTCTGAATAGACTGGGCTTAATAGACAGTTTAATTATAGTAAGTTACTTCTACCATAAGTGTGAATGTGTTTGTGGAAGTCAGTGCTAAAAATTGTTAATAAAATAGTCATTCGGTGTAGGCAGCTGTTTTACTGTGGGAGAAACACAGACGTGAATCAGTGGAGTGAAATGTAAACAGACTAAAGAGGTGTGTGTGCGTATTCATGAGAAAAGAAGGTTAATGTATACTTCTAAATACAAGCATTGGACAACGAGATCATCTAACGTCTATCATCCATGTGAGAATTAGTATCTATCTGACACTTTGACAAAGTACTTTGTGCCCTAGTTAGAGTTGGCTGCAAAAGTGCGTCTCTAGCGTACGTGCAAAAACACAGCCACTTCTTAAGATACATCCCACCTGTAATCTAGTCTATAGATAGTCCATCTCAAAGGTCTGCCCATCATCAACACTAAAAATTTCACCATGTCTACGGGACATACAAAGATACACATAATAAACGGAGTATCTTAAGGATATGTGTAGCTCAAAATCAGACACATTTCTTCCATGTACCCACTGTTCTCATCTTACATCCTCCAATGTCTGCCACTTGGCATCACAATAAACCGATAGAACCATGTAAGGTCTTCACCTACAGCTGCCATATATCCCAGAGATGTGCTCAAAGGTACTCAGTTGCCCACAAATCATGTGTGCAATACTATAGGTTTATACATGAATAGATGGATTCAAACAGAGAATACCGTATAAGAGACTAACCCCACAAAATGTAAAGGAGTGTAAAAACCTAAAGCTACTATGAGTAGGAACAATAACAAACTAGGAACAGTAAATATACAATAGAAACTCGGAGCAGGTGCCTAACAGATTGTGGACAGCACAGTGACGAAGTGGTTAGCACTTCTGCCTCACAGCACTGGGGTCATGAGTTCAATTCCCGACCATGGCCTTATCTGTGTGGAGTTTGTATGTTCTCCCTGTGTTTGTGTGGGTTTCCTCCGGGTGCTCTGGTTTCCTCCCACACTCCAAAAACATACTGGCAGGTTAATTGGCTGCTATCAAAATTGACCCTAGTCTGTCTCTCTCTCTCGGTCTGTGTGTGTGTATGTTAGGGGAATTTAGACTGTAAGCTCCAATGGGGCAGGGACTGATGTGAGTGAGTTCTCTGTACAGCACTACGGAATCAGTGGTGCTATATAAATAAATGGTGATGATAAATGGTGATGAAAGTCACAAACTGAGGTCTGGGTCGAGCAGCAGGCAAGGATAAATGGAAAAAAACATAGGTCAGTAAGGGAGGCAACAGGATGAATAGTAACAAACAGAGGTCAGCTCAGGCAGCAGACAGGATGCATGGTAACAAGCAGAGGTCAGTTCGGGCACTAGATAGTATGCATGGTAACAAGCAGAAGTCAGCTCGGGCAGCAGACAGAATTAACAGTAACAAGCAGAAGTCAGCTCGGGCAGCAGACAGAATGAACGGTAGCAAGCAGAGGTCAGTTTGGGCAGCAGACAGCATAACCGGTAACAAGCAGAGGTCAGTTTGGGCAGCAGACAGCATAACCGGTAACAAACAGAGGTCAGCTCGGGCAGCAGAGAGCATAACCGGTAACAAGCAGAGGTCAGCTCAGGCAGCAGAGAGCATAACCGGTAACAAGCAGAGGTCAGTTCGGGCTGCAGACAGCATAACCGGTAACAAGCAGAGGTCAGCTCGGGCAGCAGAGAGCATAACCGGTAACAAGCAGAGGTCAGTTCAGGCTGCAGACAGCATAACCGGTAACAAGCAGAGGTCAGTTCGGGCTGCAGACAGCATAACCGGTAACAAGCAGAGGTCAGTTCGGGCTGCAGACAGCATAACCGGTAACAAGCAGAGGTCAGTTCGGGCTGCAGACAGCATAACCGGTAACAAGCAGAGGTCAGTTCGGGCTGCAGACAGCATAACCGGTAACAAGCAGAGGTCGCAGAAGGCAGCAGACAAGAATGGTCAAAAAATTGTCGGGTCAAGCAAGCAATAATACGCTGCAGAGCTCGAATAGCTAAGCAAGCTAATGCTCTTAGAAGACACTATAATGAGTATTTTTCAATACAATGTACAAGATATATAATACTTGATACAGCAGAGAGCATTTACCAGACACTGCATTCAGCTCTCAGGTTGAAGGTTGCACCCAGATATTAATCATACATTAACATTGATTTTTACTGACCATGTTTTTTTAATTGAAGCATAATTTTATATCCAGATATATGTGGTTTCCCTTCTGCAGTTTGTTCTAAATGATAAAATAAACCATCAGGAAACCTCATATTATTGATAAAATACTGTTGTGTCACAGCCGGTCCTGACTCTGGATTGATGTCCTATTTTGTACATGTTGCAATTGTACCTGCTTCCCTCTTGGATATCTCTTATTTGTAACCCTCACACAGTCTGCAGCTATCTCAGTCCAGCATAAACCAGTGCAAATTTACCTTGCTTAAAAAATAAATAAAAGACTATGGAATTTTTTGGTGGTCTGGTCATATATTATATTATTATAATTATTGATTTTTAACGTGAAACAGTGCTCTGCAGTGCCAGACAGTAGTGGTTACATAAAATAGGAACCTTCAAGGTCGTAGGACCACATGAAGACATAAAAACAAAGGCTAGGACGGGCCCTGCGAGAGCTTACATTCTAATAGGAAGAGGACACAGCTGAAGCAAGATGAGTGAATGCGGCAAGGGGCTCATTCACATATGGCTTTATAAATGTGTTGACTCCAAACACCATATACAGTATGCTTTCATACATAGTGTTAGGCTCTATGTACAAAACCCTAAATAATAGTAATTATTCTAATAATTAGTAATTAGTAATGTTCTAAAACTGGAACTAAAGGGTTGATTGCAGGTAGACATTTCTTGGACGTCTATACACAGGAGAAAACATTCAGAGTATGTCATACTTGCCAACTCTCCCGGAATGTCCGGGAGACTCCCGCATTTTGCGAGAGTCTCCCGGACTCCCGGGCGAGTGTGGCAATCTCCCGAATTCTGCCCACTTCACTAGGAAGTGCCCACTTCCTAGTGAAGTGGGCAGAATTAGATCCCAAACGCCGCGATTCCCGATGAATCGCGGCGTTTAGCCCCGCCCCCCGCTGTCAAATGACGCAATTTGCGTCATGACGTCACAGGGGGCGGGGCCGAAATGACGCGATTTTGGCCGCCCCGCCCCCTCACGCCCCCCTCCACTGGCTGGCTCCCGGAAGAGAGCTGAAGAAAGTAGGTAAGTATGGAGTATGTTATGTAGAGCTCTGTTGGGATAGCAGGAAGAGTGTTTACTTAGCAGGGGCTCATAGTAATTACAGGATGTCAGGAAACGTCTGCAGGCTTGGTATTCCCTGACACAGAAGAGGCCTGGTCTTATATCTGTATCTAAGCAACTAGAGCCCCGAAAAAATATTACAAATATTTAACAGATCCACACGAAATTGGAATACAGTGGTAACCAGCAGCATCAAGTCTACATAGACACAAAACAAACAAAATATACTTTATATAACACGTTAGTTAAATAATCGTAGGTTTAACCACATACTGGTAGGTTAGTTGTCTTGTGAGTAAATAGATTCTGGTGTCTTCTAAACTTGTGGCAGTTACTAGTTAACCTACAGCAGGAGCCGGCTGTTAGGCTGACTGTGTGTAAGTTAGTTGGCTGCCTAGTGTGGTATGATTATATGATCACACTACAACTCTATTACACTCTATACAGACATAGGACACTACACCCCCAACATGACCTGACCACTGGACATGATCATAATACAATTTTATTACACTATATACAGACATAGGACACTACACCCCCAACATGACCTGACCACTGGACATGATCATAATACAATTCTATTACACTCTATACAGACATAGGACACTACACCTCCAACATGACCTGACCACTGGACATGATCATAATACAATTCTATTACACACTATACAGACATAGGACACTACACCCCCAACATGACCTGACCACTGGACATGATCATAATACAATTCTATTACACTATATACAGACATAGGGCACTACACCCCCAACATGACCTGACCAGTGGACATGATCATAATACAATTCTATTACACTGTATACAGACATAGGACACTACACCCCCAACATGGCCTGACCACTGGACATGTTCATAATACAATTCTATTACACACTATACAGACATAGGACACTACACCCCCAACATGGCCTGACCACTGGACATGTTCATAATACAATTCTATTACACTCTATACAGACATAGGACACTACACCCCCAACATGACCTGACCACTGGACATGATCATAATACAATTCTATTACACTCTATACAGACATAGGACACTACACCCCCAACATGACCTGACCAGTGGACATGATCATAATACAATTCTATTACACTCTATACAGACATAGGACACTACACCTCCAACATGACCTGACCACTGGACATGATCATAATACAATTCTATTACACACTATACAGACATAGGACACTACACCCCCAACATGGCCTGACCACTGGACATGTTCATAATACAATTCTATTACACTCTATACAGACATAGGACACTACACCCCCAACATGACCTGACCACTGGACATGATCATAATACAATTCTATTACACTCTATACAGACATAGGACACTACACCCCCAACATGACCTGACCAGTGGACATGATCATAATACAATTCTATTACACACTATACAGACATAGGACACTACACCCTCAACATGACCTGACCACTGGACATGATCATAATACAATTCTATTACACTCTATACAGACATAGGACACTACACCCCCAACATGCCCTGATCACTGGACATGATCATAATACAATTCTATTACACTATACAGACATAGGACACTACACCCCCAACATGACCTGACCACTGGACATGATCATAGTACAATTCTATTACACTGTATACAGACATAGGGCACTACACCTCCAACATGACCTGACCACTGGACATGATCATAATACAATTCTATTACACTGTATACAGACATAGGACACTACACCTCCAACATGACCTGACCACTGGACATGATCATAATACAATTCTATTACACACTATACAGACATAGGACACTACACCCCCAACATGGCCTGACCACTGGACATGATCATAATACAATTCTATTACACTCTATACAGACATAGGACACTACACCCCCAACATGACCTGACCACTGGACATGATCATAATACAATTCTATTACACTCTATACAGACATAGGACACTACACCCCCAACATGACCTGACCACTGGACATGATCATAATAGAATTCTATTACACTCTATACAGACATAGGACACTACACCCCCAACATGCCCTGATCACTGGACATGATCATAATACAATTCTATTACACTATACAGACATAGGACACTACACCCCCAACATGACCTGACCACTGGACATGATCATAGTACAATTCTATTACACTGTATACAGACATAGGGCACTACACCTCCAACATGACCTGACCACTGGACATGATCATAATACAATTCTATTACACTGTATACAGACATAGGACACTACACCTCCAACATGACCTGACCACTGGACATGATCATAATACAATTCTATTACACACTATACAGACATAGGACACTACACCCCCAACATGGCCTGACCACTGGACATGATCATAATACAATTCTATTACACTATACAGACATAGGACACTACACCCCCAACATGACCTGACCACTGGACATGATCATAGTACAATTCTATTACACTCTATACAGACATAGGACACTACACCCCCAACATGACCTGACCACTGGACATGATCATAATACAATTCTATTACACTCTATACAGACATAGGACACTACACCCCTAACATGACCTGACCACTGGACATGATCATAATACAATTCTATTACACTCTATACAGACATAGGACACTACACCCCTAACATGACCTGACCACTGGACATGATCATAATACAATTCTATTACACTCTATACAGACATAGGACACTACACCCCCAACATGACCTGACCACTGGACATGATCATAGTACAATTCTATTACACTCTATACAGACATAGGACACTACACCCCCAACATGACCTGACCACTGGACATGATCATAATACAATTCTATTACACTCTATACAGACATAGGACACTACACCCCCAACATGACCTGACCACTGGACATGATCATAATACAATTCTATTGCACTCTATACAGACATAGGACATTACACCCTCAACATGACCTGACCACTGGACATGATCATAGTACAATTCTATTACACTCTATACAGACATAGGACACTACACCTCCAACATGACCACTGCAGGATTATATAACAGTTCTATTGTATTGCAAAAGCTTGTTATTATTACGTAAGCCTATATACAATACAGGAAACAGCTGCACCCAGCAACCAAAACAGAACCGGGCAACCATAAAAAAAAATGTGCACATTATTAGAGATAATCCTTTCAGATAAATCTATAAAACATTCAACGTTACATGGTAATCAGGGACGGTAGTTGGCAACAACAGTTTAAAACATTTTAAAGACCTCCGCACCAAGCACAGAGATAAGTTTGTAGCATTGTACTGTATATGTTCTTTTTAGCCCTTACCCAGGAGTAATACAGGGAAAATGGTTCAGTTGCCAAAATAACCATGTTTACTACGCCATCAGAGTTTTTAATAATATCAAAGAGGTTTTAAATGTTCAGGATTTCCTGCAAGCAAAACACGAGGCAGTTAGGCAAGCGTCCAGAGACAGAAGATTGCCAAGGATGTCGGAGTGACGATTGTAGCGGATAGACATTGTCATGGCATTAGTGGAGCTTACCCAGTGTATGGTTTGCACTGATTCATGTTCTTAGCTCCCTCTGCTGGCTACTTGTCATAATACACCGCAGTAGGTGAACGTTGTCTTTCAGCAAACTTACTGTATTTACTTTAACATGTGACCACAGTTGCCTGCTCATCCGAAATGTCCGCGAGGCTCCTGAATTTCGTGAATTCGTCATAAAGGCCTGCCCACTTCACAATAATAAGAAGAGGTATCCAGAAGAGTGTCAGGAGTTTACAACACATTTCGGGAGAGTTAGAAAGTATGATATGTGCTGAATATTTACTTAATTGATTGTTCGGTGATTCATGCATTTGGTATTATTAAGCTTTCACCTTAGACATCTTACTTCCTCATGGCATCCTAGCTATACAGCTTCTATGTGTTCACTAATAAATGTTCTGTTTGAGTTATCTATGCATATATGTGAGTGGGTTCTCTGTACAGCGCTGCGGAATTAGTGGCGCTATATAAATAACTGATGATGATATATAGAACTATGTAGATTTATATGTGTAATATCAGATAGAAAATGTGTTTTTTTTTTCCAGTTTAACCCTGGCCTGTAACTCATGAATAAAGTTGAAGCTAGAATCTCCTATTTCAATGCTTGATAATAAAAGGAGAGCATTTAGCTGTCAGTCAATCTATATCTCCCACATCACATACTGACGGGGCAGAACAGTGGAACAGCGGCTCCCGTATGGCATTACCTTAGTAGATTGAATCAGATAGACGTACTGCTACCTCGTTACAGCACATCTTAATGCTAAGACAACTGCAGCAGTACAGTCAAGCAGGTAGGTCTATCATCCTATTATGTCACAGATATCTGTGTTAGAGACCAAGTCTAGGGTCCTCAAATCAGGGGTGTGTGCACCATGGGGGGACAGGAACATGAGTCAGGGGCCCCCGCAGCAGCCTTTTGACCTATGGACCCAGCCTGCAGCCACAGTTTGATGGGAGGGAGCCTGGGACTCTTGTCTGATTGGCCATGGCATTTTGGTTCTTCCTGGTGGCTGACTCCTGTGGACCCCCTGAAATGCTTAAGACAGAACCCTATTGGATGTATAGTCTAAATACGATCATCCCATGCATTTTGAACGATTGCTATGATCTTAATGTCTTTTTTGAAATTTATGTTTCTTTTGTACTTGTATTGTGTTCTTATGTTAAATTTATATGCCTTTCTGTACTTACATCTTCATGTATCTCTTTACCTGTATTTTTTTTCCTTTAGTCTTGAATGCTAAAATCCCCCCAAACAAGTAAGCTTATCTTGTATGGCAATTAAGTATGAAAATTGTCCCAATTTTGTGGGCATTTTATCCTATACATACTGAGCTCTCCCTGACCTGAGCAGTTCTGTTTTGGAGCCTGTTGTAGAAGGGATCACCTTTAGCATTTTTATTTGGTTTACCTGGTCTGATAGCTGGAGGGAACAGCGCGATAACTATTCCAATGCACCTGAATATTATCCCCATGTACTTGCATTTCTTATTGCAGCTTTGTTGAAATAAACGTTTGACCTATTGCAATCTCCTTCATACAATGCTCCGATTATATTACTTATTTGTCACAAAGGCAAAGCAGTGAAACTGTATGTTATCCTTGATGAACAAAGTAATAGGTCATTAGCAACCTCAGTGTTTTTTGATATGTTCAAGACTAAAGGCCTCAGTTTTTCTTACACCCTTAAGACATACACTTGTGTAATTGAAACATCAGGGAGAAGAGCAATTGACTATCAAGATGAATGCATAATGGCCGGACATTGTGGCCTTTATCAATATTAATCAAGTGCAACTGCTATGATTCCTAGCGAATTCAGGAAGCGGCAACAGAAGTATAAAAACCAAGAATCTTTATTTAGGCAAAATATGTGAACAAAGATTGAGTTTGTGGAATATGCAGGTAACAGAATAAACAGGTATACTCCAATACACAAATATGAAAAGGTGTGATGAATGGCAGGAATAGTCCACAGAAGCAACAAGCAATGACAAATACAGTTTAAATGCAGGAACAAGTATATAGAGTTACTCAATTGCCAGGAGGCACGAGGCTCCAGACTAAGGAGGCAGTGATCAGGATTCCAGATTGCCAAAGGCACGAGGCAGTCCAGGGAAGCAGACAGACTAGCTGAGTCCAGTGACCAGACAGAGGTTAGGGCAAAAAGAGTACAAGCAGAATCCAGTAGCTAGGCAGAGGTCAGGGTCACAAGCGAACAAGCGTAATCCAGTAATCAGGCCGAGGTCAGCAAATCTTCGAACCCTGCTCTTGCTGCCCAAGCTCAGATGATATTCCTGATTTGGATGGACATCACTAGGTGAGCAAACAAATAAATGGCCTTCACAAGTCCCCATATGCCCCAAAAACTCAATTTAAGATGGATCTTAGAGGACAATGTTTGCTTGGAAAGTGTACACTAACCAACCACTATTAACATTGTCCTTACTAATACTTTGGAAAATTGATATTGCTTTTTTTTCAGCCATGCCCCTAAAGAAGTCATACAGGAGTTGCAGAATAATGCCCTCCAATCCAATCTAATCACTGGTCCTTACAAATCATGACTGCAACATCGAAGGAGACAACTTAGGGGACTTCGTCTTCCAAAGAAGAAAATGGGAAAAGCTCTTGGCTCCGTCAATTACTGTCAATTGCAGATAAAGCCTTCTAAAGGATATGGATCAACAACTACTTAACGATTACGCCAACAGCTGGGTCGCTCCACTTTCTTTCAAACCCCAAAGACTCCACCTTTCTAACAACAAAGAACAAGGAATAAAATGCTTCTCTTTGTTTAAACATAAGTTCTGAAAAAAACAGAAATGAGCAGAGAAGATATTAGAGAACGGTCCACAGAAGTGAATCCCACCCTAAAAGTAAGGAAGGAATGCTGCTACTTAAGGATATTTGGTGTATATAACCCTAAAACAGCCAGGTCAGATTAGGCTGGTGTACGACACCAGTTCCAAGCGTGAAGGTGTTTTCCTACATTAGTTCTCTTGACGAGACCAGACCTCAATAACACACTCTTACTTTCATAGTAGGAAATCTTGTGCATGGATTGGAAACACTCTTTAAAGACCTGAACGGGTTTGCATGTATCACACAATGTAGCAGCTTGGAAACAAATAAGCATACGACCTTGCTTCTATGGGTCACGTATTGAATGGGAGGGAAGTTTCGGTGTGTAATAAAGAAACAATAAAGAGAAATACAACAGTATACACTAATTTGTAAATTCCGCTGGCAAACATCAGTGTAAGAATTCCAAAGTAACTGTATCACCATTGGGTGTGTGATTTACAAATCACACAGTGTGAACTGTTCTAGTTTTCTTCATTGTTTTTCGCTTTTCCATTGGCGTTCTCAGGATCCATACGCGCCATAACATTCCATCCAATAGGTAACTAGCACCACTGCCTGAACGTACCAAAACTTGAACTCTATACTGCTGTGCTGAAATTAGCAGAAGTCTCTACAGCAGATATTAATGTCAAGTTTGACAAAAGAGATTTCTACATGGACAGGTAGTTTAGGCCACATATATAATGAATACGTTACTAACAGAGTTGTAATAATTCTTAGGTCAACACTCCCAATGTAACACACAGTAAAGTGTGTAGATGTGGGGTCCTCACATTATCCCTTTAAATGCACATTGCTCTATGTCGCTCTTTAAACTGACATCAACATGGAGTGCCGGCCAGCTCTGTCATCGGATATTCTAGCTGTCAGCACGCTGCTCTCTTCACAAATCTGCTTTGTCCTTTTACAGGTAAGTCTGAATTATATTCTAGTCGTTTTTACAGTTATCGGGTTTTTTTTGCAGGTCTTGTCGTTGTCGGTGTAAATAACGTTGGGTAAACGTACCCAACCCAGATGTCTACTGTCACAGTTGTCTACTTTTCTTGTACCAATTTGGGACCCTTGGGTCTTGCTGAAGCAGGAATGTGACAGGAACTGGAGGCCTTGATAAAACCTCTGTTCATCCAGAATGCACTGAGTAGCACTAGCAGAAAGGGAGTTTAGGACCGGAGTCTGCGCTAGAATACTGAATGGAATCCATCATCATCACCATTTATTTATATAGCGCTACTAATTCCGCAGCGCTGTACAGAGAACTCACTCACATCAGTCCCTGCCCCATAGGAGCTTACAGTCTAAATTCCCTAACTTACACACACACACAGACTGAGAGGCTAAGAGCAATTTAATAGCAGCCAATTAACCTACTAGTATGTTTTTGGAGAGTGGGAGGAAACCGGAGCACCCGGAGGAACCCCACGCAAACACGGGGAGAACATACAAACTCCACACAGATAAGGCCATGGTCAGGAATCGAACTCATGACCCCAGCGCTGTGAAGTAGAAGTGTTAACCACTGAGCCACCGTGCTGCCAAACACATGCTAATCAATGACAATACAATATAGTAAATTGATAACAAAAGACATAGAAATATATGATTGTTCAGTATCAGACTAAAGCCTCTATACTAGATGGATTAATTTCCGCGTAGACAATCCAGCTTACGGATGACTCATTCGTCCTGTTTTCAGTTTGACATATAACGTAGCCCTATTTCAAATTATAGGGATATCCCCAACTTAGTACATATTAAAATTTACTCAGTTCTGTATCGAGTGTGCTCCACCTTGAAGAGCAAGTGGGTCTCCTGTTTACGATGGCCCAGGTGTGTCAAATAACCAGGGAACGCAACGCATTTCGTCTTGATGCAAACTTTTTCATGGAAGTGAGAGGTAGTCCTTGTTTATAATATGAATGGGAGGAGTTGATGTAATTATTGAAACGTAGCCATAAATTGAATTGAAGAGAGATTTGAATGATATGGAAAACATGGTATTCCTTATCTAGAATAGTACAACATCAGAGGCTGTTAAAATGAACAAATTTATCAAGCAATTATGTACAAATACAATAAATAAAAATTCATATTGTAGAAAAACAGAAAAATAAGCTAGAAATGTGAATGTACAATAAGGAAAAGGACAATCTTCATTACAAATAGTACAATAAAAAGGGAAATTTTGACATAAAAACATAATAAACAGTACATAGGACAAAGAAGTGTAAATTATAGTATATAGTATATTCACGTACTTCAAAAATATAGTGAATTATGTATCATAAAATATATATATTGCATGTTAGTTATACTTGTAAAAAAAAAAGCACCCAAATTAAAGTCGATATTGATTTCGAAACCGATAAATATTTGTAACAAGAAAATTCACTTATCTCTTTCTGAAATGGAGGCTAAATTCAATATTTTTAGTCTGATTTAATCCCACAAATAGGAGACCAGTGGGATCTTTAAAATGTACTTCTAAGAAGTAATTTGAGACACTATGTGTGGTAAAACCTTACGGATGAGTTCCCTGGTTTTCTCCTTCTCCAAAATGTATTCAACCCCCTTGGTGCTACATGAAATAGTGTCATAGATCCTGCACTGTTTTTGTTTCCACACTATACAACCTCCTTAACTGATTTAAAGTTGCGTGAAGATTTATTTACGTTATACCCCATAGAATTCATACAGTGATGGGAGCCAGGAGCATTTTAAGCCATGTTTTCTTCTGTTCAGTGTCATATGGAATGTAGCATTTCATAAGTGTGTTACAAATGTTTGATGCTTTCTTATATATGACCTTGGTTTTAGAGGAAGGTATACTGTATGTTTAAAGGTCTCATGTCGTTTGTAGTTTTTTTTATAACAACTTTATTTAAAGTTCAGCAGGTAACATCAGGCAATGACGTCATGGAAAACTGTGAGCACATAAGCATTCAGATAGAGTAAAGTGTGTAAATAAAATTTGCAGTAAATAAGAGTAAAAGAACACAAGAATGACATTGAGCGCTCAAGTGGGAGGTTGGTCGTAGTAGTAGGTGCTGAACCGTTTTTTCAAAGTAAGAAAGAGAGAGAAAATAGAAGCGAGGATTAGAGAATAAGTTCAGGTAAGGAGCCGTATGGCGTCCCGCTATGAAGGGCTAAGAAATAGGGAACAGAAGAGAGAAGAAGGTCTCATGCTTTAGCGGAACACACCAATGGTTATTTAACATTCTTTCCAAAGTATATAGCCACAATACCTCCATATAGCCTCACATACCAGTATATAGCCAATATACCTCCATATAGCCTCACATGACAGTATATAGCCAATATATCTCCATATAGCCTCACATACCAGTATATAGCCAATATACCTCCATATAGCCTCACATACCAGTATATAGCCAATATACCTCCATATAGCCTCACATATCAGTATATAGCCAATATACCTCCATATAGCCTCACATACCAGTATATAGCCAATATACCTCCATATAGCCTCACATATCAGTATATAGCCAATATACCTCCATATAGCCTCACATACCAGTATATAGCCAATATACCTCCATATAGCCTCACATACCAGTATATAGCCAATATACCTCCATATAGCCTCACATATCAGTATATAGCCAATATACCTCCATATAGCCTCACATACCAGTATATAGCCAGTATACCTCCATATAGCCTCACATGACAGTATATAGCCAATATACCTCCATATAGCCTCACATACCAGTATATAGCCAATATACCTCCATATAGCCTCACATGACAGTATATAGCCATAATACCTCCATATAGCCTCACATACCAGTATATAGCCATAATACCTCCATATAGCCTCACATACCAGTATATAGCCAATATACCTCCATATAGCCTCACATACCAGTATATAGCCAATATACCTCCATATACCCTCACATACCAGTATATAGCCACAATACCTCCATATAGCCTCACATACCAGTATATAGCCAATATATCTCCATATAGCCTCACATACCAGTATATAGCCAATATACCTCCATATAGCCTCACATGACAGTATATAGCCATAATACCTCCATATAGCCTCACATACCAGTATATAGCCAGTATACCTCCATATAGCCTCACATACCAGTATCTAGCCAATATACCTCCATATACCCTCACATACCAGTATACAGCCAATATACCTCCATATAGCCTCACATACCAGTATATAGCCAATATACCTCCATATACCCTCACATACCAGTATATAGCCAATATACCTCCATATAGCCTCACATACCAGTATATAGCCAATATACCTCCATATAGCCTCACATACCAGTATATAGCCAGTATACCTCCATATAGCCTCACATGACAGTATATAGCCATAATACCTCCATATAGCCTCACATACCAGTATCTAGCCAATATACCTCCATATAGCCTCACATACCAGTATATAGCCACAATACCTCCATATAGCCTCACATACCAGTATCTAGCCAATATACCTCCATATAGCCTCACATACCAGTATATAGCCAATATACCTCCATATAGCCTCACATACCAGTATATAGCCAATATACCTCCATATAGCCTCACATGACAGTATATAGCCAGTATACCTCCATATAGCCTCACATACCAGTATATAGCCAATATATCTCCATATAGCCTCACATGACAGTATATAGCCAATATATCTCCATATAGCCTCACATACCAGTATATAGCCAATATACCTCTATATAGCCTTACCTGACAGTATATAGCCAGTATACCTCCATATAGCCTCACATACCAGTATATAGCCAATATATCTCCATATAGCCTCACATACCAGTATATAGCCAATATACCTCCATATAGCCTCACATACCAGTATATAGCCAATATACCTCCATATAGCCTCACATACCAGTATATAGCCAATATACCTCTATATAGCCTCACATACCAGTATATAGCCAATATACCTCTATATAGCCTCACATACCAGTATCTAGCCAGTATACCTCCATATAGCCTCACATACCAGTATATAGCCAATATACCTCCATATACCCTCACATACCAGTATATAGCCAATATACCTCTATATAGCCTCACATACCAGTATAGAGCCAATATACCTCCATATAGCCTCACATATCCGTATATAGCCAATATACCTCCATATAGCCTAACATACCAGTATATAGGCAATATACCTCCATATAGCCTCACATACCAGTATATAGCCAATATACCTCCATATAGCCTCACATACCAGTATATAGCCAATATATCTCCATATAGCCTCACATACCAGTATATAGCCAGTATACCTCCATATAGCCTCACATGACAGTATATAGCCAATATATCTCCATATAGCCTCACATACCAGTATATAGCCAATATACCTCCATATAGCCTCACATGATAGTATATAGCCAAAATACCTCCATGTAGTCTTACATACCAGTATATAGCCAATATACCTCCATATAGCCTCACATGACAGTATATAGCCAATATACCTCCATATAGCCTCACATGACAGTATATAGCCAATATACCTCCATATAGCCTCACATGACAGTATATAGCCAATATATCTCCATATAGCCTCACATGACAGTATATAGCCAATATACCTCCATATAGCCTCACATGACAGCATATAGCCAATATATCTCCATATAGCCTCACATACCAGTATATAGCCAATATACCTCCATATAGCCTCACATACCAGTATATAGCCAATATACCTCCATATAGCCTCACATGACAGTATATAGCCAGTATACCTCCATATAGCCTCACATACCAGTATATAGCCAATATATCTCCATATAGCCTCACATGACAGTATATAGCCAATATATCTCCATATAGCCTCACATACCAGTATATAGCCAATATACCTCTATATAGCCTTACCTGACAGTATATAGCCAGTATACCTCCATATAGCCTCACATACCAGTATATAGCCAATATATCTCCATATAGCCTCACATACCAGTATATAGCCAATATACCTCCATATAGCCTCACATACCAGTATATAGCCAATATACCTCCATATAGCCTCACATACCAGTATATAGCCAATATACCTCTATATAGCCTCACATACCAGTATATAGCCAGTATACCTCCATATAGCCTCACATGACAGTATATAGCCAATATACCTCCATATAGCCTCACATACCAGTATCTAGCCATAATACCTCTATATAGCCTCACATGACAGTATATAGCCAATATACCTCCATATAGCCTCACATGACAGTATATAGCCAATATATCTCCATATAGCCTAACATACCAGTATATAGCCAATATACCTCTATATAGCCTCACATGACAGTATATAGCCAATATACCTCCATATAGCCTCACATACCAGTATATAGCCACAATACCTCCATATAGCCTCACAAGACAGTATATAGCCACAATACCTCCATATAGCCTCACATACCAGTATCTAGCCAATATACCTCCATATAGCCTCACATACCAGTATATAGCCATAATACCTCCATATAGCCTTACATACCAGTATATAGCCAATATACCTCCATATAGCCTCACATACCAGTATATAGCCAATATACCTCCATATAGCCTCACATGCCAGTATATAGTAACTATACACACATAGCCTCACTAGATAGCCCCATGTAGTCTTGCATGCCACTTTATAGCCAATATAACTCTATAAAACCATTATGCCCCATATAACTTAACATGGCAATACATAGAATATCTGCTCCATGCAGCTAATATGTCCCATACAACCTAACCTGCTGATATTTAATTTATTTTGCCTACTGTAAATAATCTGCAATAATCTGTTTTATTAATAATGAACTATTTGCATAACATTTTGGCTTCTACTGAAATCCATGGGTTTAAATAACACTTCTATATTATTTATTATTACTTCTATTATGATAGAAGATAATACTTATTTTTGTCAAGGATGAAAGATTAAAAAAACAAAAACAAATCTGTGCAATGATCTGGATTAGTGAGATGAAACATTTACGATTTGTAAACCGTCCCTGGGATTCATCATCACAGGAAAGTCAAACAGTCAAAAATTACAACTATTCCTGGTCTCTACATTCCAGCCCCAGCAGTAATTCATAATGGATGACAATATTCATGTTCTGTGCCAAACCCCTACAGACAGACATCCACTCAGCCCTACAAGCTTCCTGTTACAAATATGAAGAATCTGACTTTTATGAATATATCATGTAAGAAAGTTGCAATATATGTCCACAGGTGCAACAGTTATCTTCATTTTAATTCAGTGGTCAAAAGAAGGACAACTGCGATCAATGGAACCCTTAAAACTACTATATAATAATAAAAGTCAGTGGGAAATGGGCCTCAAAGAATCCTTCAGTTTGGCCGCATAATAATTAATTTATGCAGCAATCACGATTAAAGTGATTAATTTTTTCCTATTTGTTTATAATTCAACCAAAGGCACTAATTCCAAAGGAATTAGGGCCTTTGGAATTTGGGCCTATCTATAGGGACTGGGGGGCAAGCACACAACACTGGCCCATAAGTATCGGCCCATCCTTAAAGGGTGTTTTTGGGTACAATATCTATTTATCAATATAAAAAGAGGCTATTTTAGTGTTGCTTAATCCAGCAATACGTAAATAATAAAAATAAATAAATAATACCCAATCAGGAAGAGGCAGGACTCATAAGAACCCTCCAATTCCTTTCTAAAAATATCCTTGAGAAAGTCCTATCTGGATGAAACGCGTTGGATCACATTTTTGTACCTAATCAGCCACCGTACTTGTGCGGGTCAACCTATCACTTCCGCGTTCCAAGACGCGGCTACACGAGATACCCGGACACTCCGGAGCCTCTAATCATAGGAGACTCACCGTTTTACCTGGACAGCTTGCCGAGGACTGCCAGCATACATAGGGAATTCTAGGGTAAGAATTAGTTTTATTTGCTCTCCCCTCCTCACGCCATCTGGTATACTATCCCGCGGTACTTCCACTTACATTTTCAAAGGAGCTATAAACATTTTTGTTGTCTTTACATTTTGTTGTCTATACGTTTTTTATTTTTATTTTTCATGTTCATTGCGCCCTTTCTGTTTTATATATTGCCGTTTGTACTATAGGGGCTGCATATTAGATGAGCGCTTACCTCTGTTTTTATTGAAAAATAATTAATGCAATAAAAAACAAACCTCACTTTATATTGCATTTTATTTTATATGTTCCTTATCCCTACAGCACTTTTTTGTTTTTTTTAACCACATATCTGACAAACAGGAAATGAGGGATCCGCGCTTCCCTCTGTATTGTAAAGAAGGGTAAGGTGCTGCCTTAGTGGGAAACCAAGGGGTTTTGTTAGAGGTGGGTCCCAATCCTCTAGGAAAGTAAATACAACAACAAGGTAATATTTCTCTGGTGCACGCAGAGTAATGGACATATATCAGTGTATGGGTAGATATGTTAAACAGTCATTTATTCTTTTATTAAGAGCAATTGCATATAAACACTTTTGAACAAATAATTTGGTCCGGACCAGTAGGACATTAACCTTACTCAACAGTCCTGTGAACAAGTAAGGAGACCTAGTACAGCAGCACTCGATTCCCAATCACTCTAGTTGTAAACCAACCAAGATATTGTGAGATAATCAACAAAGTCTTGTAAATAATTTTCACTTAGAGTCTCTCAGAACGAATGGACCTGACAATCCTTAAAGTTAGACAACATATGATCCTTGCTTTTCGTTAATAGATATGTGGTAGTGACAATGCAAAGTGCAGCAAAAGTTCTCGGTGGTCTTATAGTAGAAAAAAAACCAAAACCAGTGTCTTAGGTAGTTAAACAAATTAATTTAAGAATTTACAAATTTTGTACAATACACAGGCAATACCGTGTGCGCTACTGTTAGGTACACGAAGCTCTGCCTTCACGAGCAGTACAGTGTGAAGCGGGACATACCTCCCAACTGTCCAAATCCTCACTCAAATTCGGGACTGTCCCACCAGATTCAGGAGAGCTGGCAGACTGTCCTGCTCTCTCCTACCTGTTATTGTCACTGTCACCACCTGTGGCTGCTGGTGTCTTTAAATCAGTTGCTGCTTGTCTGGATCCTGGAATGTTGGAGGCCCTATTTGGAAATAAAATGGGTACATGAGCAGGGGCGCACGGAGGATTGTTCAGGTGGGGTTTCCCCTTTACCCCCGAAAAAAAAAAAACCCTAGAGAGCTGCCGCTGTATACAATACAGCACCGCCGCGGACGCTTCTTTAACAGCGCCGCGGCTGCTGTATAGTACAGTGCCGTATGTAGGAGCACTTTTTTAGCGGAGGGGGGGGGGGGTTTCTGGAGACCCAGAAACCCCCCCTGCGTGCGCCACTGATGAGATTTAGAAAACTCCAACTAGCCCCGGCAGAGCCGTAACCAGGCAGGTGCGGGCGGAGCCGTCGCCCAGGGCGCAGTCCCAAGGGGGGGCAGTGGCCGCCCGCACCTGCCTCTGTGAGGAGACTGAAAAATAAAGAAAATAACAGACCTCAGAAGTAGACTGCCAGCCGCCCGGCGCATCCAAAATGGCAGCCGACACCCGGCTCCACCCCCTTCTGAACTCTGCCCTCTGCCCCTCAGCGTCTGATGTCATGACGTTGCTAGGCAGCAGAGAGCAGAGAAGAGACAGGCAGCGACGGCTGGACAGGAAGAAAGATGAAAAAGGTAAGTTTCAAAAGGGTGGGGGGATGTGTGCTGAAATTAGCCCCAGTATTAAATTAAAGGTCCCGTCACTTCACCTTAAAATAATAGGCCCCATTATTAAATGAAATTTCCCCACCATCACCCAGCAAATAAAATAGCACCCATTAAATAATTAGCCCCCATTTGCACTCCACCATTAAATAGCCTACCTCACACACTATATTAAGATCCCCCTTCCCACACATATTAACATACTGTGCCCTGACCTCACACACACATACACTCTACCTTAACATACTGTGCCCACACACACACTGTACATTACCATACTGTGCCCACACACACACTGTACATTACCATACTGTGCCCACACACACTGTACATTAACATACTGTGCCCACACACACTGTACATTACCATACTGTGCCCACACACACTGTCAGGGCCGGTGCTAGCCTCCATGGCGCCCTAGGCATTTTTACAAAATCGGCGCCCCAACCCCCCCCCCCACAGCAATCGGCGCCCTCCTCCCCCCGTCTTTCCTTACCTCACCACCGCCGCCTCTCTGCTCCGTCTCCTCCCCTCCACTCGACACTAGTGATTGGAGGGGAGGAGATGGAGCAGAGAGGCAGCGGTGGTGGGCAATAGCCTCTTCCCCCCTTCCCCGTGCATCCGAATGCTGTGCGGCGGCCGTGACAGGTATGGTCAGCGGTCGCCGCACAGTTTTAAAGTAATTTTCCAGGCGCCCTCCAGAGCCCGGCGCCCTAGGCAAGTGCCTAACCTTGCCTAATGGGAGCACCAGGCCTGCACACTGTACATTAACATACTGAGCCCGCACACACTGTACATTAACATACTGTGCCCACACACACACTGTACATTACCATACTGTGCCCACACACACTGTACATTAACATACTGTGCCCATACACACACTGTACATTACCATACTGTGCCCACACACACTGTACATTAACATACTGAGCCCGCACACACTGTACATTAACATACTGAGCCCGCACACACACACACTCTATATTAAGATAACACACACATTCACTCACTCTACATTCTTATTATTATCAGTAACATGTTATTGTACATCCATCTCCTACTCTACATGAATTCCCATTGTAATGCTGTGGGAGATTATCAGTGAGGCCCAATGTAATGCTGTTCTTACCTGCCCTAGGTACAGTCCATGTTGTCCAGGTATCCAATCTATCTATCTATATATAATAACATGTAAAAATACAGAAATGGACACAAGGTACTTTAAGAAAGTATTTTATTTGAGTTTCCCCAAACATGTAAAAGAGGCGGACTAGGACAACCTAGCACCTCTAGCATATAATCTCCTATATTAAATAATCCATACATTTATTTAAACATGATAAATGTCTTCTTCGTTTGTTCTGGAAGATGACCAGGAACGGATCTCATGCAGTTTCTCCTGGAGCCATCAATTGGGGACTGATGTTGTCGAAATCCATTGAATTTAGCCTGATTACCCAATGTATCCTCCTCATTCTCCTCCTTTATTTAGACATGCTAAATGTCTTCTGCGTTTGAACCAGAAGATGACCAGGAAAGGATCTCATGCAGTTTCTACTGGAGCCATCAATTGGGGACCGATGTAGTCGAATCCTTTAAACTCAGCCTGGTTACACAATGCATCCTCCTCATCAGGTGTTAGATGGACAGACTGGCTTGTGTATTCCTCATAAAAGTTATCCAATCCATACTCTCCACAGACCTGGGGTTTAAATGGGGGAACAACTTGTCGTTGTTCCAGGAGGTTCCAGTCAATGCTGCTGAAGAATGCATGACCCTGGATGTCAGAAAACCCCGTCTGTGGGTTACAGCCCAGACGCTCCTTTGGCTCTTTATTTAGGAAGCCGCTTAATACACTGGCTGTTTTCACAGCCAGTGATTTGGGAATGAAAAGGTCTTTTTCTAGGATAACTTTGAACAACAAATCGTCGTCTAGCATCTCAGACTCCTCTGCAGTGTCGAAGGGCAGCCTCCCCGTCAGCATTTTAAACAAGATGACCCCCAGCGCCCACCAATCCACGCTGAAATTATAGCCTTTGCCTTGCAACATTTCTGGAGCGAGGTAATAGGGTGTGCCACAGAAAGTGCTAGTTGTTCCTCCAGGCTCCAAACCTTCCTTGCACACACCATAGTCCGTAAGCTTTATGTGGCCTTCAGAATCTAGTAGGATGTTATCTGGCTTTACGTCACGATGGATAACACCTCGCTCGTGCAGGAAGTTCAAGGCAAGGCTGACTTCAGCGGAATAGAAGCTGGCATGTTTCATAAACAGCTTCCTTCGACACTGTATGTGAAAGCTTAGATCTCCTCCGTTCACATAGTCGATGACATAGAAGAGTCTGGTATTTGTCTGGAAGCAGGCGTGTAGTCCAACAAGGAATGGGTGCTCTGAGCCTAGCTGGAACACACTCTTCTCGGTCTGCACCCGGTCCATACTGTCGTCAGCATCAGCCAGTTGTTTTTTTACCACTTTCATGGCGTAGATGCTTCCAGTCTCTACACGCCGCACCAGTAGCACCTTTCCGTAGGTGCCAACTCCTAACACACTGACTGGATGGAAATCCTGCAAGACTGGTATGGAGGCGGTCGTTGTCACCGTCTCTGCAGCTCCTTCTGGATGTTGTTGAGGAGCCGCGTCTGATGGTTCAGATGTTTTATGCTGCGCACACTCTGAGCTGACAAATAAGTGGCAATTCTTATGTACCATCAGCTTACAGTGCAAGCATTTGTAACACTTGCGCCCAAGCCCCCATATCCTGTCTGTGCAGACAGAGCAGTGTGTTAGTCTGTGAAACCTCTTTCTTTGGAATGCGTGCCCGTTTGCATAGTAGAGTTTCCTCCACTTTCTTGCTGCACGTCGATAGACGGACGTGAGCTCTCCAGGGCACCGCATTCCAGGCCTCTCAGGAGTGCCGCAGAAGATGTAAATGGGCAACTCAGAGGCTTTATAGATTTCATACAACCGGAGAGCTTCCTCCAGCTCCAGTTGTGAGGACAGAGCACATGGATGTTGTTCTTCATCTATCCACTTCATGGTGAATATCTGGTCCTTGCCCAAGGAGCACATGTCTCGTACCTCATTACAGAGACCATCAAAGTTGATGCTGGAGTCAATATGTGTGATGATGAGGTCTCCATTACAATACACGTTGACTCTGATCTGGTGGAATCGATCTACTGGCTGCGACATGGTGTTGTCCTCTGTGTCGGCAGGTTCTCCAGGGCCGAAGCTCTTACTGTGCCCGGTGGTGGTCTCTTGTCGACAGCAGGACATATTTCAGTCCTCACAGCCTTTCTCCTTTCTCCTTTTCTTAGTCGCGAATCGATACAATCTGCTTAAAGTTGCACAAGTTCAAGTAGAGGGTCAGTACTGCTTTCAGCCTCACCGGTAGCTTGTTTTATACCGTTTAGAGATGATGTCACAAAGTAACACATTACATCAATCACCACGAGCAAACAATGGTCTAGAACAGGGCGTGGCCAACATCTGGGCGTGGTCAACCTGTGACTCTGCAGGTGTTGTGAAACATGCCCCAACATGTTTTTTTCAGTACACAGCCAGCCGATAGCTGGCAAAGCATGCTGGGATTTGTAGTTTCACAATACCTAGAGAGCAAAAGGTTGGCCACGCCCTGGTCTAGAATGCAACGAACATTCCGAGATCCAGGAAAGTGAACAGAACTTTCCTGTTACTAGTGATAAATTCAAAATTCTTGTCGTTCGATGTCCTGATGTCTTATATTCTAGGGGCTGCTGAAAGCCTTATGGCCAAATATTGGAAAAACCTTCAACCCCAGCCCTTTAAAAGTCTTATCTCATTTTTTTCCAGAGAGGCTATGTGCCATATATTATCTCCATGATAGGGAACAAGGATAGGGGCAAGTGTGAATGTCATGGCAGTTTGTCAAACCCCAAAATCAAGCACATAATCCCTCTGATTAATAGGCCCTGTAAAGCCCAGAAGTTAACGCAGAACTTTCTTATATTTTCTTACTGATGTAGAGATTCCCTGTAGTACAGCCTTCCATCCACTTTATTTCACTCCACCCTCCCTTATTTTTAATATTGATATTGGTTCGGTAAACATGCATATAGATAAACTACCGCAGCCAATGCAGACCCCGCTGTAATCAAACACTAATCTATATTAAAGGAAGAAGTTGATGTTTGTGCTGATTGGTGGAATTATACATGTATTACTGTGGATTTTGACCATCCGTAATTGGTTTCATTAGTTTTGTATTGTAATTTGTGATAGCTATAATCTATTGTTAAGACATAGTGATTAGCGTGCACATTGTGGGCTCCTCCTCTTTTTCTTAAAGATGTATATATAATTCAGGAAGCAATCAGAATAAAAGGAATATAAATATACAATGGTCTTTCAATGGCCAAACTAACACGGACAACGGTGCAATACTTGCTTAGCATTATCAAAAATTAGCTTGAGAAGACAATAACCTTCAGACACAAACTTCCTGCTAATACCATGTCACATCTGTGTGTATAGGACGTGAAATATAGGTGTTTTTAGTAAGAACAGGAAGGAATCTTTACATGAACGTGTTTATTTCTCTCTGAGAACTACATAGGTCATCTTTGTTGATTGAAACCCTGGACGTCCGTAAAGACAAAGGAGGAAACCGATTAAAAAAAAAAACCTGGACATTTCAGCATAGTGTCTATGTAAATCTAATGGACCTAGATTGAAGAAGAATTATTCAATGGGACGTCTGCTCTTTTTTTAAATTTTTTTACTTGGCGTCAGAAGGGGGGATGTATGTTAGAGTTCAATGGTCATTAGACTGTTAAAGTATTGGTCACTTGAGGGACTGGGTAAAGTGTTCATTGAGGGCAAAAGTAACGCATTACAAAATATGCGTATTTCAACTACAAGCGGATCTGAAGAAACGTCTTTTGCTGCCTACGGGTGTAGGTACGCTCTGCTTATATAGTACTTACCATATTTAGACAGACACAACACACTGCAGGATACGTACATAGGTGCAATATAAAGTCCTAGCAGAACGCACAGAAATAAAAACAAATATTCAGCTATTGTTACCAGTTAACAATATTGTCATCCCCCATTCCTCACGTGACGTCATAGGCTGTCGGAAGTGTCCTTTGCGCTCAAAGGTGAATTGGACGATCCTGCGTTCACTGGCCTATAGTCCGTTTCTGCGCATGCGCAGTGCAATTTGGCGCAAAATACCGCAACTATCGGCATTTACGTTTCCCCAATGTCTCTGTGGTTTGTTACATCTACACAAGGTCCCTGTAATAAGTTAAACCAATTCAGCTTTCTCAGAGAGCCGCTTTCCACAAGGTAAGGAAACATTTAAATAAGTTAGTGGTTTCATTCTGGCTGGTAAATCTAACAGGGATTAAATAGACAATATTTGTTTCCAGAGTCTACGCTGTTTGTATACAACTATTTATCTTGGCTCGTGTAAGAGATTTGGTCCACTAGTTCTACAGTTGTAAATTATACACATATTTCCAAAAACATACTGGTAGGTTAATTGGCTGCTATCAAATTGACCTTAGTCTCTCTCGGTCTGTGTGTGTGTGTGTGTGTGTGTGTGTGTGTTAGGGAATTTAGACTGTAAGCTTCAATGGGGCAGGGACTGATGTGAGTGAGACATATTCTCTGTACAGCGCTGCGGAATTGTTGGCGCTATATAAATAAATGATGATGATAAAATAATATAATCCTTATACATCCCACATCCTCTTGTTCTCTTTCGACTGATATCCATTTATACCTTTTTCAGTTTATATCGGTGTACAATACCAGCTCACTCTTTACTTATTGTATAACATCGCACAAGACACTGTTTTTTTGTAAATACTGTTTAATGATAAAACTACCCAGCCCACAAAATGTAAGCTCTTCAGCAAAAATACCTACTGTCTATTTAGTGACTTGTTTTTCCTGTAATTGAATTCATTTCTCTGCTTCTTTTTTTTGGTAAATGACAGAACGAAATAATAAGCATATAGGCAAGTTCAGTACGCAAATGAATCTCTGATTTTAAAAAAAGTTGTAAACAACATCCAGTAAGAAATGTGTAAAGAATCGCTGCTGGCTCTGATCCCTCCTCTGTAAGGCAGGGGTGTGATTGTACAAAATCACACACACATCTCCACTAACACAAACACTCCACACAGGAATCCACAGCAACTCCAAATCTTTGGCTTTCAGGAGCAAACTCGGGAGATCTCTGAATATTGAAGATTTTATACAGGCAAGTCTTTTTTTAAATCAGTTTTTCTTCTTCGTTTCAAGATAATATATAATCTGTTTTATTTAGGGCAGCCTGAAAAGGGAACTGATTTTTTTTCTGCATGTTTCAATGGACTGAGGCTAGGAACTAGGCTCCTGGCAGACTGACACCTGGATCTACACCAACAGTTCCCTGTTTAGAGCGATGCCAACGTTTATAACTTTCTATTCTCAGGAAACCGTTATGCGTTACATAGCAGTGGATGCCTATAAGGCATCGTAGATATGAATATCTGGTACAATTATTATGTTTTTATGGAGAAACTGGCTGTAATCTCTGCAGATTGTGAAGAGATATGATAAAATATGGAGAACTTGGCTGCAGCATTTAGTATTTAAGCAGCAGATTGCAAAAGACTTATAAATTCTAAACAAGTTTGAAAACTTCTTGGAAAGTTAGTTTGCGCATGTTAACTTGTGTGTCATGCAAAATAAATCATAGATAACAAAGTAACAAGATGTATTGTGCAGTTTTTGAAACCCGTGCATACTTTTATTGGCAGACTATGTAAATATTTGTATCTTACAAACATTTAATAATGTGGTTAAACAGTACAGTGGAAACACTGTACAACTGTCTAATAGACTGTCTTATTTCATCCCCCCCAAGACTCTCACTGCTGGGAGAGGTCTCTCATTCTAACATTCAGGGTTAATTAATAGCTTAACAATTATTATTAATTTAACCTTTCTTGGGTCAAATTGCAATGCAGCAAAAATATAACGCTACATGTAAAATTTACGGATAACGGAAAGTGTACAGCGGCCTCGTTGTATAAAATGTGGTGCACATTTTTTAACTAGGACTCCTAGGGGGAGATTCAATTCAGCACGAGGTGTCTCTGGAACGTCCGTGGAGACACCTCATGCCAATGTTATGGCTGGAATTTCGACTCAAATTCCCTCACACCCCATAGAGGTGCAAGAAAAATGAGCGGAGATTCCTACTGTAATTGCTGGACACAAGGCTATGGTGGACTTTACTGAATCAGCATCTTTAAGCATTTCTGAGCACTTTGGTTAATGGGAGGTTTGAACACATTTTAAACATGTCTTCCTAGAAAGTTTACTTTATGACAATTGTCCTCATTTGTTTACGTACAGCTTAGTACCACTTCTCTTTTGTTTTAAGCTGTAGCAAACCTTTTATTACTTAAAGCTTTTATCAGCCAACAAATCAAAATACAGAAAATATGCAATGAAAGATATAGCAAAAAGTTCTATAAAATATGTTATTATATTTTCTATTGTTTGGACAACTGCTAAGTACTACCTCTTGTTCAATCCGCTGAGTGTCATTCTCGCCATATTGTATGGGCAATTGCTCAGTGCCACTCCTTGTGTCTGGTACACGGAAAGTAATTGTTAATACTGTCTATGATTGTATCAGATTGTAGAGCAGAGAGCACAGTACCACTTCTCAGGATTTGTTCCTATTCTGAGTATTAGTTCATCATCATCATCATCATTTATTTATACAGCGCCAGCAAATTCCGTAGCGCTTTACAATTGGGAACAAACATTAATAAAACAATACTGGGTAATACATACAGACAGAGAGGTAAGAGAACCCTGCTCGCAAGCTTACAATCTATGGGACAATGGGAGTTTGAAACACAAGGGCACGTGCTACATCATATTGCACACTGGACCAGCTAGAGTGCAAAGGTAAAAGTATTGTGTGGGCTGCGTGTGTACCAATGTTGGTCAGAGGGTTGTTGTCTTGTGTTAGCTGTGTAGAGGGTGGTAATATAGGAGATTAAGAGGGTGGTTGAGGAATGTTATAAGCTTGTCTGAAGAGGTGGTTTTTCAGAGAACGCTTGAAGGTTTGTAGACTAGAGGAAAATCTTACTGTGCGAGGGAGGGAATTCCACAAAGTGGGTGCAGCCCAAAAAAAGTCCTGTAACCGGGAATGGGAGGATGTGATGAGAGTGGAAGAGAGACGCAGATCTTGCGCAGAATGTAGTTGTATTAGTTGCTATTGTTTTTCTTTCTGGCCAACAAGTTATGATTCATTGAAGTAATCTACGTAACATGCATTAGAATTGTGTTATGGTAAATGAGTAAAATGAGAATTTCCTGAAGGCTTCTGCGATGAGGTCAGGAACTGAATATACTGTTTTTATTATGCGTTTAGCTGCTGTTGCAACAATGAAAAGAACACAGCGGGGGATAGTTAATATGACACAATAACTCCAATGTACATGGAACACTGCGAGCTGTAATATAAAACACATGTGTGTAAAGAGCTCACGTGGCTCCATAACCCTTTCCACTGTTCTACTGAGACATTACAGTTTAGTGCTACTACTGAGGATACATCTTCAGTGTAAAACCGAGCGAGGTTACATAATCCTGGCAATTGTCTGAAAAGCGCATATTTTAACTCAAGGACATAGTTCAACAATAGGAAGTGGGAAACTAAGATATATTTACCTTTGTGTTTCTTCTTTGTGGTAAGTTCCTCTAAAAGGTTGTGATTTATGTTTAAACTCATTGCTTTTTCCTTTTTTAAATCTATTTTAGTATTACTCTGTAGTCGTAAGTAGTCTATTTGTACTCTAACACTACTGCATAAATACAGTATACTCTTAATACTCTTTAGTACTATACGTTGCATTAATAAGGTGAAGTTAACTAATAATCTGAAGTTTAATATTACAGTATGTATCCTCATATAGATGAAGTAAATTACATTTAGTATGTTTCCCATGATTGTTAATGCCAACCAGTGTACATCTTATGCTGTGAAATGCAATGTTGGAACAAACTTTTGAAGGGTGAAAGCTGCTGTGCAAAGTTTGAGCCAGCTGCTCACCTGGAAAGCTCAGTTACTGCATGTAAAGGAGCAACTGGCAACACAGAGTTCCATTGACTGCATGGAGAGGAAGTTGCTGCTCACTGAGCAGGTACTGGCTGAGGTCAGTGTAAAAGAGTGTGAAGACATGGCAGAAGGAACACTGTCATGGAGGCCAGTCCTGAGCTGGGGAAGAACCAGTGATACATATTGGTACCAACTATAAAGTTAGTGGTAGATTGACCGGCCACTTAAACAATTTGGAGGAATTAAACTTAAAGTTTAACCAAGGTAATCATTTCAGAACTGTTACCTGTGCTGCAGGTTACACCTGAAAGACAACAGGGAATTCTAGGAGTTAATAAGAAGAAGAGGAATGAGATTTCTGGAGAACTGGGATGATTAATCTGTGAGCTACAGAGTGTACATTAAGGATGGGCTTCACCTTAGTGTGGGGGGCCTGTCCTGCAGGAGAAGATGGTTAGATATCTGCAGGGTGTAGACAGAAGCCGCGTGCAATACTGTGTAGACAGGGAACAGGGATAAGTCAAGTAAAGGAAAAGGGAGAGGAGCGTTTAGAAGAAGCAGTAAGGGGGGCACGTAAATTTTAAAAGTGATAATACATGAATCACATGTACGGTAACAAATACTAACAACATAGGTGACTTAGAATGTATGATGCCAGAAGAGAAATATGATATAATAGGTATAACGGGGCAGCACGGTGGCTCAGTGGTTAGCACTTCTGCCTCACAGCGCTGGGGTCATGAGTTCAATTCCTGACCATGGCCTTATCTGTGTGGAGTTTGTATGTTCTCTCTGGGTTTGCGTGGGTTTCCTCCGGGTGCTCCAGTTTCCTCCCACACTCCAAAATCATACTAGTAGGTTAATTGGCTGCTATCAAATTGACCCTAATCTCTCTCTCTGTCTGTGTGTGTGTTAGGAAATTTAGACTGTAAGCCCCAATGGGGCAGGGACTGATGTGAGTGAGTTCTCTGTACAGCGCTGCGGAATTAGTGGCGCTATATAAATAAATGGTGATGATGATGATAACAGACTTGGAGGGATGGAAGTCATTACCGGGCAGTGAATATGGAAGAACAGAGCATATTTAGGAAGGATATTGAAGGGGAAGGGTTGTGTGCACGTGAGAACCTGTGTACAGAATCCTTATGGGTGAATATACTTGATAAAAAGTAAAAGTACTGATTGGGGATTATTATATAATACACGCAGCATAAATGGTTGCACTGAAGTTCAGTTATTACTATCACAGATTGAAAGAAAAATGTCATTACCCACCTGGGTGATTTTAACTATCCAGCTACAAATTGGGACAATGAAACTAGTGGTTCTGCCACAGGAAAAAAAAAATATCAGCTATTTAGAAGACAACTCCCTTTCACAAAAGATATAAGAATCATCTAGAGGGTCAGTTGCGGGACCTGGTACTACCTAATAGAACATATATTACATCTAAGGCACAAGTATTTAGGGAAGAGAGATCACAGCATGGTAACATTTGACTTGAGTTTCAACAAAATCTTTTGAATGGAGCTACAAAAGTTTTGACAAAATCCGGTCACAAGAGCGACTTCAACATAAACCATACTGACCCTTATGCAGGGGGCGTCTGGCCATCCCGGGTTCCCCTTATATCTCTTTTGACCCATCGGCAGACCACCGCCCCTCCTCACTGGAGGGGCGGTGGTACTGATCATACATAGTCTGGCAGCAAATAAAAATGTTGCAGCTGTGCTGATTCCCTGCCAGACTGTCACTCACATGCTGTCCTGCAGAGCTCATAGTCTCATCTTGTTAGACTAAGCTTTGGATCTGGCTCCAAACTCTTGGAGAATTTGATGTTCCGCATAATTAGCTAAATGACTCGTTTTGTGCTTAGTGCTGTTCAAATTCACAAAACTAATATGACTCAATTAGCAGAGACGAGACACACTGGAGGCGATCCTTTACTTGCTTATTGACAAAATGGCCCACATCTGTTGCATCACTTCGTGGGGTTATTTGCAAACCAGAAGAAATGTTCCTGATTTTTGCCATATCACATAAACGGGTGCATTGCCCTCATATTGCCTCATATTTATGTTCTGTCTGAGCGGACACTACGCAATATTTGCAGATATTTGATCTGCAACTGAAAGGTGCACCTCTGGAAAATTACAGAAAACTCTCTTTAAAGTACAACAAATTTATATAAACTGTTCCATTTTAAATAAATAAAGAAAAAGCTTATTTCATTATACCTATAGTCAAGATAAAAAAGAAACAGTATTTTATTTCTAGCATCACAATTTAATATTTTATATTTTTTGGAATACATCGAAAGAGCCTGTTAATGCCTCAATCCTCTATAAAATGCTTGTACACTAGGCAGGGGCAAACACATTTGTAGAGGGGGGGTTTCCACACCACGCCGCAAGTGGGCGTGACCAGCATACATGGGGGCGTGGCTATAATATTAGATAGTGCTTGGCTACTCTCCAACTCTTCCTATCCCCATAATATACATGGGCAATGCTGCGTGCGCTACTGTTAGGTGCACGCAGCTCTCTCTTTTCGAGCAGAGCTGTGTGAAGCGGGAACAGGGTCCAGCCACCTCAATTATACAATGCCCCATGCTTGAAGGGGAGTTTCCAGGCACTAGGACCCCCCCCCCCCCCCCTCTGTTTGCCTATGCTAGGCATGACAGATTGAAAGTAGTGGGCAAGTAATGACAAGTTAAAGATACCAACAATTAAGGATATGGCCAGAGTATCCTCCTTTCCGGTGACCCCACAATTAATAGGATATGCACCTTGGACCTGAATTATTAAGGGATGTAAATGGTGATTTTATGCATATAATCCGCACACTCACTCTGTGCCTGCCCAGAACCGAACAATACGCCACAGAGCGCAGCAACGTTCGATTAATCTTCGAGCACAAAGGACACTTACTACAGCCTATGATTTCAGGGGGGAACGGGGCAGAAAAGGGGCGTTTGCCCGTAGTCAATGTACAGTAAGGGTGTGCCAATCTCTCAGGTACTTGTCTTTCAGCCGTATCTCTTGTTCCGGCTACAGGACTAATCCTGATCACTTGTATGCATGCTATAACATGTGTTTGCAATCAGGAGCAACTTTAAAACTTTATTTTATGTACAATAGGCATTACCAACATCCTAATAAGTCTATATTATTAATAGGTGACATTTTTTTTATTTATTTTTTTGTGTTTATTCTCTTGTGAGTGTACAATCCATATAGGTATTGGATGTATCCTGTAGCAGTACAGAGTGGACCTAGACCCGTATTTATCACCACACGTATCTTGAGATCCGCTCCTTGCTGAATGCAGGCGTACGTATACACAATTTTAAATGTGTTTTTAAAAGAACACACATTGCGCTCAGAATGCGCCTCTTAATGTATTAAGCCCCTTGTGACTGCTAAAAATCAAGATTGTATTGCCAAAATTGTCACTAACCTCAGGAAACTTTGGACCTGTCCCCTACTCACAGTAGTTGTGTGAGGAATCAATACTTACAGCATTTGTACCCCAATGATGTCCCCGTTGGCATCATAGGCTGTAATATCAAGTGCAGGGGGTAAATGTATCAATCTGAGAGTTTTCCGGTGGGTTTGAAAAGAGATGTTGCCTATAGTAACCAATCAGATTCTAGCTGTCATTTTGTAGAATGTACTAAATAAATGATAACTAGAATCTGATTGGTTTTTCAAACCCGACGAAAAACTCTCTGCTTGATACATTTACCCCCGTAAGTTTAGTCCACAGAAATGTCTGCCTTCTCCCTGTGTCGGTAAGAGGTTGACCCGACGAGTACAACAGTGTCAAGATAACGACACAATATAATTATTAGGACAACAGTCTGGAAAGTTTGAAGAACTAGTAGTTCATACATTATCCAGCTATAATCCTTTCACTAAGAGGATTCATTAATGGGCCCTGAGGATAAGTGATTATAGGAAGTACCACGTGGTACCTCTTATCCTAAACATCACTGAGTGCTCAGTCACACGTCTATGAGTAATGTTTTGTTGCACTGGGAGAGAATTTGTACCATCTGCCTCTCATTACCACCAGTGATACAGTCGTGCATTAGCAATAGAGATCTGATATTCTATGCAATTATTAGGAAGAGGAGACGTCATAATTAGTATAATTAACTACATAAGGTGCAGAACACTCCCAGCTACTCTTAATTATCTCTTGGGACTTGGATAGATTTGTTAGACATCTAATGGGACGCTGCATTCCTTATGAGGTAGTGGTAGACAACTATCATAAAGGCTTCTTCACTGTGTGTAAGTGTTTTTATGTCTTCTGCATACAGTAAGTTGTGGGATACAATGTGTCGGAGTGTTTATGACCACATGAAAAACATGTTTTTTTTTACTTTGCAAAGTTGCAAGACATGATCACTCCTTGTAAATAAATGATCTATGTCTTCTTTAAATGTATCTTGGAAACATTGAGCTTTCATTCTCTGTTTAATATCTGTTTGGTAAACTCAACAGTTGTTGCATTTCAACACTGGTAAATACTTTCACAAAGGCCATGCTTTCAGAAGCCAAAAGCTCTCTCTCTGAGATATCCATCTCCCAACCAAGCTAAAAACTCTCTGTGTATCCTTTTAGTTACGGGCAGAGATTAGTATAAACACATCTCGCAGAAGATGTCCCATGTGTGTTTTAGGGGCATCTTTAACAAGCTCCGCAGAAAATGAAAAATAGTTTGCAATCCTTATCGTATTGATAAAGATTAAACTATTTCTCATAATCATTAAAACATCTCCACAGGAACAGCAGTACGAAAAACTGCTGCTCCTGTGAAGTTAAAAACGTACCTTTTCACTGCCTCTTCGCTCCCGAAGCTGCGGTGCGGTCCACAGAAGCCTTGTGCGCATGCTCCGTCTGTTGCAGAGAGCCGAGTGTGATCCCTCCACACATGCGCTGTGTGACAGGGAGGGATCATGTGATCCCTCCACACATGCGCTGTGTGACAGGGAGGGATCATGTAATCCCTCCACACATGCGCTCTAAAGCTCTGCTCTTCGGAGAAGAGCTGAACTGTGCTGAAAAATAGCAGAAACGGTAATGTACGGCAGGCTGAGCTGGTGTACATTACCGTATGTGCAAAAGGATTTTCGTTCATTGTTAAATTGCCATTTCAGGGAATTGGCATGAAAATGAGGTTTAATAAATAGGCCCCTTAGTGCGGCTTCTTTAGGTCATAAACTTGTTTTTGTAGCGAATTCAGCTCTCTGCTGAAACAAGTAAATGGGTCTAAGGCAGTGGATCCCAAACTTTTTCCGTTCAAGGCACCCTTAGGGTCTCCATAATTTTTTCAAGACACCCCTAAGCCAAAATAATTACCACGCCTTGCTTACCACTGGTCCTGGCCGAGGCACCCCTGTGAGATCGCCGAGGCACCCCAGGGAGCCTAGGCGCACAGTTTGGGAACCACTGGTCTAAGGAATGTAGCAGCAAAGACTGAGGCACCTATTGGGAAAAGACATTAGCGACATTCATTACAAAAGACACACTTGCGGAGCTAATAGAGGGTGAGGAGTCAGTGATTTCTCTCGCACTAGCTCTATATTTCAATGAAAGATTTCAGTTTACGGAAAGGTCATTTAGGTCGGCAATCCTAACATCTTAAAAAGCAACAAAGGGACAAAATAAACCCATCTACGACCAACCCAAATCATGCACCCGATCCACCCAAACCCTACTTAGATCCACCACGCCATGTCCACATCCACACCCGTTTCAGGATCCGAATGCTAGGACAGACCCACCAAGATCTGGACTATAAGAGATAAGGACCTACCTACCGATCTGTAGAAGGATCTACTGTAGATTGGGGGTTGATCATGGATGAGACGTTTAATGGACCATTTGAGGACATGACCTGGAGTAAAGTATGTACAGATGCTCTCTGGTTGTCTTGTAAGGACAGAGGGGACTAATAAATACCAGGGGCCATCACCCATGAAGAGTCCCAACTTTCTTATTGGTCCAAACCAAGCTCAGCTCACACACATTTTATGTAATTTACGACCCCATAGTCTGTCCTGCGATGTCCTGTGCCATATGCTATTGTTTATGTTATACATATGTTGGGATATCTGACTTCACTGCTCCGTACTATAGTTTATAATACTGCAAATGTCGGGACTCTGAACAGACACAGTTACTTCATTATAGTACAACCACTTCGGTGCTCGGAAAATATTTGCAAATGAATTATTGTTCCTTTCTAAATGTAAGGGCTTCTTTTACTCAGATAGTGGAAAACATCTTACGTTTTCTAGGAAACATGTCTGGAAAAGACATCTTTGAAATATTTTCCATAAGTATGAAGCACGGCCAGGACTGGGCAATATACAATGCAGGTCTCCAGTACTGAGCAAATCCAGAACTCCGTGATTAGAGATTAAGGAAGGATGAGGAAACCCTTATATCATATCTGTAATATACAGTGTTTATTGTCAGACCAAGGAGAAGTAACCTTGTATATAAATCTATGGCAGGTCTGGTTTGTTTATTACATTTGTAGATGACTTTGTAATAAGGAGAAAACTATATATTCACATAACTTAGTTAATATTTGTCTTTTATTTATTGATATATGATATAATATCAGAAGAAACACTTTGATACATTCCCAGCCACTCTGCTGACTGAGGTGACAATTACAATTAATCCTTTAGATCCTTTATATAAATACTATTAATATCTGTAGTTTAAAATGCAAATATAGTAACTACTAAGAACAACCAGTTATTAAGCCCCTTCCTGCTCTATTGACAGATATGTTTGTTACAGCTTGTAACACTTGTGTATAATGTTGCTGATGATATTGCAAACAGCTGTCTCAGTCTTTGATTGAATGTAGGTTAATTTATTACTGAAAGTAAGGGTAATGTGTGGCCCTTTTTGAAGGTTACAGGGGCCACCATATGGCCCCTGAAGTGTATCAGGTTGCAGGTCCCTGAATTAGAGTGTCAGCTGACGATCTGTGACGAGGGACACTAAATAACACTCTACCTACATCACCTTCAACTGTTATCTCATATAATAATGACAACGTATTTGGCGTAAAGAAAAAGTCATTTCAGAGAACAAAAGGAAATCAATAGTTCCACAGTCAGGATGGCAGCTCGTCGTTCCATCTCGCCAGTATCAGCAACATTCTATGAATAATTAATTATTATTATTATTTTTTTTATTTTTTTTTGCTTGTTAGCTTTGTGTTTTTTGTTTGCTCCATTCTTCCACCCCAGGGATCATGGTAATTAATTGCAAGTTAAAGGGTGATTCCACATATATGGAAGTTTACATTTTTAACATACAGATACCCCAGCTCTAATTGTCAAGATCATTTCTCTGGTATCGCCAGATATTTGAAAATATTCTTGTAGGGATTTAATAAACAATGTTTTAAGTCCTCAATGTGGAAGCTATTCTCAAAGGGCATTTGGGGTTGTATCGTGTGGGGCAAATCATGTGAGGGCAGGTCCATATGCATTGATTGGAGAGGCAAGCTGTCATGCGGGGTATTTCAATTACAGAATTGGGCATTATGGTTTTGGTATATGATATATGTAAACTATGCTAAAGACGGAGTTATCTTTTCATTTGTCAACGTTTACATGGGGATCATTGATATGATTTGATTGTTTGTTTGTTTTTTGTTACTCTGTGTTTGTGCGTCACAAGACCTGATTGTGGTGGGACAAACAAATCCTTATTGAAGTGGACCCACCGCCTACACACCATGGAGGCAGTCAGGGGCCCAAAGTGCATCAGTGCTCTTAGTAGTTACTAGAGTGTTTATAAGCTGCGTTCTGATGTGTACTTGTCCAGCCCCTAAAATGGCTGCCTCCATTGTGTGTCAGTGACAAGGTACACGGTGTAAACAGGAAATTGCATATGTATTTTGAAACATGTATTTTTGCAATTCCTTGTAATGAAACAATGCGGCTTTGATTTGCAAAGTAACATTCAGCAGTGATGTCAAATTTGCAATGCGCAGTTGTCAGAAATCCAGAATAACATTTAACGCAGATATTTCAAACACCTATAAATGCTTCATTCAGTTAGAATGTGCCCTGATTAGACTGTGTGTAATAAGAACAGGTAGAATAACAACATAATTACACTGACTTATTTGTCAAGCCTCCCCTATACATGATAACAGAAAGTCAGGACACCCCTGTGATAT
The DNA here is from genome assembly GCF_038048845.1 of Mixophyes fleayi. Classification (NCBI taxonomy): domain Eukaryota; kingdom Metazoa; phylum Chordata; class Amphibia; order Anura; family Limnodynastidae; genus Mixophyes; species Mixophyes fleayi. The sequence goes on along the minus strand of NC_134413.1, from coordinate 6,305,736 downwards.
AACGAGATCGCTTGGTCTGTTAAAGACATTTGTTGCTTTCTTTGCATTCCAAGTTACATATTCCAGTGAGAAATGGATTTCCCATGTAAACATTGTCTTTGCCCTGTGCGGGTAGCCAGTAACACTCAGATAATTCTGCCAGCTGAGACATCGCTGCAGTTTGTTGTGACATAATTCCGGGAAATGTGTCAGCCTAAGTTTCTATAAAAATATTGGGAATTCCATGAGGGTTTTTATATTGTTTCTCATATTGAGGAGGGGGGGGGCATTTCTCTTGTGAGGAGAGGTGAGTATCTAATTTCACGAGGCAGAATGCAGGGGTGCATTCAGGGGCAGTTCTTGTCTTTACTTCCTTGTCACGTGTTGCCTATGTGAAGCAGAGAGTAAGTGAAGAAAAGATTTATTTGATCCAGCGATCACCACTGTACACCTCAATACTCTACAGTCAGAGAAGTTACAAGGGGATAAGTCCGTGATGCTGGGAAGTCATCCAGATATTTCCTGCAGAACCTGGACTAGCTCCTCAGCATCCTTAGTGTTTCTCCGTCACTGGCAGACTCCTCAGAGGAAGAGCGCAGTGATTACGTTATTTACTGACCAATCACAATATGCTTCCTCCTGGTGTAAGTGTATTGCCCAGCCTCATATATACAGCTTGTGTAGTGACATAACAGCAACCCGCAAGTAGCAAAAATTGAGATTTTGTAACTGATGGTAGCTGGTAGATTAAACACAATTGCCCCTTATGTTGTTTTGCTTATTAAAAACCCTAAAATAAATGTTCTGTGCCTGCATCACTTTAGAAAGACGGGAATCTGCTCTGCGCCAAAAGTCAAAATTTCAGAGTTCTGCCTTCTCATTAACAAATACTCTCGAGCAAACATAAAATCCTAATGGTGGTGTACGTCACGATTTGCGTAGGTGCACCTAGATTTCCACTAAAGCATATAGGTTTGCAGAAGAGCAACGGCGAACCCAGTTTTATGGAGCAGAGCAAAAATGACGTAAGATTATTAAAATGAGACGACAGAATGGTTCATTCTGTGCAGAATGGAGAACGGCCTGATTCACTCCGTAAAAACTCTTGATTCTGTAAATGAACTTCAATCCTTTTTTAATAAGGGCTTAAGAAAGTTACTTAACCAACAAGGAAAATCAGCATTTATTGCCAGCAACTGACTGTTGCTTACATTGGATGCAACTTTATCACAATACCTGACAAACCCATCACTAATATTCAGAGAGCTAGAAAGCTGAAATCTGTCACCCAGCCTTTTAGAACGTGGCAATGAACATTCTACAGAAAATTATTTTCCATAGGCAATGCATTTCAGTGGGAGGAGGAAGCCCATTGAAATGCATTGTTCATAGAAATGAATGGGTAAAACTCAGCCAATCACAAGAAACACTTACATGCTGGCCGCTCGTAATTGGGTGAACAGGTACTGCCCTGAAAACAATGGGGCTTGTAGTAATACAAGGGTAATCCACCGTGGAACTTTTCCAGAGTGCGCCAGCATATCCAAACAATTAATGGCTGCCAGGCTTGCTGTGATGTGTAGTTCCACAATAGTATTTTATATCTTTTTAGTTTTACATACATATCTATATATATATATATATATATATATTTACATTTTCCAATGCTAAAAAAACAGGAGTTTTGGTCAACATGGGCCTTGGAACGATCTCTCCTGTAGTTTTACAACGTGAGTTACAGACAGAGGGCCTGATTCATTAAGGATCTTAACTTGAGAAACTTTTTATTTCAGTCTCCTGGACAAAACCATGTTGTTACAATGCAAGGGGTGAAAATTAGGATTTTGTTTTGCACATAAGTTAAATATTGACTGTTTTTTCATGTAGCACACAAATACATGATAGCTTATTTGTACACTGAAATTTAAAGTTGATATTTGTGTGCTACATGAAAAAACAGTCAGTATTTAACTTATGTGCAAAACAAAATCCTAATTTGCACCCCTTGCATTGTGACATGGTTTTGTCCAGGAGACTGAGATAAGAAGTTTCTCAAGTTAAGATCCTTAATGAATCAGGCCCAGAGTTGCAACAAATACAGCAAGTTTGAAATTCAATCTCTTTCACCTATTCACCTTACTTAATGCTGCATATTATATTCTGCGATCCTTCTAATGATACATTTTATATATGAGTTATTCCGTGCACAAAGCAATGATAAGAGGAGGAATGTACCTCCAGCTGTGCAGGACAGTGATAGATTAATGCATCAGATACACGTATCTGGAATACTAGTATGAGGAGGAGTAACATCTCCGTCTATACACACAGTATTGCACATAGCTCCGTGCATGCATTGCTCACATTCCTCTTCATTAGAACACATGTTGCTGTTAACAGCAAATGAGCTTCAGAAACACGTTAACTATGACACAAAGGGCTGCAAACTGGGCCTAATTTCATTTTAAAAAAGCCGCCCATAAAATCGCTATTAGGCATAATATCATCATCACCATCAACATTTATTTATATATAATGCCAGCAAATTCCACAGCGCTTTACAATACTGCAATCAATATAAAACAGCAGGTCTCTGTGGGCAGTCGCAGCGCAAATTGTCTGAATTTTTACACTTGGCAAACTGGGGCAAGTTCAACTCAGCATCCAGCGCTTTGCCTATCAAACGAAATGTAACCGCCTTCTAATTTACACTTGAGAATACATTATCTCATATATAATTCATAGCGTATAACGTTAATGTCTGGGATGCTTAATGGATGAAGCAATCTGGAGGAAATGCATATCTTACGTATATTTACATTTTTCTTGCTGGGAATAGAGCATTTTAGACAGTTTACAGATCCTCTGTTATATCGCAGAGATTACCAAACGCTGTCTATGTTTATTAATTCACAGGCCCCAGTTGATAATAAAATGGTTTGGAAATAAATTTTATTGATTTTATGATGCTTTGAATAAGGCGCATACTGAAACTGCTTTTAAAAGTTGTACTTGTGTATAGCGGACTCTAGCTGGCTCTCAGAAGGGCTCCTGATTCACGTGCGTACAGGGGGGTTTCTGGGCAATGCGAAACCCCCCCCCAGTGCGAGCCTGAAATGATGGACTGCTTTCCTCAGTGGACACTTATTCATATCAGTTTCACTGGGATGAGGGGATTAAAATGCTCAATATTCAAACATGTAATCCCAAAGAGGTGCTGGCTTTTTATTGTCTCAAGATGGAATTTAACCAAGAAAGGAAGACTGTAAATTTCGTGTAAGAATTATTAATTCATGTATGAATAAGTTATAAATACAGTCGGTATTTTATACGGACCTACACTGGTCGGACACACTACGATCCCGCTGCTCAACTATAGCCGAGTGACGGTATCCTTGTCCAATGTGGCCACGAACTTGTCCGCGTCATGTTGAATCCTCTTCTCTACGGCGAGCCTGTCATGGCCGACATACGGCGCTGTTACTGCGCTGGAGTAGCCCAACAGAAATCCAACTCACCTGCGGCATGTCCCGGCATTTTATTCGTGGTTATGGCGGTCTGAAGTCAAAGTAAGTAGAATGCTGCGGGTGAGTTTAATATCTGGTTATATTTTAGGCAGTGCAGCATGGCATCCATAGTGTTTGTCAAATATGACCGGCTCGCCATGGCGAGGAGAGAAAGAAACGAGAAAGTATGTACATTTTTATATAGAAGACCCCCACATAGGCAAACCTGTGGGGGGGGGGGGGGGGGGGGGTTTCCTAGTGCCTGGAAACCCCCCTCCGAGCCTGGGGCACTGTATAATTGAGGTGGCTGGACCCTGCTCCCGCTTCACACAGCTCTGCTTGAAAAGAGAGAGCTGCGTGCACCTAACAGTAGTGTATGCAGCATTGCCCATGTATATTATGGGGATAGGAAGAGTTGGAGAGCAGCCAGGCACTGTCTAAAATTATAGCCACGCCCCCATGCATGCTGGTCACGCCCACTAGCGGTGTGGTGTGGAAACTCCCCCTCTACAAATCCTGCATTTGCCCCTGCCCCACATAGTAAATAATAATATATAAATCTTGGGTAGAACGGTCCCTGGAGCAGATACCCGCTACAGAACATGCTCCACCTTTCCGGAGTACTTTTCTTTTATATTTAATATTTTTAACTTTCTTTTGTATTTTGTTTTGATTTTTTGTCCCCTCATTGAATACAGTTACTGTGCAGCAAGTACAGGAAATGTTTAATAATGGTGCTGTAAGGTCAACAGCGGATCAACGAAAAAGGAAATAATTCATCAGACACCCAAAAAATTTCCAAGAAAACCTTAGACTCTGACGTAAACTTGGAAGTGTATAAAGTGAACGGTGGACGGCTATAGGGACAAATGTCATCATAAATATAGTTTAATTCATTGTAGACATAACCCTTAGGAGCAGATAGTTAACTATTTTGCGTTGATAATATCTTAAATATATATTTCATTGTTGCACATTAAAATGCTCTGTATAGATGGAACTAAAGTAAAAGAATAACAACATTAGTTTTAATGACCCTGGATGTGCTTTATTTAGCTTTATCAGAGAGGAGTAAAATAACTTGGCCCCTTAAAATAATATTTCAAGTGTGTGGCTTCAAGTTGCGATGAGCATCAGGCAAACAAAAAGGGGTCCCTTTAATTGGGTCGTTAAGGACTAATGAGAGGCTTGCACAATCCTGGGTCTATAATGATATTTAGATAAACGGGAAGATTCCTAATTTACAGCTATGACTTGGCTCTTGGTAAATGTTATTATTTTTCAAATCTATTCTAAGCAAAACTTTATTTAAGAAAATAAAATAGATACAATGTTACTGCCCTGGCATTGCTATTGCATAATTTGCTCCTATAAAGTACAAGATAAGATAAGCTTATTAAACTGACCCAGGGTTGAGTCATTGGCTGCACTTTCACTATCTGTGGGATTTCCTAACACACGTTGCTTAACTCACCACAGACCGAAGCTCCACATGACTAAGTAATAACATTTACATAACACTAATTGAATAGAAATGCCGCATTCATCCAGCCGTGGTGGGAGCAATCTGATGTGTAAATATTCCAAGATACATTCATCACGATATTCACAAGAGGTATTTTATAGGTTTATTTTTCTTGCAATGACAAATATACCATCGAACAGATAAACCTTTTATTTTACGGAATAACTGTGCGTGCAGCAATGCAAACTGTGCTCCAGTGTTATCCTTAGATGTGTTGTTGGTCGAGGGGAGTGTATAGTGGTAGGGAACAGTCCATGGGAGTCTGTATATAGTAGTACAAGTTGGTATCATCAGTGTCTCTGTGTCTGTCTGTGTGTATGTTACAGAATTTAGACTGTAAGCTCCAATGGGGCAGGGACTGATGTGAGTGAGTTCTCTGTACAGCGCTGCGGAATCAGTGGCGCTATATAAATAAATGATGATGATGATGATGATGTTACAGACTATAATACAGAAAATTCCTACATTTATCAATAGACATTTGCTTCCACGTACATTTTATACCGTCTCTATAAACCTGCTACATCAATTACATCTGATAGTCTGACTAGATTGTAGGATGTACAATATTTAAACCATAATACTCACCTTCTATAAAACATTTATTAGGATGTTATTAATGTCTTCTGTAGATAAAATACTTATTTTACAGTTGCTCCTGATTACAAACACGTGTTCTAGCTTCATACACAGCGTCATCACCAGTAATCGGCACTTACACCCGACCTGTAGCTGGAGCCAGTGATATTGACACCCTTACTGTACATTGACTATGTGCATCGCCCCTTCCCCTTTCGTTCCATCCCTGAAATCGCAGACTGTAGGAAGGGTCCATTGCGCTTGAAGATTAACTGAACGTTGCAGCTTTCTCTATCGTATGGTTCGTATTTGGGCATGCGCAGAGCGATCTTATTCAAAATATGGCACGTATCGGCACTTAGATTCCTTAATGATTCAGGCCTGTACTGAAAATGGCATCCAATATGCATAACAAGAGAAGTGGTAATGTGTGCATGTGTTTAAACACATAATACGATAAGATATCCTGAATTACCCCCAGCACTGATAGAGGAGTTGTACTGTGCAGTTGCCGATACATACTGTAATGACTAAGAATAGATACTAGGAATTATATATAGCACACAGAGTGACAGGAGTGGCACTGTGCAGTTATCCCTGGAAACAGTACAACGCACACTGAGAACTACATCCAGTACACAGAATAAGGGAAGTGGTACTGTGCAGAATACACCAATGGTCAATATATAAAGAGAGATAAAATGTAGTTTCTGGTTTTATAACCGTCAGCAGCGGAACATTTATAATGTCCAGTAGGTTCCGCTGATGTTCAGTTGCACAAACCTCAGTGTTCTAATGATCTTTATCTTTATTTCTGCAGTTATCTAATATAAATATCCACAACTCTTCTCTAAGAGCTTAAATTCTCCATTCCTGTCCATGTGGCCTCGGGTCCCCGGTCCCTGGACACAATCCAGTCTGTGCTTTTAATTTTACTTGTGGTCAAATCTTTGTCCTAAACACTAGGGGCCTGATTCATTAAGGTTCTTAAATGAAGAGGATTCTCAATTCAGTCTCCTGGACAAAACCATGTTACAATGGAAGGGGTGCAAATAAGTGTTCTGTTTTACACATAAGTTAAATACTGACTGTTTTTTCATGTAACACACAAATATCAACTTTAAATTTCAGTGTACAAATAAGCTATCAAATATTTCTGTGTTACATGAAAAAACAGTCAGTATTTAACTTATGTGTAAAACAGAACACTTATTTGCACCCCTTCCATTGTAACATGGTTTTGTCCAGGAGACTGAAATGAGTATCCTCTTCATTTGAGATCCTTAATGAATCAGGCCCCAGATAACATGTAACCGAGGATTTGTAGAGAAATTATTACCTCTCTTCCGCCATACAATCTTTACAGCCTGTCGCTGTAACATAAATAATCATTTTCAATTCACTAGGAAACTGTAACAGCACCGAGGCATCCTGAGGCACTAAGTGCCTCACTGGTTCCTACAAACTAGGGTGTATAAGTGACAGGTGCACTTTTAAGGGGCAGATTTGATTACCCGCGAGGTCCCGCCGGACATCGCTAGTGCGGTACAGAAATCTCCGCTCATCTTTCCTCGCATCTCTGTGGGGACATGAGGGAAAATGAGCAGAGATTTAAGAAAAAAACTCAGACGCCATGTCTCTCCACGTCACCTCGCGGATAATTTAATCTGCCCCTTAAAGTTACGTTTTGTGATCTCTCTGTAAAAAAGAAGTACATTTGAGAAGAACCTAAAAAGGAAGATACTGTTTTGTATATAACTAAACATTTACACAATAATAGAGCTTATTAATATAAATAAGAAAATATTACTTTTTATTTTTTAAAACATATTGTGCAAACTGCAAATATATGCTGTAAATGAAACCAACCAATCAGAGATTAGCCTTTAACTGTCTATTATTGTCTGATCAATGAAAACAGACATCTGATTGGTTGCTTTGGGTAACGGTAGATTGTTGTTCTTTATTAAATAAGCCACTGAATATTTTGGGAATATACTAATATAAGCATAGAGCGCAGGCAGGGATAGTTGACGCTCTGTCATAGTTTGACACCATGTACAAATCCTCACTGCAAAGCGCTATTCCTGTATTATATGAACATTCATCTAAACATACCACCCAGAACTGTAATTGTTCCTATATAAAGATGAAACAACATGTAAATATATATATAAATATATATATATATATATATATATATATATATATATATATATATATATATGTGTACAGTATGTACATATATTATAATTCATAAGCGATGTTCATACAGTATATGTATAAACTCCTGTAAATAATATCTGTATAACAGAGTTCTAGGGGTACATGTATTAAGCTGTGAATTTCTGGAGGGTTTGCAACGTGAAGATTCTAGTTATCATTTATTGAGTACATTCTACAAAGTGATAACTAGAATCTGATTGGTTGCTATAGGCAACATCTCCAAACCCGCCGGAAACTCGCAGCTTGATACATTTACCCGCTGATCTTATTGCTTATCGGCGGTTTCTGAATTGATCACTAGGATTAGTTGTGTAATATACTGTATGTAGGGATTACGTTTTTCAGTTTTAAAAGAAGAAGCCAGACAAAAAACCCTTTGGAGACTGTCCTGTTTTTCTTTTGTTAAAATCAAAAAACAAAACATAATCAGATTTCCAGTCAAGATCCCACTGCAGTATTTGGGGATCTTTCACACTCTCCACCAGCACTCTAATATGTCCCCCTCCTAGCACCCCTGCTCTGCTCTTACACAGAGACCAGATACACTTCTCCGCTATAATCACAGTGGTATATCTTCCATGGTGTACGCAGACACCCCCCCCAATCTGGCCAAATATCAACCATTCTGCCCCAATTCACCGGGCTGCTTCCTTTTTTTGTTAATGGGAAAACAGTACTGTTCTGTAAAAGCCATGCCTGTTGTTGGGTATGATTTCTAGCCCTAGAGAAGATCTTCGCTGTCTATAAAATGTTGGGTAACTATATAAAAAGAAAATTAAAATTCTGTTGCAAGTTTGGTTATCCCCTCTCCAAACCCCATTAAAATCCTGCAATGGTGGCGCAGCACGGTGGCTCAGTGGTTAGCACTAATGTCTCAAAGAGCTGGAATCATGAGTTTGATTCCTGACCATGGCCTTAACTGTGTGGAATTTGTATGTTCTCCCCGTGTTTGCGTGGGTTTCCTCCCACACAAAAACATACTGGCAGTTAATTGGCCGCTATCAAATTGACTTTAGTCTGTCTGTCTGTCTGTGTGTGTGTGTATGTTAGGGAATTTAGACTGTAAGCTCCAATGGAGCTGGGACTGATGTGAGTGACAGACATTCTCTGCACGCGCTGCGGAATTGGTGGCGCTATATAAATAAATGATGATGATGGTGGCCTAGAATGTTTGGTGTTTGAATGTTCAGGAAATTCAGTACTTGTTTGGCTTTGTGAGAAAAACATTTGGATCAGAGGTTAAGTGCAACACAAGTGTATAACAATGACAAGCTCCGTGTGACCTCGAAGAAGGACCTTGTCTTCCTGTGACTACATCTCTCCTTCACATTGGTGACTAAATGCAGTAAAGTTTGTTTCTTATGCAATATGTCGGGTAATGCATGTACATTGTATTGTAATTACTTCTCACAATAGTAAAGTAGGAAGTGAATTTCCTTTTTCTTGCATTTCAGGGTTCAGATAGTTAATGGGCTATTTACAGTTGTTTTGGAAGACAGACATTGTTTTACCAGGTGGGTGTTACAATGTCATTGTGTTGGTATAATGTTGCAGTATTTAGTTGCTCTGGTATATACCGCTGCTGTTATTCTTCCTATAGCTGAGGCAGCAGCCGTGTGAGCTGAACCAATAGTCACGTAGATTATCAATGCCCTGGGGATTAGCCTGAGGTCTCATAGACATTCAGTAAGCCCACAAAATTCTGCCCACACAGTGGGTCTGATTCATTAAGGGATGTAAACGAGGATTAATTACTCTGCGGATACAGAGAACCGGACCATACGCTGCAGAACACAGCAACATATAGTTCATCCATTCATTTGAGCGCAGAGGACCCTTACTGCGGCAGAGCAGGGCGGGGAACGGGCGTATGCACGTAGTCACTGTACAGGAAGGGCGAGCTAAGCTCAAGTGCACGCAGCAGCGTTCAACACAAGCTCTGGGCAGCTCTTCAGCCGTATATCTTGCTGCAGTTACAGGTCTAGTCTAAGTGTATTTTAAATAGAGAGGTTCACAGACCCCCGTGTTTTGGTTTTGGTTTTGAATCTGTATTGACTTCATGCTTTGGTTTTGGTTTTGACAAAACCGCCCTTGAGTGTTTTGGTTTTGGATCGCAATTTTTTTCTAAAATCACTATTTTTTGGGGGGTAAAATCTCATAATTTGACTTTTTTTATCCCTACATTCTTGTTAACCTCAATAACATTAATTTCCAATCATTTCCAGTCAATTTTTGTCAAGTGACAAGAACACTGCTACCCCTCCTGTTTCTGTATGAGCAATGTCACTGAGCAATGTCACTGGAGACTGGAGAGTGACAAGAACACTGCTACCCATCCTGTTTCTGTGTGAGCAATGTCACTGGAGACTGGAGAGTGACAAGAACACTGCTACCCATCCTGTTTCTGTATGAGCAATGGCACTGAGCAATGTCACTGGAGACTGGAGAGTGACAAGAACACTGCTACCCATCCTGTTTCTGTATGAGCAATGTCACTGGAGACTGGAGAGTGACAAGAACACTGCTATCAATTAAATTTCTGTATTCAAAAAATATTTTTATTCAAAATATATGCATTCCATTTTCATGTACACTGCAGGGGTATTATTACAAATAGAACAGCAGATGTGAAGCCTTGATAGCCAAGACCTCAATCACATAGAAATTGGGGATCAAGAAAGTCTAATTTCCTTTTTTACTCCATGTATGTTCTAATGATGGATGTTTTTCTGTTAAATATGAACTTTCTACGCAGGAAGTGGTAAAGGGCATCTTCAAACGTGTATTCTGGGCCCTTTTGTAATGCTAAATTGGTTCTGCGAAGTAGTTAAGGAAAGCAAGATTTTCTAACTAATGGTTTTCAATGTCCCTAACGATTAAAAGAGAAAGTGTTTAACTTGTCATTTCTCAAATGCACTTAGCACTCTCCCCTTGTCAATCTTAACTAATCATTCAGCATTCTTCACTCATAGCTCATTACTCATCACTCAAAACTTATATCTCATCACTCATCCATTGTCCCTCATGGCTCATCATCACTCTTCCCTTGTCCCTCATGACACATCCCTTGTCCCTCATCACTCTTCCCTTGTCCCTCATGACACATCCCTTGTCCCTCATCACTCTTCCCTTGTCCCTCATGACACATCCCTTGTCCCTCATCACTCTTCCTTTGTCCCTCATGAAACATCCCTTGTCTCTGATCACTCTTCCCTTGTCTCTCATCACTTAAGTAAAATATTAATTTAAGAAAATCCCAATCCTATGTTGCGCATGCACAATAAAGACTCCATGACAGTATCCAGAGTCTTCATTAAAAGAAAAAGTAATCGCAGAGACAGCCTCCTATCGGACGTGCTCTCCCGACAAGACTTGTATATTAAATTGAGCCGGAATGTCGAAGACATTAAGGTCGTTGCGAAGACAGGTGATACTGAACGGGGCAAAAACCCATTAATTATTAAATATGACCCAAAGAGAGATCAACGGGCTCCAGAGGAGCAGAAACCTTGAACATGTTGAAGGTAAAAGGAGAATATTAATTTCTAAATTCCCTTTGATGGTGGATCAAGACCACAACAACCAGTTCACTATGACAGACTAACTATACGTAATAACAGATTTTTATTTTTGCTCCCTTCTTCCTCCAATAATTTGAAATTCCCCATTAAGCTGATAACCCCTAGGGATAGATTTAGACAAATGACCGGTCTCTGTATGATTGTGTAATATAACAGAGGACATAACAGAGTAATTTTCTCTCCATTGTACCCTGCAACGGTCATGTAAACATGAAAAAATTCTGTATTTCCAGTAAATTATGTTGCATTACTGTAAATGTAATGTAGTTACTGACTGTTAAGCTGGTTTTCCAGATGGTCCTGGACAACAGCTGAATGATGCAGATCTAATTAGACATTAAGTTACACTTTTCTCACTAAGGGCTCGATTTAGAGTGCATTTGCGCATCACGTGACATTTGACGCACTGCACACTGCTCACATACTCAACCTGCACCAGTAGCTTGAGCTGCACGTATGTATAAACTCCAGGTGGCGTTCAGTACTGTAAGAGCGCGGAACCAGGACGCCACTGACCTCTGCCCGTATTTAGGGCTTGAGTTGTGCCTGAAATGTGTATTTTGTCGCTGGACTTTTTGCGCCTACACTTAGTAGGAACAAGTTATACACCTGCCATAGAGAAGAGCTGTCTCATCGGTTAGGTCAGCAACGTTTCATCCTTATGCGCAATTCTACTCTAAATACCGGTGAATGTAATTAAATTGCGTCAGTGCAAAAACATGAGCATAACGTCCGTTTCAGAAGTGCTTTTATTGTTTTATCGAGATCTCTAAATTTGCAAATGTTGCTCTGTTTGGTTTGAGGACCAGGTTGTTTTATGTCTTGTTTACATGAATCGGATTTAAGTCACAATCTGTGGGTGTTTTAATTGGCTTTTTGTGGGAAAAGTTATGCATAAATAATGCCGTTGACGGTCATGGTTGGTATGGAGCTATTGCACAATCACGTTATTTCCGTGTCCAAAAATCATTATTTACTGAGGAATAATATTTCTTATAAAGGCTGCTGAGTGGTGTGTACACTGTGGGAGTTTAACCCAGACCTGAGGCCAAAGGGTCAGTCCAGTGCACAAACAAGTAAAAGATTTATAACTCTCAGTTTATTCACATCCTGGGAAAAAAAATACATTTTTAATATCACTTACAAGATTTATACAACGATGATAAATCAACTGCAAGAATCAAACCACTGGCACAATGTACATTCTATATCCCCGAGTACTGGGCGCCCAATTCTAGTGCCCCGAGAGTCCTCTTGTAAACCTTCATGTCTGCCGTTTTGCAACGCTTGTTACAAAGGACAGTGTTACTGGCGTGCACACGTTATCCATGGTTTAATGTACATTGTAGGCACGTCTAGGAAAGGACACAGATGAAAAAAGAGGAACCAGTGTGACTCAGAGAGGAGATTGGGACAGTTACATGGATGCATTAGGTTGGGTGTTATAGGTGGGAATAGGGTAAGGGCTAATAAAGAGATGGATTTTCAGAGAGTGTTTAAAGATTTGAAGGCTGTGGGAAAGTCTGATTGAGCATGGTAGGGAATTTCATAAATGGGGAGCAGCACGGGAGAAGTCTTGTAGGCGGGAGTGAGAGGTGGTTCTCTAGAGACGAGACAGGGCGCAGGTCAGAGGTAGATCTAAATGAGATTTGAGATGTATGAAGGATTGTGGTGTTGAGGGTTTGCAGGTAAAGGGGAGTAATTTGAATTGGATTCTGGAGGACGCAGAGCCAGTGTAGGAATTGGCAGAGTGATGCAGCAGACGTGGAGCGGTGAGAGAAGACTATCAGTCTTGCCTCAGCATTTAAGATGGATTGAATTGGGGATAAATGGGAGTGGGGAATGCCAGATAGGAGGAGGTTGCAGTAGTCAAGGCGGGAGATGATGAGTGGACAAAAGTTTTAGTAGCATCTTGGGTAAGAGAAGAATGTATTCATTGACCCGACAACGACACACCAATGGGTTTATTTTGTCATCAGTAAATTATAAAAATGAAACGTCTCTCCGCATCCCCAAAGTCGGCATGGTCATAGATAATATAGGTATAAGTTATTGGATATGTCTAACAGATATAATGTACAGGAAGGTGGAGCATTCACAGCTTAGGTCTCACTCTCTTGTATTGCTCCTGTTCCCTGATCCAACCCTGATATTAACAAAGATTATTTACATTTAATACTTAATACCAACTAACGTTGTTACTTATATTAACAGCATAACACAAAAAGTTTGTGTGCATTGGAAACTGTCTAAAATCCTGTAACTGATTCATTTTATTTTGCATTCTTCTAGGTAACAGCACCAAATGGAAATTAATTTGAAAAACTTGACCATGACAACTGGAGTTCCCACCACTGCAAGTTTGCTGGATTACACCACCGAGGGGTTGGAGACCTGCCTTGAAACAGAAAGCCTTGGCTGGTTGTATGCCTACCAACCAGCTTGTATGTGGTTCATTTTTGCCTTGGGCTTCATAGAAAACTTGTTTGTCATCTCGGTTTTTCTGCTACATAAAAACCGCTGCACAGTGGCCGAGATCTACCTGGGGAACATGGCGGCTGCAGATTTGCTTTTGGTCAGTGGGTTGCCCTTCTGGGCTATTTATATTTCTAACAAATTCTACTGGCCATTTGGCAGCTTCCTCTGCGTCACGGTCAATTCCCTGATTCAACTGAATCTGTTCAGCAGCATCTACTTCCTCATGATGGTCAGCATTGACCGGTATTTGGCTTTAGTGAAGACAATGTCCTTTGGCCGAATGAGAAGAACTGGATGTGCCAAGATGAACTGTGCCATCATTTGGATCTTCGCAATAGTTGCAAGTTTGCCCAAAGTCGTGTTCCGAAGAGTGGAATTTGTCCCTAGCTTAAATACTACCGCCTGTCTTATAATGCCCCCCTCCGACAACTGGCATCCTGTCTCGAACATTATTATGAACATCTTTGGCTTCTTAATTCCAGTCATTGTCATCGCATTCTGCACTGTCCAGATTATATGCGTCCTGAGGAATAACACAATGCAGCAATTCAAGGAAATCAACAATGAAAAGAAAGCCACCTGGTTGGTTCTATCTGTGCTCTTGGTGTTTATAATTTGCTGGCTCCCGTTCCATATTTTCGTCTTTATCGACACTCTGGATATGTTCGCAGTTTTCCATAAATGTTCCATCAGTCATTTCAATGAGATTGGAAACCAAATTTCTTCCTACATTGGTTACAGCAATAGTTGCCTCAACCCCCTTCTCTACGTCATGGTCGGGAATCACTTCCGAAAGAAGGCAAAAGAGGTCTACTGGCAACTCCTATCAAAAATAAGACCGCCAAAAAATGCATCCCTACCAATGAATTACTCAGCAGTCACCGTACGGACCTCGATTTCTATGGGGCAACAAAATAATATTTTGAGGCGATGACACTCATCTTTGCTACAGTATGAAGCAACGCACTGTCTTGCCAGAAAAAAACATTTTTTTTGGGGGGGAAAATACTGAACATAACGTGTCTTGGAATAAGCTGCCGTTATTTATTTTCTGTGTTATCTTTTTGTTTATAGATAGATCGCTGATGTTTTTCACAATGACTGTGTTACCCAGATGTTTCTTGTACAATTTCCATATTTGGTCGGACAACGAAATGTCTCCACTAGATGAAAGGAATAAGAATTGCAGCTGGAGAGTTTGACACTTATAAAATATAAATTGTATTTGTGTCATTCTAGGTTCTGTGATTTCTCAGCTAAGTTTAGTGTCCTACTGTCAAGTGAGCATGTAGACAGGAATCTTAGAGTTCCTCACATCTATTTTGGTGGCACGAAGACATAATTAAGCAAATTGTGGATTTCCTTCCAGGTGATGACACCTAAAGAACTGGTAGGACTCTTTTCTTAAAGAGTAGGCTTATCATCAGAACTGAAATAAAATGTGTCCCTCTTAATATTATTATACATTTAGAAAAATGTATATACTGGGAAAATGATATTACTAAGCCGGCTTTTGTTCTGTTTATACAGGACTTTAGGTATACTAACAATTACTGAGGTATGATTACTATGTATATATCAGGAAGCAAGTTGTTTTTTTAATGTGTTACAGAAACTGATTACCTATAATATATATTATCTATAAGCACCATACAGAATCGGATTGTTTCTTTTTCATATTGGTTTTTGCAGAGCACACGTTTTACTTGGTGTATTATGAATTTGCAGGTTATAAGTTTGATTGTCTCACTAGGAATGAAAAAATATGTCCATCTTATATTATCTTATGTTTCTATCCTCTTTTCAAGGTTTCCATGCAAAATAATCACACACCAGGATTAGCTCCAAATTGGTTGTCTTCCGCCTTTACCTCTAACGATCTGTAGTTCTTAAGCAAAACTCTGTTCCCGCAAATAATTTTTTACAGTAACGGAAGTCCTGTTATTCTTGCTCACATCCATGTATCTAATTTACAACCAAACTTTGATGGCTGTCACTGTGTCACTCAACACTTACAACAAATCTGTACCTGGTACAAGTGATACAACTGCAAACAACGTAGCTGAGAGATGCCAGAAGCTTGATACACTACCCAATGCTATATTTAAGGTTAGACCAGTAACAGAAGCGGGTCAGGTTAGGACTAAGTATCAAGAAAATTCACTGAATGTTTGAACAACAAACACACCTGAATATCTATATATCACCTTCATACATCTAGGGCACTGAGGAAACAAAAACACTCGAAAGCGAATTAATCAACATTTCTTAAGATTTGTTTTACATAGCGTTGCATGCTACATTTTTTACACCGAGTTTGACTCCCCTCCCACCAATATGGGACATACAATCTCTAACACCTATTTTGCTGTGCCTTATATGAACAAGGGGCATGATTTATTAAGGATCTTAAATGAAGAGGTATCTTATTTCAGTCTCCGGGACAAAACCATGTTACATTGCAAGGGGTTCAAAATAGTGTTCTGTTTTGCACATAAGTTAAATACTGACTGTTTTTTCATGTAGCACACAAATATCAACTTTAAATTTCAGTGTACAAATAAGCTATCAAGTATGTGTGTGCTACATGAAAAAACAGTCAGTATTTAACTTATGTGCAAAACAGAACACTATTTTGCACCCCTTGCAATGTAACATGGTTTTGTCCTGGAGACTGAAATAAGATACCTCTTCATTTAAGATCCTTAATGAATCAGGCCCAAGGTTCTCAATGTGAGGCTTTTAACCATTGCTTTACTTGTTTTTATTATTATGCATGAGATTTGGATTGCCATTATTTTGTTCGTTATATAGGCACATTGTTCTCTGAGCAATAAAACACCAATTGTCCCATTTTTAACAAAAGCTACGTCAGCTGATTAATTAAAAACAGACATTTTACTCTGCAGATCGTCTTCTGGATAAACAAAAGTACAAGTTTACGAAAAGTTGCAGTTGGTGGGTCTGCGTATGTAAACAATTAGTTTCTTTATAACCAACAGGGATTTTCATTGCTGTGATCATTTTATACAACTAATTCAGTTTCACAACAAGGACTTAACCTTTGTACACTCACACCTCATCTACATCCTGATCTCTTCACTGTGCAGAATTCAGTGATTCTCTCTGTGCTGTTCAGCCTTGTAAAGGATCTAAAATTCCCACAATGCTCTGAATCTAAGTGGTTCCAGCCTAATACAAGCCATGCTGGAGAAGGAGGCAGAATCTAAGATGTAGATTGATTTAAATACGTTATTTTACGAAAATAATTTCCAAATATCTATCAAAGTTTAAAGTGCTTATAAGGTTTTGTTAACGGGGTAAATGTCTTTTTTGCCGTTTAAATATATACATCCGGGAATGTTGATATATAAAACGACACTTCATCTTTGATCCCTCTTTGTTGTATAGCAATCCTTTTATATACAACTTAAATTTATAACAAATTTTTTCTGTAATATAAATATATACAAATAAACAAATCTCATTGCTACATTAAAAAAATATAACACTATTATCTGAACACTTGCTGGATGTGCATTGGACAAGACCATTTTAAACTGCTAGTTTGTGTTTTTTCTTTTATATACTGTTTAATGGAAACGATGCAAACAACGCAGATAAAGGTTACAGTCAGGAAGTAGAAACAAACATACAAAACTATTTTGTAAAAACCCCAAAACAAAAACATACATACAACCAGAAAAAGGTTTAAAAGTATAACTAAAATAAAAGTTTCATTTTAATATAGCGTCCGGGCACTTAATATTTGTAAACCGCATTGGTTTTCCTGCACCATGACCGCAATTAAGATGAATTCCTGTATTCCCTGCAATGACTTCCAATACTAACAGGATGTCTGCTATACATGGGGGAAAATGCATCCCCCTTTATTAAAATCATCTCAAATATCAATCGTCCTGATACGCTCCTGAAATTTTTAAGCATAGATATTAGTAGCTTTTATTTAAAGCAAATCAAATAATCGTTTAACCATAATTGCGTTTTTAAATTGAGCTTATGACCCATCTAAATCTACATTGGCATCTCATAAAAAAAAAAAAAGTCTAAATGACCAAACTAATTCAACAGGCTTTCCCAAGAACAACAAACAAGCTACTTTAGTTTTTGAACACTAGAATTGTATCAATCCTGCCTGTTCCTCTTACTTGAAAAGAGCAAATTGTTATGCTAGATATACAATCAGACGAAGACTCAATTTCTGAACTCTAGGACGTATACAATATGGTTAATTTATATTCCTTTGTATAGAAAATGTTCATTTGTGTTGGCGGGTTTGCTAATCTGTTTCAGCGGCCAGCCCACATCACTGATCTATTATATGCAAACACAGATCTCGTAACTTCATAAAACGCAGGGTAAAGATCATTTACGGTAAACAAAGGTAATAACAGCCTGTGAGCTGTAATGGAATGTTATGACACAAACGGACTGCGCAGTCGTAGGCAGCAAGCAGGTTAAATAAATGTAAATAAATGTCACATATGTCATTTTAACTCTAATAATCATGGAAATGCTTATTATGTACACAAATATAAATGTGCATGTTTATTTGTGTAAAGGGGAGAACGTGGGTGTAGGTTTGGCACTTCACTATTGAGTAACTGGTGTTTTAGAACAAGAAACTTTTATGTCCTGCATAAAATCTTGCATGTGTGCAGTTATCTTTTTATTTTTAATATGCAATCCAATTAATTTGTGTCATAAAAGCCATGTGTGAAATTGTAAAGGCAATTAATACAATCTGGAATCAAACTCTAATGTGCCTGGGTAGTTTAATCTGTATATAGTTCTGTCTGTTGCAATTGGGTACATAACAGCCGTACATAAAATCTTAAAAGGTTTACATATATGTTTTTAAGTTGCAAGGGTAAGAAATGAAGGAGTAGAATAATCAGTAATACATTGATTTTGTTAAAATCATTGACTGATTAACAAGTTTGTCATTCTTTATTTCCAAGACCACAGGCAGATGCCAGTCTTCTTTTTCAGCTACTAGAATTTCCACTGAATCCGTCTCCTCCTACTTGCTGAAATGTATTCTGTCTTCTATGTAACTGTTAAAATGTACGATCCTTTCACTAAAGTCCTTCACCCGCTAACATTCATTTTACAGTCAAGCAGTTGGTGAGTTTAATATGTACATGATGATTCAGCCAGAAATGTGTATATGTATATTTGTGTATGATTAATGGTATGAATAAGTGGATACTAATTACATTAGTTTGACTCATTGTATGTAAACAATGTTGGTGCTGTATAAATAAATTATTGAATTTCTTTCACTGCACACAATGTCTTGTGATTCTTTACCCCTAGAGCAGTAAACAGTATAGTAGATGAAAAAACTCCCTACTTTCTGCACAGAGGTGATCGAAACGTATACATATTAAAAATATTATTATTGAAATGAATATAGAGATCCATCCAGGTCAACCTCTTATAAATTCTAATTGTGTTGATCCAGAGGAAGATAAAGAACCCTCAGTGTGACAGTGGCCAATTTAGCCTCACAGGGAGAAACAAAATTCCTTTCATACCCCAAAATGGAAATTGTATACCTCTCCTGAATCAATCACACCCACAATGTCCTTTACTAATTATAGCTACAGATCCCATTTTTTGTAAGAGGCATCCAAACTATTTTTAAAATCTGTTAGTAAC
The DNA here is from genome assembly GCF_038048845.1 of Mixophyes fleayi. Classification (NCBI taxonomy): domain Eukaryota; kingdom Metazoa; phylum Chordata; class Amphibia; order Anura; family Limnodynastidae; genus Mixophyes; species Mixophyes fleayi. The sequence goes on along the minus strand of NC_134413.1, from coordinate 6,286,177 downwards.
TTTTATTTTCCCAATCAGCACCTAATGTGGCCAAGAATTCCACAGCTTAACCACCCTTACTATAAAGAAGCCTTCCTGATTCTCATCTGTCTTCCATTTCTTTAGACAAATATTTGCAATGATAACAAACCCTATTGTTCTAACCTTTGTTATCATGTTGGTTCCCTTTATTAATGAAGTTGCCAATGTCTGAGTCCTCTCTAGTTTCTTCTTGTCCTTCATACATTGGAGGTGCTCAAGTCTTTATAAGATATTACACATGTGGACTAACTAGTGACTTATAAATAGAGCATTTAGAACATATTCAACCCGTTCTCTACCAATGTACATACTTTCGCTACAACATATGTACCAGACCAGTACTAGATGCTATGGCAACATTTAATTATATAAAATTTTGCTTTCAAGATCCGGTTTAAAACTTTTACATAAAAACTAATCCTATTTGTTAGGCATGATCAGTCTCTTATAAAACCCTGTTGAGATTGTATCAATTTAGCTTTACAGTACATTTCAAAATTGCATTCCTTCACATAATTTACCCATGACAGAAGTCAGGCTCACAGTCTTTAAGTTCCTGGATTTGATTTCTTTCCTTTTTATATATATATACTGGTTCCACGTCTGCGTTCCAACAAACTGTGGTACTGACCCAGCTATAAGGGGGTCTATAAATATAAGAAATAGTGGTCTTTCAATAACTGAACTTAGTTCCTTTAGCTCACATGGGTGGCAATCATCTGTCTTAATCCCTTTTAGGCACAACTGCACCATCTCCTATATTAGGTCCTGCAGCATTTAATGTTGTGTAAAGGCTATTGCTACCTTGTTATTATATCTTGGAGATATGATAGGCTGCATACTGGTGCCAACCACAAAATGGCTGCCTCCACTGTGTTTAGATGACAGGTCTACCTTTAAGCTGTAAATTAAACTTTTTCCTGTATGTTTCTTACTATTTTTGTTTAACAAAAACAACTTCCCTTTCTATAAACATTGGTCAGGTCAGCTTTTTAACATTGTATATATCAGCTGTTCTCAGTATACGGCAATGAAGGGATGTGTGCTGTGCGTGCGAGTGCGATGTGAAAGTTCTGTTAGACAAAATTAAGTACAAAGACAGGTTAGAAAATAATATGTTGGATTCGCCATGTTAGTTTCTGCTCGGTATTTACCAGACGCAAATCTTCAAGACGCCTGCAAACTCGACTTGGTACAGGATTACCACAACTTGGAATAACTGCTAATGTATTTTACTTTTTGCACTGTACTAAAGATATTTCCCAATCTTGTGCTTCTTTGAACTGCAGATTCCTCAACCAGAACACCAGCACCTGCATAGAAGGGGGACCCAGCTGGAGATTTCTTCCAAACATCTCATGGATTTATATTACACGGAATACAGTGACGGGAGGGTCTGCTACTGAAACTGGTCTCATTTAGATAGGATTGTTTAGACAAGTGCTCACTGAGTTTTCTCTATCGTAAATACAGCAGTTATTTGTTTGGAGAAGCGGTAGAAACGTACATTCCCCAAAACAAGATTCAAGCCCCGAGAGCCTACTTTTCATACTGTTACCATAAAATCACTAAAGAGGACTCTGTTTCCCTGTCAGAACATTATCTTCCTGTTCTATGATCAGTCATGGTCTGATGGTCTGATGAATAGATTTACTGCTGCTGGCACCTTTTTAAATAGGGAAGACTTTCACTTTTTTCTTAAAGGGCAATTTCATCTTGAAATAATATCGGTAATAAAGCTGTGTCCCGGAAATGGAGTTTCTGTGAATCCTAGTAACGGTATCATGGTGGGATGAAAGCTATGTTTTCAATAATTGTGGAAAGAAACCACATCTACAAGCATGCGTTGCAGTATAACAGTATCGGGCATTGTACCGTGTCATAATCACCAAGTTGTTAGTGTTGAAAACTGTCTGCACAGAAGAGACAGTTGCAGAGAAGGAAATATAGGCTGAATTGTGAAAGAGGAGGGGGAGAACTCCAAACTAAGGCTGGATAATTGTCTATAAGGCTGGGTACTGTCACGAGCCGTAGCGGCTCCCCGGCGCCGCCGCGACTCTCTGCTCCAGCTTCCGTCACTTCCGGCTTGTCCCGGCCGTTGCCACGGTCGGGACGCTCTCAGTCTGTATCGCCCCGGCATCCAGGACAGCCGGGCACGTGCGCAAATTAAGTAATAGCCTCAGGTGGCTAATTATCCTCCTGTGGCCAAACGTTTTCATTGGTTCATACTAGTACTTAGGGCAGGAAGGGGCAAAGCCTCCCTACCGGTTATAGTCCCTGCTACCCTGCATACTTCTCCTGCTCTGTTGTTGCTCCTGTTATTTCTATTTATCGTTGCTGACCCCTTGCCTGGATACTGACACCGTTGTTTTGCCTGTGACCCTTGACCTCTTGCCTGGATACTGACGCTGCCGTATTGCCTGTGTCCTGTTTAACCCCTGGCCTGGACCTAGACGCTACTGTATTGCCGGCGACCCTCAAAACCTTTTCCGGGATCTTCACTCCACCTCTGTGTGAACACCTGCGGTACGTTCTCAGGTTATCAGCTCCTACTACTAGAGTACAAGACCTGGGGGCATCAGAGTACCTGTGAGCGCATCTAGCTCTATGGGAAAAGCGGCTCTTATAGGCGAAGACCTCTGAAGCAGTTCTAGGAGTTGATACCTGTGGCGTGAGCCGTAACAGGTACACACTACAGGTAATTTCTCCCAATGAGGTATCATTAGCGATTTGAATGCATAAACACTGCAGAATTGGAATGACATTGTTCCACCATTTTTAGTTCAGTTTAAAAATCAAAAAAAACGATATGATGAACTTTGAAACAATAATCAATAATTATTGCAGTATACACGCTAATGTGAAATAGGGGCAAACGGTCGTTTATCGTGTGATTTCCCGATAATCAGCTGAAAACCCTGTAGAGGTTACCCAGTCTTACCCAGGGTAAACAAACTCAACAGAATTACTCACTCTGTCGTGAGCTATGTAAAGCATTGTGAATAGACTACAGGTATCAGAATCATTGATTGCTGGATCAAACCAGCACCAGCTCAGACCAAAACCACAGAAAGACTGAGTTCCCATGAAATTAGGCCCCCGTCACGATTTGCTTATGCTTTTTCAGCAAACTTTAAATGCAAACGATGTACAAGATTAGCATAATTTCTAGATATGTAGACATACACAAGTAGGTAAAATTCCAGCGCAGCATATTTAAACAAATTGAAAATGTTATTTCTCATCCAAAGTTCTGTGCAGAACTCCAAAGTTGTAGCTTTTAAAATTATTATATCCTAAAATACAAGTTTCTTTATGTGAAAGAAAAATCTGCAACACGAATACGTTGTAGATTACTTAAGAGAATGACAGTTGATGCAAAATAGCTGGTGGTGGATTTGCTGTCCAAAAGCAGTTACTGTCAGATTGAGATGTAGTGGGAGCACTGAACGGAGTTCCCGGAACTATTTCAGTTTTCACGACTGTACTAGCCCGCGGGATCTGGCATTATCTTGCAAAAAAAAAACCAAAAATCCATTCACAGATGCACTGATGCCGGAAAGAGACGCACCCTATCAGATATTAGAAGGCTCTACTTTTGTCAAGGAACCCAATGTGTGCCACAATTAAACATCTCACACCATCACCTGTCTGTATGCAGTCCCAGACTTAGACCAAACCAATGTCTGTTCAATCCCCCTACAACTTCTAAGGTCAGAGGTTGCCAAACTCCATCGGTGACAAGGTATGACGGAGTTGTGCGTTCTGATATACTTCTTTCAGAACAACTGTTGAACCTGAATGTTATACGACGGATTATAACAACAATACGTTAGACCATACTATTACAATAATGTTCAAAATCTATACATGAAAACATTTTATACATCCAAAACTTGAAGATGCACTAAAATCTAAAATACTATAAGAGCAATAAATGTTCATCTGAAACAACCTGTTTGAGTGATTTCAGTAGTAAAATGTTGATCCCAGTTCAAACTTCTTCAAAATCGGTAGAATCCTCTCTAGGGGACATATTTAACAATAACGGTATTTTTGGCACAATCATTTTCATTCCTTATCGCAATGATAATAAATGAAATATCGTGGCCATTTATGAAAAATATTCTGCTAGATCAGCAGTCACGATAAACGGCTGTCCCAGCGCACACACAGTTTACCTACCTCCTCTATGGTCACTAGCCGCGAAGTGGCCATCTTTCCGATATTGACCAGAGGAGAGAGCAGGAAGATGTGGAGAGGGATCCGAAGATCCCTCTACCGCCATGCTCTTCCCCTAGGCTTCAATGGCCAATGCCATCTTCGGATGACGTTAGCCATATCTTTGATTTTTGGAACTTGGTAAAGTTATGCTAAAAAGCATTCCCCATGGGGACTGCTTTTGTGTATGATAACAGCCCCATAATTATAAATAGCTAGGATTCTTAGTATCGTGGTTGACCCCTCAAAACGGCAGTTTTCGCGGGATTAGGACCTTCTAAAATAGGCCGACGAGCTGAATTAGGTTGCAACGAAATTCTACTAACAATGGTACTGACTTGAAACAAAGTCGTATGAAGTAAATTAGAGGCTGTAATGACCACACAGTGGCTACCAGGAAATCAGCAGATGATATTTCCCATCACTTCGTGTCTGCAAGGATACAGGTTCCGCCCGGAGCAAACAAGGCCGACGCGTTTCGTCTGTCAGACTCTTTCATAGATCTTTAGTCGAAATGCGCCACTCTTGTTTGCTCCGAGTGGAACCTATATCCTTGCAGATACCAAGTGACTGAAAATATCATCTGATCATCCCTAGTATGGCCATATTACGCCATACTAACTATCTTATCTTTACATTTACTGTGCATATATTAATTGAGCTTTCAGCGCTGTATAATTATTATTCCTCAGATTATAACACTATGTTATTGTGCAGTTGCACCAGGCCAATCTTCTTCTGCGCTGGCTGGATTTTGTTAGTGTGGTTGTCTGTTGTCAATACACCAATGATACTAGTGTCCCGGGTTAGGTAGGTATTTCCTGTCTCGGCAGGACCTCACCTGGGATCACCCCTTGTACTGACCCACTGGATTCATCACTCGCCCACAACTGCCATGGGCCCCACACCACACCCAATCAGCGACAGGCAATAAGGCACCCTCCTTATTGGAGGGATTAGCTGCGAGGGTCTCGCAGACAGATCACTGCTACGCGGCCTGTGAGATTACAGACAGATGGAGCTTGGGTCTTCTGTCCTGCAGTGAACTCCCAGTGACAGATGAAAATCAGTGTAAGACGGAAAACAGATCTTTCAGCCAGTACAAGCGCAGGCTGATGTCTGCTGTGCAAACCAGCGGGAGGGAAAGTTCTATAAAAGCAGGTTTTAGGATGCAATGTATATAAAAGGATACATAAAAAATATTCTCTTGAATTGAGTAACTCAAATAACAGTATTTTATGATAAAGCAGCACATTACATCACTGCCTGTCTGGAGTTTCTATATAGAACATACTCTTGTCACACAGCAAAGGGAAAAACCGCAGAGAAGTGGAATTTTTTTTAGAGGTTAAATAGTCACAAAGCGCTGGTCTGTTAAATATATTGTGTATTCTATCTAACCACTTGATACATACACTCTCTAGTACAGATTATACAGCACTAACTTACCCTGGGGCTCCGGTTTACGGTGGTCTGGACTAGAGATGAGCGGGCTCGGATATCTGAAAATTGGAGCCCACCAGAACGTTGCCGATCCGAGCCGGATCCGAGACAGATCCGGGTATTCCCGCCAATTGCAAAACTGAAACCGAGGCTCTGAGTCATAATCCCGCTGTCAGATCTCGCTATACTCGGATTCTATAAATTCCCCGCTAGTCGCCGCCATCTTCACTCGGGCATTGATCAGGGTAGAGGGAGGTTGTATTAGGTGGTCCTCTGTCCTGCTATATATCTCGTGCTGTGCTGTGCTGTGTCCTTCTAAGGGCATTGATATTTCCCCATTATTCCCAAGTTATAACAAATGTAAAAAAATAAAAAAAAAATAATTATAAAAAAAAGAAATTAAAAAAAAATATCCAAAAACAATCCTGCAGCATAAGTCCATTGGTACTGCAATATTACAAAGTTCACTGATTCAGCAGTATAAGTCCAGTTGGACTAAAAACAATATTGTGAGGTGTTCAGAATAGACTGGGAATAAGTGGAAATGATTGTTATTGAATGTTATTGAGGTTAATAATAGCGTAGGAGTGAAAATAAACCAAAAAAACTTGATTTTAACACTTTTTATGTTTTTTTCAAAATAAATCCGAATCCAAAACCTTAAATCCGAACCAAAACCTTTCGTCAGGTGTTTTGCGAAACAAATCCGAACCCAAAACCTCAAGCAAATCCGAATCCAAAACACAAAACACAAGACACCAAAAGTGGCCGGTGCACATCCCTAGTCTGGACATACTGTTTTCTATCTACAACGGGCATTCTCCACGTGTCAGAATCCCGACGCCACTGTGTCCCAACGAAGCAGCATAAATTGATTTTCGTTCTACACTGTTCATAGCCGATGACACGGCTGTATAAATGGCTTGCAGGTAGAATAGGGTTTATATTTACAAAATCCGTCTTTTGTGTCTATTTTGCACATTGGACCCGTAAAAAGATACACATAGGTGAAGTTTTCCATTAAACAAAGACGTGAGAGCACATAACAATATCTAGTTTATTTAAATAGATTAATGACTGGGGAGAGGGCCACACAATGTGTAGAGAGAGCAAATGACTCATTCAGTATAAATAAAGAGGGATTTAAAATACACAAAACCAAATCTATACAGTGCTTAATAACGGTTCAGGATCACGATGAGCATGGTATTTAGAATAGAAATTAGAGCTCTAGATAAAGTTTTAGGAGTCAGAGCAGGGATCCGTTGTTCTATTTTGAATGAATGTCGCTTTTTCCTAATTGTAAAGTGAATTGTTGAGCCAAAAAGGAAAAGGCACGATGTTGCAGTACCACGAATGGGCACTAGGTGGTGACAGCGCTCACACATTCATCACGGTCACTGGGAGAACATTGCCGGTCTCACGTACACTTCGGAGTTCTTCTTTAAGATCGCATATTATTGTGTATTTGAGTAACATGTAAAAATATATTCATTTGGACTCAACAGTGGGTTCTTTATACCCCATTCCTGAAATCTGCATAGAAATGATCCGAAGGACAGGTACTTAGTAAACAAGTCTATTTTTTGTGACTTGTGTCATGGACTTTTCCACAAACATTCTCACCATAACACGTATTTTATTAACACTATAAACAGGTTACAAATGTACAGACTAAATGTAACACAAGACTTTGTATTCGGTCTCAGAGTTCCGGCCACAGGACTCGGCAACTTAACATCTACTTACAACATGGAACGGAATCATTGTCAACTTTCAACCAAGTGCAAAGCAAAGGTAAAAGAGAATCCTGTATAGTATAATAATATAAGAGTAGATTTCTATAAAGCTATTGCCAAAATAGAGATTTATTTTTATTTTCCCCTCGAATGACGAATAGTGAGGCCAGTTGGCGTTTGTTTTCATCGTGTTTGGAATTGTCCAAGAAGGAAAGTCAGAGAGAAGATTGTGGAAGATACTGTTGAAGTGAAGCAGTCATGAGAAAGATCTATGGAATACCCAACACAAACCACGTCCATTTCTCGCCACGTTGAGTCTATGAAGATTAAGTTTCCAGAAGAAGCAGATGTGGTATGATTTCCATTTACCAATGTCATCCATTCCTGAGCCACTTTTGCCAAGAAAGCTAAAACGTACACGCCCAACACAGTTCCTTCAGGTCTTTGAATTCCCACTCTCCTCTAGTGAGCAGTCTTTGTCCGCACAACACAACAACACTCTAACCCTCTTCTAATCTCCATTTCTGCGACTCTTCCTCCCGGACATCAGGTCGGATCTGATTGCGCATCCCGCCCAGCACGTTGGACGTGGCTTCTGTCGCCACTATTAGAGGTTTAACAACCGCAGGTGGAATTTGTCTGAGAACTCCACCCACTGCCCCGGTCACCCCCCTATTCTCGTGTTCCCGAGCTGCCGTCTCATAGATGGTTTGAGCCGTGTCCGTGATCCCCTGGAGGAAGAGAACAGGAGAGGAGGTTTGGAAGAGCTAAGTGAATCGGATGATGTTTCATTGCAGTTTAATTTCCGTAACATTATAAGTCAGGATTACAGGATGGGGACAGGTCTACGAACTACAATGCTCCCTCCTTATCCTCCCCCTTTATAACATTACCCTTGATTATCACCAGGTATATTCTCTACACAAAATCGCACTACAATTATTAAAATGATGTTATATCTCGGTCACTTTATAACATCACACTAGCTATGATGCCAGGTCAGTTCTCTGTTCTTAGGGGGTGGTATAAGAAATTTACACTGACATTCCCTTCAATAAGGGTTATGATCGCTTGTATGGGAGCTTCCAAGCTTCGATTTATTTATATAATTATATTAACAAAATATGAATAGCATCGATCCTGCTATTGAACATATGGACCTGAAAGGAGTTTAAGGGGCCTCTATAAAGCAACAATTTGCTGGGCCCCGTTCACATTTTACGGTAGAGAAGATGCACGTCTCCTTAGCAAATGCAAAATCATTGCTGCAAATCATCCCTGAGCTCAGAATAGCTGGACAGATACCGACAGTTGTATAAAATACATCACAGGTCGCTGCAGACACAGCGGCTCCAACTTTATAAAAAGAATCTGAGTATATACAGCAAGAAGGTTTATACAGAACAACTATTACACGTTTCAGGAAGGTGTCGGAATGTAAGATATGATAATGATGGGATTTATTATAATGCACTGTAGACTTTGTGTACTGCAGAGTAGGCGACTACGCCAATCAGTTCACACTTTGGAGCCACTTGCAATGACTTATGACAGAGGACGGATCTATTGCTAGTTGAAAAGAGCATAATCCTCTTATGGTATGGAAAACTTCACATATATATTTAAAAGTAATACTTGGAGTTTTTTCCTAGTTTGTAGCCTGTATTTTAGGGTGTTCCTGCATTGTGAACACAGTGACGTTATACAAGGTCAAGCATTTGTACTAGTACTGGTGCGTTACCTCTTTTACCACGCTGTAAGCTTTGGCCACGCCTTCTCGTAGGTCGAAAGGTTGATGCACCAATCGGTGATGAGAAAATCGCTTTGCTCTTCGTAACTCGACGGGACTTGTTCCCGGAGACACCATGTCATAGGCGGTCTCTGCCGCGGCCTAATACCCACAAGAAAAAAAAAAGTCACTACCGGAACAGTCAACAATGCGATTTCACATGACCGTTAAATATAACTATATATATTTCATGCATTATTTAATTCCCATATGGATGTAGCACAAACATAAGACAGGACGGCACAGGGATGAGATACCTGGATGGTTTGCACAACCCTGTTGGTCAGTTCTAGCGCAGCCATGGCGGTGGAGGTACCAAACGATGCAGCTCCTCTCTGGAAGCCGCGTACAATGCGACCATCTTTGTAGTACTGTTCTATGGGCAACCATACCAAATCCTTCAGACCCTGAACTGAAACAGGAGAAGAAATATGAGCGACACCCATCACCCCAAACATGGTCCATGAAACAATGTGTTTCTTGCACTTAAAATGAAGTTATTCTACGCCCAGAATTTCAAAGCAACGTTTCTTTAAGGCGGCAGCCATATTGTTTGGTCAAATTCTGAAACAAGCGTTTGCTGTTTACACTGATATACCGATGGTCTGCATAGCTTGTATACGCCTTCCATTCTAATACCTAATGGAACAGCGCCCCAAGTGGTTACCATGCCACATTGCTTCTGTTTACCAAGCATCTGTTAGGGAAGTTATTAAATAAAAGTTGGATACAGATAAAATAAAGTTAATTAAAGCTAAGATCAGGTCTGAAATCAGCACCAAAACATTCCAATATTAAGATAATTAATGTATTTTGTTCACAGTCAAAAGAAGAAAAAAAAAATGTTTGTTCTTTAAAAATTACCCATTTTATTATCAATTCCTCATCAAATCAACTCCACCTTTTTGAAAATAAATATTATTTTATACAGAACAACAATTTAACTCCATCGGAAGCCTGCCCTACTATTACTGAACCCTCCGTACCCAGCAAACGGTTATTCAAGAGTTCTACAAATACATTTATTCCTTAGAATGTTCTGTTAAAAAGAATGTGCAGTCTAAAGAGAGTCACCTAGTTGGACCAAAGAATGCATGGGCCCCACGCCTCCCAAAATCCCTGGCAGCTGATTCTTCTTAATGTCCGTCAGCCATTCGTTAATGGCATAAGAGAACAATTTATCCACACCTAATAGACTACGGGGGAGGGGAGAGGGAAACAAAAGAAGATGGTAACAGTTATTTAACAAGTTTATATCTAAATGCAGATTTAAAAACACAAACGTACATTTTTGGAAAATGTTTTAATCAACGCTAAATGGATGATGGAATCACATGGAGAACTGTCTATGCATCAGCAGATCTGATTGGCCAATTTGGATGGCTTTCAACTAAGTTGACCTCACACTGCTCAGAGTTTGAGCTTAAAACAGCTGGGTTGCACAATCAAAAGTGGAGTGGGATCTGTTGGATTTTGATTGGCTGGATAATCTGATCATCTACATGTAGGAAGGCCCACCAAGCTGGGCTGGCATGCATTGCTTCATTGTCCCTGTCTTTACACACAGCCTCCAATTTGGAAATAGACATTTAATTCAGACATTGGACTGTATTTTACCCATGCCGGTAGCAAAGTCTCTTCAGCTTTAATTCGGAGCTGTTCAGCTGAGCCAGTCCTATTAGTATTCCTGTTAGTGTACCCTAGAATACAGACAAACGGTTAGTGCGGACATGAATATAGGACCTGTAGCCTAGTGTATGAATGGTGCATTACACAAGAGCATTAATCAGCATATTTCCAAGCTCTGAGAACGAATAGACCTCAAAAGTCTTAAAATAAGCCGGAGAGCCCACTCACACCTGCAGAAACACACGTATTTATATAGATGCACATTGTAAGCCATGTGAATTTATTATTTATTATAATGGTTAAATATTCCCAGTTTACGGTTAATGCGCATCTGACAAGGCAATGCAATGTAGAACAAAGGTTTTTTAACAAACGTCCGGATTTAAAAGAAAAAATAATGTACATGTAACTATGAATATGCATGTTCACCCGTTCACTCCAATTTATAAAACCTGAATTCAGGCACAGGGGAAAGGTTTCTTTCCTGTAATCGGAGCAAAAGAGAAAAAATATTGTCTGTAGGAAGTACAACAAACTTCCACAAAATGTATCTGCAATGTATAAATAGTTTATTTTAAACAGCAACTTTAGGAAGGATGCGGAGGAAGACAAGAATCTGGCAAACACATAAACGAATACTCATTTTATGGAAGCCGTACACGTAATGCAGTCATATAACACACACACACACACACACACACACACATTAATCAAACCATAGTGTCAGCATAAGTGAAACTAAAACAGGCATCACGGATACTGTCAGCTCTTGTGTCTAGACCTTTTCACTGCCTGCTAACATTGTCAATGAATTTATTCCCTTCCTAACTATCTAAGAAAGTAAACCTCATTTTTATAGGATTGTATTCGTCACCATCCTGCTTGTCCGTTTCCTGTGAACATCAATAAACTACGGTCATTATTCTGCAAAACATATCTGCCAGATACCTGTTTCTTGGCAATCTATGTCCTATTCTGAGAATCTAAGAACTTCTTTAAAGTTACAACTTGAATGTTGGACAAATTATAATTCTGTGTTATTTTTCACGGTCACATATTTACTGGGACATATTCAAACATAATTTCTGACACCAACAAGTAACGTGTAAAAATATTTATGTAATGAGATATCTAGGAGCACTGTCGTATTTTGGAGGAATTGGGTTTTCTATGCAGGCTGGACTTCCCGTGTGAAGGACTACTGCTGAGAACTGCAAGTAGCCAATCCGGTACCTCTTATGGCCGATTAAGTTACATAATGGGCTGTCAAACAATTAAGTATAGAATATTTTACACATTTAAACTCACAAATATGTATTTTCTTCATAAAGCTCCGGCAGCAGAAACACTACTGAATAAATGGGGTCTTTAAGCTGTTGGTTAACCTGAATGACAACAGACTGTGCACGGAAGGAGCAGTCGGTAGATAGAACGTACCTGGTCCATTGAGACGTGTTTTCCGTGGTAATCCAGCCTTATTGGAACTTCAGAAGTAAACCGGAACTCCCTGAACCACAGACGGAGAAAAGTTAGATGTGATCAGTAGATATAACACGTGGGTAACACAAATGTTTGGTACGTACCGGAAAAACACAGGCTGGTCACTGAATGAGGAGACATTCTCCAAATTCTCCCTGTCGTCCCAGAACTCTGCAAAAATCACGTCGCCATTTCCGACAGGCTGGTTCTGTCCCAGAAATGAAATCACCGGGATTCGCTCTTGGGAGTTCAAGTGTTTTGGCAAACTGCAAGTCACATCCGAACCTGGAGCTCTCTTTACTGAAAATACAGATGCATTATATCAGTCAACAAGTCAATAAATCAATATTACAGCATCGCCCGGTTATAGAAATACACTACAAAAGGGGCCTTTTTTCATAAAAGGTCTAAAGGGCAAAACTGCAGGGGGGGGGGGGGAGTGTGACCATAATTATGAGTTTGCTATTATTGCATTTTCTGTTGTCAGCAGGGTTGAAGAAACATAGAATTTGGTGGCAGATAAGAACCGCTTGACCCATCTAGTCTGCCCATATATTAACCTATGTTAACCTTAAACCCTGTGTGTTCCTTTAATCTTTGTAAGGATAGCCTTAAGTCTATCCCAAGCATGTTTAAACTGCTCTACTGTATTATCCTCTACCACCTCTGATGGGAGCTATTCCACTTATCATCATCATCATTTATTTATATAGCGCCACTAATTCCGCAGCGCTGTACAGAGAACTCACTCACATCAGTCCCTGCCCCATTGGGGCTTACAGTCTAAATTCCCTAACAAACACACACACAGACAGACTAGGGTGAATTTGTTAGCAGCCAATTAACCTACCAGTATGTTTTTTGGAGTGTGGGAGGAAACCGGAGCACCCGGAGGAAACCCACGCAAACACGGGGAGAACATACAAACTCCTCACAGATAAGGCCATGGTCGGGAATTGAACTCATGACCCCAGTGCTGTAAGGCAGATGTGCTAACCACTATGCCACCGTGCTGCACTTATCCACTACCCTTTCTGTGAAGTAACTTCCTCTGAACCTACTTCCCCCCAGTCTCAGTAAATGTCCTCGTGTTCTAATACTTCTCATCCTTTCACTAATGTTTCCCTCCTGTACCTTGTTATAACCCTTGACATATGTGAAGGTTTCTATCATGTCCCCCCAGTTTCCTTCTCTGCTCCAAACTATACATAATAAGATCTTTTAGTCTTTCCATGTAAGTTTTGTGCTGTAGACCATGCACCATTTTAGTTGCCCTTCTTTGTACAGTCTGTAATGTATTTATATCCTTCTGGAGATACGGCCTCCAGAACTGAACACAGTATTCTAGATGAGGCCGTACCAATGACCTATACAGTGGTATTATTACTTCTTTCTTTCTGCTGCTGATTCCTCTCCCTATACAACCAAGCATCTGACTTACCTTCCTCATTCCTTTGTTACAATACTTACCTGCCTCTAAGTTACTTGACATAGTGACTTCCAGATCCCTTTCCTTCTCAGTAGTTTCCATTAAAGTGCCATTAATAGTGTATTTAGCCTTTGGGTTTTTGAGACCCAAGTGCAGGATTTTGCACTTTTTGGCATTAAACTGTAGTTGCCGCTCTCTTGACCATTCCTCTAGTCTACCTAGATCATCAGTCATGAAGGTTGACCTTGTCCAGGGTTATAGACGCTGCATTGACCATTGTGACTGAATCTGCCCTAAATTAGTAATTGTGATCCCACATGCTCTCACCCCACTATCCAATGCCCTATCTCCATTATTTTACTGGGAAATAGGTGGCTTGTAAAGAAACAGAGAAAAGATAAATAGAATGAAAAGAGGGACTTCTCTATGCTGCCCCGTGACAAGTGCCTAGTTGCCTAATTCAATACTTTTCAAATCATGTTTTAAACCAACACAAAGAAGAGCTTGATACATGCTGGACAGTTTGGGTGAACGTGCCTTCAGGATCCGGAGTCACCAATATTTCCACTTCTGCAGAAAGACTTGTGAAAAAATCCTTCAGGAAAAACAAGGCATCCTGCAAAAATTAAAGATCTGCATTAGTTATCCAAATTGATATACTTACACCTAACATTAACGTAGAGGAGCAGATTGACAGTGTTAGTCCTAAATGCGAAAGTCACATTACCCTATTAGTAAACAATATAATAAGGCAATGACGTGTCTTATGCACAAGAGAGAATGGTGTCTTAATAGTGTTATAAATAAATGCGAAAGATGCATTTTCCATACAAAATGTAATTAAATACAAACACCCCCTCACATCTGTCATTTATTGCTTTATGAATCAAATGGAAATCTTGACAAAGTGATGCAAAAAGACGGCACTGACTTTATATAATATAGCTGGGACTACATATACAGATGCAGTTTGGTGTTCTCGTGCAAGACACAAACAATCTCACGAGTTACAGTGCATATATTTAGCTTTATGAAACAATACATCTGCAGCAGCACTACTGCCCTCTACTGAAGACATTTATTTTTTCGAAAAAATCTATTGCTGTGTTGTACACGTTACTTCACCTGGTCGACGTTGAGCCGAAGCGGCATGAGCATCACCCGCAGACAACACTCCTGCGGGGAATGGGCAGACTCTGGACGCACGTGTAAGGCTTTGATTGTAAGCTGGAAAAAAAAAAAAAGATTTTGAAAAAAATAGTCTTAGTTCATCTGCTGTGTGGGAGGATAAAACCCATAAAACGGGGGTATTCAATTAGGTTTCCGGTCCGCGTTAACGCGTATTACCGTGAAAAGTGCGCAGTATTGACGGCAATACGTTGCAGCACTAACACGGATTTTCCTTCGCATCCCTATGGGGTGCACACAAAAATCCACGTTATTGCAGTACCGTGGATGGGCTTTGCGGCCCGCTTCGGCGCGTTACCGCGGACTGGAAACCTAATTGAATACCCCCCCCTAGAGTTATTTATACCATGAAAGAGAAAAAGCAGTTGTCTTTTATTTTCTGATGCACTTTGATGCAATTACTCCGGGTGTTGCAAGAAGAAAGGTTTTGCAGAAGCATAAAGTATTACTTCGGATGATAGGCTGATTCTGGAGTCCTGTAGGCAACTATGAACCAGGCACAGGGCTACTAGAGAGTGGAGACCCCATGGGTCCTCCTACTTTATACAGTGGTGCAAAAGATCACACTTTCTGTTGTTGCTGGTACATGTTATTTATGACATTGTTGGGTTTGTACAGTTCAAGGATAGAGGGGAGAAGAAAAGAAGAGCAAGGAAGAGGGGTAGAGGGAAGGGTACAGCGTTGGACAACCAATCGTACAAGACGCTGGCTGTATGTTGCAAGCAGGACAAAGTATTTCATATTACAAACTCCACAAATAGGACACATGTAATAAACACAGACCCTTGGCCACCTTACTCTCCCGAAGTTATCGATTCCTTAATGAGGTTCAAACAAGCAATTCATACACAGAAATCAGGAAACTTTTCATCTAATTAGCACAGAAATCCAGGTGGTAATGTTACCAGTGCTTAGAGCCGAGAAACCCCCTGTGCGACATCAGAGACAGAAGCCCACGAACGGCCAGTTCGATGCCCATTAGGGTGCGGAGCTCGTTGCAAAAGCAGCCGCAGCAATAAACAGTTTGCTCTGCCCCAATCTGACCCCTATTCTGTCTTTTTACAGTGTCAGCAATGATATACGAATGACGGCGGAGGAGCACAGCCTGGTGCATAATGCGTGAGCTAAACTGCAAGCTGCCTCTCTAGTGAATGGGGGGATGGTTATAGGGACAATCGGTGGGGTCTGTGCCCCCTGGTCTGAAGGAGAGAATCTAATATACACAACTCCCCCCCATCTCTGTGCTAAGTTCACTTTAAAAAAAAATGTCATAACACTAAAGATTTGGCCGCATGCATTACACAATAATAAGATAATGTGACTGATATAGAACAGATCTCCTGGTATTGCAGCTGTTTATGTGGTTTCCTATTTTACCCAACAAACGGATGAACACGGAGCCCACTTCCATATATCAGAGGAGAAGCTGTGGTTGAACATTTGGATTATTTTGGTTACAGATTAAATCTTCCCTTTCGCTACTGTTGTTTATCAGTTGCATAAACTTAGCTGGAAACTTAACAGGTCTGAACCATTAACGAGAGCAAAGCAAAAAAAAAAAAAGAAGTAACTTTGCACCTTGACAAAACCATGTTGCATCGGAGAGGGAGGCAAATTCAAGGGGTTAAACACCAATTATATCAGCAACAACTCTAAATAGCGTCGCAACCAGAATTGCACAGGGTGAGCAGACCACAGGACCGAACCCCCGAGAGACAGATGCTTGGTCTTACCATGTTGGAGTGCGCTTTCCTTGGCATCTCCTTACTGCTGTACAGGTGGAGGAATTTATTCATTTGAGAGGAGGCCAGGCGATCTCTGATCTCTAGATCCTGGACTATAAACACCTGCCGTGACACTGGCTGCTCCAGCAGCATAGGCTCCGTCTCCGGATTGGCCTGGGGGTAAACTTCGTGCTGGAACTTTACCTACGTGCACAGACAACAGAGCGATAAGAATCACCTTATACAGGGAAAATACTTATTTTACATTTATCAACATGGGCAGGGAATAGACAGGAAATTTGGAGGGTACAAAATATAAAAGCTAGAGATGAATGTGAAGCATCACAGAGTGAAATAGCACAGCTTATGTACAATATACGCACGATAATGATATATAGGAATCCTGACCTATTACAGCCTACAAGCTGCATTGTACAGTAAGGGCTCTGTATCCACCTAGTGGCAATAAATAGTACTGCTGTATTATCAACACTTTTTTTTTTTTTTAAACATACTTAGTATGTTTTCAACAATATTTACAGTGTGTGGTGTCTGGGATATTGGGCACCTTTAATTTCCTTGACCACTCCATTGATGAGATAAGCCACTTTCTTAATTGTCACACAAACTTTAATTGAACAGCTCCCTTATTGTCTAAATTGTCCTAAAATTCGATTTTTGTATTTAACGTTAAATCCTTCTCTCTGAGACCAATGGGGGACACTGAACACGCTGGGGTATAGAGTGCAGTCACAGGAACTAGGGCAGTTTTAAATTTGCCTCCAAAAAAACCTAAGCCCCTCCTCCTCTATATCCCAGAAGCCTAGTGGGAACTTCAGTCATTTTCAAACAAAGCCCGAGGACAAAACCAGGAACAAGAGGAAGAGGAGAGGATATGGTTCTTACCTTAAAACAACTGTATTAAGAACCTTAACAAGGCAAACCATAAAGAAAAATAAATTAATAAAGAGTAAAGGGTGGACGTCCCAAGCTGTCCCTAAGACAGAGTATGCTCAAAACTTGGGATGAACAGAACCTTCCTTCTAACTCCAGACCTTTGGATGCAAAAATGTAGCATTGGTAGAACTCATTGAACATGCGAATCAAAGACCAGGTGGTGGCCCGACTCCCCTGCACAGCTAGGGTCTCATACTGTGTCGCCCACAAAGCACCCACTGACCTAGTGGAATGTGCAGACACATTTAACTTGCCCCAAACAGGGGCCTGGCAAATTACCAAAGTAATCCACCTGGCAACGGTCTGCTTGGAGGCTGGTCAGCCTCAATAGGGGACATCCTATAAAGCTAAGAGGTCTTCCGTCCTGTACTCTGATCACGTCTCGAGAGTGAAGAGAGTCCTCTGCATCTGGAGACCTACCCTGATCTAAAGCCAGAAACACAATAACCTGAGTCAGATGGAACCGGAGAACCACCTTAGGCTGAAAGAAGGCTTAGTCCAGAGAACAGAGCCCCCGGGTCCAAAACTCTTCTAGCCTTCCTGGTAAGGAACTTTAACTCCACAGAATTCAATAGTTCGAAATGAAGAGTGCTGCAAGGCTGGCATGTTTGGAAGCTGCAAATGTATCGCTCCGGTAAAAATACAACTTTTTTCCACGGAATTAATTAATTAAAAATAATTAATGGCAAATTGAATAAAGACAACATGTCCTCAATAATTTTAGTTTATTTAGTTGGGCTACTCTTATTACCCAAGGCCACCCTTGCAAAAGTCAGATTGAGCAGACACTCGCTGGGACCATCATATCGCACATTTAAGCTGACTCCTACAGGCCTCCGTACTTCCACGTTCCACTTCATTCCATTCAAGTAAGGCAGGATGGACGGAGGGGGGTTTGAAGACCGGCTCACCAACATCATTGGAATGAATTAGTTAAAATGGTAAAATATTCTCGCTTTATATCTTCTTCAAATGATTGGAGACCTTCCTGTCACTAATCCCAATTGCCACTCAGAGGGAGAGGAGCTTAGGTTTTTGGAAGCAAATTTAAATGTGCCCAAGCTGTCACCTCACTCTATACCCAGTGTATGCAGTGTCCCCCATGGATGAAAGAGAAAATATTACAGTGCTCGCTTAGCTTTACTATTCAATAACTTTTACATTTTCAGGAAGACATGGTCTACAAGCCTCAGATGATTATTTCCGTCTCACCTCCAGTCTATGTTTTGACAGCATGGAAGAGTGACGGAAGCTCAGACAGATCACTGATCTCTATGGAGAAACGTTGGATGACAGAACACTTTCCGCTATTGTGAAACCACGTGGTGCGATTTTTGGACTCGTTCAAACAAAACAAACTGACACTCGCGATCCATCGATCTATCCTCGTAATATGAACTTCCAACGTTTCACTGTATTACAGTTTACGTTGCATTTATTGTTCTTGTGCATTCAACATATTTTATTGTATGCCGTACTATTTATATGAATAAGTGAGGACGAGATATCTGGGTTCAATTGGTATACGAATGGTTAATGCTATAAAATATCTCATGTTTAGCCAACCAGGTCATTGGGTCATGCCTCATCACTAACCGACCAATCATAACCTGGCTACCGCCCCTGGTCCGCCCACCAATAGCTCCACCTCCGTGGGAATATTGAAGAGTATATAACCTGTGTTTGAGAGTACTGAAGGGTGTTTGCGGATTAGTGATTAGGAACTGAGCTGCCGTCACCTGTGTATGCTCTACCTGTGAAGAATCATATCTGTCTGTATTGCCAACTACGCAATAAACTGCGTTTTGGTTGCAACAAACTGCCTAGGTGATTTTCCAAGAACCCACTAGGACGTGCGATCAAAACCAGAACGGAGGAGAAACGTAATTCGTTAATTAGCGTATACTGATTTTCAAGTGATGTTCGGGTATAAGACTCCTTTAATGTTATAGGAAGAGAAGACACAGCAGGTCTATGTGTGGTAACTGAATTCATCACAGAATATAACTTACTTTAGTTAGCTGGATTTCCATCAGCAAATCTTGATTTCTTCCACGGCCTCCACGGACCAGGCTACTGGCTCGCCTTGTGGGTGTACTGGACGGAGAGCTATGAGGGCTCCTTGAACATAACACAAACCGTCCACATATTACAAATAACATAATTTTTATAGTTACGTTAAAACCTTTTCTCCGATTCCACTTGAGATACAGAGGGCTTGTGCTGGAGTAGGCACTTAGATTGAATCTGTAAGCTCCCCTCCTTCTATGCCCCATATATCCTTCATTTACCATAGGACAATCAATTGTTTCTTACTAACAAAGTCCCATAGGATAGTACAGAAAGGATCAACCAACCCAAAATAACCGTCCCACAAAAGAGACACAATACTTAACTCAAGAGCGCAAAAAAGAAATGGTGGGAACATATGTGTCCCTCAAATAGAATCAGAGAAATGGATTTAAGGTAAGTATCAAAATCCTGTTTTCTCTTGTATCCAATTTGGGGGACACTGCTATCTTGGGGACAGTCCTAAGCTACCCTTAGGGGAGTGTAACCTCAGGCATAGATGTGCGCAAAGTCTTCTGTTCAAAACGGCTTTATTTGGAGGCAAATATAATAAAATTTTGTGAATGTATAGACAGAGGACCAGGTGACTGCCCGACACCAATGCTTGGCTAAGACTCCACGGCGCTCCACCCAAGAATCATTCGCCGATTTGGTTTAGTGGACTGTAATATTTTCTGGAACCGGCTCTCCAGCAGTGACATAAGCTTGTGGAATGATGGCCCTAAGCCCTTTTGTAATGGCCTGTTCTGTCTTTAGTCAGCCTCTTCACAGACCATCTTAAAGAACTAGAGGACTATCAGTTTTATGCAAGGATGTTCGATCAAGATAAACCTTCAAGGCTCTGACCACGTCTAAAAATAAAGAGACCCTTCTGTCAAATTTTGTCCTAGAGTTGGGACTTTTTTGCCCAAAATATAGCCAGAAGGAATGCCATTTTCTAGATAAGGAATCTAAAGTCAACATATTCTAATGGCTCAAATTCTGAAAGCTGCAGGGCCGAGAGGACGAAATATAGGTCCTAAGGAGCTACCATCGGGACATAATGCAGCTGAAGGTGCGAGTCTCTCTCTTTGTATGAAGGACAGGATCTCATGGATAGGGGAAAGTGGACCATGATGGAGACAAGTCTCAAAGTGCCAAGGCCACCTTGTAAAAAGGAATAAAGACGCGCGACGTTATAAGGAAGAGGGTGGACACTCTTTCTTTAACACCATGCAATGTAAGTCTTCTACGTTCTGTGATATCATGGTCTGCATTACCTCCTCGGAAAGACCCTTATCCCTATGGATCATAGCTTCAACATCCATGCCATTAAAGCCAGTCTATCTGAATCTTGGTTTTAAAAAAGGGGCTCTGACTTTGTTTCATAGAGGGAGCCTCCACGGCGGTTCTGTCACCATGTTTAGAACGTTGGTGTTCAAAGATCTTCTCGGCCAATCAGTTGCTACTAAGATTACGTCAGTAGTTCTATGGGTATGTTATGGCGTCCACCTTCAGGACCCTGGTTCTCGCGCAGTACAAGTCAACCTTGTGGATTAGCCATCATATCGACCTCCGGGTGACGGCATTTCTCCATTATCTGGCGGAAAATGTCCAGGTGGATTGACTTTTCCATCCAGTGTATAATCCTAATGGTCTCATCACTAGGGGGCTCTTACTGATCATTATGTATGTTACCAGCTGTGGCATTGTCCAACTGAATACGAATTGCACTGACCTTCAGGTGTGACTGTGCCCATAACAGAGCGTTTAACACCGTTCCGAGTTCGAGCACATTAATGGGGAGCTTTTTTTTCTCTTCCTGTGACCAAATCCCTAAAGCTGAAGATCCAGAGTCACCGCTCCCAAACCCTGTAGGGATCTGTGGTCACCAAAGTCCAGTCCCAGATGGAGAAGGGACAGCCCTTGTTGAGATTTTCCTTTCTCAGCCACCGCAAGACGGACTGATGGGTCTTAGGGACGCAATTTTTCACACGGGTACCAGAGTGTGTAATGGATCTGGAGCACTTGGCTAAAATTTCGCTCTAAACAATCCCGTGAATGGAAGTGCGCGAACTGCGCTGCTTCTAAAGTGGACACCACGTTCCCAGTGAGCCTCAGGTAAGGAGACCTGAAACCTGCTTGAGGATCTGATCTTCAGGTGAAAGGACTCTTTGAAGCTTGGTGTTCAAGAGGAGACCCAGAAAGATCCTGTGTGGGGCCCGAACCAGGTTCGACTTCGGATAGTTTATCAGCCATGGGATTCGAGCGTCTGGGCTGTTATCCGCCAGTAGATCAGAAGGAAAGATATGGATGCCACTTATCAGGAATTCAATGATCTAGAGGATCACACTATGGTAAAACTGAGGAGGCTCTGATGGCCCTCCCAACTTGGGATAAGAAGATATGTATATTTTATATTCAAGGCCAGAAATTCGCCTTACTCCATGCCATTGATGAATGATCATAGGGATTTCAGGCTAATGATGAGTCGAAAGGTCATGTAAGTCTTTTGCAGCAGAAACATATTTCAGTAAAAGCCTAGCCCCTTATGCTCTTTTGGGACTAAGACAATCGTTTCTCAGGAAACAAGACACTAGATAGATCCTGTCTCTTGGAAGAATCATGGAGAAGAACAACAGGGTGGTGGCCCCAATATGTATCCTTCCTGATACCGCTTACTCATATGTCTGAAGTGGATCTGACCAATAGGTGGGCACCCATTACAGACCTTGCTGGGTAGGGAGGAAACCAGTCATGTGGTCTCTTCTTCAGGAGGCTTGGGAGCAGGACGCTTGTCTGACCAAGCCTGCTTGCTTGATCCCCTGGGGGCCACCAATCATGGCAAGGGTGTGGCCCTGTGAGGAGGACACTAATTTTCCTGGAGAAACAAAAGAAACAAATTCTCTGGGAGCATTCACAGGAAGGAAAGAGCTCTTGCCAGTAGTGAGTTAAGTAATCATTTTGTCCAGTTTTGCTGTCCTTCAAGGTGGCAACATTCAGAATAGGAATTGTGGCAAACATGAAAGGCAGGTAAGGTGTCTCCATCCTTGGCTGGATTTCCTATTGGCTAGTATCCTCCTCAGGGAGAGAGTAGGAATTTGAAACCTGTGTTAAACACAAAGTTTTCTTTTAGGTTGAAGCCAGTCGTCATCCAAAAGTTCTAACAATTTTCTAGGAGGGAGGAATATAAATTGTGCGTTTCTTCTTCCTTTAGAATGAAGAAATATCAGAAACCACGGATCCCTCGGGTTCCTGAATAATAAGGTCCTGTTGAGCACCTGGCACTAGCTCATTGACACCGTGTTTGTTAAAGGACTCCTCCTCCCAACATGTTGGGTCCTAAAAATCAGAGTCCCTTGGGAACTCGCCTTCTTCGAGAGGGGAAGATTCAGATCCGGAGTCCTCGTAGGATTGAATGTTCTATTTTTCTGTTCCTAGTGAGGGGCTGCTGCTGTAGGAGCCCCCTCCAGACCTCTCCTGGAGATTAGGTGTTTTGCACTGCTCCCCTGATCGGGACCTGGTAGCTGGGGCTGACCACCGCAATCCCCATCGATCTGCCTTAAAAGGGAGAGACAAGGGCTTTACAGGAGAGGTGCTGCTGCCCCCAGGGTGCTGTCAGTCTTTACAGCGATGCGACCGAAGCCGCTTGTAACGGTCAAGTTCCTTGGTCACTGCTGATGGATGAAGTGACCAGGCTTCCCCTCCAGGATCCATCTCACGAAGGGAGCGGGGGGATCCGACTCCCGTCACCCAGCTCCTAATCTCAGCTGTGCACTGCAGCACTGTTGACACAGAGATTATACAGAAAAACTGTATAAAGCAATTAAAGAAGTATATTAAATGCTACTTCTGCCCTAGTGTAAGAACATCCTACTAATGAGCACTTGTGATTGTCCATTGGTAGAGGGGTACAGAAGAGGAGTATTTATAGATTTAAACAGATTTTAACAAGATGCAAACTAAATGTATACTCCAGGATGAGACCTCTATACCCCATGATAGCAGTGTCCCCCAAATTGGATGAAAGAGAAATTAAAAATAAATCATTCACAGGAGATATCTGTCCTTTAAAAACTTTTGTTAATTGTCTTCACTATGCTTCAATGTGGATGTAGGCAACTTGTGGCTCTCCAGGAATGAACCAGGATTCTTCACTAGACCATGGCTGATGGGACATGAAGGAATTGCTTGGAAAATTGAAGCACCTACACTGACAATAAGACCTTCTGTGCTTTCATGTGAAGGCAGTCACTCTCTATGGCTTCCCCTGGTTGTCATTCCCTGAGCCCGGAATTAGGGTGCCCGGGAAATCTATCCTTCTTTCCTTGCACAACTACAAATGACATTAGCATGGAATGGATGGACGGTTGCTGGATTTTTCCGCTAGTTAACCAATCTCTTACGACAAAGTGTTTTCTCTAGCAATCAGGGGAAGTCATCCTACCTTTCTAATCGCTCGTTCACTGTTAATTTCTCTGGGGCCACCTCTGCTCCTCTTCCATTATCATTTGGAGTACCACAAGGCTCAGTGCTAGGTCCTCTGCTATCTACACCACTTCTCTTGGAAAACTAATAAGTTCCTTTGGATTTCAGTATCATCTCTATGCGGATGATACCCAAATTTATCTATCCTCTCCTGATCTCTCGACATCTGTGTTGTCCCGTGTAACTGACTGTCTTTCTGCCATATCATCTTGGATGTCCTCTCGCCGACTCAAACTTAATCTTTCTAAAACAGAGTTAATAATATTCCCACCCACCAACAAGAGCATACCTGACATTTCTATCTCTGTTGATAACATGACCATAAATCCCACCCCACAAGCTCGCTGCCTAGGTGGAATCCTTGACTCACCCCTATCCTTTGTTCCCCACATTGACTGTATATGTAAATCATGTTACATACATCTAAAGAACATTTCCAGAATTCGCACATATCTCACGCAAGACAATGCAAAAACCTTAATTCATGCACTCATAATCTCCCGCATTGACTATTGTAATTCCCTCCTTACTGGTCTTCCCCAAAACAGACTCAAACCCCTACAATCTATTTTGCACGCTGCAGCAAATTGATTTTCCTTGCAAATTGTTATTCCTCTGTTGAATCACTGTGTATGTCTCTACACTGGTTGCCTGTTTTCTACCGAATCCAATATAAAATACTTTTACTAACCTACAAGGCCATCAACAAAGCTACACCGACATACATCTCCTCTCTTGTCTCAAAATATCTCCCAACTCGGCAACTCCATTCTGCACAAGATCTGTGTCTCTCATCCACCCTCATTGCATCCTCCCATTCCCGGTTACAGGACTTTTTTCGGGCTGCACCCACTCTATGGAATTCTCTCCCTCGCACAATAAGACTCTCCTCTGGTCTACAAGCTTTCAAGCGTTCTATGAAAACCCTCCTCTTCAGACAAGTTTATAATATTCCTCAACCACCCTCTTAACCTCACTACATTACCCTATTACCACCCGTTACACAATTTCACACAAGATAACTACCCCTTGACCAACATTGTTGTGCGACAGGATCATTTAGTTTATGAGTCACTTTTACCTTCGCATAATTTATTTTCCTCCCTCATGTGTCAAACTCCCATTGTCCCATAGATTGTAAGCTTGCCAGCAGGGCCTTCTCACCTCTTTGTCTGTTTTACCCAGTTTGTTTATTAGTTTACTGGTGTCCCCAATTGTAAAGTACTATGGAATATGTTGGTGCTATATAAATAAATGATGATGATGATAGAGAGTAGTGCTGGGCATCAATCACACAAGAGAGCAGAACGCCTGAATCTTGAGAATGGGGACACCAAAGTTCTTCTAGTATGAAGGGGCACATTATGACTTTGGGGCACATTATGACTTTGGGGCACAGTGAGGGCACTCAACAAAAGTTCTAAAAAGGTGAAGATCACACGTAGATTACCGTAGTTCTGCATATTTCATGTGGGCATCATTTAAATAAATGCCTATATGAATGTAAAGACAATACTTACATGTAATGTTTAGCGGGGGAAGTAGAAGGGTGGGTACTTCCGAAATCTTTACCCCCATATAGATGCCAAACGAGAGAGACCTCTTTTACCACATATCGAACGATGGGAACAGGGAAATGTAACGGGGCTTTACTGGTGTCGGCTTTTCTCTCAGGAGAACTGAAATAATTCTCGTTAATCAAGATTGCGTCATCAACAAGTTTTTTCACACATGGCTCCTCGTCCTTTTCCTAAAAAAACCCAAAACAGAAGTGTGACATAATAATGATGTCACTTCCTTGCCGATATCTTATTCTGTGATGTCATATCCTGTCGGGAACATACATAACAACCCCAAAGCCAGTTATTGTGGCAACACAACTTAATATGGCCATTAATTTGTACATTAGTCACTTGGTTGTAATAGGACTGGTAAAAGCCTTACTGAAACAGATGATTTAGGAGCATACAAAATGCAGAAGTCGTCGCTTTCCAGTGGAACATCGAGAATGGCGTCACTTATAAGATGGGTTGTAGCCGACGCAAACGTGGGGCTGGATTCTTCAGACACAGTTCCGCTTTCATCAGGAAAAAGGAAGAGGTCAGAGCAAGGGGCCTCATGGAGTCCAGATTTGCCATCACAATACCCTGGAGAAAACAGAAACAGTTTTGGTTACAGTTGCCCCATTCCCACCAATGTAAGTTCTGCTCACACAATCGCTGCCTCCCCTATGGGTAGGTGACAAGTACTCTTTAATTACTAAACAAGTGATGTAAAAAGATTTGCTGGAAACAAAATCTCAAATAATACATTTAGGGGGTGGGCAATTGACCTTAAGTGGAGGAAATGCCTAATCGTTTTTTCATTAAATATGTTCAATCATCAACCCTGCATACCTGGACTTTCCATAAAACGTTTAACATTTAAATACACAAATCCCATCATTTTATTTTCCCATGACATTTGCGTGAAACAAGTAAAGAAAGTACAGACAATACCCATCCCAACTCCATTGTTTTACTTATTGATTGCGTTTGCTCCTCTCTGTAATAACCCTGTCCTTCATTTGAAAACTAAGCCACTGTGCAAATGCAATTCAGTAAAATACATTTTTTAAATGAATTGGTATCTAAAAATAACAAAAAACACAATAAAAAACAATATAGAACTAAAAAACCCCAGCAACTATCTGTATAAAGGAAGCGGGCCCGATAACGAGCCCTCACACTCGGCACTACGTAGTACGTCCGATTACTGTTACCATTCAGCTGTGGTGTTACTGGCGCGGTGTCTAGGTAGGTGTCTGTATCCTCCATGGCGTCACTCATTAGATCGCGCAGTATTTTCTGCTCCGCCTCAGCCAGCAGGGGGCCGCGGGAGCTGGATCCTGTAGACGTGTCCGTCTGTAACATAACAGTTTTAAATGAAACCTATGATCATAAGTTATGTGACTGTAGCTATTATTGAAACCAATGACCTCAGCCTAACCCCACTTCTGCATGGTCTCCCTTCCCCCCTTTTACCTGTTCTCTAGTCCTCGAACCCCTTACCTTACTCCCTCTCCCCACATTACTAATAAAATGTCCATCCCCATCCCTTGCTTGTATTCATGTTTTGTTATTTCATGCTGCTAACCGGCATCCTGAGACCCTGGTGTAGGGACAAGCTATCCCCAATAAGGACAGTATTCTATGGATGGAGTAAATGGTGAATGACAGAGCAGAAGTCATTCTTCTGTCACTTCCTACCTTCTTGGTTTTCTTCTGAGCTCCGGGAGACGTCTGTGTCCTGGTTGGTGGGTGCAGATCACCGTAGCTGGCGATATACTGGATGAGGTTCATTAACGCAGCACAAGAGTCTGAGCACGTCCGGATGTGAATCACGTCACTAGAACAATACATCTCAAATCGGGGCTTGTTCTGCAGAACACAGGACATTAGCGTGACTCCCACCAATGAAACAAACATAATCAAACAGAATATTAAATGATTCTTGTATTATAGCAAGAGAATAGTTAATGGAACATGATTACTAAAAAACACCCCTAAATAGTTTTCAATTATTAAAGGGGTTGGGCATTTATGGACACACCCCATGCCTAAATTGTGTTTACCTGCAAACAGCTGAAGGGAAGCTGTAGGTGACAGCAGGAGAGAGCTGTCAGTTGCGGTGAACACATCCTAGTTATCCAGGAAGCTACCACAGGATGTGTGTAGTGTACGTGGTCACAGATTGGATTGGCCACGGCTCCTGTACAATTAGCTGTCACATACACTAACCACGTCGGTGCAGGAAATTTGAACAACACACCCAGTTGCACTGACAGCTCTCTTCCTGTTGAACAGCGGCTCAGGTGAGGGTCGGTGGAAATCCCCTCTCATTTTTTTATTTTGTCAGCGACTTTGTAAAACAGAATCGCTTATTATCGGTCTTTGAATGTCACTCAATAAAATTACCTTTTCTCCAAACTTTACGGCCAGTATAGTCAGTTCTAAAAGTCCCATGTCCAGGACACGAACATAATCTGGAAAATGACATTTCAATGTGGTCATTGGTTTTCAAAAACGTAAAAATATATATTTTAAACAATTAGAAATGACATTCAACTACTAATCACTTGGATTAAGTTTAACTTGTTTATATTGCGTTTGAAGTACTTTGAGATTTCCAAATTCATTAGTATCAATTTTTTCCTGTTCTTACCTCGGTTTAAATTAACAGACACCGCATTGCACTTGTCAGATAAATGCAGGGCAGCCTCATCCAAGATAATCCTGCACATGGGACCATAAAGAGATGCACAGAGTGATACAATGTATACAGAAACATCAAACTTTCAATGTGCTGCAAACAATACTGCCATCTGCTGTACAATTAGATTATAGAAACTATAAAGGTGATCAAGAAGATACATGAAAATAATGTGGGATTACCGGAGGCTGGAGGAGCATTTGTCCAAGGCGACGCTGCTGGAAATACTGAAGGTCTCCACAGTCAGGAGAGCTCTTATAGGTAAGAACAGAGGCCTGTGAATTAGGACAAGCATTGCTATGTTTAATTGTGATTAACATATTGGGCTGTATTCACCAATATATAATTCAAGTGGTAATGGGAAATCCTGTTGCTGCATACATCGAAAGCTCAGCTGAATATGAAAGGCCTACTAGCAGCATTCACAAATACTATAGTTATATAGACATTCCAGCCACTATGATATATACCGTGTTATCTGGGAGGAAGTAATGTGCACTAGAGATTATGTCTTGTTCTATTAGAGTGAAAAGTCACGTACACACAGCTGGCTTCATTTACACAGCGCAAAGCGGCTGAGGACCAGTCCTAAATCCTAGTTCCTGATGTTATGTACTTCAATTTGTCCCAGTGCACCCGAACTTCCACTCCCGGACATTGGTTTACAGAGGGACAGAAATTTGCGTCTGCCCATCAGAGAAGCTGGTTGAAGTTAAGGAGATCGCTGCTAAGCACGGAGTAGGCGCAGCATGCTATTTTGCAGAGCGAGATTAAATTAGATAAAGAGGGCACGTTATAGGGGTGTTTGTGGTGGGGTGCAGGGTCGAACAGACATTTTCACTCTGCAAAAACACATTTTGCACCAGTTCTGATCTTGGGTCTTGCCCTGTACTTTTATTGGTACAAATTTTGCCTCTTTCAGTCGCAGTTCGGCAGAAAAGAGCATTTGTAGATGCCCTTATCCTATATCTTCAAACATATAAAGTGCCACATAATAAAGACAGTCCTCTCTGTCTTATGATTAATTTAAGCCATAAAATAGGCTATTCGGAGCAATATTTTAGTAGGAACATGGAAACTAAAGGATTACATGGATGTTTACACGTTTGTGCATTTCCCCCCACACCTAGACCCACCACTGGTTTAGCTGGTCCACCATCTAGACGCATCAATGCAAAGCTTAAGCGATTTCTTTGTAAATGAGGTTCAATCGGAGCTGACGTTTTATTGGATAAACCTATGTTCATGTGCATTCAGCCAATCAAAATACGAGGACCAAGTGACATCACTAAGGCAAGAAGTGTGATTCCCTGTTCTGCCATGAACTGTTATAGAAGTGCAGCCAATCATTTTACTAGGAGCCAGCGTCAGAACTTCCAAAAGTCCAGCTTTAGCCGGCATGGTCACAATCTAAAAGACACCATTAAATGTATCATCTAATTTCTATGATAATAGCTCCAACATTACCTTAACTAAACTACATACAAATGTGATCATTTCAAAATAATGTTCATGTGTAATGTATTAGTATAATTCTAGTATAATATAGTATTCGTATAATACAGCATTCTATTCAACATCTGACTGGATATTGTATCTTACAAAACCAGTTACAAGTGATATGTTGGTTATTTTACATCCAGAATTACAAAGGACAGAAGTTGTTACCTGTAGTCCAGAGCGCAGCTCCACAGGTGAATGTGGAAAGTGGTGATGGAGGTTGGTGGGTTATAGCCTAAAACTGGCTCGTCTGATATATTTAAGAACTGCAATATCTACGTGTAGAAAGGAACAGCAAAAAAATACTTATAGACTGCAATAAATACAAGAAAATTAACCTATTAACCATCACAAATTATATACACACACAATATTATATATATATATATATATATATATATATATATATATATATATATATATATGTATATCTCTATAATATAAATGCTTAGTGGCGTGTGTTAGTCTGTCTGTCTGTGGAAAAAATAAAACCAAGCTGCAGCGCCACCTGCTGGGCGGAGTTATACACTGACCTACTAAATTCTTAGTGTGTGTGGGAAAAAAAATTCAGAAAGGGCTGAAATTTGGTATACTAAGATGTTTTTAATTTGTTAATTTAATTTGTTAATTGTTAAAAGTGTTTATAAAGATTTAAAAAATATATATATATATATTTCTTGAAGGAGAAGTGACAGTTGGGAGTGGTTGGTGGTTGCCGGGGGTGACAGTGGGGAGTGGTTGGTGGTTGCCGGGGGTGACAGTGGGGAGTGGTTGGTGGTTGCCGGGGTGACAGTGGGGAGTGGTTGGTGGTTGCCGGGGGTGACAGAGTGAGAGGAGTGTGATACTCAGGACCGCTGAGAGAGATCCCTGTGTCTGGATAGACATCTGGATAGATGTTGCGATGAAAATGAAGGATGAGGTGATGGAGAAGAATGATGAGGTGGTGACATGTGGACAAAACCACGTTAAAAAAGGGCGCTTACGTCGGGAAGTAACGCTCTTCCCCTGAGGAGGCCTGGGCTAGCCCCAAATGCATGACAAGAACCTTTTTAACACCTTAAGTAGCTTGATTTGACTAGAATGCATGAGTATCATGCACGGGTTAACATATATATATATATATATATATATATATATATATATATATATATATATATATATATATATATATATATATATACACACACACACGTATACATATACACACACACATACATAAAAAAAGTTCTATAGGAGATATATACAAATGTATACACACATACTACATACAGATATATTACCCACAGTGCCCCTGGCATTCCTTTCCTACTTAAATAGAATTACATTGCTTAGCAATGTTCCTCACAGTGACTGCTGGAAGAGACACTTGGTAATGTGTAATTTTCCCCAATATACTTATTTCTGATATTCTGATGAACAGATTTATGTATCTGTGAATGCTACTAGGTTTTTTTTGTATAAGTATTTTATAGTATCAGTAAAATAAATTTGCCTTTTCAAAGGGAAGGTATCATTTAAATGTTATATTCTACATTGTTTAACATTGAACAGAACTGAACCTGGCTACTTATTTCATTGCAGAAGTGATTTTAGCTTGGAGATCTCCCTAAAGAAACAGTTGTGTATAGAAAGCACCTGGTGGAATACAACGCGTGTCGCTTTCATAACAATGATACAACCTGTTCAATGACAACACAACAGCTGCACACAATAGGTAAGAAAGAGAGCTGGACCTGATCGTGCCAGGTGTGTTCGGACTGGAGTACGCGGTGCTGAAGTGTCGCCCCTCGCAGACCCACCGCCACCAGGAACTCCTGGAAGACAGAGAGTAACGCTCACCCTACAGAACACCAGGAAAGCTGTACACCTGTAGCGGACGCTCATGCTGAAACAAGACTCACAAACCATAACACACACGTGCCAGCATGAGGGCATCATTGCGAGGAACAGATTAGCGTTAGCATTTGCCCAGGAACACTTTGTGGTGAGAAATTAGGGTGACAATACAAATATAAATGGGTTTTCCTTTTAAAGGTAACCAAACCTCCTCCATTCTCAATATTAGCACCCCCTGGGGAGATTCTGTAAGGAATGATGGATAGTAAAATTAAAGCCACCTTTGTGTTATTTTCAGATTTATCGGTCTGGATTTTCACCGCCACGGTCAGCATGCTGAGGCTGTCCACGCCCACGCCGTTGCCATTCACGCGGTTACAAGTTCCGTCTTCCTCAGAGGAATAAATTGTCGGCTCTAACCAGTGTGGTCGCGGCATGCTGGGGAGTCTGAGGTCGGCGGGGAGAACAACGCCGTCCAAAACACCTGTGCATTAAATAATCTATGTTAAAAAAAAATATAAAGGTCATTGACTAAAGGGGATATTCACTCTCTGAACTTAGTCCTGCCCTAGAGTAGCGTACAAACCCCAATGGTCAATGCAGAGGCAATAGAAAAATGAAAGATATCTCCCTCTGCTGGTCACTTGAGGTAATGCAGTATTTTTCGCTAATAAGTCACAAATATTTCTTGGCTAGGGGGAAATCTAGACACCAAAAATTCCCAACTGAAGACATCTATGAAGGACGGAAGGGTGTACCTTGATGGTAGAGACTCAGACTGCTTGCATGAAGACATAAGTAGTGTTTGTCTTCAAATCCTTCGTATTTTGTCACAGTAAATAGAGATCCACTGTTAAATTCCAACCAGAACTCTCCGTGTTTGCCTTCCATCAACGTCCCTTCAGTCTGCTGCAAACAAACACAAGTCCTCAGATTTTAAGTTATGATCAAACTATTTTATTATTAAATCACTATAATATTACATAGATTTTTATTAAATCACTAGAATACTACATAAGGATTGAACTATGTAATTAATAAGACAAATATATATTTATAAATGTGTCAATGTTGCTATTGCTGTTCATAAAAACGTGTACTTATTTTTCGCTGTCTCCTACAGAGAGGCCATGTGTAAACCTCTCAACTCAGAACCACTGCAGTGCTTTGGTCTCTCCACCATCTTCCCAAAATAACAGTGGTTCTGGTTCTCAGAAGCAAAGCAAATACGGACATAGAGGAGGTGGGAGGCATCGGCGAGACCAGAGCACTGTCCAGCCTGATTCAATCATAGAGTCAAGAGATATTTGCGGGAGTTGCAGGTAAAAAAAAGAAAAAATAAAGTAGGTGATGTTATGTCAAGTACGTTTCCTTATAAAGAGGGGGCTGATATTACCTTGACGTCTGTAAACAGAGAGACCAGGCCCTGGTTAATGTTCACCAGGACAGACAGGAAGCTCTGGGACTGTTTGCTCTGACACTCCAGTCTTTTCTTTCTGCGACAATGATAGTTTGAATCCAGGATGTAATCGTACTGCAGGGTCTCCTCTTCTGAGCCACTGTCATCTTCTGCAAAGAGACACAACACACAAAGATGCCAAACAGACTCATTTATAGCTACAGTTACATCACCAATCAAAAGAGTCAAATAATACGACACGAAAATCCATTTAACTCCTACAACTGACAATCGGATAACGTGCAATTATTATTTTTCTGCTCCCGTACTGTAGAGATAAGGCACTTACTAAAGCTGTCTGTAACACATATGATTGCTTGGAGAAGAATGCAAATTACCTTTACTAAGTGAATGTGACGAGACTAGACTCCTATACTTTTAATGGGAGCTGATTAAACCTGTATGTTGCATTCCAGGCACAATCTGAGCAATGGTATAAGAAACGTCACACACAAAGCCTGTAATATAGACAGTCTAATATATTACTTTTATGAATCCAGAGAGTATGAGGACCAAGTTGGACATTATTTTAGGAGAAAATGTTTACTTGATTGAAAGGGGCGTTAAGAAAGGGGCAGGAGGCTGGACTTCAACTGTGATGTTTACACTTTTGAACAACGCTCCTTATGATTTTGTTCCATTTGGGCTGTAGCATAGGGGAGTGGACAAGGAGAACCAATGAAAGAGATAGAAGCTCCACCAAGGAGTTCAGCTTATTCAAAACGTGACAGAAACAGTGTGAAATAAAGTTTTATGAATTCAATCCTTTCCATAGTAATGTATAAGTGAGGACAGTAAAACGTTTCAGTGCACACATTATCTATAGACGTTACTGATATAAGCCTCACCATAATGAAGGGCGGATTTAAACACGCTGTTTGCGTCTTTACTGAAGGTGTTAATCAGCTGGCTGGCGACGGAGAGGCCAATTCCACAGGATAAGTTTTCAAACGTTTCCACCGGAGAGGGGGCGGTGGGTTCCCAGAGCAGCAAATCGTTACTTATTCTAAAAACAAAAGAAAATATTCAGCGGAGAATGGCTGCATATATTAATGTCAGAAGATCCGCTATCCCCTGCTCTCTCTTCTGGAAGAATCAAACACTGAACTTAGTACAGAACACCAGCAATATAAACGGATGGCATGTATTTATTTATAACATGTGATTTGCATCTGTTAAAGCTTTGGGCTTAGTTTACGAACAATGTGCAAAAGGATGAACATGCAGCAACCCCAAGAGAAGCAAAATCCACCAAACCAAAATATAGGAGGGAAATATGGAGGGGGGGTTAAACATCATCACCACCATTTATTTATATAGCGCCACTGATTCTGCAGCGCTGTACAGAGACCTCATTCACATCAGTCCCTGCCCCATTGGAGCTTACAGTCTAAATCCCCTAACATACACACACACAGACCGAGAGAGAGACTAAGGGCAGTTTAATAGCAGCCAATTAACCTACTAGTATGTTTTTGGAGTGTGGGAGGAAACCGGAGCACCTGGAGGAAACCCACGCAAACACGGGAAGAACATACAAACTCCACACAGATAAGGCCATGGTCGGGAATTGAGCTCATGACCCCAGTGCTGTGAGGCAGAAGTGCTAACTACTGAGCCACCGTGCTGCCCTACACATAAACTCATATCTTCCAATGAACACCCCTCGAAAATCTAAACAAAACACCAACATTCTTTTGATAAGGAAGTTTGGCAGTTAGCATTACTGGCAGTAACATCACTAACTGCACACTATATAATGAACTATGGCGCAAACCACATTGATTGTTGTCAAAGACCAATCACATGCTAAGTTACACAGACAACATGGAATGATCAGGCTGTTACACGCTCTCTCAAACCCTACCCATACACAGTCTTTCCACATTCTCTTACACCATGGTGTAAAGGCAAGTTTGCCTTTACAAGCCATCGCCGCTTTAAATTTCCGACGATTTGCAGAAATCGTAGGTTCATGCATTTACCCCCATGTCTCCTCACTTTCCCCCCACTCACTATCTTACTGTACCTACACTGTCTCACAGCCTGTCTCATTGTTCCTCCTACACCTGTCTTTCCATATTATCCATAGAAACCCCCGCGCGGATAGAGGTGCCAGAAAGATAGAATCGGACACTTGATAGTTGATATTGATATCAGCAAGTGAGGCAATCTTTCCGGCACTTCACAGCCGCGACTGCAATCATGCACGTGCCACAGGATTTTACCCACTCGTCGGCTGTCATTCTAACGGCGGGTGAATTCACACACCGATGCGGCATTAGACCGAGAGGATCACAGAAGGATCAGGACATCCGGAGCTCGCTCCTTCCTCCAGGGTAAGTGCACTGCCCCTTCTTCCATCTTTGATCACTATCTCTGGATCTTCCGCTACGAGCTTCTGCACCTAGAACCTTCATTCCAGTTTACAGATTTCATTTCATACGGCAGATACCGATAGGACTGTTATATCAGCCTCTGATTTCTGCGTATTTATATCCATCGTCTGCACCTATGTATTTTTAGTGGATGATGTACCATATCTACTGCATCTCTCTGTATGTATCCACAAATAGTTACCAGTCCGGTTCACCGACAGTTTTTCTGACAAGGCAGAAACTTCAATATACATTCGTTTGCTGCCTGTCTACATGTGACTGCGTCTAATGGATTTGCATACATAGTTACATTTTTTGTCCTCATTTAGCCGTTTGGCTCATTTGCGGATTTATATTCCCTAACTGCCGATTGATGGCAACAGTTTATATCTTGTCTGACCATCGGAAGTATTACATTTGAGTATATCTCAATATTCGCTTAATTAAGCCTATAGACTGCATTTACCACTTACCCCCTGTGGAACTCAGACCGCGTGGTTTCATGTGTTGACTTTACAATTAAGCCGGCTGGCTTACAACTATAAGTAATCCGATTTGTGCACAGACCTACGGCTTTCAACACTGTATATTGACTATTTGTTTCCTGCTGGATGCAGTGTTTCAGACTCATTTTGATATTAAGTTCACCTTATTGAATAAATACCAGTACGCCGGCTGGCCTACCTGCTCACATATCATTGCCTTTTAAGTTATTTGGCTTTGTACAATCCCCATCTCCCATTTCCATCTCCTCTATCCGCGCCGGAGTTTCTATGTATTGTTATCTCTAAGGGGTTGGGACCACACCCCTACACACCATCCCCTTGGCTGCCCACACACTTATTGGGAAGCACAGAAATTCAAACTTTGGTTTACTTATTTTTCCGTATTATCCCACTACCTGCTTCCTCGCTCTACCTACACTCTCACAACCTGTTCCCACACTCTCTAATTACCTACCCTTTAGTCTTCCGTCCCATGGCTTGCTCCCTGGCTCTTCTCATATGCACTCACAAACCACAATTCTTTTCACAATCCCCTGACCTATACACCTTTATATAAGTATCACCACCAGCCATTAATCAAAACTGTTGTTTTTTTTTTAATAGCTTCCCAGCCCTGCCTGCAACTAAACACATGAACAGACAGATACAAGACATTATCCTTCACTCACCTATTATACAATTTTTCATAGAAAACTTTGTTAGGTAGCATGACGTAAACACTGGGCAGTGACAGCTCTAATACGTAATGGGAATTGCTGATGGCTTTTTCCTGGAATTCGGTCATTTCTATGGCATCTCCGGGCATCACCATCTGCAAATGAAGATCAATCAAACCATTCATTAAGCAGTCCACAAATTAGCATTAGGCAACTTATGGCTCTGCACCTGTTATTAAACTACAATTCCCAGAATGCTCTGCTATGTGGGAGGAGTAAGACAATAACATTGATGGCAGGAAGCGTAATATGTTAACAGGTTAGTGTCCAAACCATATTACTTTGTAGTTGATGCCAGACTTCTTTCACCCACCTCTTCATTCTCAAACATGACTCTTCGAGAGGAGAACGGGGAAGGTTCAGGACGCCTGAAGTCGCAGACATCTTTCAGGGAGTGAGAGGTTCCTTCTTCATCATCCTGAAATCGGCCGTCGACCTCGTCATCCTCCTCGGCAGAAACTCGCTCGAGAATGGAGTGCACAGCGATGGGATTGATTTTCAACACAATCCTTGAGACACAAAACAGAACACATTCATTGAAAGGGATATTGTACGAACCTACTGCGGATTGTAAAAATTTGTTCCATTTAAATTTGCTAAAATCTTATTGCTAAATAAAACATAAGTACTCCCATGTATGATAGATGGTTATTCAGAATCTAATAAACATTAACGACAAAACGAGTATTTTACCATTATTAGATTACAAAAATATACAGTTCATGTGGCATTTTTTAAATTATTGCATCACCTCAGCCTCATCTACCCCTATAGGGTGCAGAAAATGACAAAAAGGGGCAAAGAGGATGGTTGGATGATAAAAGGGAAGTGAGACAGTGAGTGCTGGTAAAGTTCGTGAGTTTGCTATGAAATGAAGAAGGCAGAAAAAAGGATGGAAATTAGGAGTATTTTTACAGGAAGACAAACATTTTTTTTATAGAGAAGGACAAATAAAAATTAGAAATGTGCGGTAAAGGGTCAGATTGAGGTCAAAATGAAAAAGGACAATTATGGTAGAGAAGAAAAGTCACATTTCCCAAGTAGTATGGAATTGATACATTGATATGGAAGACTCTTGTTGCTCCATCTAGAACTGTGCATTGTCCATGTGAAATGCTTTTACCCTGCAACTGAATACATTTGTCTACACACCCTTTCTTTACTGGTTGCTTCTGAAGTTTTACCTATTTAAGGAAGAACATCTGCTTTACTCAGCATGGAGTCTGAATTCTTCAGAGACTTGGATAATAATATATATGTAACCCAACAAAAAATAATAATAATAATAATAATAATAATAATGGCAGTAAGATTGACACCTTGGCCAGTCAAAATTGTCTGAAGTAGTCATGTCTCCGTCCACTTCATTGCTTTTCTTCACTACCCTGAGGAACTGGATCTCTGGTCCATCGTTCTCCTCCTGGAAGGCCCCTGGAGAAGACAGAAGACACAGAACAGAACTCTTCTCAGTTATCCAGACTGATTTGGCGTAGCGAGCAGGATATTCTACTAGAGAAAACATACCGGTTAGCTCTTTAAATGTAAGCTCCAGTTTTAACTGCTCTGGGGAAGCACCGCCAAGGATCTCGGTCTTGAATGCGACATCTGTGAACTTTAAATGCAAGACTTCTTTCTGGAGGGATTTCTTGAACCAGGGACCTCGCTCCTGGTCTGATCGCAGGTCGGGAATTGGGAAGCGTACAGCGAGATGGAGTGAGGGCGCCGAAACCAGCACAGAAGTCCGGGTGTTTGCTGGAGACCGAGAGTCATCTAGGAGAACCTCTGGAAAATCTTTGTGCTAGGAAATGGCCAAAAGAAATATAACAGGCTGAGGCTCATTGTATTGGCCAACAGATAGTTGTAAACTTTGGAATAGATACAGCTAGTAAGCATTTATACACTGAGTGATAACAAAACTATAATATATGTAAAAGGAAACATTCACTTGTTGCAGATTAATGTCACGAATCAGCGGTGTGCTTTAGCCCTAAGACTTGAAGGGTTACTAACGTATTAAGAGATTCCTTAATTATAAATATAAACTATCACTCAAAATTAACATGTGAACATGTATGTGACCGTGATATTATCGTCGATGACCCACAATCCTAGTTTGCAATCACCCTTACGCATTTCTTTTCAGATCTAGTTATGAGGTTTTTAAAACCTTTCCAATGTTACTAATTCCACTTTAAATACTGTACAACACTCGATTGTATCCCTTCTACAGCTGATGCAATTGAGTATCCAGACACATTTTATTTCTTCAGTATGTTACACAGCATTGTATATGGACATGAATGCTTTAAAAATGCTACTTACCAAACTGATGTGCTTGTTGTAGGAGGTGAAGAGGTGAGAAGCCATCATCTCCACTGTGCCCAGCTTCTGCGCCTGCAGCAAGGAGTTCAGTCTGTCCACGATGGTGATGTCCAGCTCGCAGGAAGCGGACGTCACTTGGATTTGCAGCTCTGACCTCTGGGGGGCAGAACTCAGCCGCCCAGAACTGCCCTGTAGAGGAAATACAATTATTCTAACCAGGAATACACATTGGATTATATTCAAGATATCACACTGTACATTGGGATCGCGGAGAGTGACAAAAGACTGGGGCTTAAAGGAAAACTTACATAAAATAAGGATGTAGAATTGTTCTGCTGCCTTATAGAGGAAATCAAGCACTTACTACTGCTGTTATTACATATTTACTTGTCTGCTAACTCTGGCTGGTTTCCATAAACTTTAGTAGGTATCCAACTTTTTAAAATCAAAGCTGCTACTTTTAATCTCTGGAACACAAGGGGTAGCGTGGCTAGCATTTAGCATGACTTGTGTTTAGCATCTTGTTTGCCTCCGATTCCTCACCTGCGCCCCTCTGTTTTCCGAATGTTTATAGTGCAAGTGGACGCATGGTAACGATCGACTGTCCGGATCTTTATTCATATCAAATTTCAGCAACTAAAATAAAAGTAAAATATTATTGGCTTAAAAACAAATTGGATGGATGAACTCCCTCTAGTTGTGATAGTGTTTGTAGACAGTCGTAACTGGTTGTTTTTCTACATATAAGGAGTTAATAATTCCAGTAAGCTCGATGAATCGTTTCTCGAATACTTATAATTACAGGAACCAACTAAAGAAAATATATGTCTTCATTCTACAGGAGTTAGCGACTCCTGTGTGTTTAAACTCGGACCCCCAATTCAGCTGTTTTGAGACCACTGTGGCTCCAGACATCTTTACGGGGAATAACCAGTGAGATGTGCTTTCCCACGGATGCTCAAAAGAACAAAAGGATATAATCAGTATATATAACCACTTTCTTTCATGGAGCATCCCCTGGCCTCAGTGTGCTCCCTAATTATCGACAGTGATTCTACTGGAAGAATGAACATACTGCACATAAAACCTTAGTTCCTCGACCAGTTTATCCACTACAATTATTATCATACATACATCTTCAAGATTTCCCTAGTCAGATATTCTACTTAACTAGTGACAACATAGGAAACTGCCAGGACTAGGACAATGAGTGATATGTTCTGCTGGAGACCAGATTCTTACCATAGTGGTGAAGATAACACACATCGGTCAGGTCCAATCGTTAACCTTAGCCAACCTGCTGGAGAAGAGGTCCTTACCTCTGTGTACTGAGGAGGAATAGACCGTGAATCACTGGCGAAAAGGCACTCTAGGAGCTCTGTCTGTCCGATACATACATCCGTACTGAAACTCCGCAAGCCGGACCTCTGGCGCTGTTCGTGAGAGATTTTTATTTCTGTTCCTATGAATCTATCAAGAAAAAGGAGATCAGAATATTTTATTTAGAAAAATAATAAGATTCAGGATTTTTGTATAATTCAGGATTGACTGAATAAACTTAAAATCCGAGTGGGTCCAATCCGAAAAAGCATTTTGTAAGTTTCACAAATACAGATATGGGAACCAGGAAATTATAGACCTATGAGTCTGGCAAATTCTTTGAAGAGTTTCTTGGGAATGATATTGTGAAATATATGGTAATAAATGATTTGATATGGTTTCATAAGGGTCCAGCCATGTCTAATAAATACAATTAGTTTTTATGAGAGATGAGATTTAAACTGGATGTTGGTAGCACAATTGATACGAAATATTTGGAATTTGCAAAATAGTTTTATACTGTCTCACATAACAATCTAGGACATAAGAGTACGAGGTCTAGAAGAAAAGTATGTACATATGTAGAGAACTGGCTGAAGGCTAGAAGACTTTAAGAATAAAAACTATTTATGCTGGGTAGAAGTAATTAGTGGTGTACTACAGGGATCGGTATTGGGCTCTGTTCCCTATAATACTTTTATAAATGACCTTGTAGATGGCTTAGAATGTAAGGTGTCCATATTTCCTGATGACACTAGGCTATATAGAGTTATTGGCACAGAACAGGGTAGTAACTTGCTACAGAAAGTTTTTGACAAAATGGCAAACTGGACAACCATATGGCAGATGGAATTTAATGTAGATAAATGGATGGTTACGCATGTAGGCTGCGGTAATACCTGTGCTAGGTATACATGAAATGGATTACAAGTAGGGGAAACTGAGATTACGCAAGACAAGACAGAAAGCAGACTAGCAGTGCACAGTGTCAGGCAGCAGCTGCAAAAGCAAATAAGTACAGAGAGTGTAAAATTAGGTTTTAGGTGACCTAACTAATATATATATATATATCC
Source organism: Mixophyes fleayi (assembly GCF_038048845.1). Taxonomy (NCBI): domain Eukaryota; kingdom Metazoa; phylum Chordata; class Amphibia; order Anura; family Limnodynastidae; genus Mixophyes; species Mixophyes fleayi. The sequence continues at coordinate 6,244,660 of NC_134413.1, read as the reverse complement.
AAGGTCAATACAGAGATTTGTCCAACAAGCTTTTCATACGGAGGACCACAGAAGGTGAATGAAAGATCATGAGCATAGGGAAAGATTCTTTACTGTAAGGGTAGAAAAGCTGTTTAATTCCTTACCAAGGTAGAGGGTGATGACAAATTCAGAAATGGAATTTAGAAATGATTTAGGTGCCTTTTTTACAAGCTATAATTACACGGGGAGAGACATTATGGGGTGATTTATCCAGGGAATTTATCCTGATGCTATTTTTAGGGTGAGGAAGGAATATAAACTAAACTTTCTGCATTTTTAGAGCAAGGGAACTTTCATAACAAATATCAAATTTGTCTTTTTAGATTAGATTACTGTAGGTTTTGTTGCTCTGTGACAATCATTTGAGCTTCATTAGGAGTGAGAATGAAACATCAACATGCAAACCACAAGTAAAACGTGATGAGGATTATTAATACCTAAGGTGATCATGTGTGCAGGCCTCCGCGAAAATCTTCCGTAAAGAGGTAAAGTCGTTCTGGGCAAAGGTCTGTGGATCCAGCAGGTCAATGCGGCTGAAGAAGCCAATCGACAGGGGTGTCAGAGGATTAGGGCTGGATGTGGTCTCCGTCGGTGGGAGGGGGTCGATGTGAAGAACGGAGATGGACAAGGAGCCCACGGCCAGTCTGAATACAAGCTCAGGTCTAGATTCATCCACACATACAGATCGGGCTGGTACAGCTGTAATGTAGACAGAATTCTAAGAATTATATCGTATATATAGTAGCATGTAATAAAACACCTCACTAATAGGCTTAGTCCAGGTGTTGTGGAACTACAAGTCACAGCTACTCTTACTAGTACGGTATGCTGGACAGTTACATTAAACATATTAAAAACAGGCTCATATAAACACATAGGACCTTATTCAAATCTGCATACAACTAGCGGATTAAAAAAAAAAAAAAAGTGGACGGAACTAGTAATTCCGCCCGTATTCAAATCTGAGCGGATCTCAAGATGCGTTTCGGTTTGAGTCTGGTTATAAGTACGCTCTGCCTTGACATTACTCTGCCTAAACATTACTTGCCGTATGTTAACAGACGGAACAGAGTGCAGGATACACACATGCATATTTGCAATGTAATATCACATCAGATTGCATACAAAAAAAAATATGTTACAAAATAAGCAAACAACTAATAATACTATAATCATTAACAACAATATGTGTTTAAATGTGTCAGGTTTTTTTGTCTGCTTTTTAACATTAAATACATAAAGCAGGATGTACTTACACTCCCCTTTCCTTTACTGTTTTCCACCCATTTGTTTCTTGTGCCTACGTATCATACCCATTTTCTCCATGGCTGTTTTTTAGTTTTATATTTCAGATTTAGTTTCTTTTCACATTTTTAACAAACTGTTAAAACCAGTTTAACTTGTTGACTTGTGTTGTTTCATTTTGAAACTAGAACTTAATTTATCATAGCTGGAAATAGGCATTGCTACGTCTAGTGCACTAACCCAGTAAACAAAAAACAAACAATTAAATATATGTGACTTACAGGTTCTTCTTAAGCAGCTTTGGTTGACGCTGGGTTTGAATGAAGCTCCTCGTACAACTGGCTCTTCCAGTCGTAGATGTTCGTGATAGTCGCCCCACGCGATCTGCAAAAAAGAAAAAGAAACAACACTGGTACGAGTCTGGAATCAAACATGGTTAAAGGCACTCAAGCAAAGAAAGCTTTTGTGGTTAAACTGTGAGTAATATAGAACAATGCACATACTATCATCATCACCATTTATTTATATAGCGCCACTAATTCCGCTGCGCTGTACAGAGAACTCACTCACATCAGTCCCTGCGCCATTGGGGCTTACAGTCTAAATTCCCTAACACACACACACACACACACACACACACACACACACAGACTAGGGTCAATTTGTCAGCAGCCAATTAACTTACCAGTATGTTTTTGGAGTGTGGAAGGAAACCAGAGCACCCGGAGGAACCCCACGCAAACACGGGGAGAACATACAAACTCCTCATAGATAAGGCCATGGTCGGGGAAGGCTTGATCATACCTGATTAGGCCTGACAGGAAGGCTTTTGGAGGAGGGGGTTCAGCAGACAGATATATAAACAGCAGCTATCTATTAATTGATAACCTCTAGTTCTGCAAAGTTACCAGCATCTTAACTACTGCAATGAAAATAATAACAATTTTACATGAATGCAATATTCTTTTCCATTACATCTGTATGCCAGAACCACCGAGAGAGAGATCACAAAGATTATTATTTAAGGAGGGACTATACTCTGCAAGCCAAATCCTAGATAGACAAGAGAACCCCATTATAATGCTTGGTATAGATAGTAAAACTGGACCAAGTTACCGCCCTGCAAAACTGTTCCATGGTGGCTTTTTGCCTAACACCTTGATACTGCTGTGGTGGAAAAATCCCTATTTCCCTTTGAAATCTTAATTATAATATTTGGAATATCGCAATTTTTATTTGAATTGTTGGCAAAACTGTGGGCAAAACTCTCTCCTCATCCTTTTGTCTAGGATATCATCCAACTCTGCCCTTAGAACAAGAGTACTTTATCTGGGGTCTTGATTTGGCTTTGGCATCACTGGATTTTAGCCATATTGTCCTGCTATTATAGAGAGCTGCTGCCTCGTTGATAATGGAGTAAAGGAGCAGGAGATGTTAATGATTACAACAGATAGAGTCAATAAGGACCCATATGACCGGCGCACTTGGATCTCAACATATGTGCGACATTAAATCTAGCGTATAGATGCGGCCAGGGCAAAGACGCAACATACATCTACTCCTAAACTTGCGCCCAGTTTCTGCAGGTAACATACGTTGACAATAAATGAACACAGCCTGATGAGAACAGTTCAGTAGGCAGAAAGAGGCAACAGAACGCAAACGTTCTTATATGTTATACGCTAAAGTCCAAGTTCACAGCGTATAACTCACGAGCCCTAATTAGCATGCGCGCAGTGCGTCAATTTTGCATCAAAATTCTTTACATTTTGTAGATGCACTTCCGTAATAACTACAAAACAGGCTCATGTCATCAAACAAATATTGTATTGGCAGAACAAGCTGGACATACCACAGCGCCTCCTTGTGGCGATCCAACAGGAGAATTAGTATATGTGCTACTTAGTGACAGGTCTAAATCCACGGTTGGTGGCTCTCCAAGAGGGGGGAGAGAAGAAAGGCTGTGGGACATGTCCATGTCTGCCATCGAGAAGAAGACTTCTTCATCTAGACCGGAAGAAAAACGGTTTTAAAATTCTGATACAACATAAGAAAAAAAAAAAACATAGCACAAAAACATAAAAAGTGATATATATATATATATATATATATATATAGTCCCAATGTTTCCTCGCTCGTATGATTCATTGGAGATAAACTGAGCACTAGCTTCGAAGAAAAGTTGCAATTAATGAAGGAATTAATAAAGTGTTTTTCCAGCCAGACCCACAAGGTTATATAATCATATGCTATATGTGTTATTATAATTTGAGAGCTGTAAACGACCTTTGCTGTATATAGTGTAATTAAAGCAGAGTTATTTTAGGACAACAAAATGCATGGTCCAGTCCGGGATTTAAGAGATTGTTTTTTGAGGGAATTTTTATAGCCAGTTAAGTTTTGTCTTCCATGTCAATCAATGTATCATCATCATCATCAACATTTATTTATATAGCGCCAGCAAATTCCGTAGCGCTTTACAATTGGGAACAAACATTAATAAGACAATACTGGGTAATACATACATACAGAGAGGCAAGAGAACACTTTATAAATACGTTGTATTCTGTGAGTGGCTTCTACCTCCAGTCTATAAGTACACACAGATAGAATGATGCAACAGGTAAGTACGTTAAGTGTTTCTTGTTTCAGGCAAAATAGCAGTTCGAAGCCAATTGTTTACACTGTACTATTATATATTATGTCAGTCGGTGGTCTGGACACCTGGTCACTGTCATGGCAGCATCCAACTGGTCTAGAGAATGGATTAGGGGGTAAAAAATAAAATAAAATAACAAAGGAAATGTAAGCCAGAATGTATCCCCTTATACAATATTCTACAGACACATTTTGGCTTTAGCTCTCCTTTAATGGTTTATGGCACCAGTGATGGCTAACCTGTGACACTCCAGGTGTTGTGAAACTACAAGTCCCAGCATGCTTTGCCAGAAAATAACTAGCTGATAGCTGGCAAAGCATGCTGGGGCTTGTAGTTCCACAACACCTGGAGTGTCACAGGTTAGCCATCACTGGTTTATGCCATCTACAAACCTACAGGACCACGGGAAAAGAAACGGGTCATTATTCAGAAGATCTATTTAGTAATGTCTCCGGATACAACGTGGTCATGGCAGGACACGGTGGGCAATGGTCAGCTGAAACCTTCACATGTACAAGTGCCGCGCTGTGGTCCTTACCGTGGCTAGAAGGGGTTTTTGCCGTATCGCTCTCATAGAAGCTGTGATCGGCCGACACCCCCCCAGACAAGTCCTCCTTTTTCAAATACCGTTTCAACTCCATCTGGAGCCGAAACTCATCCTCCTGTTGCATTGGGCGGCTCTTCCGGTCTTTCCTGGACATTCCTACCCGGCTGGAGGTTTCTGAAAGCGGCAAATGTCATTCGGGTTACATGGATATATTACATCACATATTTATAAAATATATGGTGCAGGTGGCATCTAATTATATAGGGTAAGCCAAATGTACCGACGCTGATATGTTACTACACACCATTTAGCATATGTGTTGGGGTTTTGATCAGTTTAATTTATTTGCCTATCCTAGATCATAATTTTAATGTGCGTCTGACAGACTCAGAGCATCATTTTGTTATTCTCTATCGCCTGCTCCAAGTTTTGAACCAGTAGGGGTGAGAACAACCTGTGGCCAACCAGAGCACTGGAATATCCAAAGCAGCATGGAGTATTTCAGGAAAACAGCGATCTGTTATGGAAGGAAGTAGTGCGTTTTAGCTGGAACGCCATTACCAAATCATAATGGTCCCTTGCAGCTAATACACCATAAGAAGATTAGAAAATATACAATTGAACAGTAGTGATCTACACATGACAGGGGCAGCGACATGATGTGAGGAGGGGAATGGAGGCAGCAGGAAGCCACAGACTGAAAGTTATATAGTGGAAGGAGCAGGGTCCCCAACAGTACAGAGTATATCAGGAGATGAGTGATGTGTCAGTGAGGACAGGGCTGCATGTGACAGGGACAGTGACATGATGTGAGGAGGGGAATGGAGGCAGCAGGAAGCCACAGACTGAGGGGTATATAGTGGAAGGAGCAGGGTCCCCAGCAGCACAGAGTATATCAGGAGATGAGTGATGTGTCAGTGAGGATAGGGCTGCATGTGACAGGGGCAGTGACATGATGTGAGGAGGGGAATGGAGGCAGCAGGAACTCACACACCGAGAGTAATATAGTGGAAGGAGCAGGGTCCCCAGCAGCACAGAGTATATCAGGAGATGATTGATGTGTTAGTGAGGACAGGGCTGCATGTGACAGGGGCAGTGACATGATGTGAGGTGGGGAATGGAGGCAGTAAGAAGCCACAGACTGAGAGTTATATAGTGGAAGGAGCAGGGTCTCCAGCAGCACAGAGTATATCAGGAGATGAGTGATGTGTTAGTGAGGACAGGGCTGCATGTGACAGGGGCAGTGACATGATGTGAGGAGGGGAATGGACGCAGCAGGAAGCCACAGACTGAGGGGTATATAGTGGAAGGAGGAGGGTCCCCCAGCAGCACAGAGTGGTAGTGTCAAATGCACCTTATGTAAATATATATTTGAAAAATGCATTTATAAACTTTATAAATGCATTTTTTAAATATATATTTACATAGAATGTTTGATCTACGCCTCTTATGGAAAACCTAAGACATGAAAGGACCCATAAGGCTCAGCGATTTGTCCAGAGGTAACAGCTGTGTGATACAGGCAGCCTGACATATGTTGACCCCGCACCTATTATCACCTTTACATTTATTTTAGTGTATATTAGTGTGCACTTATTGAGAAGGGCCGTTTTCATAAATACAAATCAGATGTAGACATTTATTCCAAGAATAATGAAAGCTTAATTTAAAAACGGCATAAAAAAAAAATTATTCTACAAAAGAATGTGTTTAAATTTAAATGAAATTATACAAGTTTGCATAGATTCCCATTATGAAACATACATTAATGTTTCAAAAATAATACGTTTTAGCTAGAACGCCATTACCAAATCATAATGGTCCCCTGCAGCTAACACACCATAAGAAGATTAGAGAATATACAAGTGAACAGATGTTTTGGGGAGGGTCAACTAAAGGACAGGGCTGAAATAACAATGTCAAGGAGTGATTTATCCCACAGCCCCCTGAGCGAGGTCTGAGCTACCAAGGAACATTACAGACACGAAACGCTCTCCGTACCTGGCCCGGCAATTGCTGACAACATATCCAGCAAGAGATGAACTTGTCTCGGAGAAAGAAAGACATGAAAGGAATCCACACGGCCATCCACGTCCAGCTAAAAGAAATATATAATCGTTTTTTACAGCAACAAAGCTCTCAAATAAACCACTGTAGCCTAAAAGTTGGCCACAACCTCTTGTAAGGTCTGATTTCTGGATAACCAGATATATGTGTAATTTGTCTACACGTGTGTATGTTCAGGATGCATAGATGCGATGTTCTGCGAATGGTTCATATGATCGGAAAACATGGGGCTCAATCAGTGTTGTCAGCCCAAACTGGCCCTAAGTCCCCACGTAAGACCAAAACAACCCCATTCCTGATCAACATTTGTTCAAAACCAATCAGAATTCAATTTGGACTGGCGGAAAACTTAGGTTATGACGGTAATTTTACTGTGTCAATTGCCAACTGGACTAAATGAGCATTAGGGGATCCAGCCACATGGGAAAAGCGTGCCAACCACATCACACCGGCTGTTGGCAATCTAACGGTTTAACCCACAGTATTATTTATGACAAAGTATTTATTGTAAATGTGCAGAGTATAAAAGGAACTGACCTTTGCCCCAGGGAGTACTTCATTCTGTTTCAGAATCAGTCCCAGCTCAATCCTACCAACTAGTGTAGCGATCTGCACAGGGTCCGAGGGAGTGACTTCAGTTACACTTCTAGTGAACTGTGGATGTGGCTCAAACACCGGTTTGGGGTTCCAGCTGGGTGACAGTTTTGGCTCAGTTTCCTTGCAAAAAAAATAAATAAAATGCAAAAAACAGTAAGTTTTAGTAATAGAATTTTCAGAATCCCTACAGTGTCCAAATGCTCCAATACTAATATTATCAATAGAACTTTAGGTTAGTACAAATGAATCACATTCAGTCTTTGAACACACATTAAAGAGCAGTGGGGTCAAATGCAACAATAGAGATCACCAAGTGAGAGCGTCTTACTAAGCGAGACAGACGGAACTGTACAGACAGCGATTTCAAATCAGTGAAGCAGAGAAAAAACCCTTAACTTGATATTTCATTTTTTGTACAATGATCTCAGGACACTGTCCTTTATTTAAAAGTATAGAAGGCAAAATTCAAAAAATAAAATAAAAAGCACAATGCTAGTTTAACCCTTTCACGCAGGACGTAACCATATGTCCGACTGTGTGATGTCTTCCGCACCAGGCAGTGCAGTAATATCTTACAAAGGAACTGCTCACTGATTAATAGTCAGGAACGATAATAAGTGCTTCCCTCCTGTTATATTACACCTGCACCGCATTCACTATAGACACAAAATCTCCCCCCCTAAGGGATTTAAACATAAAAGTGTGTAAAAAATAATAATAATAAGTTTTAAAAAAATTGAAGTAACATACTTAGCCAGCATAAATGTCTAATGAAGCACACGAATTAGATATCCTTACTAATGTCCTGCTACTCCTTAAGAAGTAAATTTAGCAATATATTTGAGGAGCTACACTAATTGCGTAAAAATTCTGGCTAATATGGGCAATTTTCCCTGTAATAACGAAAAATACATTTATCCCTTTACACTATCAAAAGGAAGTGCAAGGGACTGTGAAAGTCACATGCATGGGTTACAAACTGACACACGTTATTCCTGGGATTGTGATCTAAATCATTTAGAAACAAAACAAAAAAAAAACGGCTTTGTCTTTATTACCACTTTTGAGGTTGAACAAACGGGGGAGGATTTAGCAGATGCCAGGAATTCATCCCAGAAGAAAGAAACGCCACTTAGTTCCAGAACTTTGTGAGCAAACGCTGAGGGTCTGTGCACGTTGATCCCCGAATGCTCGTCCACGGTCTCATCGGAGTACACAGTCCTGCGAGAGAACAGTCCACAGACAGCGAGTCACTCACCTGTCTGCACGGGATCACCCATCCCTACATGTACAAAGGTCGCAGCTCTTACCTTCTGATTCGAATTTCAAGTGCGGTTCCTGTTTTAGAGTTTTCCGGTATGTTTTCTATTCTAAATACGGTATCAATAAACGTGACTCTGACACGTCTCAGAACTGCAACAGAAAAATGACAACGTTAATTGAAATTGGTCAATAATAATTTTCAAGTTACTTGAGATGCGGAGACAGGATTCAGATAAATATGGGTTTTGGCAGATGTGTAGCATCTGACCAACAGAATTCAAATCCTGGCTGACCTGTGATTTTCAGGCTTATGACCCAGAGTTGTTGCTTCCTAAAGCTAAAATTAACTATATAATTATATCACCTGGGCCCCTGATGCTTAATAACAATATGCAAAACATTTTGAAATCACAACCCGCAGATCCACGCGCAAAAAAAATAGCACTTGACGTTGTACATATTCACCCTGACTACCTTGTAAATGTTTCTACTAGAACAGAATTTTATTAGCTTCATGTGGAAATCGCATAAAACTTGATATGTTGTCAATCCAAGTAAAATACATTTTTGTTAAGTATTCTAGACATGTAAAGCTTTCTGCTCTCTCCTTTTCACAACATCTGAGCTGTAGCATTACATCCCCCATCAGATTAAGGTCTTACCGGTTTCTATGGTTTCTGCAAACTTCTCAAGCCCCTCAAACGGTTGGGATGACTCCTGGTCATCAGTCTGGCTTAAACACTCCCTGGCCAGCTGCATACTACTAGTCATAAAGCTGGACCAATACATTGGCTCTGAGGCGGAACCTGTAAAACAAAGTCACTCTCAAAACACAATACAAGATGCAAAAATGCAAATACTAAATGAAAACAATAAGGCCCACAGTTCTGCAAATCTGTTATCACTGCCATTCTAACAGGTACTTGTTTAATGTTATTATAAGATGAACTGCTGAAAATATTCTCAATTACAGTACGTCATCATCTGACCGCATCCATTGATGAGAGGAAGGCCAGTCTTGCCGCTGCATTTAGGATGGACTATTTTTATAGACAGACCGAGGAGAGGAGAGCCAAATGTGGAGGGTTAAAATGATCTGGCCACTTAGGCCGACAGTTAAACACCCGGATCTCAGCCAATTTAAGTACCTATGTATGTGGCCAGTGACTCCCAGTGGCAGGATCGCCCCTTATGTGACCAACTTTAGGCATCTCTATGTTGGCCATAACATTTTTGTCACTTTTTATAATGAAGTTAGCTAAACTGGTGCCAGCTAGCACTACATGATTCCTTCCTATCTTGAACATTGCAGCAAACTCACAACGCAGGTAGCTCGCTAGGGAACACCTGCAGACAGAAGCACATCAGAGCTTATTGAATGACACTTGGATACAATAACACAACTGAAGGTGGGGGGGCTCCCTCCCCGAAACCATGTGCATCTTGATGTCCACAGGTCACTCAAACTAACTCTATTGAGCTTCTGAAACAACGCCTGTCTGCAGAGGTGATAACTAACGCTCTACAAGCTACCTCTGTTGCTTTTTCTCACATAACAAGGGTAAGGAGATACCGTGTGATAAGCAAAGCTTATCATCTACTGCTGCACGCTACACATCAGTTATGATAACAAACAAAAAACAATCCTTTATTCGGGGGGGGAATCTCTATTCATCATAGCGACAGATCTCATGTGAAAACAAAAAACGTTGCATTTCCGTGAGCTTTACATACGTAGTCGCGGCCTTGGTCTGAACACCATCTCCAGCCCTTTCACCTCCAGGGCACAGTTTTCCTGCAGTAAGGAGCCCCAAGGTACAGACAGGGTGATGGTCTGTATAAACCCATCAGTCACTTCCAACGGGGCATCGGCCGACTCCAGTATTTCGTTAAGACTCTGCAGACATGAGAAATATGTGAAGAAGCTGGTTAATCACACCTCGAAAGGAGAATTGTATCATACAAGACAGAGGATGTAGAAGAAAAAAAAGCAGGTGCCACAAAAACAAATTATTTACAAACTTTCAATATGCAAAGAATAAGAATTTTGTATGGAATAAAAGTTAGTTTGTAAAACAGCAATCAGACATTACAGTAGTTTATACCAAGACATGTGAAAACAGAGTTCATCTTTAAACCTAAAATAAATATGTCTATTTTACTTGATTATGGAATGAGAAGGGGAAGAGGTACGTGCACAGAAGCATAAATATTCAATACTGATTGGGAGACTTGACACAGTGCAGTCAATATGTCAAGTATGAAAGAGCTTTTTATTCTCTGCTATTTAAATTGTATAACCAATATCAGCCATAAAATAAATCTGTATATAAACTGGTGCTTCAATATCTGCATGTACGTACAAATACCCAATAATAGATTTATGTCAAAAAATCCATCAATTAAATCCATAAATCTTCAACTTTAGTTTGTCAGTATTTTAGCTAATGGCTGTAAAAAAAAAAAAAAAGATGTATGTTTTGTTTAAATCAATTACATAACTACAGAGAAAACCAAATGTTTACTTTCTAACTTTAGTTTGTTTATAAAAGGACTATACTGTGAAGATAAATTATTCTCTTTTCACTATTTTGTATTATAAGAAATAAAGTAACAATATACACTCAGGAAGATAATGATGAAACCGGCCCTTATTGTCGGAGCTTACGTTATATTCATAAGAGGAAAATGGTCAGTTAAGTTTGAATTTTACCTAAGGTACACTTAAAAAAGTGTACCTTGATAACTACTGTCGTTAAATGTCATTAAATAATGCCGTCACACACACTTGGTAAATCATTTAGAAGTTGCTCCCTGCTTGCTGTAATATTTCCGTGAAAGTCTAACACTCACTCATAGTTCTAACTCAGAACATTCAATAACACTGTAGTTTTTTTTATTCTAACCTCCTTTATTGGTTCACAGTGAGAGTCTACTGTATATTTCTGGGATGAGATCAATGTGTAGGCAAATTTAAAATGCTCATAGAGCTAAAACAACCTGCAGACAATCAGAAAATGCATAACAAAAGTTACTGACTAATACAACAAAACTATAGTGAGTTAAACCTGTTACCTCACAACCTGTGGATTGAGTATCTACAATATGTAGGAATAGTATCAATTATAATAGTAATTGCTGTAATATATTTCAGAGTAAAACAATTGACCTCCACTTTCAGTGAAAAATCAATAGAAATCTACTTGTGGTTAATCATATTTATGTGTTGTCTGCTATCTAATATATATTTACTTTCTGATAAAAGTTTGGACATTTTCATTCCCTTCAAAACCAGTGGTAAATGGCTGCAGCTGAGGGTATCTCACCCTGATAGATTTAATGCCAAGTAAGGGTAAGAAGAGATAGGAGAAACAGATGGCAGCTGGCAGAGGTGACATGAGTTTACCACCCACAGAAATGTGTTACTTTCCATGTATAAATAAACTATTGATTACAAATACACTTTATATAATGGTCTTATATCCGCTTAGTGCAAAGGTAGTTTTACAGTGGAATAAACTCAGTATATTTGTAAATCCTGTATGGTCAGGTTTTTGTGCTGATCAATCAGTTGAAACCAATTCCCATGGTATCTTTCAACCATCGTCTTGATCAGTAAAACAGGACATGCCGTCTTCTTCTGCTGAAACCTTTATTATTACAAAGCTACAAACAACTAGATGCATATGCTATAATTCCAGATAAATGATAACTAGAATCTGATTGGGTGCTATGGGCAACACCTCCTTTTCCTTTTATGAAGGATTCATAAATCTAACCCAAAGTATATACATTTATTTTCACCTGTCTTTAGCACAGACACACATCTGATAGAATTATGAATTTTCTACAGATAAATTGTATCAGTACACACCACCTCCCTCTGTACAGGCATATATCAGTATCTAAAACCTATTAAAATAGGTATTTATGATCCATAAACAGTGGTGTTAGAAATACATCTTCAATGCAGAATATTAACTCATGTTAAGTCTATGTAAAATAAAAAAAACTCCGTACCAAATGAGACTGTATATATTTGAGTTTTCCCATTTTCACTTGCGTTATGCTTTAGTGCTTTATTTTTAACACGTCTTTTCCAAATTTAGTGCGTCTGACACACGTCAACTCAGTTAAAAACTTTGCATACATCTAAATAGCAGCACATTGCGAACGCTTGCCTTGACTTGAACAAGATAACTTCCTGGTTTGTCGCAGACACGCGTTTAAAAAGTACAGATTAAACACATCTAAAAGCTTATCATACACCTATTAAATTCATACATCGAGGGAATGTGGTTTAAACATGATCTTTCAAAACCGCATTGCAAGTGTCAGTATGTACATAGCCTTACACACAAAACATATTCAGCTGTACGGTGTGCACACTGTCACAGCCAACAGAATCATGTGATCTCCGCGCCAAACCCGGGAATAAAGTACAGAAACTAGTGTGACCTATGTATTCACAAACATTCCTCTACTACATTTTTATTTACATAGTAAAGTGCTGTGGAATAGGCTGGAACTATACAACTAAATGCTGATAACAATACAAACAGTTGACACTATACAGATCATATACTACAAGATAAATCAGGTCAGCAGCAAAATGATCCATGATTTGCTTGTTATTTATAAGTACGCTATGCTAGCACAGTGATATCAGAACAGCTCGGATGAGAGAATATTAGTAGAGTGCAAATTCACTTGTGCAAGAAGACGACAGCTGGCCTACGACTGCCTGTTGCCAATCACTGCTCTGCAACCACGATCATAGCAATTATTATTTGTAGTTCTTACAATCTGTAAACATATATGTTTAACACATTTGTGACTTTTGTTATGAAAACCTTAGATAGCATTAAACAAGCATAAATTATATGCATCGCACTGAGGACAGAAGATAATACATTACACTAATAATAATTCAGGCATATTTTTATCTATTTTACAACTCTTCACTACTAAGGTAGAATACATCTAGTAGAAATACACATTTCTTAGCATGTCTGTATTTATAAATAGCATATTAAATGCTAGCTCTGTCATCTTAAAATACATATATGATGTATTCAGACCTGCTACCTGTACATGGAGAATACTTTTCCTCTTCTTTCTCTAAATTGTAAGCTCTTCTAAGCAGAGCATTCTCTACTACATGTACGGCTCTGCATTATGACATGACAACCTGGTTAACAAATTATAATACAGTATTATGGCACAATATAAATTATAATAATCTAAATGTAGATAATTATGTATATATCTTAGCTTTTAGCATACATACATCTCCACAAATAACATGACCATAATTAAGTCTCAACTTTGCAGTGTATAGCTCCGTTACAGTACAAAATATATAGAGTATAAAGCGTTATTTTCTCTGCATGACAGCAATAACAGAATACAGTATTGCACAATCTATTGGCATTTCATAGTGACAGTGAAAAATGACAGTAATAATAACACTACTGATAAGACATATTTACTAAAGAACCAATAACTGAACCCAGCTATTGATTGGCCACATATCACAGACCTACCCATTTATCCAGGGGAACCTTTGACAGGGAGCCGGTGCCTTGGTACAAATCCAGGGTGAGCTGCTCCAGGCTGAGTTTCTCCTGCAGGAAGTGGCCCAGGTATCTCTGCAGCAGGTACCTGCAGGCCCTTTTCTTGATGGACTCTGAGAAGGGCCAAGGCATGGTCGCAGCTGGTGTGGGCTCTCGGAGCCCCACTTAGTATGTTACAAAGCCAGCCTGTCAGTCATAAAGTCAGGCAGACACCGTCAGTTACTCTATTGTACACAGTCAGACATTTAGTTATACAGGTAACGTGACAGCTGGTCTCTTGGGAGGCCGGTTATTAGCCAGACACTGTCCCAATCTGTCACCGACACAGAAACAGTTGTACACAAAGAGATCATCAAAGAACAGTCATACAATAATACAGCCCACTCACACTCAGTAACACATTCACACACAATCAGTGTCAGTCATACAATGATACAGTCAGTGACACATTGGCATAGTTTGTGACAGTCATTAAGTGGCAAACACACAGAGTGACAGTAATATAATGATACAGTCCACTCACACTCAGAAACACACTCACACACAGTCAGTGTCAATCATGCAATGATACAGGCCACTCACACTCAGAAATACACTCACACACAGTCAGTGGCACAATCAGTGTCAGTCATACAATGATAGTCAGTGACACATAGTTTGTGACAGTCATTAAGTGGCACACACACACAGTGACAGTAATACAATGATACAGGCCACTCACACACAGTCAGTGTCAATCATGCAATGATACAGGCCACTCACACTCAGAAACACACTTACACAGTTAGAGTTAGTCATGCAATGAAACAGGCCACTCACACTCAGTAACACACTCACAGGCAGTGTTAGTCATACAATGATACAGTCAGTGACACACTGACACAATATGTGACAGTCGTACTCTGCCTGACACAGCAGTCACGATGTGCTCTGGGCCTATCCGTGCAGCTCAGCCCCTCACCCGGCGATGCTGTCAGTCTCCCAGGGGTCAGACGGTCCGGGACCCCGGTCCTGCATGTGCCCACTGTAAGCAGCCGTGAGCTGGCCCCGGTGTCTCCTAACGCTCCGGTACCGGCTCAGCTCGTTGTGGTCTCTGGACATAAACAATGACGTCACTTTTCTGACAGAAATCGGGGTATGGCAGAATCCGCCATCTTTGTTTCTGGCACCTTCTGGTCCCGTCATATAACATGTACCATAATACTGCTCAGCTCGCAGGCAGCTTGTAAGGAGCAATTAGTTATTTATCGGCAACATTTATTAGATGATACAGTATGAACATAACACCACAGACATGATGCACAGGGAGCTGTCACTGGACGCCGCAGTCCTGTTACTCCACAGACCGCGCTGACTCCGCTGTCAGCCATTTTATTGGAGTCAATTCCGTACTGTCACTGTCATATTAATCTTCAAGAAAATGGCCGCCGACAGAGATATCTGAGGAGAAGGTTGGAGACACTGTTATTTCGACTCGTCTGCGGAAGTGTCGTTGGGAAACGTTATGAGATTACCGGAAGGGCTGTACAGTGTACTCAGTCTGCGCAGTTGTCTTGGGATTTGTCAGGTAAATATCCGCGGAATCCGAGGTCTTGTGTCTGTTTCCAGTGGGGGGTGATAGAGTGTGACCCGGGGGTCTCAGCCTGAACGGGGGTTGAGAGTCTGGGGCCTCTGTATTATTTTTTGTGTTTCAATGGGAATAGTTTCTCAGGTATCCTGGATTTCTCTTTGTCAGTGGGGGAAGGGGGTTTTCTCCGTGCATGCTTTTTTAAATTGTTTAGGGGTTCCCCTCTGTCTTTGGGGAAGGGGGATCCCCTCTGCGTTTGGGGAAGGGGGTTCCCCTCTGTCCTTTGGGCAAGGGGGATCCCCTCTGCCTTTGGGGAAGGGGGATCCCCTCTGTCCTTTGGGCAAGGGGGATCCCCTCTGTCCTTTGGGCAAGGGGGATCCCCTCTGTCTTTTGGGCAAGGGGGATCCCCTCTGTCTTTTGGGCAAGGGGGATCCCCTCTGTCTTTTGGGCAAGGGGGATCCCCTCTGTCCTTTGGGGAAAGGGGATCCCCTCTGTCCTTTGGGGAAGGGGGGTCCCCTCTGTCCTTTGGGGAAGGGGGGTCCCCACTGTCCTTTGGGGAAGGGGGATCCCCTCTGTCCTTTGGGGAAGGGGGATCCCCTCTGTCCTTTGGGGAAGGGGGATCCCCTCTGTCCTTTGGGGAAGGGGGATCCCCTCTGTCCTTTTGGGAAGGGGCTTTTCTCCGTGCATGCATTTTTTAAATTGTATGCGTGGTCGTCTTAACATTGTTTTTCTATTAATAAACTTAGTAGAGATTCACTCTCTGATGCTGTCCTCATGCAACTGAATTTTTCTCACGACTGACATCTTATGGCTCAGATGATGACTGGACTTTGTAGTCTTTTCATGGGGGGCTCATATATTACACAATTTCTGACCAATTAGGTCAAAATCATGTGTGGACACCTTAATTATGACTTAAATATTATGGGATTTCAGAAGGATTGGGTTGTATCAGAGTAAAATAAATAGACAACATGGTTAATGGGGAGCTATGCTTCTTGCCCACGTGTTCCGAGTTGTCAGACATTTTGCAGAATGTCCAAAGCATAACTTTTGTCCAGCTTTTGGCAGTATTTTTAACTCTATCAAATGATACCCGAATAGATTAAAAAGTAGTGATTAACTCAGTTTGTAAATTGTTTTATCTGTATAAAAGTCATTGACCTCTATTAATGGTCACAATGGGATAACCTAGAAAAAAATATTTATATTTACATAGATTGATTCATGTGTCTGTGATTACTTTTTATCTTAACAAATAACTTGCATATTCATGAAAGTTGATTTCATTGTTTTCCTCCAGAAAATGGAAGTAGATTACAATCCTGTGGACTTGCCAATTAACGCTGTTTATGCTCAAGATTCTGAATTCCGAGATCTGGAAGGGTCAGAGGGAAAAGACATGAGGCTGGAAGCTGAAGCTGTTGTGAACGACGTCTTATTTGCCGTCGCCAACATGTTTGTCTCTAAGAACTTACCTTGCGCTCTGGACATGGCCTATATCAATGTGGAGATAAAGGAAGGGCCCAGATACTGTGTTGAACTCACGGATGCCGGCCTAAGGGTAATAAATCATTAATGGCATTAAATGCATTTCAGTTGTAACAGGACATGCAGACTTGTGTTTCTCCTTTGGGTAATCCACCTTCCAGTAACTTTAATTTATTAGCCTGTTCAAGTACTATAGCTCTATTTACTAATTAATTGCTTTATCTTTGTGGCTTCTGTCTGCACTATTCTGCCTTCTCATATAACGACATTGCTGAAAAAAGGAAAAAGAAACTAAAAATGAAAAAAAAAAAAATTACTTTTGTAAATGTTGCAGGAGGGCACCCACCAGGATAAAGTTATTTAAAGGTGCTGCTTCCAATGTGCACCCTATATCAGACTATGCATTCCTTCTGTAATCTTTCTGCTTGGTGGTCGGGTATTTTACCATAGTATTTGCATTTTAATTGTTGCAAATTGTGACACTCTCCTGAAATATATAATGATACGTTGTTACATTATCTCGGTTTATTATAGTTTATAAGTAATAGGTTTCCTGGCGACCTGAAGTCCATAGACTTCTAGTAAGAAGATTGCATCTCTGCAGAAATCTGGGGGAAGGATGTATTGGGACTATGTAATCTGTACGGAGACATATATAAACCCTTATTACCAGTGGTTCCCAAACTGGGTGCTGCGTCGACCTCCCTGGGGTGCCGCGGCCAGGGCTGGTTGTAAGTAAGGTGGATGACTACTTGGTAATTATTTTGGCTTAGGGGTGCCTTGAAAAAATTATGGAGACCCTAAGGGTACCTCGAACTTATTACTGTACAGTGTTGCCTAATCTTTAAGATTATCTTTTGTTTTTTGCTTGTCCTGTAATATGGTTTTTGTATTTCTGCCCCCTCAGGTGGTGGGTTGTGCGTTTGACCAGGTTGACGAAGGGTACCACAGCCAGTACCACGAGACCATCTACTCCTTGCTGGACTCTATAAGTCCTGCGTATCGGGATGCGTTTGGCAATGCTCTGCTGCGGAGGCTGGAGGCCCTGAAAAGAGATGGACAGTCATGATTGTAAATTGCCTGTGGAACCAACAATCCCATTCTGCATCTTGTTTTTAATGCTCCTGTCTCCGCACACGCTTATGACGCCCTCACAGTATCTTGCATTTGGAAATGTACATAGCTTTGCCATATAGACCGCTACATTGGGAAACATAGTAACCAGATATCTGCAGTCTGGCTCCCTAACAGAAGTACCATCTCTTCTATATTTGGTGATTAACGTCCAAATGTTTAAATTTTAACTTTGTGCCACGCTTTCCTGTAATGGAGAAAATATTTTTTATCCAAGACATTTGTCGTATATGAGTTAGAAAATGAATACTGTTAATATTAGTTTGGCACCTTTGTATAATGCAATATTGATGACTCTAAAAGTATTTATTGGGTGAGTTTCATTGAGTGAAACCCAGAATGGACAAGTATTGGGGTTTAGATTTGGGAACTACATAATATAGTTGTTTTACTGGGGGTACAGCTTGACCATCGGGTGCTTAGTATTAAAAACACACTTCGACCCTTCTTAACTTTTAAAGGGATCCTTTTTAAATAATAAAAATGTTTTTAAATGAGTTCTCTTAATCAGGGAATCCATGTTTTTATTCTTTTGCTAATGAATATAACAATAAATCATTGTACTAAGGTCACCTTCACACAGTGGACATATCCTATTGGTGGGCTTTACTGGTAAGCAGCGTATAAATCAGACTCTGATCGAAACCTCTTTTACTCAGAAGGGAAGGGGTTAACTGCGCTGTGAGCGACCATAAAGTGAGAATCTGGAGACGCTGCAACAATCTTTTTATCTTGGAAAAACAATGGTTTACTGAATGTTTTTATTATTCCCCAAAATATTTTCATAATCTTATATACAGAGGTAACTGAACAAGTTTGTTTTAGTCTATTTATAGGATTAATTCTCATGAAACCACCCATAGAATGTATTAAATTTGTTATAATGTCCACCTAATATAATCTACAATGTTCTTGCAAGTCTTTCAGTAGGGTGTGTGTAAGAGCAGAGACTTTGTAGACTGTCAGCTGGGGGTCACAATGTTTGTGGGGGGGGGGGGGGGGGTTTTAAACACTCCGTAAGTGTCTGAGCTCTGCAGTCTAATTTGAATGACTGAGACTAAAAATCACAAGTAGCTATGCACATAAAATGAAAAAGAAGGTAAAATATATGTTTGAGAGAGATGATGGCCTGTTCTTGCTGCAAGCTAGCCAGAAGGGTCGTCTTATAACAACAGGGTAGATCGCCTGTGACTCTTGTCTGTTGCTGAACTATAACTCCCAGAATGCTCTGGCAGCCAGTGATTAACCAACATTAAACATCAACTGAACAATCCCAGATTTCCTGCTCCTGATGCAGTTAATGTATTTTTGCATGAGGCTGTCGTTTGTGTGTGAATAAATACAACATAAGTATCACCAAGCAGAGTAACATCTGATTTATAAATGCATTTATTTACATATGTATTTGTTTTCTGATTATTTTCAATTGGGATACATTTAGGTCATACGTTGTTTGCAGATTAGAGTTTAGTGGCTTGCAGAGTGTTTCTTGACTACTTCTTTTAAATTTAATTTTGCACGTGGCAGCTCTTATTCCTTATGTACTGTAAAGGCCTAACGCAGGTCACTGGTTGGTCACTAAATACTTCTTTTATGCTATGAGAGCCTTGCAGGTCAACCTGGGGAACATCCACAGTGTCAATTAAATGCACATCAATTGGGAAACATTAAATAGATTGTGACAAATCTAAAGACCTATCTAGAGTGCATAGTTTTCAAAGGGGCTTTGTGTTGTAGTAATAAAGTAGTTTATTCCATAATAAAAAAAAAATCTCTATAGCCTCACCAAAATGACAACAGTTAAATAATAATAAAAACATTTGTATACTAACAAGTGTACTACTTAATTTGTTGTAAGGGAACAAACAACTATGCATGATTGGCACATTTAACATACATATTTGTTTTGATTTCTTTCTGTCATTTTACCCAGCAGGAGGCATGCAGTTAATTGCACAGTGATTGTTTTTTTTACTGTTTGTATGTCTGACTAATTTTAGTATATTTATTATCTATCTACATGCATGTATTTTATTTCTGTGCATCCGTTCCACTGCACTTGCTTAGTGGTGAATAATATATTCATGCAGATATTTCATTGTAAGAATTTAATGCAACTTAACCAAAGTTGTATGTTGGAATGGATAATACATCTGGCTTTTTTCTGAAATTGTAACCGTGTTTGCAAAATGAAAAAATAAATATATTTATGCAAAGTTGTTTTATTCAATTATTTTCTGTAACTTCTATATAGAAGTACAGTAACTAACATAAGACGATGAGTAGGACATTATTGTAAATAAAATCGCCCTTAGGTGTAGATTTATTAATCCTTCTAAAAAGAAAAAAATGGAGATGTTGCCTATAGTAGCCAATCAGAATTCTAGTTATCATTTATTTAGTACATTCTACAAAATGATAACTAGATTCTGATTGGTTACTATAGGCAACTTCTCCACTTTTTAAACCCGATGTTAACTGCAGCTTCATACATTTACCCCTTGTAGTTAGTATTATAAAACGTCACATTTGGGACTTATGAGACAGCGCTGTATGTGACATGGTTACGAGGCATCTGTCCCGCAGCAACATGTCCTTACACATGATGTTACAATGTTGGTGTCTACATAGAGCATTCTTAACAGCATTATAGGCCCCCAGGCGAAGCAGTGCACTGAGGCCCTACCTGCACAACCACTTGCAGGAATAAACATTTAAATTATCCATAAAATTAAGCTTATATTTATTAGTACCTTTACCAAAATCAGTGTTTAAACATTTAAAAACATGCTGTACAGCAGAGATTAGTCCACCCAAATGTTTGGACAATATAACATGAGTCTATAGGCAACATCTCCACTTTTTCAAACCTGCAGTTTAGTAAATATACCCCTTAAAGGTGAAGAAGAAAGAAATTCACCATAAAAATGGTACTCAGTTGGTAAATCATAGAGACGCAGATGGCACAGTACGAAATTACTATTATTTATTAATCAAGTGTTCAACACAAAATTTGTGAAATTTCTTTGCAGAGAATTTCTTCAAAAATTGTGTGTTGATTTTGTCTTGTTTATGTACAGTTAGTACAAGTACGTTGTTTTCGTCAAGGTGAAGATATGTGTTTGCAACAGCAAGATCGCATGTACAGATAAGAGCTGAAACTGAGGTGATTAGTCCACCTAAACGTTCTAATAAAGAGGGTTTGAAGGCTCTGACTAAATCTCTGGGAATAATGTACTGAAAAGTTGGCAAGCCTATGGGTCCCTATGCTCCATGGGCACCCGGGCAACTGCCCAGTATGCTCATACATTAACACAGCTCTGTGTTTACATATCCTACACTTTCTACATGGAGGCTGCTATGACTGTCTAGAAACCTTGAAAAACTTTCAGAAAATGTTACACAACTCCGCCATATCATCTTTAACACAGAAGTTTGGTTTATTTATTAAAATTGGGGTATGTGCAAAACTACTGTGCCCCATAGCAACCGTTCAGATCCCCCCTCTCCCCTCGTAAACAGTGATGGGCAACATGATACACCCCAGGGGCTGCACGGTGAGGACCTCTAACCTTTAAAAGGGTTGCACATTCCCCCCCCCAATCTCAGTAATAAGGTAAAATAACACAAACATCTGACAAAGCAAGAAGGAGCTGGGGCTCGGAGGGACGCCTATTGCCCATCACTGCCCTAAAGTCTGCTAAAAAAAAAAAGACAACTAGAATCTGATTGGTTGCTATGGGATACAGCACATTTGTGCAAATTACGCCATGTTATTAAACAGTCCGTAGTGGTTAGGTTACAGACACCCATGGGACACTGTGTAGTTTGGTGGTTAGGGGGCACATTGTGGATACCTTGGTGGTTGCACAGTTATAGGGGCACAATGGGCCAAGATGGCAGTCACAGGGAGGGGACACTGGCTAATTTGGTGGCTGGGGGCACTGTGTGGCTAGTTTAGCGGTTGGGGGGCACTGTGGTTAGTTTGGTTGGTGGGGGCACTATGTGGTTAGTGTGATGGTTAGGGGGCACTTTGTGGTTAGTTTGGTGGTTGGGGGCACAGTGTGGGTGGTTAGGGGACACAGTGGGGTTAGTTTGGTGGTTGGGGGGCACTGTGTGGTTAGTTTGGTGGTTGGGGGCACTGTGTGGTTAGTTTGGTGGTGGGGGGGCACTGTTTGGTTAGTTTGATGGTTGGGGGGGCACTGTGTGGTTAGTTTGATGGTTGGGGGGCACTGAGGTTATACACAGTAAGGGGCACTGTTTGGTGGTGGGGGGGCACTGTTTGGTTAGTTTGATGGTTGGGGGGCACTGTGTGGTTAGTTTGATGGTTGGGGGGCACTGAGGTTATACACAGTAAGGGGCACTGTGTGGTTAGTTTGATGCTGGGGGGGCACTGTGTGGTTAGTTTGGTGGTGGGGGGGGCACTGTGTGGTTAGTTTGATGGTGGGGGGGCACTGTGTGGTCAGTTTGGTGGTTGGGGGGGCACTGTGTGGTCAGTTTGGTGGTTGGGGGGCACTGTGGTTATACACATTAAGGGGCACTGTGTGGTTAGTTTGGTGGTTGGGGGGGCACTGTGGTTACACACAGTAAGGGGCACTGTGTGGTTAGTTTGATGGTTGGGGGGGGCACTGTGTGGTCAGTTTGGTGGTTGGGGGGCACTGTGTGGTTTGATGGTTGGGGGGCACTGTGGTTACACACAGTAAGGGGCACTGTGTGGTTAGTTTGATGGTTGGGGGGCACTGTGTTGTTAGTTTGATGGTGGGGGGGGCACTGTGTGGTCAGTTTGGTGGTTGGGGGGCACTGTGTGGTTTGATGGTTGGGGGGCACTGTGGTTATACACATTAAGGGGCACTGTGTGGTTAGTTTGATGGTTGGGCGCACTGTGTGATGGTTGGGGGGCACTGTGGTTACACAGTAAGGGGCACTGTGTGGTTAGTTTGGTTGGGGGGCACTGTGTGGTTAGTTTGATGGTGGGGGGGCACTGTGTGGTTAGTTTGATGGTTGGGGGGCACTGTGGTTACACACAGTAAGGGGCACTGTGTGGTTAGTTTGATGGTGAGGGGCACTGTGTGGTGGTTGGGGGGCACTGTGGTTACACACAGTAAGGGGCACTGTGTGGTTAGTTTGATGGTGGGGGGCACTGTGGTTACACACAGTAAGGGGCACTGTGTGGTTAGTTTGGTGGGGGGGGCACTGTGTGGTTAGTTTAATGGTGGGGGGCACTGTGGTTACACACAGTAAGGGGCACTGTGTGGTTAGTTTGGTGGGGGGGCACTGTGTGGTTAGTTTGATGGTTGGGGGGCACTGTGGTTACACACAGTAAGGGGCACTGTGTGGTTAGTTTGATGGTGGGGAGGCACTGTGTGGTCAGTTTGGTGGTTGGGGGGCACTGTGTGGTTAGTTTGATGGTTGGGGGGCACTGTGGTTATACACATTAAGGGGCACTGTGTGGTTAGTTTGATGGTTGGGGGCACTGAGTGATGGTTGGGGGGGCACTGTGGTTACACACAGTAAGGGGCACTGTGGTTAGTTTGGTTGGGGGGCACTGTGTGGTCAGTTTGGTGGTTGTGGGGGCACTGTGTGGTCAGTTTGGTGGTTGGGGGGGCACTGTGTGGTTAGTTTGATGGTTGGGGGGCACTGTGGTTACACACAGTAAGGGGCACTGTGTGGTTAGTTTGATGGTGGGGAGGCACTGTGTGGTCAGTTTGGTGGTTGGGGGGCACTGTGTGGTTAGTTTGATGGTTGGGGGGCACTGTGGTTATACACATTAAGGGGCACTGTGTGGTTAGTTTGATGGTTGGGGGCACTGTGTGATGGTTGGGGGGGCACTGTGGTTACACACAGTAAGGGGCACTGTGGTTAGTTTGGTTGGGGGGCACTGTGTGGTCAGTTTGGTGGTTGTGGGGGCACTGTGTGGTCAGTTTGGTGGTTGGGGGGGCACTGTGTGGTTAGTTTGATGGTTGGGGGGCACTGTGGTTACACACAGTAAGGGGCACTGTGTGGTTAGTTTGGTGGTTGGGGGCACTGTGTGGTGGTTGGGGGGCACTGTGGTTACACACAGTAAGGGGCACTGTGTGGTTAGTTTGGTTGGGGGGCACTGTGTGGTTAGTTTGGTGGTTGGGGGCACTGTGTGATGGTTGGGGGGCACTGTGGTTACACACAGTAAGGGGCCCTGTGTGTGGATATGATCAGCAGACACTGACACACTGACACCATCTGTCAGTACTATGAGCAGCTTTAGGTGTCCTGGCCGGTGCCTGTTGTGGAAGGACCCCTCCTAACAACCACATCGTTACCTTAGCAACCCGCGGCCATTTTCCTATCAGCGACTGAGGACCTCCCCTAGCAACCGCTGTGTGACCCTAGTAACCAGCTGACATGGCCGAGGAGGGGGACAGGACCGTGAGACCCAAACGCATCTTCATCAACAGCATCGACTCGTTCACTGCCAGGAACCTCGGCAAGGTGAGGTGACGGCGGGACTGGCAGCTGCTGCAGAACCTCTTGGGGGAGAGACCCCTCACGTCCTGCCTGTCTATGGCTGATTTGGGGGCTGCTCTGTGTATTAGATTTGTGTTCTGTAACTTTGCATCCAAAAGTGATGCAACAAATAGATTTGTACATAAATATAATACACGGTGCATCTGATTACATGGCTGATGGTGACACCAGGCTCCTGTCAGTTATCTGCACATATCCATGTAATGCAGTAATGCAGTGTATGTATCTATGTACATATCATATTATTCTGTGCACAGAGATAGTTCCAGATAGCAGACTGTGCAATTACTGCAATATGGTGCAAACTATTATACTATTATACTATTATACTATTATACTGCAAATAAGAGGAAAGGAGACAGATAAAACCTTTACACACCTGGATTAGAAAATGAGCCACTTGGATTTTATGAGCTATTATTTTAGTATAAGGCCAAATGGTTTATATTATTCCATAGGTGCAGCAATTCCGCACAATGCATTTTACATCAGTGTCCTCGATTAGTCGGATGATCTGGTGATCTTACCCAGGGCTGCCATCAGAAACCACGGGGCCCACTACTAATTAATCTGGCAGGCCCCCCCCCTCCCCATACATTTGCCCCCCTCCCTCTTCGCCACACATGCGCAACCTATCGCTCATCAGAGTAAATGTTCCACCCCCCAAAAGAATATGTTCCCCTCTCCCCCCCAATAACAGTTAATGCCCCCCTCCCCCCCAATCACAGTTAATATCTCCCTCTCCCCCTCCACAATTAAGGTCCGACTCTCCCCACTCCCTCCACAGTTAAGGTCCCCCTCTCCCCCCAATCACAGTTAAGGTCCCCCTCCCCCCTCCAATCACAATTAAGGTCCCCCTCTCCCCACCCCTCCACAGTTAAGATCCCCCTCTCTCCCTCCCCCACAGTTAATGTCCCCTCTCTCCCCGCCCCCACAGTTAAGGTCCCCACTCTCCCCCTACAGTTAAGGTCCCCTCTCTCCCCCCACAGTTAAGGTCCCCTCTCTACCCGCCCCCACAATTAAGGTCCCCCTCTCCCCACCCCTCCACAGTTAAGATCCCCCTCTCTCCCCGCCCCCACAGTTAAGGTCCCCACTCTCCCCCTACAGTTAAGGTCCCCTCTCTCCCCCCACAGTTAAGGTCCCCTCTCTCCCTCCCCCACAGTTAAGGTCCCCTCTCTACCCGCCCCCACAGTTAAGGTCCCCACTCTCCCCCCACAGTTAAGGTCCCCTCTCTCCCCCCACAGTTAAGATCCCCTCTCTCCCTCCCCCACAGTTAATGTCCCCCTCTCTCCCCCCCCCCCCCCACAGTAAATGACCCATTCTCCCCCGCTCCCAGCCTATCAGAGCCTGGGAGGCGGAGCTGCAGCATCGCTGACAAGGGGCAGCACGATCAGTCTGTGAGAGGCCCGAACAGTTCAGGGTGCCTGGACACACGGAGAGGTCTGTCTGGGGCCCTTACTCTGTCCGGGCCCCTCACAGCAGTACTGGCCGTACCCCCCTGATGGCGGCCTTGATCTTACACTAAGACTTTATAGAATTCTGCAGGGGCAAACGCAGGATTTGTAGAGGGGGTTTCCACACCACGCCGCCAGTGGGCGTGACCAGCATGCATGGGGGCGTGGCTATGATTTTAGACAGTGTTTGGCTGTTCTCCAACTCTTCCTATCCCCATAATATACATGGGCAACGCTGCGTGCACTACTGTTAAGTGCACTCAGCTCTCCCTTTTCAACTAGAGCCGTGTGAAGCGGGGGCAGGGTTCAGCCACCTCAATTATACAGTGCCCCAGGCTTGGAGGGGGGTTTCCAGACACTAGGAACCCCCCCCCCCCCCCTCGGTTTGCCTATGTTCTGGGCAATGTTTAGTGCATGTGCCTGTGTCCCGTAATGCTGGTTTTATTTGGGAAAGCGCTGGTATTGGAGACGTTTCTCCTCATTTTTCAGTATTTGTCTGTCTGCATCGCTGGAGCTTCCCTGGAAGAAGCTGAAGAAGGAACTGAGGAAGATGAGAACCAGGCTGGGCCAGAGGACGGAGCCAAAATTAAACAGAAACAGGGACTCTTCCAGATCGTGGGGACTCTGTCCAATCCTCAGGGAAAGAAGCTGAATTTTCCTGTAGAAACTTATACGGTAAAGTTTTGTTTTGTTTTCTAATGTTAAAATGTAAAATAATGATATTTTTTTTTAAAAAATCAACTTTAATGTGTAATCTTTCCAGTTACCTTAGTGTTAAATATCTTAAAATGTGTTTATTTTGGGTCTTGTATGTTTAAAGTGATTTTTTTAAAAAACATTTGTTAGCTTAACTCACTGCGATTGGAACGTAAGTAGGATTAATGGGAGCGGATCGTTGTTTACTGGGTGGTGTGAGAAGCAGCTGACACACTGACCATCAACTAAGTTATTTTTAAAGGGGTTTATCACCCCATTGTTAATATAAGCGACAGTGTTATCAAATCCACAGTACAGATTTAGACAGGGTTATGATGTTTTGGGTGTTGGAGATCTGACATTGGATGGTGCTGCAAATAACCAATTGTGTACCTCTGCCACCTGTTACATCACACCCCCTTTTCCATCTCTGGCTAGAACTCAATAGGCAAACCCAGGTTTTCGTTAGGAGGGGGGGGGGGGGTATCATCATCATCACCATTTATTTATATAGCGCCACTGATTCCGCAGCGCTGTACAGAGAACTCACACACACACAGAGAGAGAGACTAGGGTCAATTTTGATAGCAGCCAATTAACCTACCAGTATGTTTTTGGAGTGTGGGAGGAAACCGGAGCACCCGGAGGAAACCCACGCAAACACGGGGAGAACATACAAACTCCATACAGATAATGCCATGGTTGGAAATTGAACTCATGACCCCAGCGCTGTGAGGCAGAAGTGCTAACCACTGAGCCACCGTGCTGCCCTATATATGCTAAATTTCACATTGGTCACGTTCATTTCTGTGATTCACAGCCCTGGAAACTTTTATCAGGAATGTTTGTGGCTTTGGTTTTTCAGAAAAGGATTTTGTTTGCTGTAATTTGAAGCAACATATCCCTGGCCTACCGCTCCTTATTAAACTGTGCTCCACATAGTGACTATAGAAGGAAACACTCAGTGATCATATTAGTGTGTATGACATAACTACGGGAAACAAATTATTTTCTGAGTTGATTTTCCTGAACTCTCTGAATAACAATTTTCTAGATATGCTATTTAAAAATAAATATTGCAAAATGATGCAATAAAAATAAATACATAAATAAATGCTATTTAAAATGTTCCTAAAATGTTAGCAAATAACAAATAATAACAAATATTTATAAATAAATAAATGCTGTTAGAAAAAAACAACAAAATGACTTTTACCTTTTGCTTAATCTCCTATAGATAAATTTTAATGAACACGACCTCGTCACCTTCTGTTTATTAATGTATTATTTTTTTGTTAATGCTGTTCTCTGATTGTCCAGCACCATGTAATACTGTGGCAGTAGTGAACTAAAGGATGATAATATTATTATTAATAATAATAATAATAATATAATGAATGGAGTTGCTGTATAATCTACAGAGCACTACCTGTTTGTAGTCTTGGCATAAATGGCTTTTTAGTGCAGTGAGAGTATACTTGCTGACTGTGGGAATGTTCAAAAACTACAGCTGGGTACACACCTATGTAATCTTACTGCAGATGCGATTTCTGTAACGATTTTACCAGTGACTGATAGTCCTGATGATCATGCAGATTCCTGTGTACACTACTACACCATTTACCATCAGATCTGTGATCTTCATCTGTCATAACTTTCTGCTGAAAAAATGGTGATATCTGCCTACGCTACTGGTGGTGAGTGCGTACACACTTCCATATTTGCCCAACATCATTCCATCGCTGATTGTGAGTTTTAGGACGTTTATAAAACCAAATCATACGATGCGATGTGGTTTGGTACGGTAAAACATAATCATGGGAGCGTACACACTCTAGTAATATCTGACCATACGGTCGTGAATCGTGTGATCTGCACAATAATTGCATAATGTGTACCAAGCTTTACGAAATAGTGGGTGATCACTTGGGCTCCCAAGCGAGTCTGGCAATCTATCTGAAGTCGGGCCGTGATAACGCTTCGCCCAACCTGCGACAGTGATGCGATTTTGGTCATGACATTTCACCTAAAGCAGCATGTTGGCGCCGTGTGCATCTTGGGCTGCGGTGATTGAAGAGCGTCATGATGCAAAGCGTGTCGGAGCAGAATGAATTGACCATAGTATTCCCAGCTCTATTTATAGACTATACATTTTGCTAGGTGCATATTTACAAATAAAGAGCAGAATGGTGAAACAAAAGTGAAAATCAAAGATGTGTCGCCAGAGCGCCGCGCTTCCGCCAAACTGTCTGTTCTGGCGCAAAATGAATTTCTGTGAAATGTCGCCACTCTCTAGACATCAGGAACGTTACAGTCTTCTGCTTTATTTTTAGATCTCCAATAGAGACGAATTATTGAGCCATCTTCTGGAGAGTGATGTCATCGTTTACAACATTACCGAGGACCCGTCCCAAATTGATGACGCTTCGTGGGCAGCATCTGGTTGGTGGATCTCTCATTCTGCCTAAGTCAGCTCATGCAGAGGAATTTACAGTGGTTTTAACTATTTGTTAAAATGTCATATTTTGGGGGGGAAACTTATTTGGTTTAAAAATCGGATTTAGGCGTGGTTTAAAAAATGTAAACAATTATGAGAGATTAACATTTAAAAAAAAAAAAAAAAAATAGTGTAAGAATGTACAAGTTGGTTTATGAACTTCATTTCTTATAGGGGTGCGTTTGACAACACGATTTTGCTGTACCAGCGTGATAAAAGCTTCTTATCACTTTTGTGTGCTGGTAGGAGGACCCTGCTCAGTATATTAGGAGAAAACTGAAAAGTTTTAGGGGTATATTTACTAAACTGCGGGTTTGAAAAAGTGGAGATGTTGCCTATAGCAGCCAATCAGATTCTAGCTGTTGTTTTGTAGAATGTACTAAATATGTACTTAAAGTGGTGGGAGTGTGTTATGATCCAACTCTCTGAGCCTGCGTGAAATGTGTGTGACAAAGGGTTAATCAAAACCACCTATGTTTAAAATGATTAAAACTTTCTCTGTCTATGCCACACACTAACTTTGCCTTACCAATTATGTCACCACCAAGGTTTTTTGTGAAGAGCTGACACTCTTACCCAGGAAACATTCAGTTCTCCCTTTAAACTAATCTATCACAATTTACTTTTCGTCAGAGTTGTCATAAACCAAATGACCTCCCCTGACCTAGAGACTAGAGTTATCATAAACCAAATGATCTCCTCTGTTTCAGCTATGGAGCATTCTAATACCAAGCTAAGTCTGACACGTGAATTCGTAAGGAAACACAGAGACCTGAACTTATTAAGTGTAATTTAATATAGAAAATAAATCCACAATGTTTAAGATGAAAACAATTATCAAAATTGTGTACAAAGATATAATACAATAGTTTCTTGTTAAAGAAACCAAGAAAATGGTAAACGCACAAATGATGCTTTTTGTGCTTGCTGGGAGAATAGGAATAACGGTACAATTCTGAATATGAAATTGACTCCCAAAAGTGGACTTTTGGTGGTAAATGTATAAAGCTGAGAGTTTTCTGGCGGGTTTAAAAAGTGAATATGTTGCCTATAGCAACAAATCAGATTCTAGCTGTCATTTTGCAGAATGTACTAAATAAATGATAGTGAGAATCTGATTGGTCTTTCAAACCCGCTTGATATATTATCTCGGCTTGATATATTTACCCCTTGGTGTGACTTTTGCACAGTTCATCTAGTCTGGGGAGGAATTTCCAGAGAGGGGACAGAAGACGTGCACCGTAATATGAGCTGACCAGCAAATACGCTGATGCATCTAACGTGTTTTCCACTGCGCTTTTTAAATGAGGTCCTCTGTGATCCGATTGCATGTGATTCATAATCGTTCCTATGAATTTCCTATCACTTATAATTTATAATGGCATTTTTTTTCATCTTTCTTCAGCGCTTCACACAGAGATTGAAAACTTTGAGAGTCAGAAAATATTTATATTGTTATCGCCCGTTATGACCTGGGCAAGAAGCAAGCCCTTGGATCCGGTACGTGACTTATAGTCCTGTGTCTAATCGTATCAATAATGAATTATATCATCTTCTGTTAGAAGAATGGAGCATATGTGTTGTTCATGGCGATCGCTACAAGTAAATACACTATTTACCAATTACTGACAAGGTCATTTTGTTTACAGGATGATCCTGAAATCCCTTTCACTGAAGATGACTATCGGAGAAGGAGGTGCCACTCAAACTTTAAAGATCACTTAAGCGCTGAAAAGCTTGTTATAAAGTTGGGGAAATCGGTGAGTATTTTGATTTTTATTAAAGCATGCTACGCATATATAAAGTTGTTGTTTTTGTTTAATAAATTGTGATGGTGGAATCGGCGTCATTCAAAGTCCTGGACGTACCACAAACATCGAATCATTGTATTGTCCTTGTTATCAGGACGTTTAGGAAAAGATAATATTGTCATCTAGTGGTGGTGAGCGGAATCGTTCCTCTAAAAGAACAGTAAGGTTCTGTACACAATGCATAATGTTCTATAACTACGGCAGTACATATGGTTTATTGACATTTTGAATAAAGAAAAATCATTACCTGTTTTATAGGGAACAATTTTTCTTTTCTGTTGAATGAACACCCTAATGTGCACTTTGCATGTATGTAATTAAGCCTGATGAGCTACTGCCTGTATTTATTTTAAAAATAAAATGTTTAGCATCTTTGCTTTAGCTCTATTGTAATGGGCAGCCAAGACTTTTATAAAAACTGTGAGGTGTGGATGATGATTTAGAGAGATGTTCCCTCCATAATCTTTTATACTCACTGGGCCTGATTGATTAAGGAAAGTTAAGCAAAAAATTTAGTAATTTTTCTTACTCAAGTTTTCTGGTGCAAATTAGTTTCTTATTTTGCACATAAGTAAAATACTGTCTTTTTTCATATAGCACACAAATACTTGATAGCTTATTTGTACACTGAAAGTTAAAGTTGATCTAGGACATGTCCTACCCCAATTATAAATCTGTCATCACATTTTAAATTTACCTCCCCCTCCAATGCAACGTGGTTTTGCCTTACTTACTTACTTTTGCTTAACTTTCCTTAATGAATCAGGCCATCTGTCTCCTCCATTATTGCTTAATTTTATTTATCTCAAAAATGAAGGTAGAGAGGAACCAGCCGATACTTTAATTCCTTTACTGAATAGAGCACAAAATGAAAGCAAATTACATTTTAATAGACGGCTGCCATAATCTCCATACTGACATTTTACTTTTAAATATAGTATCACCATTGTCGTTTCCAATGTTGGTTTAGTAGGCAGTTAAAAAACTATAATGTAATTCTTACGCCGCTTGTTTCTACCTGCGTCCCGGCTGTTGTCATGAGAACGACTGAGGCGTCACTTCCGCTTCCTGTGTCCCTCCGTTGTCAGGGAAACGGCCGGGACGCCGTTCTAGGTCAGCCCCACGTTCTGGCAATGCTGAAAGCCGGGCGCGAGCGCCCTAACTCCTGTGGGCTAATTAGCCCATTTATCAATCTACTTCTGGGGTCAATTACCCTATTCCACATCTCCCTGCTGATTTGTCCTTTTCAGTATTTAAGGCAGGGAGGGCTTAGCCTTCCTGCCGGTTATAGCGTTCCCAGTCCTGTACTGTTGCTGACTTGCTGTTGGATTCCTGTCTACCTGATCTTCCGTTGTGACCTTTGCCTGTACCTTGGACCTTGCCTGTTTGCCTGTGACCCTGACCTTTTGGCATGTATTCTGGACTTCGCTGTTTGCCTGTGACCCTGACCTTTGGCTTGTATTCTGGACTTCGCTGTTTGCCTGTGACCCTGACCTTTGGCATGTATTCTGGACTTCGCTGTTTGCCTGTGACCCTGACCTTTTGGCATGTATTCTGGACTTCGCTGTTTGCCTGTGACCCTGACCTTTGGCTTGTATTCTGGACTTCGCTGTTTGCCTGTGACCCTGACCTTTGGCTTGTATTCTGGACTTCGCTGTTTGCCTGTGACTTTAACCCTTTGGCGTGTATTCTGGACTTCGCTGTTTGGCTACGGACCTCTGACCTCGGCCTGCCTTTCACCACCCGCTCCAGTCTGGGATAGCGCCCCCGCCCCGGTTCCATCTGCGCTACGTCCATCTTTGATGAGCTTTTACTATTCTGAGCTTAAGACCTGGGGGAATCTGAGTACCTGTGAGCACATAAAGCTCTATGGGAAAGGCGGCTGCTAAAGGGTGAACATCTCTTACTGTTCTAAAAGCTCATCTTGGTGGTCGTGAGGCCTAACAGTATTGTATCTTATTAGAGTTCAACTAATCAGTTGATATAACACATGGGTTAAGCTCAAGATTTCTCCTCCTTATAACATCTCCCTCTCCACATTATACAAACCAACATAAATATATCTCATACTGCAGTGTAATCTTAGTTTTATCTTATTTACTGTTACTCTATTGGGGCAGAGAAACCCTCTTATTATAGACCAGGGTCAGCAAGAAGATCTCTTGTTGTTTTATTTAGTTTACTACAGATTGCAGACGGTCAAATGCGACAGGTCAACCTCATTAAACCACCGCTGAATGTACTTTTAACCATATAATACATGTTCTTGTTAAACTATTTAAAAGGGAAAAAGAAAACATGAATCTTTTTTCTTTCACAGAACAAGGGCAAGTTCTCTACTTACGTGATTGCCTCTGGTCTTCCGTACGGGGCAGAAGAGGGCATCCTTCATACGTTCTTCAAAGTAAGTGACTCCAACACAAACCTGAATTCTGTCACAGATATCTCCCTATGTGCAGAGAGGGTCATGGGAATAATATGTAACAGGGGTCTGGCTTCTCTTGTAGTGACTATAGTGATAGCGCTCAGCGGCTAACTGCATGTTTGGCCAGGAAAGTATAAAATTCAGACGCGGTTTATCGTTTTCGGACATCTTTAATTGTCACTGGAGCCCCGCACAAGTTGGGCCAATTAGGACCTTCAGTCGGCAGCTTGAGTGGCATAAACTGTCCTTCATTAACTAACATAAATAAATGGGAGTATAGGTGCCAACATAACAGCGCTCATGATGTATTCTTGTTTCATACGTGAAGGAAGCATGGCTGGGAGCAACTCCTGCATTACCCGTCTTTGGAGATGGCCAGAACATATTCCCGTTGATTCACATCACTGATTTAGCAGGGTAAATCATGAAACTGTCTCCTTTTCTACTTATACTAGCAGTGACTGATAATAGTGGACCTGAAGGATAGATGTTTGTATAATTATAAAACAAATGTGTGAATTTTTATGGGCAACTATGGACCAGAGTGTAAATGAAACCAGTTTTGATTGATAGAGACTATGTGTGGTTGGGTGTGGACTTCAGGTTCTCGATCCCCGGAACCTTTCCAAGACGGAGAGCCATAGATCTATGCACTTTGGACCCCAGGGTAACATGACCCCCCAGCCTTGCGGAGAATGGGGGTCTGAAAACTCTTGTCCCTATGTGATCCATTAGAGTTTTAACTAAAAGGTCCCTTTTCTTTTGGGAAAGTATGTAAGATTGCCTACTGTAACACTTGGGCAATTTTGGTTGATCCTATGGTTCCTCAGCCAAATACTTTGGGCTGTTTTTGTTATTATACTTTGATTTGCGTAGCTTAGGATCTGTCCTTTATATTTCTACAATTCTAGAATGCTTGATAGTTACTGTTTTTAGCATCACCGGATTGCCTAACTGTGCTAGTAATGATTTTTGGTTATAACCGAATGTAGAGTGATACAGAGCATTGTGGACCAGAGGCCAAGGACTCACTACCTGGTTGCAGTAGATGATTCTATGCACACACTGGAGGAAATCGTCAAGGTATAATTATTGTTTATTGACAATGAAACAATTATAATTATCCTTTCAGATTTGGAAATGTTTTTCCGCTAAAATTGATTCCGGGTTTGTGTTGTTTGGCAGTGTATCAGCACCCACCTCGGGCCTGGAAAGGTGCAGAAAGTATCTAAGGAGATGGCGTTCCTGGATAAAGAGCTAACAGTTCGTAATCATTCTTTCTATAATATCTATTACAGATGTCTGTTATATAAGGGTCTAGAATTACATGTAGTATACAATGTTTCCAAAGATAGAAATGGCTTCACCCAGAATCTCTTCTACTTTTGGATAGGATTATTTACATATTTATTTTACAAAGATTATATCTTAGAATAGTTCTTATCTCTATAGTTTGTCATATAGTGACAGTACACCCTGCCATTGGACCGACAAGGCCAAACTAAGATCATCTGTCTTAGGGGTTGGAAGTTGCCTTACTACGGTCCTCTCGCAAGGTGCGATGTGCCCGAAAATCATCTGGGAGAGTAGTGACCCCATGGTTGGGTTGCGAACAAGAGGGTATGGAAGACTCTTGACCCTGTGAGAGTCTGTTGGCCCAGGGGTTTGGGACTAAAGGGCCATTGTCCTTTGGGAAAGGAATAGAACAACTGCACCCTTGTGCGGATTGGATGCCCACTGCATTCACCAGTGCGCCTAGATTAATCTTTACCCAGCGCATATACAGACCTACAGTACTTCGATTTTAGTTATACCTCTGAAAACTAGCACTACAGCTAGATTTTTGGGGGCGCAAGTATATACAGAGACGTCAAATCAAATATTGCTGACTTTATTGTGAATGAATCATGAGAGTAGTTTTGTATTGAATCTGGTGAGTGTATTATGTTCATCTATACAGTTCCTTTATAGAGCCTGGAAATGTTATAATTCATATACTTTGCTATAATAGATCAGTCTTCTCATAGTATCTATTCATACGACCTGTGTGTGTTTTGTTTTAGCAATTGGAGATTGACCATTTATTGGTGAACCTGCGGATGGAAGCCGTGTTCTTAAAAGAGAATTTCAATATTAACTGGGTGTCTCAGACTGGCCTTATAGAGAATATAGAATCTGTCATCAAAGACTATAAGCAAAGCCGAGGACTCCTGGTAAGTGTAATGTTACAGTAGATTCAGGAGGAAATATAAATAATTTATATACAGTAATATATTGTTCTCTTGCAAGTTGGAAAGGGATGTAGGTGTTGCATGATCCATGCTGTTCCCTCTTGTTTAGCCCATACGTATCTGCATCCTGGGCCCTCCAGCTGTAGGAAAAACAACGGTCTCAAAGTTACTGTGCAAACACTACAAACTGCATCACATCCATGTCAAAGATGTTATCACAGATGCCATTGCAAATCTGGTAAGCTCACTAACACATC
This sequence comes from Mixophyes fleayi, assembly GCF_038048845.1. NCBI lineage: Eukaryota > Metazoa > Chordata > Amphibia > Anura > Limnodynastidae > Mixophyes > Mixophyes fleayi. The sequence continues at coordinate 6,208,621 of NC_134413.1, read as the reverse complement.
ACTCATCTTCTGATATACTCTGTACTGCTGGAGACCCTGCTCCTTCCACTATATAACTCTCAGTCTGTGACTTCCTGCCGCCTCCATTCCCCTCCTCACATCATGTCACTGCCCCTGTCATATGCAGCCTTGTCCTCACTAACACATCACTCATCTCCTGATATACTCTGTGCTGCTGGAGACCCTGCTCCTTCCACTATATAACTCTCAGTCTGTGGCTTCCTGCTGCCTCCATTCCCCTCCTCACATCATGTCACTGCCCCTGTCACATGCAGCCCTGTCCTCACTAACACATCACTCATCTCCTGATATACTCTGTGCTGCTGGAGGACCCTGCTCCTTCCACTATATAACTCTCAGTCTGTGGCTTCCTGCAGCCTCCACTCCATTAATAACATCCTGCAAAGTTCTGTCCTTGTTCTTGTCCCTCTGCTTCTCTGCATAGTTACCTGCTGTGCGGATGGCAGTAGTACCTTCATGTAGACAGCTCCCATAGGTATCTCTTAGACATCTCGCCATCATTTCTAAATCAAGTCTTTCCAGTGCTCAGTATAATGTTATCCCCATGCTGTCTCCCATCCATTCCATCATAGAACACGTTACAGGAGTCATGTGAAGAGGTCAGTGACAGCTGTATCTTGGGTCCATAGTGACCAATAAAACAGATTGCTCAGATAAGCGACATCTGAAGTTGAGTTAGATTTCTCTACACTTCGACACTTTCATCAGTATAATATCTCGAGAGCCACTGAAACTCCGTAGTAGTCTGGCCGTCCTCTGCACCGGTAACGTTCACCTCCTGCTCCTTTTCAGTTTCCTATTTCCCTTACCACATTCTCCAAGTGCCACTTTAAAGCGAAACACGTCTAACCCGCACCTATCATTTCCTCTCTGCGTAAAGGAAAGTCTGCTGAAATCCCCACCAGAAGAGGAAGAGGAGGGCGAGGAAGGCCCAGAGACATGGCAGGAACTGCTGGACTCTGTGAAAGAGAACATGGACCAAAATGGAGGTATTGGCCTAATATATTTTTGTTTGTATTTGCAATGTACATATGAGGGGCGGGGGTATTGTTCCTAACAGTGCTTCCAGCGTTGAACGCAGAAGTGATGATGACCATTGTTATAAATCATAGTGTTTACTTCCATGTGAGTCTGTGATCATCTCAAGTCTCAGAGATGCCTTCAGACATCGTTGTCGTCTGCGTTAGGGTTCCTGTCGAGCTCTGTGACAATCTTCACATTGTTTCTCTGTGCAGTTACATTGTTACCAGCCTGCATTAATCTATGTTCCAAAACAATTTATCATGTATGTAACACAGGGAACCTGGATGACAGCTACGTGATCAGGTTCGTGAAGGAGAAATTAAGGTCTCTGCCTTGTCAGAACCAGGGTTACGTCCTGGACGGATATCCTACGACCTATGAACAAGCAAAGGAGCTCTTCCACTGTACGTAAGAGACCCGTGGGCAGGCGGGATTACCGCTTGTTTGGTATTTTTGGACATTATCATTTGTATATGTATAATATGAAATTTGGCCTCAATTTTGGCTCTGTGTTGTTCTTAGCGGAGGAAGGTGAAGAAGAGGAGGAGAGTAGAAGCAAAGCTCCACAGTTTGATAAAACTATCACCCCAGGTGTGTGTCCTGTGCTCATATATTTAATATTTTGTGGTTTCTAAATGTACTTTAATTATTTATGTATAAGTGTCTTTAACTTCCATTTGTATACATGGGTTTTTTCACTCTTGGCTGATACATGTGGGAACTTACAAAATCTTGCTATGGTGCCCACAAATGTCTGGTTACACCCCTGCTCCCAATATTCTAGATTTAAGAAAATTCTGGACAACATTTGACCGTGCCACAATCTGCCCAGCCGCTACCATATTGTACCAAAATATCCAAGCCGTTACGAGTCATGCCAGCTGGGACTACAGGCTAGTGTACATACGGCTGGGTTTTACCGATAAATGCACAATGTTAATTACCTAAGAGTGTATTAAGGTAATGGCATGCCAGTGGAAAAACACAAACTAAATATGGTAATTTTTCATATTTTTAATTAAAAATATACAGTTTTAAATTAATAACTTTCATGTGTGTGATTTGACTGTTATAAAGCTTTGGCAGCATATCCCAAAAACACCAATTCAGATTTAGAGAGAATGCATGAATACCTACCCACATGTATCACTCACGATAACGCCACCACAAAAATATATAATAATAAACAAATAATAAATAATTATAGGAAAGAATCACCGTGATAGTAGGGAGGGGTTTATTAAACGGAGTTGAAGGAAACTGGGGGGTCAGGCCTAGGGGTATATTTACTAAACTGCGGGTTTGAAAAAGTGGAGATGTTGCCTATAGCAACCAATCAGATTCTAGCTGTCATATTGTAGAATGCACTAAATAAATGATAATTAGAATCTGATTGGTTGCTATAGACAACATCTCCACTTTTTCAAACCCACAGTTCAGTAAATCTAGCCCCTAGACTCATTCCATAAAATAATTTGGACTGACTTTTGCTTACGACTTTCCCTATTTTGTCTGTCTATAGAGCACGTTATTTCATTGGATGCGTCTGACGAATTCCTTAAAAACCGCGTGATTAACCTCCCAGAGGGTGTAGTTGCCGGAACAGATTACGCTCAGGATCGGTTTCTGAGAGCTCTCGCCATGTTCCGCGAATTAAACACTGAAGACGAAACCGTCCTCAACTATTTTGATGAGGCTGAAATCCACCCTCTGCATGTCGGTAAGTCTCATTACTAACACCAGCATACCTATTACCTCCACTCAGCTGAGTATAGGCAGTGTTCTGCACTGATGGATTGTGTTCTGTTTCCAAAAGAAAAGTTGTGTTAAGAGCACCCAACAAAGGAAGTAATAAAGGGGTGTTTTTTTCTAATATTTAAAGTGTAATCGCATATCAATTTACATGTGAATTATTGTTCATGTTACTTGGTATATAACACTTCGCTATATTGGTTATGGTTTAGAGAGTATACAGGTGATTTACAACCTGCAAAAAGTGCAAATCAAGTTGCATAAACTCTTCATGGTCCATGGAAACACCCCGTAAATTCAATCTGCACATACATTAGCAGGCTGAGATACTCTGGAAAATGCACCTGGTGGAAGCAGTAAAAATATCAAATCAAAATCCTACTGTAAGACCACCGGCTTCATTAATTTAAACATTTATCTATTTCTGCTAAAATACTGCTCAGTTTAGCAACATGTCTTAAATCAATCTCGAGCGTGAAGAGCTATCGGGACTATATTTAATTATTACGTGCCACCTTTGTGAATGTTTTATTACATTCAGTGCATTGATAGCTGCAGAAGTGTCACTGGACGATGCAATATGCATCATTTTAAAAATATAGGAATAAGACCTGGAATTATATTTCCTAAACTGCGGGTTTGAAAAAGTGGAGATGTTGCCTATAGCAACCAATCAGATTCTAGCTGTCATTTTGTAGAATGTACTAGATAAATGATAGCCAGAATCTGATTGGTTGCTATAGACAACTTCTCCACCCCTTCAAACCCGCAGTTTAGTAAATGTACCCCTTGATCACACCAGAATTTGGTCTTCACAGACGTCTCTAAAGATGACGACCCGCTGTACAGAGACATCTTAAAGGAAATCATTAAGGCTGCTGGGGAACCTCGGAACTACGGTCTGACAGCAGAAGAGATGGCGGAGCTGGAACTCCGAGATGCAGAGAAAAGTCTTGCCCTCCAAGCAGAGAGAAAGGCGGAACAGGAGCGGATGGAGGCGGAGGAGGAAGTGGAGAGGATTGCGCGTTGGGAGGAGTGGGTAGGTTGTGCGGATTCATCACCCGCAGATAGGAGAGCACTAAACAACTTATTATATATTCATAAGTCCTCACAGTCAGGTCTTCCTATAAAGTTGTCGTCTTGCTGACTCCTTATCACCCACTACTCTAATATATTCTGCTGCCAGCTCTGAGCTCCATGTTATGTCTTTTCCATGTTACTATTTAGACATCTAGAATCCATTAGTCATGGTTTCCAGCTACCAGGTTTAACACTGTGCTGAATAGGTCGGACAGTCACCGGATAGGACTTCGACCAGATCCCTAAGTTCCAATAAGTAGATAAATCGCTATCATCATCTAACTAGAGCTGTGATATCTCTGAAATGACATCAAGCGATATGATCTTCTTATCAAATATTACAGAACAGCTGCCACGAAGAGGTAAAACGGCAAGAACAAGAATTACTGGAAGCCCAGTCCATCCCTTTAAGAAATTATTTAATGAAGAACGTCATGCCGACACTGATAGAGGGGCTGAACGAGTGCTGTAAAGTCAGACCGGACGACCCTGTTGATTATCTGGTGAGATACGTTTCTAATCTTCGGTCTCTAAGATTTGTATAGAGAAGATGTTATCGGGATTCATTAAGGAAAGGAAAGTCAAAAAAATGAGTAACTTTGCACCTTGGCAAAACCATGTTGCATTGGGGGGGATTTAAATTTAAGATGTGATGGCAGATTTATAGTTGGGGTAGGACATGTCCTAGATCAACTTTAAGTTTCAGTGTAAAAATAAAGCTATCAAGTATTTGTGTGCTACATGAAAAACAGCCAGTATTAAACTTATGTACAAAGTAATAAACTAATTTGCACCCCTTGTATTGTGACATGGTTTGTCCAGGAGAAAACTTACTAATTTTTTGCCTTATTTTCCTTAATGAATCAGACCCATAGGGAAGAGCACCCTGGGCCTGGGTCATTAAGGCATGCATACTGGGTATGCCCTTACTGCACATTGACTACGGGCAAACGCCCCTTCTCTGCCCCGTTCCCTCTCCGAAATCTTAGGATGTAGTAAGTGTCCTTTCCGTATGAAGATATAGACAGGGCTGCGCTTTCTGGCACAGGGGCTGGTTGTGGGCCTACGATACATTCAAAATCGACAGATGTAATAGTGGCGTGCCAGCTGCTGTTAGATCCAAGTTACACCGAATCTATCAGTGCTGGTAAAAGGTAAGGTCTGAGACAGACTGTGATAAACTAAAGAGAATATACCTTTATATCTGCGTCCTACAATTCCATCATACTTTACGTAACATACATGTATTTGGTATCACAAGTGTTTAATAAATGAATCTGGCACTGGATAATCTAATCTGTTATCATGATAAATGCTAAATATATTTCTGTGTTTACTTCTGTTACAGGCAGAATATCTGTTCAAGAACAGCCCCCAGGTAGAGTGAAGACGAGTTCTAAATATAGTTGTTTATTCAATAAAATACTGTTTATTAAAACCAAAGTCTGTTTCTTCTATACAAACATCAGGAGGGGGGAGGGAGGTTATCGTTCCTCCAGGATAGAGCTGCTGCCATTTTGTGTATTCAAGAAGATATTTTGTTTTACCTCGACGCAGCGTGACCCACCGATATTCCCAGGACTGTTAGTTGACTGGAATGGAGGAGTTTCCAACAACAGGCGCTTCTACTTAAGCACAGCCAACCAGTGCTTAAGTGACTGCGTCTGCTGATTCGCTACTTTGTTGGTTTATATTTGTGCAGCAAATTTCATAGATACCACTGAAGGTACACTAAATATCACACAGTATGTGGACACCCCTTCTAATTAATGTATTTGGCCATTTCACCCACACCCATTGTAACAGATGCACATAATGAAGCATACAGTCATGTGATCTCCGTAGTCAGACATTAGCGGTGGAATTAGTCATACTGTAGAGCTCAGTGACTTTCAACGTGGCGTTGTCATGGGGTGCCACCTACCCAACAAGTCAAATTTCTGTCCTCCTAGAGCTCTCCTGTCACATGTAAGTGTTGTTATTGTGAAGTGGAAACGTCTAGGAGTTTCAACAGCTCAGCCGTAGTGGCAGGCCAAACAAGCTCGCCAAACAGAACCGCTAATGTAGTGTGATAGTCCCGTCCGTACTGTTACCAGATGACAGAAACAATAGATTTTTCTCTTAATATACTGCTCACTCACATAGGCAAACCGAGGGGGGGGGGGGGAGGGTGGTTCCTAGTGCCTGGAAACCCACCCACCCCCTCTCAGCCTGGGGTACCGTATGCTTGAGGTGGCTGGACCCCGCCCCGGGACCAGCTTGTGTGCAGATCGTTTCTGTCTGCACTGTTCACAGCCATCTCTCCCCAACAAGTATTGAAAGCAGCAAGAACAGGTAGGAGAGAGCAGGACAGTCTGTCAACTGTTCTGACACACTCAGTCAGGACTTTGTCCTGATTGTAGGGACAGTTGGGAGGTATGTCCCGCTTCACACGGCTCTGCTCGAAAAGAGAGAGCTGTGTGCCCCTAACAGTAGTACACGCAGCATTGCCTGTGTATATGATGGGGATAGGAAGAGTTGGAGAGCAGCCAAGCACCGTCTAATATTATAGCCACGCCCCCATGCATGCTGGCCACGCCCACTGATGGTGTGACATGGAAACCCCTCTCTACAAATCCTGCGTTTGCCCCTGACTCAAGACTCCTTTATGTGTTACATTAATCACGAGAGTGAGAGGATTACATGACTGTTTTTATAATATGCAGTGCTAACAGTTTTATTACACTGGTCAAAATGCGCTTTCCTGTATAAAGTTCCTCTATAATGTCCCTGACAAGCTGTGGCCCGTTGACTAAGGAACGCCCCCCCCCCCAAAAAAAATGCACCCACTCTATCCTTTTAATCTTATTTTAGTATCTCATCCAACAAAACTAAATCTTGTGTGCAATACTGTGTACACCAATACACCTAGTCCGTAGTTACCAGCCAATGCCCTGACGTGTGCAGCTCCTTGCATCAGAATATATTACATATTACACCTCCGCAGATGTCGACATCCTTGGCTGAAACTATATACTCTTTCCTGTATAAATGGGCACATTTACCAAAAATAGGTGTGTGATGTCATAAAACAATTTGTGTCCCACATCTGCAAGTGCCCCACCTTTTGGGGTCGCCCCGTTATGTACAGTGTGTGTTCCCATGGACGGAGTAATAATATTAATTTTTCTGCAAAACCTACACACAACATGGCAAGAAAACAGAGTCTTGGTGGAAGCAAAGTGGCTCAGTGGTTAGCACTTCTGCCTCACAGCACTGGGGTCATGAGTTCGATTCCTGACCATGGCCTTATCTGTGAGGAGTTTGTATGTTCTCCCCGTGTTTGCATGGGTTTCCTCCGGGTGCTCCGGTTTCCTCCCACACTCCAAAAACATACTAGTAGGCTAATTGTCTGCTATCAAATTGACCCTAGTCTGTGTGTGTGTGTTAGGGAGTTTAGACTGTAAGCCCCATTGGGGCAGGGACTGATGTGAGAATTAGTGGCGCTGTATAAATAAATGAAGACAATAAACATCAGGCATACAGTTCTATATATGTTTTAGTCACTTAATCTATGCTTTATAAACTGTACATCGAAATACAAATTACAGGAATAAATCACTTTGCTTCACAATTGCTCTGATATCTCCTAAATGGAGACACCCCAATAGTCAAAATTACAAATTAAATATTAGGATTCAAAAACACAGTTAAGTGACCGGCAATTGTAAAATAGAAGTTGCTTGCAAAAAAATAATAGACTTTCTTTTTTTAAAATACAGTCCAGAAAAAGGGGACGCACTGAGGGGACACACAACTGGTATGTGAGTAATAGGAAGATTAAACTTAGAGGTTTCCTTCCTGCTCACCTGCATGCTTAGCACTGCAACAGAAAGTGGGCATGACAGGGAGGAATAAGAAGGGTAATTGCCAGTGTCCAGCTTTGTCATCACTGTTTCAGCCAATACAAATAGGAGCGGGGCCACAATGACGCGTACACGGCACCACTAAGCCCTGCCCCCTCCATTTAATTTGCAGAGCCGCCGGGAATCGGGAGAATTCCCTGCTCTCCCGGGAGTCCAGGAGACAGACCCGAATTTCGAGAGCCTCCCGGACATTCCGGGGGAGAGTTGGCAAGTATGATCTAAACCTGGCTGCAATGCTCTGCAGACTGTAAGAAATATGTTAGATTATCCTGTATATATTTACGATTTACTGTTCTATGATGTTTTTGTTTTAAACAGTAGCGAAACAGACATTGCTGGTAAAATGCTAGAAAATGCATCTGCCTGCTCCATACATTACACAGAACGTGATCACATTATACCACTGATGAACGATTGCTTCCTGCTATTGCTGCAGTTACTGATCACTAGAGACAGTCGTCTGATCTGCTTTCTTTTCTAATTTGTACAGAACATCTTTTCACCGACAGTTCAGTATTACACAGCTTTTATCACTAGTGTAAATTCTTCCTAATTGACTTTGAGAGCTCGAACACAAAGCAAATTGGTGCAAGGAGCACATTTTCCACAAGATGGCGCTCATTGACTAGGTTATTGGCGGAGGTTTGCTTTTGCAGAAAAATTGTCTATGCCCTAGAAAGGTCTGAGCCAAGTTTCGTCAAGTTTGTTCATTGAAGAGATTGGCGGGCTCAGAGGAAATGAAAGACAGATGGAACAGTTCTTTCAACCCCTCCCCTTTGGATTGTAAGCTCTCTTGAGCAAGGTCCTTCCTCATCTTGTATCCACCCCTATCACCCAGCCCTCCATCCCTTCTTGTTCCCCTGCCCTCATGTCCCAAGCTCAATACTTTGTTTACGTCCCATTCACAGTATTTTGCTTTTATTCTTCAGTCTTGTATCTGTTTACCCATTTATTTAGTTGGGTTTTTATGCTCTACCACCCTGTAATGTCCTCTCCATGTCTGCACTGAACTTTGTAACCTCTGCACCCCTGCAGTTCTGTGCTTGGCCCTGCTCTTTCCACTATATAACTCTCAGTCTGTGGCTTCCTGCTGCCTCCATTCCCCTCCTCACATCATGTCACTGCCCCTGTCACATGCAGCCCTGTCCTCACTAACACATCACTCATGTGGACAGGTCGCTGTCTCCCTCATGATCAGCTCATCTCCTGCTGCCGAGGCCTTTATGATGATCTGATTGGCTACAGATGGTTCTATCCCCGCCTACTACAAGATCGGGAACATCCCAGATGATGTAGATGGAATATTACGGTGTTCGGACTCTGGTCAAACGCACTTTAAAAACTTGATGCAAAATAAAAGAAAGTTGGTGAAAAACAACCAGAAAAAAATGAAATGCAAAAATAAATTTTAAAAAACAGAGCTTTTATGCTCCGTGTTATTTTGGCTGCCACCAGCCAGCTGGCGGCTTGTTGGAAATGAAAAGCTCCCCTCTCTCTTTTGCTGTAGTTTTTAAAAGAATACGGTATGTATCCCGTATGGAATACACGACCACCATTTTTAATAATTCGGCAACATCTTTCACACAAAAATCCATCTACCTTTCATGTCCTAAACTTTTCCTTTTATAATACACTTTATTTTTATATAACCATTTCACTATTTCCACTTACCTTCATATGTTTATGTTATTATAGATTTTCTGATACATTTTAATGTCCAAATGTTATTGTAAGATTCATCAACCTTATAATAAAGTTTAAAAACAAAACAAAAGCAAACAAACAAACAGTGCTTTTCATGCAGTAATACAGAACATATTAGTCATCTGTGAGTACCTATTTTTAGGTGTCTTTTATTTCCCTTTAGGTCTTTGTAATAATTACTCTCAGCCATCGCCTCTGCTCATAATATGACCTTCACTCGCCCATATACAAGTACAAGGTTTAGTTTGTGCACACAACAGGGGATTTTGTCTACAGCTTTATAGCATCTGAAACATTCTTCAGACAAATGGGCTCATTCACTAACAATTGATTTAGGTGCAACTTAGCAACCAATTAGCAATTAGTTTTTATTTGTTTAGTGCAGGGGTACGCCGACGTTACCCCCTTGATTTGAAAGGAAGGAAATCATATATTATTATTGGAATTCAACATTTTATTGAATCTATTCAAAATTTCTTTGAAAGCTTCAACTTCAGAACTTCAGGTTTTGGAGAAATGATGTTGCTTCATTTTTGATAAGAGAGCATCAATATTGGGGCATTTTGATGTTAGAGCAATTTGGATACAGTCTTCAGCGTCCAATCGATTTCTCTGCTTTGTTTTTATGTTCGTTAAGAGTGGAAAATCCTTGTTCGCAAAGGTAGGTTGTTGCAAAAGGCAGCAACTTTTTGACTGCCTCCTCATGTGCAATTTTGATGCCTTTGCAACTGTTGACATCCAAAAATATGACAGATCTGCTTTGTTTGCAAATGCAATACGTGCTTCATTATTGTATCGAAGCTCAAGAAATGTCTCTGCCAACCCTGGAGGCTCTTCTGGTACAACAGCAATTTCACATTTAAAGGGGTCTACAATCCAACTGACAGCACGTGAATCTGCAGCATTACCCCCAGGAATTTCATTTTCACCCCATTTGGGGTAATTTACACCTGTTCCCTGACCACTGGTCTAGTGCAAGTTACACAATGAAAGATTTGAGCAGACGGGCTAGCCTTCGCTGCCGACGCGCATCAATGAGCCTGTCGCCGGTTCACCGGTTGTCCTTCCTTGGACCACATTTGGAAGGTACTGACCACTGCATACCGGGAACACCCCACAAGACCTGCCGTTTTGGAGATGCTCTGACCCAGTCATCTAGCCATCACAATTTAGCCCTTGTCAAAGTCGCTCAGATCCTTACGCTTGCCCATTTTTCCTGCTTCCAACACATCAACTTTAAGAACTGACTGTTTACTTGCTGCCTAATATATCCCACCTCTTGACAGGTGCCATTGTGACCAGATAATTAATGTTATTCACCCCACTTGTCAGTTGTTTTAATGTTGTGGCTCAATGGTGTATAACTATTGTTAACTCATTCCTTCCAACATTGCCAGTTCTTGAATTGGGACACATGGGGGTGTAGTTACAGTGAGAGTGTGTTTGGCTGCACATCATAATTCTCTGTAGCTAGCAGTGAGACGTTGGGATTGGCTACACATGGACACACAGGAGTTAGCGAAGCTGAAACACTCTGTGCCACTGTTAACATTCTAATGCTCTGGTTAAATGCTGTCCCAGCTACGCCAATTTCATAGGTATTGAAGACAGAATACGATAGGTGTTCTGTCCCGAGCCAAAGACGCTTCAATTAAGCCATGTGATCCTATTGACAGGTCCACTATAACGGGTCGGTGATATCGCCAAAAAAACGCTTTTACTTAAGGATTTTAAAGAGAGAAAATGTCTGGCCTGAAATCGTTCGTTCACCTGTTCTAATACAGGACCACATCCTGGTGTGTAAATTGTACTTTTAGTTTTGGTTTTCTGTTTTAGTTTAAATTTTAGTTTTCTGTTTGTGCAAAGTTCAAACTGCAAATTATAAACAAACTCAGGTTCCTGATTGGCTCTGAATGATCACATGGTATTGCATAAGAACCACCCACACTATCAGCTAATTTGCATATCAGAATATCAGGAAGAGAGAACGAGAAACGCAATTTTGCAATGGGAAGAATGTATATGTTAATAAGAATTACAGTACAAATAGCTGAATTTATTATAGTAAATATATTTTGTTTGTGGTTTTATGCTGATATATATATATAATTACTGGTTATTTATAAAGTATTACATTGCAAACAAATAAACAGTGAACCAAGATTTATCTGCCCATTCTCTTATGAGCTTCTAATCTTAAATCTATTTATTTTATTGTTTCCAAGTACAATTTCCAGTCCTTTGTAATGGAGAAAGGTAAGTGACTCCAGAGGAATTTTCTTAAACCATTGTTTGTCCCCTGATCCAAGTATCTGGTAATCAGAGACAATTATCACAATATTATACCCAGCTCTCTCTGGGAATAATGTGCATTCCTAAGGCATTTAAAACATATAAAATACTTCTTTTTTTGTGTGCATAAAGTACCTGAATTATTAAAGTTAAGTGGTATATTAGATCATGTATCCCTGACTAATATGATTTTTTTTTTCAAAATGAGTTTGATGCTGGAATGGATTGGAGGGCTGGGAGGGGGGGCAGTTTGAGAACTTTCTTTCAGAGCAAGTTTTAAAATTGATTTTTCAGAATCAGCTGGAGCCTTGGATTATTCCTAAATTAAGGCCCCAGGCTGCAGAAAATGGATATTCTAATAAAGATACTAAAAAAGAGAATAAAAGAGAAATAAAACGCTCTCCCTTCATTTCCTTAAAGTCTTGTCTAATCTGGCACGTCCCTGGCTGGATTTAACATCGCCTGGTACCCTGTGCGTTCCAGAAATTTTGGCACCGGCAATAAGACCTTGTTTGCATTCTCTGTCTGCATTGAAGCTGTTAATAATGAGATTGATGATAAAGTTGTTGGAAAGAGACAGTTGGAGAGGGCTGCTCTCCATGAGTGACAGAGGGCATGCCCCGTTTTCACAGCCAAGAACGCCACCTCCAGCAGAGCGCCGACAGCGCCCGGTCACCGTGCCAAGACTGTTAGAAGGAGCAGGAGGAACGACAAGCCCTCAGTATCTCTATTAATACCCAGCTTCTGGGTTCATAAATAATCATTCACAGCCCCCCCCCCCCCCCCTTGTTCTCTGTACGTTCCGGACAAACCTACGTTAAGCCTACACCTAGAGATGCCTTCACATGGGTTAATCAAGCATGCCAAAACTTGCACTCTCCTATTTCATCCACCACTGACATTGTGCGCGCATTTGTTAGACTGTTGCCATAAGTCCATTAAAAAAATAAAATGTAAAAAAAAATCTTGGGATGACAAGGGTTGGAATAAGAGAGATTCCCAGATGGACGGAGGCGTTCAGTATTCTAGCCACAGGTCTGGCTGATAATTTTATTCAGCCACAATCAAGGAATGGAACAGCGTCAGCTTCTTGCAGTCCATATGCCACTGCTGTCTATGTATTCCTTCCAACTGACTCTCTGGCCATGTGCTGTCTAGAGCTGTATGTAATCCACACGTATACATATGGATATTTTAGGACAAATTTCTTAAAGCGACATTTAATCAATTAATGACAAAACAACTTGCACTCTTGTCTAAATATTAATGTGTCGCTATGTTATACTTCGGAGCAGATTTGGGGGTTGATAGTTGGGTACTATGGACATATTTATGAACAGGCTGACACTGGTGACATTTGAGGCTCTACCCTACACATTTGTTATCACCTGCTAACATTTCTAAAAAAATAAATAAATGGTAACTTAATATATTTACCCAAATGTATTTTTCTTTGTAGGAAATTAGATTTTTTTCAAAGTTTATTTTCACAAAAACTGGAGAGGTGTTGGGTAATTTGCAAACTAATCAAATGCTTGATACTCAGGGGGAGTAGGGCATGTTCTGGAGGTATTGGGAGGTTAAGCATTCCACGGATCCCAAATTTTGTGAAAGGAGGTAACCTTGTTATTCTGGAAGCTGGATTATATTCTGGAAACTGACCATATGTGGATTATAAGCGCTTGGCGGGAAAGGGGGGAATACAGTTTTTGAAATTTGAGCTATTTGAAATTTGGCAGCATAGGAGGTGTGTAAGATTAGTTTGTCAATGTATTTATCAATGATGGGGGTGGGAACGCAGAGAAGCAAATTGGTGATGGATACATGGAGGGTGAGCCCAGTAACATCCGCAATAAGGGCCATGATGTCAGTCCAAAAGGCAGCGATGACCGGGCAGGAACACCAAATGTGTTTGAAATCGCTCGGCTGGCCGTATGCACTACAACACCTATCAGAAGTGTTTGGGAAGATTATGTATAAACGAGTGGGGATCAGATACCACCTGGTACAGACTTTTTAGGAATTTTCCTTTACGGCAACACTGATGGAGCCTAAAAGTTTGATATGCATTTTAACGCAAGTCAAAAGCTTATAAATAGATGTAAAACTAAAAATCCTTGTAATTTGGGATTCAGCGTTCCCAGTCCTATGTTATCCCCATCACATAGCAGAATAAATTGACGGTAATAGTTCTAGGTCTATATCGCAGGAACTTCACAACTCTGCAAAATTTGAATTTATTCAAAGTTTCACCGGGTTTGCTCATCTCTAGTGCGTACTTTACAAAGAGAATGTAACAGTGTAATCTATACTCCACTGACCAATAGCAAAGGTATTCCTCTCTGTATATGTATCTCAATGATGCATTAGAAACATAAGTAATAAGTAATCAAAGCCTTTGTCATTTCATAAAATAGTCTTATATAGTCTAAAGAGTCTTGACTAGGAAGTTACCATACCTGGCTCTGATAGAATTGATTATTCTTTTCTCCTATTTCTGTATGGCCTATTCTCTGAGATTAGTGCAGTAGGGAGGGGTCTCACTGGCACTCACTCCTATTGGCTCCCCTCGCTACTTAAGGCAGTGAGGACAGAGCCTCATTGCCAGTTATAGCTCCCTGTGTAGCTAGGCTCCTTGTTCCTGTTTCTGCTCCTTGATTGTTTATTCTAGACCTGATCTCCCGTGTATGACCCTTGGCTTGTTTCTGGACCTTGTTGTATTGCCTGCGACCTCTGACCTCGGCTTGCTTTTGGATTCGTAGTCTGCTGCCGGCCTCTGACCCTTGCCTGGATATCACTCTGCTGTTTGTTTCTACACTCCTTTGCTGGGGTCTCTCCAGTCGGTGCTCATCTCCCGACCCTCTGTTGTCTGCGGTCAAGTCTGTCCCCACCACTAGGGGCTCCAGTGAACACCTGACTTCAGAGCAGACTCCGGGTTTTGAAGTTCCGGCTGGAGGGGTTCCTAACAACAGGTTCATATAACACATATAGTAGTTGTTAAAGAATTTCTAATTAAAATACAACTAAGCTCAAACATGTTGGATGTATGAACTTTGAGGTGCATTTGATACAATTTTCCAGCACCAGTTTGACAAGAGCCTCAAATTATTCTCTGGGCTGTTACCAATTAGATGCTGGGATTGGCTACATGTTGGCCTAACCACTCCCACTTAAAACTCGCCAATGCCATGGATATACAGGAGTAGAAATGATGTGCTGCAATTCACATTCTTATGCTCTGATTGGTTACTGGTTGTTCTGTTCCCACCCACTTCCTCTCCTGCTCATCTGTTTGTATCCAATAATGCAGAACATATCTGTGTGTGTTGAAGAATGAATATAATAGGTGATCTCACCCTAGTCAAAATGTAATACTTGTGTAAAAGACATTTATTTAAACGTAATACTGACACCCACCAGGATGACGAAAGTCCAGCTCTTAGAAGCAGTTGTGATCAGCTGAACCCTATAGACCACCATGGTAGACAGTACTGGAAGATCATGATAAGGTTTGGGGACAGCTCCATAAATCTTAAGGTTCAAGGCACCATATCTATCATTTTGGTGATATATATAGATTATCTCATTGCAGATAGATAATTTATGTCCTTCATATAGATGGGGGAACCTGATTCACAGATAGGTCACCGATGTCCTTCACTTTTACAGGAGGACCTGGCAGATGCTCTCCTCACAGATAGGTCACCGATGTCCTTCACTTTTACAGGAGGACCTGGCAGATGCTCTCCTCACAGATAGGTCACCGATGTCCTTCCCATTGACAGGAGGACCTGGCAGATGCTCTCCTCACAGATAGGTCACCGATGTCCTTCACTTTTACAGGAGGACCTGGCAGATGCTCTCCTCACAGATAGGTCACCGATGTCCTTCACATTGACAGGAGGACCTGGCAGATGCTCTCCTCACAGATAGGTCACCGATGTCCTTCACTTTTACAGGAGGACCTGGCAGATGCTCTCCTCACAGATAGGTCACCGATGTCCTTCACATTGACAGGAGGACCTGGCAGATGCTCTCCTCACAGAAAGGTCACCGATGTCCTTCACATTGACAGTAGGACCTGGCAGATGCTCTCCTCACAGATAGGTCACCGATGTCCTTCACTTTTACAGGAGGACCTGGCAGATGCTCTCCTCACAGATAGGTCACCGATGTCCTTCACTTTTACAGGAGGACCTGGCAGATGCTCTCCTCACAGATAGGTCACCGATGTCCTTCACATTGACAGGAGGACCTGGCAGATGCTCTCCTCACAGAAAGGTCACCGATGTCCTTCACATTGACAGTAGGACCTGGCAGATGCTCTCCTCACAGATAGGTCACCGATGTCCTTCACTTTTACAGGAGGACCTGTAGATGCTCTCCTCACAGATAGGTCACCGATGTCCTTCACATGGACAGGAGGACCTGGCAGATGCTCTCCTCACAGATAGGTCACCGATGTCCTTCACATTGACAGTAGGACCTGGCAGATGCTCTCCTCACAGATAGGTCACCGATGTCCTTCACTTTTACAGGAGGACCTGGCAGATGCTCTCCTCACAGATAGGTCACCGATGTCCTTCACATTGACAGGAGGACCCGGCAGATGCTCTCCTCACAGATAGGTCACCGATGTCCTTCACTTTAACAGGAGGACCTGGCAGATGCTCTCCTCACAGATAGGTCACCGATGTCCTTCACATGGACAGGAGGACCTGTAGATGCTCTCCTCACAGATAGGTCACCGATGTCCTTCACATGGACAGGAGGACCTGTAGATGCTCTCTTCACAGATAGGTCACTGATGTCCTTCACATTGACAGGAGGACCTGGCAGATTCTCCAACACAGATAGGTCACCGATGTCCTTCACATTGACAGGAGGACCTGTAGATGCTCTCCTCACAGATAGGTCACCGATGTCCTTCACATTGACAGGAGGACCTGGCAGATTCTCCAACACAGATAGGTCACCGATGTCCTTCACATTGACAGGAGGACCTGTAGATGCTCTCCTCACAGATAGGTCACCGATGTCCTTCACATTGACAGGAGTACCTGGCAGATTCTCCAACACAGATAGGTCACCGATGTCCTTCAGATTAGCAGGAGAACCTGATAGAGCATGCATGTCCTTCACTGTGACAGAAGCCATAGTGAAAATAATGACAAGTTCTAGCTCAATCCAACAACTGCCTGTTGTCTGTCCAAGTAAATCACTCCAAACTAAAACTTTGTTTGCAAATTTTGCAACTTGTAATTTCTAAAAAAAATTGCCAGAGGGAAACTACATGCTTTCCAGGGGACAATAAAATCAGGAAAAGCTGACCCTGAGACCTGCCCAGTCACACACACATTTCACTGAAATGCCACAAAGCAGCAAACTCCACTGTCTTCCCGATCTTCAAGGGAAGTTTGGTAACAAGAAGATCTGCACATTTAAAGACATTTTATTATGCTTCTGAATATGCTAATAGCAAAGTCTTCACTGGATCTTCTTCGGCTGCTGTCTGTCATATTTCCAGACTTCCGTGTCTGGCCAATCCCGCAGTGACATCAAATCACGCCCCAAATAAAATAAAACCCACCCAGTGTCACTAGGCCACGCCTCCAGACTGTTATATTATCACACACATCCATAAGATTGACAGGAGGAATTCTGAAACAAGCAAAAGCAATAGCATCCTGCACACAGTGTTTAGTTTACCTAGTTCTAGTAAAACCTTTATAGAAATATAATTTTAGTATATCGCTATCTTGATACTTGCATTGTTAAATAGAAAGAAAACATGGATTAATATGCCTTTAATCTTACATATACACACATATATATATATATATATATATATATATATATATATATATCATTTATTATTTTTTTTACATTAATCCCGTTGACAACCAGGAACTAGATGGGTCTCCGATAAGGTCGCTCCGTTTTATTTTCCACGCTTTAAATTTTGCGAACAGGTGCTTGACAATGGGGTTTGTTTTGTTTTAACTATTCAGTTCTGGTAGACTTAATAGCCTTGTGGCGAAATTGAGACTATAAAGCTTATCTTGTATATATTTAGAGAAAAGTTCATTTAGGGATTAGGGAATGTGCCTTATACATGCGCCATTAAGCTTGGCACATCTGCCACTGAGCTGGGATCCAGGAGAACTTACAAAGGAATCTTTTTTTTTTGTTCATTCAGAGAGGCTGAACATAAAGGAATTTGCATACTGCAGGGAACATATCTTAGCTTAATAAAAATAAAAAAAACTACAGTAAAACTACAGGTTAAAGTTTTTTGTTTTTTTTTAATTAATAATAAAAAACTCCACACAATTTTACCTTTCAGCTTTTATCAGAGTCTAAAAGTGGGTCAGTACCGTGAATGATACAAACTCAGAGACGTTATGGAAAAGAGAATGTATCATCCGTACGTTCCTTATAAAACTTTCCATGGGGTGCACGGAGCTCTGATTTTCACAGGTAAAGTATGAAAGGAGAGAAAGCAAGAAAAAGTACGTTTGCTAAATCAAACAAGACAATCTTCCAATTAAAACAATGTTACCTCACTTTGCTCTCGAACCGAAAGAGATCTTAAAAATTTTATAAGTAAAGATTTTTTTATGACAATGTAAATTTGCTCTCTTGAATATATGAAAAGTCACAAATCAGGGTTTGCTCCCAAAACTATGAAATTACGGAATGGTGTCTGAGACTAACAATGTCTTGTACAATGATGGCTTGTAGATAAAAAATGGAGGGGGGGCTTCACTGCACCCCGTGCATACTCAGAAGAGCAGAGCATTGAGAGGGCTTTAGCCAATTAATCCTATGGGGAGAGCTTTGTGGCAGAGGGATCTTCAGACACTGTTCACAGATGCGCTATGCAGCGGTTATCATTACATCCTCACAGCGCTGGGGTCATGAGATCGATTCCCGACCATGTCCTTATCTGTGTGGAGTTTGTATATTCTCCCCGTGTTTGTGTGGGTTTCCTCCGGGTGCTCTGGTTTCCTCCCACATCCCAAAAACTTACTATTAGGTTAATGGGCTTCTGACTAAAATGAACCCTAGACTCAAAGAGTGTTTGCTAAATCTTTAGACTGTAAGTTCCAATGGGGCAGATATGAATGATAATAGTTCTCTGTTCTCTGCTATATAACTAAATAGTAAAAAATAAATACCATAGCAGCCATACCAGATGTGGGACATACAATGATATACACTGTACATAATAATTTCCCTTCAGCCACTTACACATAGATTCTGCTATACATTCTTGCAGTACGATTAGATAATACAAATGACCCATTATAGGGACAATTATACTTATATCACATTACACACAAATGTATTTTCATCTGAGATGTTATATATGCTCGTACAATAAGTAAAAAAAATAGTGAAGTAAATTCTTTGTTTCCCCCTAATGTGATTCAACAACAGGTGGCGTACCAAAGAATAAATGAAGAAGAGCTTATTTGGATTGTGGAGTTTTGAGGTAGGGATATCCTCTTCAGTCTTTTAATGGTGTGTCCATAAATGGAATACCTCAAAATTCCACAATTCAGGTAACTTCTTTGTTGAGTTTTTCTTTGGTGATAACAAGGTGATACTCCCATTCTAATAACGGCCATGATGGGGAGATCGAGACTCTTTCAGAGAGATCCAACATCCTTGGACACCAAACGGCAGATGGAATTGCCCACTCTCGTCTCAGATCTTTTAACAGGCTATGAATCCTGCAAAATACGGAATTTACAAATGCAATGGAATTTTATTTTTACATTTATTTTTTTTGTAGAATGGTGAACAAAATGCAAAACTCAAATATCTTGTGCGAAATAATCTCTTGTGCAGTGAAATTCCTTTGCTTTGCTCATCTCTACCATCCAATACACAGGCTGCGCAGAATATGTACAGGAGAAGGAGAAATGCCAAGGCAGTTTGTCCTTTTGGGCTCGGTGCAACAAAATAAAAAACATCTCTTGGAGTTTCCTGTTCAACTTCAGAAAGTTACGTTTATTATACAAAGCAACGTTTTTTGTGTTTTGGTTTTCAGCCAGTAATTTTGTTAAACTGCAGGTGTCAGTGTTCGATGTAAAATAAAGAGTTTAGGTGTTATAATCAATGACTAGTATCCCCTGTTATCTGCAGTTACAGATATAAATGCGGGTTTTCGATCTCCTTCTTGACCGGTCAATGTACGACTGATGTTTGGTGTCATCATACTGGAGATTTTCCATGTCTGTCATATTGAGAGAGACTGCAAAATCAGAGGAACTACATCCAATATAAAATATTCCAATTCTTATTCGTATGAGTGTCTAAAGATGGTATAGTTGTGCAGACCTTTTGGGGTAAATTTATCGAACTTTCTAAAAGAGAAAAGTGGATGCTTTGCCCATAGCAACCAATCAGATTCTTGTCATGTTCTAGGATGTACTAGATAAACGATAGCTGGAATCTGATTGGTTGCTAAGGGCAACATCTCCACTTCACTTCTTAGAAAGTTACTCATAACTTTACTAACAGTTGGGATCAACATTAAAATTGGATACTATACCCCCATATAACTGGAAACAATATTAGAAGTCAGCTAGTAGGTTTTATGATCATATAAACGCACTAAGCAATAGCTTGACACGGAAGACAGGGATTACATAATATCCCTATATTTACAGTATATGGTATGTTATTTCTGGTATCAGAAATTCATAAGGGAAAATGGAATGATAACTACTTCTTGCCGCTTACATAGATAATAGTTACAGAATGTTATATATGAGATAATATTATAAATTATAACCTAGTCGGTCCAAGTGACCATATATCCATTATGGGCCTGCAGCCCCCAGCTAATTCGTGCTTTACAATCAGATATGTTACAGTTTAAACATACTTGCCCAATATCCCAGAACTTCCGGAAGGCTCCCGAATTTCGGGGAGTCCTCCCGGATTCTATAAAATGCAAAAATGGATGGCATTGAATAACATGGGGGGGCACTTAATTACGTCATTAAGCCCTGCGTCCCTCTATTCAATACCTTATAATAATTTAAGTGGAGGCGGGGCTATAGTGATGCAATAAGGTCACCACGCCCCCCTCCAACCCTCTGTCACATGACCTGTACTCCGGAGTACAGATTTAAAAAGTAGACAAGTATGGTATAAAATACATTCTGATAGATTATTACAGATAGGTGCCTCTCTCTTCGATTAGAGCTATTGTTGTATCTTATTACTGATACTAAGGGTTATGTGTGGCCGCTTTAGAGGTTAGAGGGCCACACTATGTGGCCCCTATAGTGTATCATCACCCCTCAATCTTTAATTCAAGCAATGACATCAGATCTCACCGCTTCTACAGGTCATTTACAAGAGTCTATACTTATATTAGGATCACTTGTGAACTGTGCCAGAAGTAGTTCCGTCTGTGCATTATACAGCATATAATTGATGATGCATCGCAAAGTCTGTGCCACGGACCACGGTGTTGGATTTATTAACGTTTTCATTGCAACTTTCAAGTTTCTTTCCTAAATAATGACTAGGGCGATCTGTATTATTCTTCTGTTCACTCGCGACTGCCTCTGTTGGGATTCCAATCCTCAAACATATCAGCCACCCTTTATTTAAGGCAGGGAGCAGTCTGTAGTGCTCTTAACGACTCGCTTTATAACATAATTATGTTTAGCAGGCGGCAGTACGAGTAAATCTCATATGAAGTCAAACGTCGTCTTTTTACTGCTTTTTCCAATCAAACCCAGGAGCTGAGCGGAGGCCGAGCAGGTGTACACGAAAATGCTGATGTGCTCCATCAGATGATAAGCATAAGGGACTATTCACAGTTATTTGCAATTAGCTTGAATATCATGGTGTACAAGCAGTCGCCATGCTCAGCACACGGGAAAATCAGACTCTCACTTTTCTGTCTATTTAACTCTTATCTCTGCAGATCCAAACTGGTTAAAACTATATTTAAAGTGTACCTGTTACCTACACACTGTGGGGGCGGCCATAGCGTCAGTTTAGCCTATACTCACAACAATGCAGCCTATCAATTCACTAGATACTGGCGACATCACCGAGACACCAGGTGACCAGGTGGATTAGCGAATGTCCAGTATATGACTAGTAAGAATAGGTCTCTGTGGCAATGTTACTAATATTGCAGACACATAAAGGAGATAACAAGGCCGGCTCATGCCCACGGCAGCCCAGAGTAACCTCGGAGCTTGACGTGGTTTCTTCTTGGGACCCTACCCCAGGTTGCAATGCCAGCTTAGGCTAAAGTTGGTAGTGCCCACACAGCATGGACCAAAATGAAGCCTTTGGTTCATGCAGCCACTTTCCCCTGCCTATAATAACATAGCACCATCCCTCTCTGCTATAAACCACAACCCTCGAAAAGTGGATGTGGACATTCAACACACACGAGGGGGGGGGGGGGGTGGTGGCTAAGTTAAGTAGGGTCTGTGCCCTCTTGCTGTGCAATGAGTGCCAGGGGAACACGCCTCCCAACCGTCCTAACTAATGGAACAAAAGTCCTGACCAAGGCAACTATCCTACCTCATACCTGCCAACTCTTCAATGTTGGCTTCTGGGAGATCCCAGGAGGAAAGAGGACGTGCGGGGACGGGGTTCGAGAATGGCATCACTTTTGTAACCCTACCCCCCAGCGATGCAATAATGCTAACACGTCATTTTACCTCAGGGGGGGGCAAAATGATGCAATTCTCCAAAACTGTGCCATGGGGGCTCCAAATGCTGTCCCCTTCACTAGAATGTGGGCAGATGTGGGAACTGAGAGACCTACCCTGAATTCAGAAGTCTACCGGAGAGTTGGCAAGTATGTGCTACCTGGTCAGTGGGTGCCCACAGTGGATGAATATTGGTCCCACCAACAAAATGGCTGCCTCCTCTGCAGGTGACAGGTCTACTTTCATTTTCACATGTAAATAAAGAGCACTTGCATTTTAAAACAACATCACATTTACTCATTCAAAAATTCTACTATCCTATTCCAGTCTAGTAATAACATGTTACATTTTTTTTCCCCATGGCGAGATATTTTTAGCCGCATACAATATCCTCATTAAACACCAATCTTTGCATCTAGATATTCCCCACCTGTATAAAAGGACTTCAAAGCTTGCTTCCTGGTAGATGACACTGATTAGCGCGCTATGTTAACATTTACGATACTCTGCGGATTTTCTTTTGATGCTTAATGCAAACACCACGTTTTCACAATTATAAACAATCTCTGGATTCTGAAATGCTACATACTGATTAATTCATGTCATCTTTTATTTCTTCTTCTCCTTATTCTGTGCCCGATGGTCATTTGCATCTCCTTCAAGAAAAAAAAACCAAATAAACATCTATAGTTCATATTAATTAAAAAATGCAGTAAATGAAGTATATTTTCATAGCGCAGAATATTGCAATCTGTTTTACAATAAAATTTTCAGCTGCAGATCCGGTGAATGAATTGAGCCATTAAATGAATTGAATACTATGTGACTGAGTAGGAACTATTCTAACCCAGAAATTTCGGCATTTGCTGAGGCAGAGATTAGTAACAAAGTAATTAACAGCCCTCAATGGGGGGCAGGAATTATCATGTCAGGTATTAAGTAATTTAACAACTGTCATCATAAACCTTACCCCCACCACACATGTCAAACCTTGCCTCTGTTTGGCAAGGGCCGAAGTCTCTGGGTCAGTATTTGCCACCAATAACACGACAAATATTTCTTCCCCAAAAAATTATTTGATTTATGGCTTCCATCAATTAAGAGCCAAAGACTGCCAACAGGAAAGTATTTCAGTTCTTTCCTACATGATTAAACTCTTGTGTGGATTTAAAAAACAAGTAAATCCACTGTGATATAAATACGTACCCAAAGCTGTATATTACTGATCTGAATAATAAGCCCACAATAATTGCAATGTTTACACTGAAGTAAACTTACTATCCTGCTTCCTTTGATTCTTTACAACAGGCTACAGTGTAAGGAAGGCGGAACAGTGGAGGTCAGGTGACAAGCTTGAAGACTTTCTCTGCACATATACACAGTGTAGATTCCTACACAAGGGGCGGGGCCGGTGATGTCACAGCAGCCTAACTGACTGAAACATAATTTTTCCTATGTATGTAATGAAGTGGGAAGGTAACACTGTATTAAACTTTTAGGGCCTGATGCACGCATTATTAAAAAATACATTTATGAGGATGCTCTTAATGTCTACTGAACATACAATACATTTTTACAATTGCTCCTGTTTGCAAACACATGTTGTAGAATGCATATGAGACTGTCATCGCTAGTAATTACGATTTAGGGCTAGATTTACTATGCTGCGGGTTTGAAAAAGTGAGGATGTTGCCTATGGCAACCAATCAGATTCTAGCTGTCATTTTGTAGAAGGTACTAAATAAATGAAGGCTAGAATCTGATTGGTTGCTATAGGCAACATCCCCATTCTTTCAAACCCGCAGCTTAGTACATCTAGCCCTTAGACTTTTAGACTAGCCCTGTGGCTGGAGCAACGGCAGAAAAAAAAGTAACTTTGCGAAGCCCAGAGATTGATCCGTACATGGCTTGTACACTTGAGTTTGGCACACCCTTGCTATAAATTAAGTAGAGATAAACGTCCCTTCCCCTCCTCGTTCCCTCCCTGAAATCGTAGGGGTATGCACAGAGCAATTTTGCGTACGATATGCTCAAAATTGAATCAGGTCCTTACTGTTGCAGTGGAAATTGAGGGTAACACTGGACAGTATATTTAACCTTCATGACATTATAACTACATCAAACTCTCCCTTTTCATTTTATCTCCATTAAAATGAATGGGTATATTTTGCTGGCACTCTTATCATTCTAGGTAGAATACCCGTCATTCATTCTACTCAAGTCTTTTATCTCTAAACACCCTCCTCCCTGTGTGATGCCAGATTCTGCTGTGCAGCACGAAAAGTGTTTTAGAAGACGTTGAATAATAATCAGGTAAAATACAGAAATATAAATTTTATTTAGATCTGTCCTGCAGATTTTTACCATACCGAACCACTGAGCAGTTGTATCCACATTGCATGGTAAAGCCTGGTAATTCTATCAACTGAATACCCACTAGGGTTGCATGAGAGTGATTGCTTTAAAGACATAGCTGCCCGATTGAACCAGTTACTTGGGCTGTATACTGTACTTTATTCTGGCTATGGTCGATTTAACAGATTATTTGCTTAATCAGCCACATCTGAATATCCAGTTTACAAAACTTAGGATACGCTGCCTCCAGTATCTGACTGAATAATTAGCTGAGAAGACTGAACGGTTATTTTAATAAGCAGTTACATAAATACACTTTTACTGACAAATCAAACAGTAACATTCAAATGTCGAATTTCATTATAAATTCATACTGAATAATCTGCTCATGTCTAAGTAATATATATCTGTAGAATGTCATCTTACTAATGGCATAGACAATAGGGAGTGGTGGGGAGGAAGGGTCATACAATCAACATATTTGGCCCAAACATAGATTTTTTTCAAAACAACCTGGAAATTTTGAGATTCAGTTTAGAGTAATCAGCAATGACTGACTAATATTGTCCACTTTATTTCCAGACACTGATGTGCAGCCTTGGAACTGCCTGGGATGCAGGCTTAAAGGTTTTGATCAAAATATGAACCAACATCTCATGTTTTCATTTTGCTATATACACACATATATGCAGTGTTAAGGATAAGCACTGACAACAACTGTGAAACTGCCTGGCCTACTCTCAACCGCTTCAAACTCCGGTTAACACCCCCTTGCACTAGCTAAAGGGGGTATCTATAAACTGTTGGTGTATATATCACTTGCTTCTTCATGCACAGTTCCACCACCAAATCTTCTTAGTCTGGGTATGTATGGACATGGATGTAATTACCAGGGGCGACTTAGGGACCCCTGGTAACCACACACACTTTGCACAGCTCTGACACACAATAAGATTGTTCTTTTATATAAAAATATTTACTTTAAAAATATATATTTTCAATATATGTACAATTAGGGAGTTTGGAAGCTTTAGTATCTAGACAAGTTTGATATTATGTTTACTATTTCTAATAGACTACAAAATTCTATTTATAAACTCATCCTAATTCAATATAAAGTATGTCTAACACCTATGTATCGATCATATCACAATAAATTACTTTAGAATGGCCTAAGAATAATACTATATTACTCTCTTCACTTAGATTAAATGTTAACTCATTAATATTATAACACACTTATAAATGAACAGTTCACAGTATTTATTATTGAATTATCCCTCACTTCCAGGCCAGGCTGTTGTTGGTGCACTTATAATACCGTTGGTAGCTTCTCCTTTAGTTATATGTAGATTTTATTTTCTTCAGATTTGTATATGAATTCCTTTTCACTAATGATGTAGATGATGTAATTAAATGATATATATCACAGTCTCTGAAACAAATATTTATACTGATGAATATGATATATTGAATGGATTTAAAACCCAGTCTTTTAATTTCCTGACACAGATGCTAACTCTATAGTTTCCTTCCACGTCAGGTTTATGTTACATAATTATATGATAATTTCTCAGGTTTACTCACAAGCACCAGGGTTTGACGATACATTTACTGCCTTTCTCATTGTTTTTGCTCCCAGAGGTTTTTTTTCACAATGATGTTTCTCCTCACAGCTGCTTTGTCTTCATAGATAATTCTCTTTACATATATATTTCTATTATTAGATGTTTTCCTCATAAATGCTGCTCTCTGCAAATACAGACTTTAACTTATACATCGCTTAATAGATCAATCTCAATAATATATATATATATATATATATATATATATATATATATATATATATATATATTTGTCTACTCACAGATCTGTCTGCCTATGCTTGGAAGAGGTCCCTCTTTTGAGAGAAGAGTGGGGGAGGAGTGGGAACCTAGGAGGAGAAGGGTGACCTGTCATTACCAGGTCTCCTTCATCTCAAAGCCTCATAGCAGCTACACCTCCTGCGGGGCTGGAAGTTCCTCTACTGGGTTTGACTTATTTTATAAGGTAAAGGTTCCTAGTGAATTGATAATCTGCCCTCACAAGGATATCAGTTTAACCCATAAAATGGCAGATTCCGCTATGTGTAGATAACAAGAGAACTTTAACGCTGACAACCCAGAAACTGTAACATACCTACTGCCCAATATACTGATCTTCCAGCTCTGGAAAACCAGAATGTAACTGTTGTAATTACATTATCTATTATCTAAGAGGAGCTATCTTTCTTTACACACTAATGGAATGTGCGATGAGTCTATCTCCCAACTCTCATTCTGGACACTTAAAATAAATAAAAGGTATCTGGTATAATTAATATCCCTGTTGCAAAGATTTTTTTTTCTCTTCTTTTTTTTCGCTATATGCCAGAGAATCCGAAAATATTAATTCACAGTGAAGGGTGCACTTTAAGGAAGAATTAAAATGTCCCGCGTACAACGACCTGCGGGCAAATGCAAATCCTTGTTTTTTAAACTCTCAATCAAGGAATTACAGCAGAATCTCAGAGCGCTTTGCTGAATATTCATAGGCAGGAACAGCGCCGGCAATCCTTAAGGTTCAGGTGTGATGGATTCTCTCCGAATCTCTCTCTCTGTTCAGATCACAAAGTGTTAAGGGACTTTAAGATGAAAGCGGGGAAGAAAAGCAGAAGACACCATCCACAAAGACCATTTTAGTGTCAAGTTAAATGCACACAAATAACAGAGGATGATCTTTTTCATTGGCCTAACATTTATCCGGTAATATCCACACGCTTTTTAAACCATTGAGACCTCCTCTTCAGGTGTTCATTTGAATAGAAATCGCTGAGTGAGTGTTTTTATAATTGATCCCTCGAGTGCTCGTGTCTACTCCTCTACAACCATCATTTTCCCAACGCTGATTTTTTTTTTCTTACATTGCTGCTCTGCAAAATTAGAGTTTTATGCAGTTTTTCTCTGAATGTTAACCCTTTATTTGCAAGAGGTCTTTAATGGTAACGGCAAGAACCAATCAGCACAAGGGTGTATTCTGTCTGCTCTATCCGATATAAAAAAAAAATGCCTCTATCATCACCAAACAACCTGCTTTAATGTACACTAATTAAAAAAAAAAACTTTTGGTGCTAAATTACCCATTACTGAGGGTTTTTTTTTTGCACTTTTCTTGTATCTGTGTTCTGAAAATAATGATCTCTGCCTGTGCTCCTCACATGACAGAAACAGCCCAATGCAGTAATCATCAGCTTATTTCTGAAGGCAGCGAGCAGAGTGATGGACACTGCTGGAAGTACAATATGGAATGTACACAGTTCTAATAGATGTTGTATGATCATGTCCAGTGGTCAGGTCATGTTGGAGGTGTAGTGTCCTATGTCTGTATACAGTGTAATAGAATTGTATTATGATCATGTCCAGTGGTCAGGTCATATTGGAGGTGTAGTGTCCTATGTCTGTATATAGTGTAATAGAATTGTATCATGATCACGTCCAGTGGTCAGGTCATGTTGGGGGTGTAGTGTCCTATGTCTGTATAGAGTGTAATAGAATTGTATTATGATCATGTCCAGTGGTCAGGTCATGTTGGAGGTGTAGTGTCCTATGTCTGTATACAGTGTAATAGAATTGTATTATGATCATGTCCAGTGGTCAGGTCATGTTGGGGGTGTCCTATGACTGTATAGAACGCAATATAACGTTTTTGGTAGTATTAATGAGTTTATTATTCAAATCAAGTAATATAAACAATTAAGCAAAACTTAAATACAATGATTTCTGATAAGTTTTAAGGCTGAATTCTCAATCATATCATTGGCTCCAGTCACGATGGTTAGACAATCAGTTGTTATGTTAGATGACCACACTGAAACTCTAACAGGTCTATTTACTAAGAAATTGGTGATAGAGTCGGAATACTAAACTGCGGGTTTGAAAAAGTGGAGATGTTGCCTATAGCAACCAATCAGATTCTAGCTGTCATTTTGCAGACTGTACTAAATTAATGATAACTAGAATCTGATTGGTTGCAATAGGCAACATCTTCACTTTTTAAAACCCGCAGTTTAGTAAATCTAGCCCCGTTTCTACCTGAGACGGAGCTTTTCTGAGTTTGATAAATCTACCCATAGAGTCATTTACGACCCGCAAAAGTGCAAACTACTGCGCACAAATGCTTGTTTATGTCGGCACAGACCTATTATATCCAGCTTTGTGTGTAGGCCCTTGGTACTGATTAACCAGCTGAGTGCACCTACTTTTGAGCCACCATGTGGAAACAAGTTTTAATTTTGCATGATGGGAAAGGAATAAATGTTTTGCATGTATTTCATGTTTCCTGTTCTTCACAACCTTTTTCTCCCGCACAAAAGAAGTTGAATTTTCCCGCCACCTTATAATTGAACGTATTTTTTACCTTTCAGTTGCACTTCCACTTGTTTAAGCCCACAATAATGGCCACATGTAATAGAGACATTCCTGATGTCACCTCACACATGATTAATGTGAGACATAAATCACGCTGAACTAAGCAGTGTTTTAGAAAAACGTAAATGTTGAAATTGATGAAGGGGGTGGTTGGAAGGAGGAGGGGAAGACGGTTTGAACTGGTGCGGAACTGTGGCTTTGTAAATGACCTTACTGTCATGAAGTCCTAGGGAAATCTGTTTCTACATCAGATACAGTCCACCGAACCTCATCGTCACATCTGCATGTGCTGCAGTTCGATTTTCTGAGAGAATGGAGCAAGGATTAGATGAAGATAAAACAGTTGGTATTTCTCAGTCAGGTCTGTCCTAGGTTTGGCTAATGGCAGCAGCTGAAGTTTCTCTACCAACGCCTGTTCTGTCTGGATGAAGTGTCTGGAGGAGCGCTCTCTCTCCAGGGGTACCGCAGGGGTTGGCAAGTGGGTGCCCCCATCGCAACCCTCAGTAACATGGCCGAGACTTGCTCTCACTTGTACATATTACCCACTGTAGGTTTAGTTACAATTAGTTACAATTACTATTAGAGTGCTCATTTTCTACTTGTGTATAGGCTTTTTCCTAATCTTTGGACTTTAATTGAATTCTTCACTCTTGACTTTTCCTTTGTTTGACCTTGACTTAACCCTTTGACTTTGTGCTGCTGCTGCTCTCTGGTTGCTTCTGCTGGTTTTTTAGACTTTGCTGATTCTGTATTGCTGCGGATCTGGCTCCTGACCTTGGTTCTTTTTCATCTTATCTTCCCTGTACATTGTCTGTTCTCAATATCTGAGTAATCAACACCAATATCTCTGTGCAGAAGTCCTGTGGGCAACAGAGTACTGGTAAGCATATCTAGCTGCAAGTTACAGAGACTGCAATAGGCGAAAATTACCATTCACGATTTGTGAATATTCACAAATCGTGGATGGAGAATTAGGTGTTTGGACTGTCCAGGCTCAGTCCTCAATGAAAAAGTTGTTTCAAGTTCCACACATAGAGGGTTCTGGTTGGGCATTGACCACAGAGCCCCAGCATTGGGATGCAGCAATGCTAAACACTGTGCCACCGTGCTGCCCCATGAAGCTGATTGGCTGCTGTTTGCAATAAATGCATGTGGGAATAATGTGCAAACTAATTCTTCCACTTCTTCTCCATCACCTTGATCATCACGATGGGCGTTTGTAAATATCATAAAGAGAAAGGACCAGATCCTCACTGTCGCCCCCTTGTGGTCAAGAAGACCATAGTTTTCTCAGGGAGAACATTGAAGGGCATTCAATGAGCTTCAGCCCTTCTGTATGATTTATCCTGCAGCTATGAACAGTCACTGGATATTTCTAAATTCAAGGGACAGTGCCAGGTTTTAAAGATTTGTCCCTGTTTTTCAATACTGAGGTGTGAGCAAAAATAAGCAAAAATTCTTACGTTCAACATCCCGTAGAGACGCATCGTGCAAGGTTCCTATGGGAACTTGCGACTAATTGAATCAGCCCCTAAGACACAACATTAGAAAACATAAGTTATCACAGAGAAGCATAGACTGATACCGACCATCACGTGGCAGCATGTATTGAGCAACCTTAAGTAAATCAGGTGATCACATGTCAACATATGGTTTTCATATTTCTCAACATTGCTGAATAAAACAATGCAACAAAATTGATCATATCCCCTATCTGCCTGGGTCACATCTCGGAGTGGCTGAGATACACTCAGTCTGTGCTGCCACGCCCACAATGTGTTGCAGCCACACCCATTCCAATAGCCAATGACTCTTTTGTCATTTAGACTTTAGACATATGGGCATCACTGAGCAGTGTACGGTATTTACACAAGAGTATACAAGGACATAACAAGAAAATATCATCATCATCATCATTTATTTATATAGCGCCACTAATTCCGCAGCGCTGTACAGAGAACTCACTCACATCAGTCCCTGCCCATAGGAGCTTACAATCTAAAGTCCCTAACATACACACACACACACACACACACACAGACAGACACACAGACTAGGGTCAATTTGTTAGCAGTCAATTAACCTACCAGTATGTTTTTGGAGTGTGGGAGGAAACCGGAGCACCTGGAGGAAACCCACGCAAACACGGGGAGAACATACAAACTCCTCACAGATAAGTATATGTTGTTACTGCATTATATATTTGTACTATATAATTGATACTATATAATTGCTATTATTTAAGGATATTTTAAGCCACCTTGTGAGTTCCATGACCATGGAAAGGTCCAAAAGCCGCCGGCTAATTTTTGTTTTATATTGGTGACACATATCCAAGGTTCTATATATTTATATTTATATTGATATATCTATATTATATCTTTTTATATCTATTTATACTAGGGCAGAGATGTTCCTGACAATATAGAAGTTTTCCTAATGAACTCGTCAGAACTCACCAATTATACAGATAGTATTTACAGGAATTTTTTCCAAATAATTGTGTATTTTATAGTGATATAAGCTTTAATGGGATAATATATATTATGCATCAGCCATACATTCTGCAACAGAGCAGAAACCTTGGTAAATGGCTAATATGAGGGAGTGAAGTGTCTATTAAAGTGTTTATTTCTTTCTTGATAAATAATACTTCAGCCAGGAGATTAAATAACAGACTGTAAACGAGGGGTTAAGGTGGAGGCACTCGCTCACCGGCTCCCCGCTTCGTTCGGCATCGTTCATATTTCACACTGATTGAGCTGTCCGGCTGACTGGAAAGGGTTGACAGCCAAGAGGGGTCTTGGTCAGAGGAGAGGAGGTCCCCGGCCAGCTGGTAAGGGAACAGTTACGAGCCAGGTAATTATTGCTCAGTGCATAAGACTAAAGCCTCAGAGACAACGGTATACTAATGAAACACAAATGGGACATCTGTGCTCAGGAGTTCAGTTAAGCATTGAAAACAGAACTTTGCCAAGAGTTTATGCACTTGTGTAAGCAAATAGACGCCTTTAAAGGACGCTGGTCACACGGCAGAGAAACCCTGTTCAGCAAATTACTCTGTGTTCTGTGTTTTTGTTGCAAATTTAAATCTTTTATTCTTTTAAATACAATATTGTGAGATTCTGCAGCTCAAAGATCTTGTGCAAGGTTTTCCCCATTCTTTTTAGAATGGAGCTCACTTTGAAATGGTTAATATATATTAGTTTTTATTTGTACTTTAAAGGACAGAACCATTTACTGATGAGCGTAAGCAGGCTTTTCGTGAAGCATATAGTGGCGGAAATCCATTATCTGAATTTATAACTGAATGCAACCTATCAAATCAGTAGGAAGCGGTGAGATCACAGAAGCACTACCTTAGAAGCACAGAGGATGAAGTTATTTGGTAGGAGGGACCAATATTTAAATGTAACACAATCTCACTCGCTTGAAATGTCTTTCTACACTGGAACTTCTTTTGCCCAATATCTTCAACCCTTGGCAACACCAGACAGCCACTGATGAGTTATATACTACCAGACAATGGCCTCAATACAGAAACTGGGGAAGAAGTCTAGAGAAGTAGAGAAACCTTTATTAAATACTTGGCAAGCAGGTTTCAGTGAGAAACTAATGTTGGCATCACTTCCTCATGGCAAATCCTAAGTTGCCTGGATCGAAGGTGCCCAAACACAAGGATATTGGGCCTCTAAGGCTACCAGCCAAGCAACTGGACCTACGTCGACAACCACACACAAATGAATGTCCTCTTCTTACTGGTCCCAGTTAGTGTGTGCATCCAAACGCAACAACAGGTTTTATTCATTGTTCAACCACAGTTTTCAACACTTCCGGATGACTTCTGATAACGTGTTGGTCATGACTAGATGTAGTCTTGGGCCACTTTGGTATAAAACAAAAAATTACCAAACTGGCCTTTGCATTCTAAATATATGGGAATAAAACAAGTTCCATGATGTCTATATAGTAGAGTTCTTCTGGATGGATCCATGGAGCTTAAAATTAGGGACCTGAATTAAAAGAGGGTAGTGTCCATTCCCAAATCCATGACCAGATACTTTCAATCTTTTCATATTCTGTAGACCATGGACTCCATTTACTAGGCAGGGGGCATGGAACGCTCTTCTTTGCACCATCGACTATGGATGTTCTTCCTTTTGGGAAGATGTCCATACAAACAGCCCACCTGCGAGATAGCAACCTCAGGAACAGCTGACAGCTGAGCTACATTTTGGTTGGAGGCCAAAACTGAATCTCTTCCACTGGGACCATAGTCAAAGCTGTGACACACTTCCACTCACTTCCTTATTAGATTGGAACTATGTTAGATCAATATCTTCAATACCTGGCCACCACTGGGCTGGAGCTGATGAGTGACCTTCATACAACCATCCAAGGGGCCTCAAGACATAAACGGTGGAAGAAGTCTAGTTGGATGTACTCATGAGACTAAGTACTCCCAAGAGCTGGAAACCTAAAAGACGATCAGGTCTACACAACCGTAACAATACACGTAAGTCTTGTGTTGCGTCACGTTCTCCTTTATTATTCAGTGTATCTAACGGAAGATTATTACCCATTGACTATGCTTTAGATTTTGCTCTTTAAACCCTTTTGAGTTCACTTACTTGTAGCATGATAAAGAAAGTGATGTAAAAGATTTGAAGGTCCACCTCTAATCTGAAATGAAAGAAAAATGAGCAAGAAGAGGATTTTAACACAGGGGAAAATTTCCAATGCACACTGTATAGTAGAATGATAAAATATCAAAGGGGCACACATAGAAATCCATGGGCACCATTGTACCCTTCATTTTTTCTGCATGCATTCTATCCTAAAATAGCCTGCAAACTATATTGTACAATAAATAGTTAGCATTAAATGCCTCCTAGTGGTCATAAGTAGCACTGCAGCATTTTTTAACTTTCATAGCATAGACAATGTAACTTAGCCAAGGGGGGGGGGGGGGGGTGGTGTTGCGGGCACCAGTATTGTCCCCTCTAAACATGGGTAATTCAACAAAAAAGATCAACAAAAAAGTTACTTTTGGGATAATTGCTCGAATTGATATTTGCAGTGTGGACTGGATGTTCTCTAATTACCACTAGTTTCTAGGTGTGGACAACTTGTAGAGCCACTTCAGGTAAGACGAGAGGAGCATGGTTCATGGGTTGGAAGGTGCGGAGATGTTTCAGACATTATTGTGGTTTCTTAATACATAGAGTCTTCCCGCCAGCTATATGTTTAAATGACCATTCAAAGGTTAATTCTGACACAACATTTGGGAGCAGGTGAAGATGTAATATATTTTGCATCAACATAAGTACATTTTTTATCAGCGTATTTCTGTTTATTTTCATTTTCCGCTGCCTGGCCTGCCCCGTGACGGCCGCCATATGTCCCTTTGTTTAGAGAGCCGGTAAGATCCGTGTCTTTCCTTTAATATGAAGAGGGACAAGGACACTCACTGAAGACGGTTTGCAGTAATTAGACCAATCTCCCTGAGCAAAAGGTCTGTTTATGTCACCAGGCATCGGGTTCTGAGAATAATTAGCTGTTGAATTTACGCCAGACAAACTGTGATATTTCATGATTAAGGATTCATTTTTCATTTTAATAAAAAAAAACAAAAAAAAAAAAAAACACCTAAAGGATGTCTCCAGCGTAAAGTTCATAATTTGAGTTATTTCTTTTGATTCCTAGCAAAAAAAAAAGATTAACTTGTCACAAAGCACTGAGGGTAATTACCATTTAACTGAAAGAGGATATCTTCCACGAGTTCTCTATACACTTGATTGTATGATAGTATGCGGCCAACGTAGCCTGTCTCAATTATACTATTACTGAGGGAATGTCAGGTAATCAGGAAATGAGGCCATTGCCTCATTTGGGACATGGTAAGACAAAACCCTATAGTCGATCATCAGTATTAGAATCGGCCATTGATTCATCCTTGTGTTCTCGTATGTCTTGGGTTTGGTCACCAGTGAGGAGCGATATTACTTTTTTATGAAGAGTTATCACTTGGTAGGTCTTGTAGACACTTCTCACCAGTCAAGAGTTGAGCCCTCGGTCTCTTCTAATAAATGGTCTTCACTGCAGACCAGAACTAGACTACTGGTGAACAAGTATTGGTGAGACAGCCAACGAGAAGAAGAAGCAAGTAATTGGCCCCAGAGAATGAGGATGAAGGTGTTGATACGAGAACGTTGAGATTTATTGTGTTCATCGGCCTTTGTAAGTCTAACTCATGCATAGAGGGTCATCTATTTTGGTTTATGTTGTTGGAGAGTTAGTGTACTGTGATTTTTGTAGGGATATCTGGTACCAACTGACTTTAAAGGCCATGGCCTCACTTGCCCCCATGGTCACTTGGCCTCAATAGCTCCCTGCTGTCTCTCTCGTTCTGCTGGGCGCCCTTTTCGTCCCATTGTACAAACTTTCATAAATATTTGCATATGAGTTGTGAGCATTTTAATAGACAGATGTTGTCATTGTAAGTCAAAGATACACATCACTGATTAGTACAGAGGACAACGTTGTAACATTTCAAAGATTGTTAAAGATGTAAGGTTTGGGGAGGACCAACAAGGGATATGACTATGTAAAACAGTGGGTGTGGTAATAATAGAAGAGAAGTTTTTGTAAATTTTTTTTAACAGAAGTATCCATTTAAAATTTTGCAAACTTGCACTGTATAGAATAATAACTTAGCATTGACCAGGAAACTATGGTAAAAAGTACGTGTATAGTACAGCAAACAAGGACATATTTAGTATGGAATGCATAGCACAAAGCACGGTACGGTGACATAGTTAACAGTTATCAAGTGTGGCATGGGAAATATAAATATACTTAGTGTGTCGTGCCACAGTACAGCAATACGTTCTTAGCATCCACAGAATGGAAAAATAAATCAGTGCTGTGCATGCAATCCCAATGCACAACATATATGAACTTACTGGTAGGTTAATTGGTTCTGGCAAATTGGGAGTTAGTGTGGCAGGTACTGATATTGACTATAAACATCTTCATTAAAATGCTGTGGAAAATGTGAAAAAGAATAATGTCCAATGTACACACCTATGGAATCACTCTAAAGACTGAGACAGCCTTGAGTGCTTATTTCCAACAGTGAAAGGTTCTGGTGGCTGGTGGTTCTGTAATGTGGATACAAGGTCAATGTCACATAATGGTACAGAGTGATTATCTTTACCCAATGTTGCCGTATTTATCTTCTGATGGGATGGGCATGTTCCAGGTCAACAATGCCTGATTAATCATCATAACACTGATATTGTCCATAGATCTCAACCAGAATCGGGCATTGATCAGATATAAACTGCTGAGAAAGGGTTTTCCCCCAACATCACAGTTGAGTCTTATGGAAGACCAGTGCCGTACTCCAGACATTGGTAGACTATGGCACATGCAGGTCGCACATCCTAATAACTTTATACTGATGATGATGCTTCTTCTGCTTCGCTTGTTAGCCTGGATGGGATCCCACTTGTGTACTAAACAACTGAGAGAAC
Organism: Mixophyes fleayi; assembly: GCF_038048845.1. Lineage (NCBI taxonomy): Eukaryota > Metazoa > Chordata > Amphibia > Anura > Limnodynastidae > Mixophyes > Mixophyes fleayi. The sequence goes on along the minus strand of NC_134413.1, from coordinate 6,171,806 downwards.
TGCAATTTTCCAATAACCTTTAGTCAAAGTGCAACAAAAATTGAGGCTGATGTTAGAAAAGCAGAGTTGCTTGCTTTTTTGGACCCCCCCTCCAGGGGGCTTGAGAGCGTGATTCACTTCATCACGAGCCCCCCCACCCCCCGTTGCATCATAGAAGTACAATCAACTATGAGCGATGTTTCCTACCTTCTTAATCCAGGTAGCAGCTGCCATTCCTACAATTGACTTCAACTGATCTATCCCTTAAATGTTTTTCCACTTAGAGAATGTTCCAAAATCTTGTAATACATTGTATTTGGTCTTTGAGTTGAGAAGCAAAGACTGTTTTAGATAGGCCTTTCTCAATGCCATCAACCAACCTGGTGTAACCTCGAAGGTATCCAAATAAATCCTTACAATTTAATCCAGGAACTTCCCATCACTGCTGATAGAGCACCTTGATGCAAGTTCATTGAGTTAGTGGAGGGTGAGCTTTTTCTCAATGACATCAACCAGCCTTGTGCACCATCCGTGGGGATTTGAACAAGGACATCCACAGTCTTGGTTATTAAAGTATCTTGCTACAAGAGCTCTATTGGATTGTTGTACAATGCTTTTTGTTAGTGGGGAGACCTTTGTCAATGTCAACATCCAACCTACTAAAAAGATGTCTGCCTGTTTCAAACCAGAAGATCCACCATTACTGCCAGGAGCGCACCCGCCTACTAGTTGACTGTGCCAGCTCATCCTTTATTAATGTCATCAACCAGCCTGGAGCAACATCCAACATACTGAAAAGGAAGCGTGTCTGGTCATTCATTCAAACCATGGCCTCCACCATTGCTACCAGCTACGAGTTAACTAAGTCAATGTATCCTTTATGTAAGTCGGAAGACTTTTCTCAATAATGACAACCATCCTGGTGCAACATTCAAGGTATAAAAAAGGTCTTCTTGGGAATTCGAACCAAAGACTCCACCTTCACTGCCAGTAGAGAATTGGCCAATAGTCCTCAGAGACAAGGTGTGCTTTAGGTATGGAGATGTTTCTCAATGTTGTAAACCAGGCTATTGCAATATCCAAGATTCTTAAAGGAAACCTGTGTGGGGATTTGGACCAGTACCTCCACCGTCTACCACCATAGATCACCTGGATACTAGTCCACTTAGATAACTCATGCCATAAGCTAGTGCAGAGATCATTCAAAATATCACTAATCAGTCTGGTGAAACAAATTAATCCCTTTTGGATATTTAAACCAGGTCCTTCACCGTCCTGGCTACAAGTTGACTGAGAAAGATTATGCTGTTGATTAATGGAGTGACTTATATCAACTATATCACTTTAATTACTCTCCATCCTATATCCACAACCAGACCCACATCCGTCCATTCCACTTTAATTTCTCCTCCTCTTCCTACTTCTTTCTAAATACATCCTCTTTTGATTTCCACCAACTTATCATCTTTCTCGTGACTCATCTTTTTTCCAGCTCCACCCTTCAACAGCTATATGGACCAACGACTACGCCATCTACAAGATATCAAGACATCACACACGGTCGAAAATTAAGCAACACTTGAAAATTTGTATTGTTTTACCCTTAATTGTATGTTATTCTTGTATCTTTTGTTTGTTTAATTTGATAAGAAGACCACATACTTTTATATCTAATCTACTAGCTCACATAGTACTATAAAGGTATGTATGTGTACATGCTCTGTATAAGTTAAAAGTTTTGGTGTTGGCATAACTTATTTTGCAACTTTCCAAAGAAACACAAATTATAAAACTGCACATTGTGTCTGAAGTCAAGGATAATCCGCCTAGTTCTGAAGATATATCACAGAGTAGAGGGCTCAAGTCAAAAAGACAGCATTAGACACGATATAAACACGTCTGAGCGCTAGCTCTGGGGAACTAGGTCACGGCTAATGACTGCACGCTGCTCGCTGCCCTCCACATTGTTTTACAAATGTATCAAACTTCCTATCCGTGTTATTTTTATTTTTAATTTTTGCCTGTCTGTTAGTTCTGGAGTTCAAACAGAAAAGAATTCACAAGTTGCCACTTCTAATTGAGAACAATTTGTAGATTTAAACGAAGGTTTAACTTGGTGATATGCAGATGTATTTAACGAGACGATTGCTTTTTCAATAATGACGGGAGAATAATAAAACTGCAGAAGTTGACTACGAGATGATTACCAGTAAATGTAAAAGAAAAAAAAAATTAGTAGAGAATTAATTTCATTACCAGCTCGCATTACATTTAAACACCTTTTTAACCACAAAGGCAAATTTAAAACTAATAGGATTCATCTATAATTACATAGTTAAGTAAAATTTATGTATAAAGGAATTAAGCATTTTCCCTCTGGGCAAAATGAGACTGGGAACAGGCATTACCATTTAACCCTTTCAAATATGCTTTGGTGTTGCTGTTTGAAAACTCTTCGCTAATCCGGCTTGTCAGTCAAATCGCCAGCCCCATTGATTCATGGGTAAAATGACTGTACACTCTTTTTACGTACTATTCAGAACTGTGAAGCATTTGCAAATTATTAGCTCACTGGCGGAGGTTTTGTCATAAATTGCCAACATATCTCTTAGTGATACATATATATACTTATATCTATCTGTGTGCTGTTTGTATGTTCTCCATGGGGTAAATGTATCAAGCTGAGAGTTTTCCTGTGGGTTTGAAAAGTGGAGATGTTGCTTATAGCAACCAATCAGATTCTAGCTGTCATTTTGTAGACTGTACTAAATAAATGATAGCTAGAATCTGATTGGTTTTTCAAACTCTCATCTTGATACATTTATCCCCAAGTGTTTGTATGAATTCCCTACGAATGCTCCGTTTTTTTCCCCGTAGTCTAAAGACATAAAGGTAGGCATGATGTGTGTGTGTGTGTGTGTGTGTGTGTGTGTGTGTGTGTGTAAGAGTCAGTTAGATTGTAAGCTTCATTGGTGCAGGAATTCATGATTCTGAAGTCCTCTGATTTTACAGTGCATCAAAACATGCTGGGGCTATATAGATAACAGAATGACGATGACAATACTACTTATACTAATAATAATATCTTGTATATCATGCTTGTAAACCAGTGATGCTTCCAAAATAAAAAATAATTAATTAGTTTTTAAAAAGAACTTTTTTCTTGCACACGAGTCGTTACATTTATTCCCGTCCGTCGCCCATTACTGGCATCTCCAGGAATTGGGACTCATTTCAAACCAGGGTGGGTGGTATATCGATGGCATCACAGTTAGAACAGGTTCGAGTCACAGAAGTTTATTTACCGATCCTCGCACACTACCATTGGCATATCCCTGCTATCTTTGGAATCAGAAACTTGAACAGCTTGCCCGCACCTCTCCGTTCGGACATTAAATCAACATGGCTTTATTAGTGGACCTAGGATGCCAGCTGAGCCATCTCTAAGCCTGTCACCGTGATGTCTTCATCAGTAACCAAAGCAGACGTGAGTTTCTGGCAGCTTCAAGAGGTGACATCAAATCCAATTAGCTCCTCTCCATGGTGCCACAATACTAGTGAGAAATGGCCTGATGGGGAGGCGACTCAAATACCCAGCACAGTAGGGCACATCCGTCAAAAAAACATAAAATAAAAATAAAAATAAAAAATAAAAATAAATAAATGTATTAAAAAAACAAAAAACACAGCTCTTAATTGCCAGAGCAACAATTCGGCACAAGTGTTTAAACCCCACGATCAGTACAGACAAATCTGATTAGAGGGGTGAGGTAAAGGACCACAGCTAGCAATCCAGAATGCTACATTTATATACAAACAAAAGAAAGCATTCTAAATGATAGCGAGCTCTCTTTAATAAAACAGCAATAATGAGGGGTCTTTGGTGCCCGTAGGTGGTAACCGCAGCATGTTTCTTTTGGCAGTCAGCGAAGCCAACAACAGCCTTGAAACAGACTTTTTTTTCGCTTGGATCGTGGAACAAGAAAAGTTGCTGGATCCAAGCAGTCTACAGACATGATTCACAGCGCACAGATTATGTGCAAGATCTGCAGTCGGTTTGTTGTTTCATATTTGCATTTTTCCCTGTATACAGTATAAAATGTTCTACTTCCATACACAGCTGACTATTTACAAGCCTGTTTTGTTTCTGCAGATTACAGAGGGTGAGCAAAGCAATAGCTTTTAGCGCAGTGGTCAAAGTGGTGGTAAGGTGGGTAGCACTGTGGCTCAGTGGTTAGCACTTCTGCCTCACAGCACTGGGGTCATGAGTTCAATTCCCAACCATGACCTTATCTGTTTGGAGTTTGCATGTTCTCCCCGTTTTTGCGTGGGTTTCCTCCGGGTGCTCCGGTTTCCTCCCACACTCCAAAAACATACTGGTAGGTTAATTGGCTGCTAACAAATTGACCATAGTCTGTCTGTGTGTGTGTGTGCCAGGTAAATTAGACTGTAAGCCCCAATGGGGCAGGGACTTATGTGAGTGAGTTCTCTGTACAGCGCTGCGGATTTAGTGGCGCTATATAAATAAATGGTAATAATAATAATACCATTGTATACACCCCCTCTACCACTGGGAATCGTATGTGACTCTTGAACCCTTAAATAGCCTCATGCTCTCTTTCACCCACTTGCAGAAGCTTGCTCTGTTAGAAGGAAACTAACTTAGCAGATAGAGTGTGACTGGCAAGCTTGTAGTCTTGCTCTGCAGGAATGCATTGTGAGGATTTGTAGACTCATGCTCAGGAACAGGGCTAATGATGATACAGCAGCTTAACCTTTGAAATTTCAACTTTTTGAACAATATTACATCTCATTAGGACAATGTGGAGGGCTGAGGTAAAAATGTACTACACATAGATAGCTCAGCAGTCTTATCACAGATTTTACCAAAGGTTTTCCCGGAGATTAAAAAGTCATAACCATAGTTATCCCGCAGGACGGCATGGCTGCTGGGCATGCAGGGGAGGGCTGGCAGATTTTAGCCTGGGGGGTGAGACTCCTATTAGGAATTTTTTAAAGGAAACAAATGCAGGTATGGAGGTAGCCCAGTGACCCAGCCCAAGGTAGGCTACTAGGCTACCGTAACATTGCCAATTTACCTGTGTTTGACCCATGGAACTTCTCTCTATTAAAGGAATTCTGACTGTTATGGGGATGTTGGATGTTATCCCTGTAAAACCAGCAGTTGGATAAACATACAGTAAAGCTGCAGGAACAGGACAGGAACTTGCTGCAAATCCAGTCTTATAATGTTATACTGTAGTGTCAATTTAGGGCATACATGCCCACTTTTAAGATTTCTCCCCCGGATCTCCCCAGTCATGTTACATGGGGCAGGAGGACATTTCACATCACCACAGCCCCGTCCCCACCATAAAAAGCCGAAATTCATGGCAATGAATGGAAGGAGCGGAGCTTAATGACACGATTAAGCCCCACCCCTCCATTCACTGCCGTTAATTTCACCAAATTTCGGGAGTTTTGCCTACTCTTCCGGGAGTCCGTGAGGACTCCCTGAAATTCGGGAGCCTCCCAGGAATTCCGGGAGAATAGGCAGGTATGATTTAGGGCAGTGATGGGCGGCCTGATACACTTTAGGGGCCACACAGACCATTCTCCAAGCTTCAAAAGATGCCACATCTCAGTAATAAGTTAAAACAATACATTTAATCAAAGAAGCAGACACCTGTCTGTAATAACATACCAGCAGCATTTTACATAAGTGTTACACTGTATAACACACACATCTGACAATAAAGCAGGAAAGAGCTGGGGGCCACAGGTTCGAAGGCCTTAATGTGGCCCCCAGCCCTTCCTATTGCCCATGGCTGCTTTAAGGGAACAGACTGGGACAGGGTTACTTATGAAACTATTTGCAGGAAGTTAGGAGAATTCCCCCATTGTAAATTGAATATCTAACTGTCTGTGAACAGGGAGCTCAGCAATGTTCTACAGACCTCTAAAGACTTATACAATCATGACTTGCAACATTAAAAGTCAGATTTTATAGGTGATCAATGAACTGACCTGGTACCTCTTGTATAAGACATTTTCTTGTGTGCACAGATGGAGCAGATTTTATTGTAGCTCACCATGGCTAAGGGTCAATCGGTAAATCTGTGCTACCTCGTTACAGATCTCTTATTAGTTTAGCTGTGAATATCTTGGAATATTTCAGTTAATTTGCAAAAACATGCCGTGCCGTGACCAGGGCCGGATTAAAGGAATGTAGGCACCTGGGCTAAGGGGGCCTCCATTCCCCCGTGAGGCCCCCCCTGTGAGCCGCAACCCCCGCCCCCGTGATCCGCCCGCCACCCCCCGCCCCAAGCGCTGACCTCTTTCTGTCTGCTGTCACCGTAGTCCGTCCGCGGCGCGCTGTAAGCTCCTTACTGAGGAGATCTCGTGAGAGGAGACTCATGAGATCTCCTCAGTGAAGGAGACTACTGAGCGCCACGGAAAGACTACAGCGACAGTGCTCAGCAGCATTGATCGGGCCGATCAGTAATCTGAGCACTGTCAAGGGCCCCCTGGATGCACGAGGCCCCTGGGCTGTAGCCCAGCTAGACCTCTGGTTAATCCGGCCCTGGCCGTGACACACCCTTCACTTCAATAAACTCTGCTCCATCTGCACCGATAAGAAACAACCTAATTGCACCGTTGCTGCATCAAGCTCGGAACATCCCTCTGTGACATTTATTGTAAAGGTAACAAAAATACGAACTCTGCAGAACAAGGGTTAAACCTCTGTAGCTCCTTATTTATAAATCTCAGATAAAAGCAGAGAACACCCACTCAGGGGAATGCAGATAGAACGATTTCTCTCTGATTTCCATGTAGTGTTGGATGAAGACAATATGCTGTGTAATCTAGAGGCATTTCAACATATTCTCCTGTCCCCTCGCAGTGAAGTGGGAGTTTGCTCTGAATCATACACCCATCACTCCAGTCAATGGATAATAACCGACATTGTATAATTAAGCTGTCAGAAATCCAATGGCAGCATTGTCTGCCGCTATATCCTGGTGGTACACTGTGGGCACTAACTGCAAAGCAGGAAGAAGGGCTGGGATTGAAGAGATAATGACTGGGATCATTTTCACTGAAGCAGGTTGTACATGTGGATGCATAAAGTTACCGGCCAACTCATTGCAGGCTAATTGGGCACACCATCTAGGCCTGCGGCTGCTTTGCTTAGCTGCCCAAAAATCTGATATACACCAGCCTGGACCTATTGGACTTTCTGTGGCCAAGTCTCTCCACTGTACTGTGCACAATTGTTACAACAAAGATTGCAGTATGTTTGATGTGTCGCTCTCGGAATTCTCTGAATCAATGTTACAGATACAATGTTGCAATGTTAAGTCTGAGCGTGTACAGAAAATAGATTCTGCAAAAGTTGTTTTTCTCTCCTCCAAATAACGTTGTGTATAGAATATTTACCTGCATTTCAAAGAATATTTATATTATCTATATAACTGTCTCATTTGGCTCAGTGGCTAAGGAGCAGAGGTAGGTAGGAGATGTCCCCTTAATTTTTTAAAATGTTTATTCCCCAATTGATATTAAGATGATCTGCAAAAAGTTGTACCTATTTTTCTCTTGGTTTACGTAAGGACACAACACATAGGATTCTTTGCATCTGCTGAGGGTTGACAGTTGTGAAGCTGCAACATTGTTTCAACAAACTAACACAACTAACTGAATTGATACATGTCAGCTGAAGTTTCCAGTTTCCAGTATTTAGTTGACAAACTACATGAATAGGTATTTGTTCTTTACAACCACATGGCAGCAGAAAATGAAATAACAAAAAATTGCAAATCATGTTAGTTAAACAAATGTCACTTGACACGGGGGATATAGTCAGAAATAGGGGGTCCCCCGGGACCAGGTACTCGAAAGGGATGTCAGCGGAGGCACATGTGGCTCCTTGTCCCGGACCAGTCACCTTCCTTCATGCGGCCACAGATCTTATGATTTGTTGCTCCCTCCCTTCCTGAAAGTGCAGCTGCCTCTTATCCACGTCACTGACAAGTCACATGGGAGGCGCACCACATGACAGGCGGCGTCCAATGTGTGCAGAGGTACAAGAGAGGCAGACAGAAGAGATTACTTCTGCAACACAGCGTGGATGGAACAAGGTAAGTGTAAGGGAAAAGAGGGGGTATTTTAATATAATGTGTGAGGGAAAGGATGGGGTATCTTAATATAATGTGTGAGGGAAGGGAGGAGTTCTTATTATAATGTGTAAGAGAAGGGAGGAGGTCTTATTATAATGTGTAAGAGAAGGGAGGAGGTCTTAATATAATGTGTAAGCGAAGGGAGGAGGTCTTATTATAATGTGTAAGGAAAGAGAGGAGTTCTTATTATAATGTGTAAGGGAAGGGAGGAGATCTTAATATAATGTGTAAGGGAAGGGAGGAGGTCTTAATATAATGTGTAAGTGAAGGGAGAAGGTCTTAATATAATGTGTAAGGGAAGGAAGAAGGTCTTATTATAATGTGTAAGAGAAGGGAGGAGGTCTTAATATAATGTGTGAGAGAACTTTGGGATTTTAATATAATGTGTGAGGTGAAACAAAGGAGGACTTAATATATTGTGGGTGAGAGGCAGGCTATTCATTTAATGGTGGACTGTGGGTGGGGGCTAATTATTTAATGGGTGCTATTTTATTTATGGGGTGATGGTGGAGCTATTTAATTTAATTGTGGGGCTTATTAATTTAAGATGGGGAGATGGGACCTTTAATTTAATGCTGGGGTAGTTGGGGGCTATTAATTGAATCTGGGGCTTAGTTTGGGGAAGAGGTCTATTTATTAAAGGTGAATATAAATTATATAAAGCCAGGGATGGTTGTGGGAAATTGTTATATTTATTAAACATAAATACTATTAATGTATTGCTGGGGCTGTTTGGAGGGAGGGAAATAGGTTTATTTATTTATTAAATGTGAGTACTATTATTTAAATGTTGGGACTGGAGGGAGGCCTAATTATTAAACGTGGCTTGAATTAACAATGTAAATGTATCAAGCTGAGAATTTTCCGGCGGGTTTGAAAGACCAATCAGATTCTAGCTATCATTTATTTAGTACATTCTACAAAATTATAGCTAGAATCTGATTGGTTGCTATAGGCAACATATCCACTTTTCAAACCCGACAGAAAACTCTCAGCTTGCTACATTTACCCCCTGGGGCTGGTTGGGATTTTTTTAAATTTCATGTACCCATTTTTTTTTCCGAATAGGGCCTCCAACATTCCAGAATCCAGACAACCAGCAACTGGTCTAAAGACACCAGCAGCCACAGGTGTTGAAAGTGACAAGAACAGGTAGGAGAGAGCAGGACAGTCTGCCAAATGTCCTGAATCTGGTGGGACAGTCCCGAATTTGGTTGACTGTCTCTCTTAGTCAAGATTGGTCCGACTACAAGGACAGTTGGGAGGTATGTCCCGCTTCACACTGTACTGCTTGTGAAACTAACAGTAGTGCACACAGTATTGTCTGTGTATTGTTAAAATTTGACTAAAATGATAACCATGTTACATCATAGTGGCCCCCTCTGTCTTAAGTACCCCAGGCCCCCCGAGACTTAATCCAGCTCAAGGCAGAGGATAAGCTGTGCAGGGATAAGTTGACTGAGTGTCTCACAAACCAGCAAGATGCTCCTCTGACCCATCTCGTCCTCACCGGTGCTGTAATCTGGGGTTACTTTTCTCAGCAACGGGGCTGAAGCCTTGTGGTTACCGCTTTTTGGGTCCGATTGATTAGTGGCAGCTGCTGCCGGGAGCAGATAACTGTCAGGATCCTCTAGTTTTACCCTGTCCTCTGCTATGTTATTTACAAGGTCCTTAAACCGCTGGTGGTCCGTGGAGCAGCGGGTCTCAGTAGTGTGAAACACCAAGTGGCAGCAGTCGTGGTGCGTTACAAGGTCTCATATAATAGCCGTGTAATCTGCCCAGCAAACCTGCGTTCAAATCTCCTACTTTCAAACAGCGGTTCAACTGGAAGCAGCGCTGGTGAGTTAATGAGGTGCCCGTCTAATTACCAATACTGCAAATGTATAGAATTTCCTTATATCATACTGTAAATTAATTATTCTCTATAACTGAGATGAAAGATATGAAATAACCTATGTGTTTATAGATCACCATATATGTAGTTTGTTATCTATCGAGTAATATCCCATAAACAATAAATATCTGCTTAGTGGAATGGTGCTTCTCTACCTTACATCACTCTAACAAGCCCCTGAATCTGAGTGACTTGCTTGAAGTCTCCTAGGTAACAGAACCACTATGTAACGACATACAGCAGCAGCGGTGTCGCAATTGGCATGCTATATTATGATATTTAAGCTTGGGATATGTATACACTGGAACATGCTGAGTGCCCGGTCTATGTCCTTCGTGATCTGTGTTCCCTGCAGCTTCAATAGTGGTTTAAATGCATATCATTAATCACCTAGCGTAAATGTCACACTACACAGCCATAATATTCCAAAAGTAGAATTATCGTGCTAGATTGTCAGTCTTTCTGAAAACTGTCACTGTGTATTGGTAGCATGTTCAATGTGCAGACCAATGATCTACTCAGACCATTACCCCAAACCGCCTGGCAAGGGGGGTACACATTTCTTTTTGAATAAGTAATATATTAAATATTTTGTGACACGTCCGGCTATATCCCCACCTCCTATCCACTAGATGAGTGTTTCCTCCGCCCCAACAACCCCCCCCCCTCCAGTTCTCTCTGCTCTCCTCCCCTCTCTGTCTCTCCCCTCCAGTACTCTTTCCTCAACACCATCCCCTGATTATTTTCCTGCAGCTCTTACCAAGGCAACGGCAGCTCTTCTCTGGAAAGCAGCTCCGCAGCTTCCCTTTTAAGTACCGCGGAAATAATAATGTCCCAACGCTGAAAGTGGAAGCTGCAGGTCTTCAATTTTTTATTATAGTGGGTTAGCGGTATTGCCATAGTACCAGCAGGACTCTAGGGCCGATGTGAACGCGCCGGAGGTGTTAAGCACTGGACCCTCTTCCCCCCCCATAAGTCGTCCCTGCCTTGTACATAAGGAAAGAGGATCTGCCGTAGAGGTGACAGGTCCTCTTTAATAACTAGGGGTATTTAGAACCTCATTGACCAGTAGAATTTTCACATATTTGGGATTTATGAGGTTCGGTACAAATAACACTTTCCTTTACTCTAATCACAGTACATTTTTGTATTGTTTTTGGGTGTGGGACAGATAATAATTTCATTTAAAACATATTGGGACAAAAATCTTTTACACTTTACATGTAACATACAGGAAAACATAGGAAAAAAAACACTTTGCCAGGCTCCTGCCAAAAGTTACTTCCATGCAATTAATGCAATCAGAGTGATTTACCCTAGGCACTAATTAGATACTTCTTCCAGGATATTCAATATGTGAGCTTAATAGAAAAAATTGGCACATTTGTAGATCCATAAACAAGGATAACATTGTGATATTCACATGTTTGCTACATTGTAATTTTAATATTCTTTGTCATCAGAGGAGTCAATATTGGCAGCGTTAGTGGCCTCAGAGTAGACGGATCTAATAGTAACTGACATTATATTGTCAGTTACTATTAGCATTTAGCACAATCGGTGCAGAATGGCAGAAACATTGACCTCTGGCGCTTGGATATGTTCCCATGTTACAGAAGACGTAACATTAAAGCAACAGAAAGTAGGGATCATAGATTCTCAGGGAGGAGCGGTCACAACTTTTTCTTTCTTATTTTTTTTCTTGTAGCATCTACAGGCAGATAGTAACTCTGCTGGTACAAGTAGCGGAGCTATAGATGTATCCAACATAAGTGGTGGCTCTGAGGACAGGAAGGAAGCATTTACTAGTGTATCCGTGATTACTCTTCATAGGAAATTCATGATCAGAGCCGCTTGTCCACCACAAGACTGCAGTGAGGGTCACGGTATGAGGCGGGGTAGTGAACAACGGTTTGGGTATCACTTTCTTTTTAAAGTTTATTTTAAAATGGTGTTTATTTAGTTTTATTCCTGGCACTCTTGTTACAGCAGATGGCCCACACACCCCAGGGGGGTCAGGAAGAGCCTCAGTGCTTTCAGCGTGGAGCTGTTATCCTCTCGGATTTGGGGGGTTTGGTATTTTTTTGCAACCATGACCCAGATCTGACCAGCCTGGGGCAGAATACTATAGTGCACCAGCATCAGGAGAGTCACAGGGTACTATAGTGCACCAGCATCAGGAGAGTCACAGGGTACTATAGTGCACCAGCATCAGGAGAGTCACAGGGTACTATAGTGTACCAGCATCAGGAGAGTCACAGGGTACTATAGTGCACCAGCATCAGGAGAGTCACAGGGTACTATAGTGCACCAGCAACAGGAGAGTCACAGGGTACTATAGTGCACCAGCATCAGGAGAGTCACAGGGTACTATAGTGCACCAGCATCAGGAGAGTCACAGGGTACTATAGTGCACCAGCATCAGGAGAGTCACAGGGTACTATAGTGCACCAGCATCAGGAGAGTCACAGGGTACTATAGTGCACCAGCAACAGGAGAGTCACAGGGTACTATAGTGCATCAGCATCAGGAGAGTCACAGGGTACTATGGTGCACCAGCAACAGGAGACTCACAGGGTACTATAGTGCACCAGCAGGAGACTCACAGGGTACTGTAGTGCACTAGCAGGAGACTCACAAGGTACTATAGTGCACCAGCAACAGGAGAGTCACAGAGTACTATAGTGCACAGCAAAAGGAGAGTCACAGGGTACTATAGTGCACTAGCAGCAGGATACTATAGCGCAAGAGCAGTAGGGTAGTCACAGGTATTATAATGCACCAGCATCAGGGTACTATAGTGCACCAGCTGCAGGGTACTATAGTGCACCAGAAGGAGAAAAGATACAGTAACACTGTAACTTCATTTGGATTACACAATACAGATCAGACTGCAGCTAGGGAGCCTGGCTATGTATAGAAGACGAGACATAATTTCCTTTTCAGAAAGGATTTGGAATAAGTGAGACAAGCAGAGAGATCAAACACACGACTACAGAGCAGGGAGAACACAAGCATGAAGCAATCTCCAGCTACAGTCCCACAATGCTCTGAAACAAAGACGACACCTCTCTATACATGGCTGTGACCGCGTGTACCAGATCTCATACGTGTGATGGGGAGCCGTCTCTGGTGGTTACATGACCAGCTATAGTACTATCCGTGCTCAGGCACTCTAAGGGGCTAATTAGTGCTTTTAATATGCAAATCAGATCCTCAGCAGATTAAATCTGAAAAAAAAAACAGCTGGTGAATATGTTATTTTAATTATTAAGTCAATGAAATATGAATGTTTAAGATGATGACAGAACAGATACAGTTATCAGATTCGGAATCACCAAATTTGTTTAGTTGATAAGTGAGTTTTGGGACATTTAATACATATAGTTCATCTATAATATATCGATTTTCTACTCAATGCTTATTGAGCAATACACCACTGTAGCTTAACATTTAGTCAATGGCAATAATAGAGTTAAGCAGGAGTTCTGAACGGGTCAACCTGTATTTGTTAAAGTGTTCCTATGATCCTCTTTTGGCAAATCTATTGTTACCATCCAATTTTTACTTATAATGTTTTATTTTTTAATACTAGTCACGTATTATATTGCGGAAGTCTCCTCATATTTATTCATTAACTATAATATATTTATAGTCAACAGAAAAGAAAAAATATATACATTATTAGTTAAAAAGTGTATGGTTCATGAAGCCAATACACTTTCTTAAGGGTAGATTTATCAAACCCTTTAAAAAGGAAAAGTGTAGGTGTTGCCTGTAGCAACCAATCAGATTCTAGCTACCATTTAGTAGAAAGTAACAGGTAAATGAGAGCTAGAATTTGATTGGTTGCTATGGGCAACACCTCCACTTTTCCTTTTTTAGAACATTTGATAAATCTACCCCTTAATCTGGGAGGGGGACTCTAGATGATAATGTTAAAATAAAGCTGCACACCGTGTGTGCTGTATGCAAAAGCAGCCACTACAAAAAAATAATTATATTCCCGCCCCCTTGTATCATAACATGGTTTGTGCAGCTGCCAATTTGCCCCCTTGAGCTGGATTTGCCCCTATGTCGTAATGAGACCACGGTATCTTGCTACGACTTTGGTATTTACAGTTGTGTTTGGCAAATAAAACATTACAAATTCAAGATACAAAACACATACTTGGAAAACAAAATAGATGAATTTATGTTTGTTTAGAGCTGCGTTGTCCACGTGAATTCTTTATAGCAAAACAAAAAGACAGTAATACTAATATTGACACTTCTTTTACCAGGACAAGTATTGTTAATATTTGTAATAACTGATAAATAGGCACCATGGGCAATTAATATAGGCATGCTTCCCAACACTGTCAATCTTCCTTGGCCAGGTCCCTGTTGTAACCTGTAAAAAACTGGACTATTGGAGACTACTAGAAACACAGTCCCTGCTTTTACCAACCTGGGCACAATTTTGCAAATACCTGAAGGATGAGATCCAACCTAATCATTGTATCCTGGTCATATAGGGATGTTTTTAATACAGGAAGACAACAAAGTCTCAGATCTGGAATTGTGCACATAGTAGCAGTTGAATAAATTGTCCATTATATGGAGATAATAAATATAATTTGTTTTAGGGTTTACTGTCTCTGAAAATGCACTTTGCATAGATCCAGAATTACAACCTGAAATTTACTTTCCAAGAAAAATTATATTCAATATGACATCTAATCTGCTGTGCCAGACTTTCCGATGGATGCGCCTTCCACCTATCTTGTCAGGGGCAAACGCAGGATTTGTAGAGGGGGTTTCCACACCACGCCACCAGTGGGCGTGACCAGCATGCATGGGGGCGTGGCTATAATATTAGACAGTGCTTGGCTGCTCTCCAACTCTTCCTATCCCCATAATATACATGGGCAATGCTGCCTGCACTACTGTTAGGTGCACACAGCTCTCCCTTTTCAAGCAGAGCTGTGTGAATCGGGGGCAGGGTCCAGCCAGCTCAATTATACAGTGCCCCAGGCTTGGAGTGGGGTTTCCAGGCATTAGGAAACCCCCCTCGGTTTGCCTATGCCTATAGGAATCGATCTGACGTTTCCTTCATAGTTAATGCGCTGTCTAGTCTATAGCCTCCAATATAAACAGGACATTTTAATAAATCAGTGCTGCATTTTAGTCCACTATAGATGCAAATGCACCAATTAAATGCTGTACAACAGGAACAGGGTGATGATTATCACAATATAGATACCGGCTTTGTGGGGGGGTTTTCAGACAAATTTGTTTTTGATAAATATAAAATGCAAAAGTTTCAATCTATCTACATTGGGGTTTAATTCCATTATAGATGGAAAAGTGAACATTTTAAATACTATATTAATGTCTGAAAGTAGATATGTTCACCAACATGTATCACAGCAAAGAGTGATGGCACAATATAATATACAAGAACATTCAACTCCTTCCTCCTAAACAAACTTGTAGAACCCAATAATTGAAAACCTGTATTTACCATGTTCACAATTTTCCAAAATATCCAAAGATCCTAGGGTGCTCAAGAGTCATTGAGCAGTGTACCAAAAATAACATGAAAATGGATGTTCTGGGATCCGCTGTGGCAACTGCCTAATCAAAGGTTTTGACCCAAGAGCTGACAGCAGCAGTAAAAGTCTACATCTTCCCGCCAGCCACAGTAGGAGAATTAGCTGTTGTAGAGGAGCTTGGGGCAGGGCCATCTTAACAACATTATGGGCACCCGGGCAAAGCAGTGCACCGGGGCCCCTAGATATAGATATATAGATGTATACAGATACAGATATAGATATAGATATATAGAGATAGAGATAGATAGATGTACTTGCTCAGTGACCCTTGTAGGTTTTTTTTCCAGGTTTTTTTTTTTGCAGGATTATTTATTCTCATGAAGAGTCGTGCCTATGGGGCCCCCTTGCCCGTGAGGCCCCCGGGCACCTGCCCATCGTGCCCAATGAAAAAGATGGCCCTGGCTTGGGGGTGAGAATCTCCCCAATTATGGAGGTTGGGGAGCTACTGTTCTGTTAAGGGGGTAGAGCGGTAGATTTACTAAATCTTCTATCAAGGAATAGGGGAGGTGTTGCCAATAGCAACCAATCAGATTATAGCTTTCATGTTCTAGAAAGTACTAGATAAATGATAGCTAGGATCTGATTGGTTGCTCTGGGTAACGCCTCTGCGATAAGATAAGTTAATTATGTATTCATTTTATAGGAGAGGGGCAGATAGAAGAGGGGACATTAACTGTGTCTGATGGGGAGAGGGAGACATTAACTGTGATTGGGGGGAGGGGAGGGGGACATTAACTGTGATCGGGGAGGGGAGAGGGGGACATTAACTGTGATCGGGGAGGGGAGAGGGGGACATTAACTGTGATTGGGGGGGAGAGGGGGAACATTAACTGTGATTGGGGGAGGAGAGGGGGACATTAACTGTGATTGGGGGAGGAGAGGGGGACATTAATTGTGATTGGGGGGGGGAGAGGGGGACATTTACTGTGATCGGGGAGGGGAGAGGGGGACATTAACTGTGATTGGGGGAGGAGAGGGGGACATTAACTGTGATTGGGGGGGAGAGGGGGAACATTAACTGTGATTGGGGGGGAGAGGGGGACATTAACTGTGATTGGGGGAGGAGAGGGGGATATTAACTGTGATGGGGGGGGAGAGGGGGACATTAACTGTGATTGGGGGAGGAGAGGGGGACATTAATTGTGATTGGGGGGAGAGGGGGACATTAACTGTGATCGGGGAGGGGAGAGGGGGACATTAACTGTGATTGGGGGAGGAGAGGGGAACATTAACTGTGATTGGGGGGAGGGGGACATTAACTGTGATTGGGGGGAGGGGGACATTAACTGTGATTGGGGGGGGAGAGGGGGACATTAACTGTGATTGGGGAGAGGGGGACATTAACTGTGATTGGGGGAGGGAGAGGGGGACATTAACTGTGATTGGGGGGAGAGGGGGACATTAACTGTGATTGGGGGGAGAGGGGGACATTAACTGTGATTGGGGAGGGAGAGGGGAACATTTACTTTGGAGGGAAGGGAACATTTACTGTGATGAGGGAGTGGGTGGGGGGGAATGTACTGTGATGAGGGATAGGGGGCGCATGTATGGCGAAGAGGGAGAGGGGCACATGTATGAAGAGGGGGAGGGGGGGGAACCTGCTGCCAGATTAATTAGTACTGGGCCCTGTACTGATGGCAGTCCTGATGATGAGTCATTTGCTGGTGTAATATTATACGTTACAAAACCTTACACCATCAGCTCCATCTTCAGTATACTCTCCAGTTAAGCTCTGTGTACTAAGCACACAAGTTTATGTCTACATTGGATTTATATATTTTTCCATTTTTTACATTAAATAATGAAAATTTTCCTGTTATAAATTTATTTTTATTTCATGACGGTGCCCACACTGCGACTTATGTCCACGTAAACTGGTCTATTCTACTGGGACCCGATGGTCTCTCTCTCTTACAAATATCTATCAGGGAACAGACGTATTTCCTACCTCACTCTCCAGAATATCGCTTAAGTGCTCCATTATTACCAGGCACATTAAAAGCCATCAAGTGGTTCTCATAAGTACATAATCCCTATTTTCTTTTAAAAATGACATATAAGTGTAATTACAGTTATTTCACTGGAAAATATTCTGACAAGCCGACATTGGCTGCTACATATATATTGAACTTATCAGTACTGGACACCGTTGGAGTAAAGGAACTTCGTATATAAGCTGATACAGATGTGAAGAAGACATTGAAAGTGTAGCAGCTCTTACCCGTGGCAAATTGGCGTCAGAAGCGTTATGTTCTGACCTCTGTTTTACAGTATTGCTGTCAACTTAAATAAAATGCAGACTCAATTTCTTGAATTACTGATGGCAATTTAAGAGGCACTACACTGACATAATGTATGTGTAATTGTCTTTAAGTTAGCAATTATACAGGTGTGATCGCAGACATTAAGAGCAGATGCTTTGTCATCGCGCTGTAGGGTATGTAACAGAACACGGTTACACGGCTGTGACAATACAATGTCTCAGAATTTGTTTTTATACCGCACTGTTTCCAACATTCCAAAGTCATTTCCTTGGATGTTCTGAGAGAGGCTGTAACTTGGGCTGTGCGAGTGGGTCAACCGCCCAGGGCGCAACACTGAACGGGGGTCGCAGTTTATGAATATTTTAGGTGCATTTGGTTAATACTGACGTCTAGGGCAGCAGCAATTTTGCTTTTCGCCCCAGGTGCTAAAATTTTAAGTTACGACTCTGTGTAAGCACATTACTCGTGGCACAGTCTAGGTGCACATGCAAGGGCTACAACTCCCATCAAGGCATGCTTACTGAACTTGATTGTAAGTAAATGTATTTACTGCTCATATCAAGGCCTAGAAAGTGCCAAGTATGTCCTTAAAGTCTGCCTGTAGCCCACGCACAATGGAGGCAGACATTTTGTTGGTTGAATAAATAGTAGATTTATCAATCCTTCTGAAAGGGAAAACTGGAGGTGTTGCCCACAGCAACCAATCAAATCCTAGCTGTCATTTATCTGCCATGTTCTAGAAAATGATCGCTGATTGGTTGCTATAGGTAACACTTCCAATCTTTTTAGACGTTTTGATAAATCTACCTCTCATCCCAACAATTTACTTGGAGCTAGTGGCGTCATGGCTGCCAAATGGACAGTCTGCATTCTCATGAGTATTGACTGTGACAAAATGGCGGCCTCCACAGTCAGGACACTCTTGTTATCTGTCCGTCAACTTTACAGTCTCCTGCTGCCTACTGTGGGTAGGACTCGGAGACTGAACTCTGGCTCTGTTATTAATAGACGTATTGTGGGATGACATCATCAGATAACTTCACAGTTCTGTGTCGTGTTGTTATAACACAGATCCTAGCACCTCCGGTGTCTGGAAACACCTGTCTCTAACATAAAGCTATTATAAGACCCTGGCTGAGCTTTGCTATCCGTGTCAAGTAATTAGTTATCTTTTATAGAAGAGTCACGATTTAGGACCATAGAACTTAGATAGTATCTCACAGCCAAATAGTACAAAATATGTTCCTTACTCCTAGTTTCATCTCTGTGTTACATATTGTGTAACGATTATCACACAATTATGAACAAATGGGCCTGATTCATCAGTGCGCGCAGGCTGAGCACAACCTGCGTTTGGTATTAAACGCATGTATTTTGGCTTTGCGCTCTCCTGTATTTATCAAGGCCTAGATCTAAAAATAAGTGCACTGTTGAAATCAGGAAATAACAGAGAGCATTCTAGTGACCAATATACATAACAGAGAGCATTCTAGTGACCAATATACATAACAGAGCATTCTAGTGACCAATATACATAACAGAGAGCATTCTAGTGACCAATATACATAGCAGAGCATTCTAGTGCCCAATATACATAACAGAGAGCATTCTAGTGACCAATATACAGAACTGAGAGCATTTTAGTCACAAACATACAATACAGAGAGCATTCGAGTGACCAATATATAATACAGAGAGCATTCTAATGACCAATATACAACACACAGAGTATTCTAGTGATCAATATACATAACAGAGAGCATTCTAATGACCAATATACAACACAGAGAGCATTCTAATGACCAATATACAACACAGAGAGTATTCTAGTGAGCAATATACAATGCAGAGAGCATTCTAGTGATCAATATACATAACAGAGAGCATTCTAGTGACCAATATGCAACACAGAGAGCATTCTAGTGAGCAATATACAATGCAGAGAGCATTCTAGTGACCAGTATATAATACAGAGAGCATTCTAGTGACCAATATATCATACAGAGAGCATTCTAATGAGCTTCATTCAATACAAAGAACATTCTAATGATCACTATTGCGATACAGAGCATTTTAGTGAACCGTATAAAATGCAGAGGGAGAGGGACCTTAGTGACCTATACTAAACATATTCATATATGTATATACAGTAATTGAAATGGGGGTGTTAACAGTAGTCTGAGCCGGGGGCCAGTAGGAAATGTGATGTCCCCAAATCCTCAATTGAAACCAAATTAATATAAAATAATCATTCCCAGCGCACCCCCTTCATATTTGCGCCCTGAGCGACTGCCCCTCCCGCACAGCACTTATACAGCCCTGACGCTGTCATACCGGCACTTCTCCTACTGCCTCCATTGTGAAACTATTAAATTCTATTCACTTACGTTTTTCATACCATTGTTTTTAATGTCTATACCACCAATCTAGATTTACACTTTGACCACTGGGTATATATATATATATATATATATATATACACACATATACATTTGTTATTTACTGATGTACTGTTGTTTTGGGTTTTATTTAAAAGACGGCAGTGCACCCTAAATCTATTAGAGGTTCAGTTTGGGAAACACGTACTACAAGTTAACAACCTGGTCTATGGACAGATTATTCCAACAGAGATGGCAGGAGGGGTGGAGACCCCAGAGGGGGCTGACACTGAGACAAGGCTTTGTTTAGCGTACTTAGCAGTAGTAAACATTTATAGATTTAAGACCTATATATTCTACAGTGACCGCTTCATGTTTGGTGTCTCTCCTCGTTCCACCCTGTACCACCGGTATCTGCACACAAACGCCATTTGTCATTGGATTGCCAACAATAGCCACCCGCACTTACCCCACTAGTTGTTTCTCTGCTACTTTCTGTATCACGTGTTCCCCACACCACTTAGATTGTGAGCTCCTTTGGCCAGGGCCATCTTTACCTTCTGTTCCATTTTATTGTGTGTGATGTCATGATCCCTTCAATGTACAGCACTGTGTAATGTGTCAGCACTTTATAAGTAACAAGATAATAATAGATCCTATGTTTCTGTATAACATTACTATGCTCCAGTGCCTCGTACAAGCAGCTGAAGAGCAGATCTCTGTACAAGTTTTCAGCAGAGAAGAATGACAGAGCCATGAGTATCCCAGCGGACTGTTCATCCTTCTGCATTGCTTCCCAGAATTGCATATTGTAGTCACGTGGCTTGGGGCTGATATTGCTGTGGTTCCATGGGTCAACCCTTGTTTACCGTATAGGTATTTCAGTTTGGTTGTTTTGTTTTTAGTGCATAAGTATTTTTGTTTTATTTTATTTTGTTTAGTATGTAAATATTTTGCTTTTTTTTGTTTGTTTAATGTGCAAGTATTTTGTTTTTTGTTTTGTTTTTTATTTTGTTTAGTGTATAAGTATTTTGTTTTGTTTAGCACATAGCTAGAATATAGATTGACAAGTTCACCTCCTACAAGAAAAACAGTAACTATCAGCAGCAATTCTGGGAGAGAGCAATTATGATCCCGCGTCACGACGGACCTAAGAGAAGAGCGGAAGAGTGTTTGAAGACAAATAACAGGAATTGTCTCTTAGTTAATAAAATACCATCAATATATATTTTTTTTGTTACAATGAAATTAGTAACAATGTTATCTTGGTTAGATATTACTACACTAAAAAAAATAATGCCCATTGGAGACAGTCTTGCCTATCGCCTTCTTATTTCCGTCTATCAGGCACCGACCCGAATTTTGCATAAATGGAATTTTAACCACACGTGTTAAGATCAAAGTTTCATTTAAAGACACCAGCTGCCATCCTACACAGGTTTATTCATTTGGGACTTTTACTAGGTCAACTTAATACTTGACTACTGCTTATTATCTCATCAGTCACCAGGGACGGCCCACGATCTAATTGCCAAGCATTTATGTTGCTCAGCAACCATAAATACAGAGTCATAATCCTTAAAGGGGTAGCGAGAATTCCGTGCCCCTGTAGTGAAGTGAAGCCTTATTTCCCTGAGCGCCTTGTGCTTTTTAATTCTGAGAATAAAATGCATAATGAATAATTAATTATCTGCTTGAAGGCACAATAGCTTCCTACTTTTGAATATTCATCACTGACATTATTAATTCACTAGAAATCCCAAGGAACGGTGGGATAGGCTGTTAGCTTAGCTGGAAGACGTTCAGATCATGCTCTGGCAAACTTAAAAAGCCAACACATTTTGTAAAGTTTTTGGGGATTGATCTGGTAGGTGACCCCCTGTGTGGGTAGCATAAACGTATACAATGCTAAATACACACCACCCTCGCTAACTTGGCACAATGCTCATCTTGTAGATCTGAAACGGGATAGTTGAGGGGTTTAGGCGGCAGCCCTCAGGAACAGGCATGAGTTCAGTAGAATTTATGGATTACAACTCTCAACACGAACCTTCTCAACCCAGACTAGCGTTAGTAAATCAGTCATTTAAAGAGAAACTGATAAATGACTTTTCTAATAAGCTCTATGTACTGTATGAAAACACTGTGACTCGGCTTGAGAGCAGGGCTGCATACAGCGTTATGCTCACTCCGTGAGCATTCTAAAGGAGCTTGTGAACTGCGTGAAGGAAGCTGCAAGCATCCTTGCCTACGCTCCCAGATTGCTTTCAGACTCTTGTCCAGGAGACTCACAAATTTTTGGTAGTTCTTTCGGGCAGGCCTTTGTCCCGGATCACTCTCACTTCCTAGTGAAGTAGGAGGGACTTGAATAAAAGCGATTCACATCATTTTGGCCCCAACTTCCTCAACAAGATGACGCCATCGTTGCATTTCGACATGTGGTCGGGGGCCAAAATTATGCAATGTGTGGCATCACGAACCCCCTGCAATTGCCAC
This sequence comes from Mixophyes fleayi, assembly GCF_038048845.1. NCBI lineage: Eukaryota > Metazoa > Chordata > Amphibia > Anura > Limnodynastidae > Mixophyes > Mixophyes fleayi. Next base: position 6,149,018 of record NC_134413.1, on the reverse strand, counting down.
GTGATCTCCCCTCTAGGATCTCCCCAAGGGGAGGTTTTTAAAGTTGCCAGGTATGGTCGGAAGAGTGCATAATGTTGTATTCTGTCCGACCCTCAAGCCGAGTTGAGCGATGCAGTGAAAGCTGTTTTCTTTACTCTCTTATGTGCAGAGGAAGCATAGAAAACGCTTAGAATTTAATTAATTGTAAAGAGAAGCAGAGGAATGGATGAGTCTTGTTTAACCAGTCACATGCTGGCTTCTCTAGGGGTATGTTTATCAAACCTTCTAAAAAGTGGAGGTAGAATGAGAGCTAGAATCTGATTGGTTGCTATGGGAAACACATCCCCTTTTTCCTTTCTCTAATGTTTGATACATTCACCTCTAGGGGGTATATTTACTAAACTGCGGGTTTGAAAAAGTGGAGTTGTTGCCTATAGCAACCAATCCGATTCTAGCTGTCATTTTGTAGAATGTACTAACTAAATGATAACTAGAATCTGATTGGTTGCTATAGGCAACATCTCCACTTTTTCAAACCCGCAGTTTAATAAATCTAGCCCTAGGTCTCTAAACAGGAGAATTCTGCAAGAAAAACTTTGCAATGAAGCTTTCCATTGCCTCCTCCTTATAAATGACTAACAATTTACAAACCTCCGCTCTTAGGGCTTTTAGTTAAGTGCTTTCTTACTTAATAGGCATTTTTAGTTTCAGATGTCACAAATTCCTTTAGGGTGTTCTAAAAACATATAAGTGCTTTGTACTTTCAAAATAGGAAGAAACAGAGATATATTAAAATTAGTGACAACTTATTTAGGGCTCGGACACAAGTGTATTGAAAAACAATACACTGACAAAACTGTGCACTTTGTCCTCTCTATTAACAGGCTAGTGGAGTAGATTTATTAAATCTTCTAAAAGTGAAAAGTGGAGATGTTGCCCATAGCAACCACTCAGATTCTAGCGATCATTTATTTAGTACATTCTAGAACCTGATAGCTAGAATCTGATTGGTTGCTATAGGCAACATCTCCACTATTCCTTTTTAGAAGTTTCAATAAACCAACCCCTTAAGCAGTGTTGAAACATTATAACAAACAAATATAAAAGATCAAGTAACAAATTATTCAAGAAAGATATTGAAGGCAGCTCAAATTGTAACTTTGTAAATGGCATGACAAACGATTGTATGAAACATTCAAATAAAATGTTTAAAAAAAAACAAATAAACATTGTATATCTAGTGTAACTTACACAACCAGGCTGAATTGTAGCTTCATGTTGTTCTGCCGCACAATGGTTATATTCCCAGGGCTGTAGCTTGTGACCTCTCGGAGCCCCCAGTGCAGAAATTAGATTGAATTCCATTATTCCTCTATGCATGGCAATGGTTTAAGGTGATATTCCCGGTGTACTCTCCCTAAGAATACATGTGATTAATGAGGCTGCCATTGTATATTATACAATTAGAAAACAAGAGAGGATACAGAGTGGAGGCAGACGTTGAAAATCATATTTTTGAAGTTGCTAATAAGCCGCTAGAACTTCTGCACTTATCCAGTTAATTGCGATGATACTGTCAGAAAGCATAGGTGGTTTACTGCGAACAAGTGGGGCTTGCAAGAAAGTGTATATTCATAGAAATAAAAGGGACACGGAACCCCGACTCATTAAGGGAGGCAAAACGAATATAAATTGCATTTAAAAAAAAAAAAAAAAAAAATGCGTAAAACGGACATGAGCATGTCTGTATTCAGCAAAGAGGGGACATGAAGATACGTCTGTTGCTGAATACGGGTCTAGTTGTCCTCTGCTCTAACAGACAATACACTGCAAGATACGTCCAATACATATGTGGAATATAAAGTCACAAAAGAACACACAGAAAAAAAGAAGTTAATATTCCCTGTTAATAATATAATCATTAGTGACAAGACATTAAAAAAAAAAGTTTTTTTCATTCACCCCCCCCACACATAAAATACATTTATTAGGATGTTATGAATGTCACTGTACATAAAATGCGTTTTTACAGTTGCCAACGATTGTTCTAGCTGTATACACAGCCGTCATCACTAGTAATCGGCACTTACACCTGACCTGTAGCTGGAGCAAGAGGAAAACACGTATCTTAGAAATGGCCAAAGCTTGAATCGGACGCTGCTGCGTGCACTCGGCCGTGCCACGCCCTTACTATACATTGAGGACGTGCATATGCCCAGTCCCCTCCCCTAAAATCATAGGCTGTAAAATGGGTCATTTGCGCTCGACAAAGAATTGGATGTTGCTGCGCTCACTGGCATATAATAGTCCAATTCTTGGCATACCCAGTACAAATTTACGCAACATACCAAACATATCGACATTTACGTTTCTTAGGCCCACAACGATAGTTATGTTTGTATTTAAAAAAATATCTTATAGGGGTTGTCCACTTTTAGACAGCCTCATCTCTTCCATTAAGCCCCCCCCCAAAATTAACTGCCTTTGATTGGGGTCCCTGACAGGACTTAATCATAGTCGCCAGTTAAAGCATTGGCAGAGTGCTTCTATGATGGCTGTTCCCAGCCCTAAGTTCTAGTTATAATGAATGTGTGGACTGATTGGATTGGCTGCAGCTCCTGTCCAATCACATGCTGTAATCATTACACACCCCCAGCCAGGGTAGATTTCAATTACCTTTTTAGACTTGGGAGCTGCAATAAAAACCCCACGATCCCACTCTTAGTATTGCAATCTACAATCAAGTAACAGTGGACAATGATGAAGGGGGTCCCCTTAAAAGCACAATTTGTGAGGTGTCACTAAGCAAAGAAAGGAGGTTACCAAATGGAAAATCCCTTTAATTTTGTTTGAAGCAGTGGCACAGTGATTAAGAGCACCAACTATAAGGCAATGTTCCTGAGAGGCTTGCGGAGAACCTTGCTCCATTCACACTCCCTGTGCCCTATAACTGCTCGTTTTTCCACCAAATTGCTAGCCAGGGAAAGTGTGTGTGAACATGTACATACAAATGTATGAAAAACGTGAGAAAAGATGCAACATTAGATAATATTCTTGCAACTTTTCTGAGGTTTTATTGCAGTGAAACAAAAAGTTGTTTCCCGTCACAATAATTATTTACTAAACATACAGGGGCTGATGCACAGTGAATACTACGGTAGTTTGCGTAGCGTACCTTGCAAGGAATCGCAGTTAGGGCATCTTTGCGCAATTCTGACCAAGAAGAAGATGCAAATTCTTCAGGGCCAGGTGCAAATAATGAATGATAATGTTGATGATCTCCAACGCTAGCGAACCACTTGTGATTGGCTGCTTGCGATAGCGCTACTAACGCTGCTAGGTGCTTCCTTCATCCCTCGGGCATATATCACGCTGTTCTGTGCGTGTTCAAGCAAACTTAAGATGCGTACGGCTCACCATCTGGGCGTAAATATTTTTACGTGTGGCTTTTTTGATCATAAATTATGCCCAACTCACTCTGCATCAGACCATTAAAGTATTTATATATATATATATATATATATATATATATATCTACTATATAAATGCCTAGTGGCGTGTGTGAAAAAAAAAAACCAAGCTGCAGCGCCACCTGCTGGGCAGAGTTATACACTGACCTATATATTTCTTGAAGGAGAAGTGACAGTTTACAGAGTGGTTGGTGGTTGCCGGGGGTGACAGTGGGGAGTTTTTAACACCTTAAGAAGCTTGATGAAGGATGTGGCGATGAAGATGAAGGATGAGGTGATGGAGAAAAATGATGAGGTGGTGACATGTGGACAAAACCACGTTAAAAAAGGGCGCTTGCGTCAGGAAGTAACGCTCTTCCCCTGAGGAGGCCTGGGCTAGGCCCAAATGCATGACAAGAACCTTTTTAACACCTTAAGTAGCTTTATTTGACTAGAATGCATGAGTATCATGCACGGGTTAACTTGTATATATATATATATATATATATATATATATATATATATATATATATATATACATATATCATCATCATCATCAACATTTATTTATATAGCGCCAGCAAATTCCGTAGCGCTTTACAATTGGGAACAAACATTAATAAGACAATACTGGGTAATACATACAGACAGAGAGGTAAGAGAACCCTGCTCGAAAGCTTACAATCTATAGGACAATGGGAGTTAGAAACACAAGGACATGTGCTACATCATATTGCACAATGGACCAGCCAGACTGCAAAGGTAAAAGTACTGAGTGGGCTGTGTGTGTTGCAATGTTGGTCAGAGGGTTGTTGTCTTGCGTTAGCTGTGTAGAGGGTGGTAATGGGGTAATCTAGGGAAATTAGGATGATGGTTGAGGAATATCATAACCTTGTCTGAAGAGGTGGGTTTTCAGTGAACGCTTGAAGGTTTGAAGACTAGAGGAAAGTCTTACTGTGCGTGGGAAGGAATTCCACAAAGTGGGTGCAGCCCGGAAAAAATCCTGTAACCGAGAATGGGAGGATGTGATGAGAGTGGAGGAGAGACGCAGATCTTGTGCAGAACGGAGGTGTCGAGTAGGGAGATATTTCGAGACAAGTGAGGAAATGTATGTCGGTGCAATTTTGTTGATGGCCTTGTATGTTAGTAGAAGAATTTTATATAGAATTCGTTGAAATACAGGCAGCCAATGTAGAGACTGACAGAGTGGCTCAGCAGAGGAAGAACGGTTTGTAAGGAAAATCAGTCTAGCCGCTGCGTGCAAAATAGATTGTAGGAGTTCAAGTCTGACTTTGGGAAGACCAGTAAGGAGGGAATTGCAATAGTCGATGCGGGAGATGATGAGTGCATGAATTAATGTTTTTGCGGTGTCTTGTGTCAGATATGTGCGTATTCTGGAAATGTTCTTTAGGTGTATGTAACATGATTTAGATATAGAGTTGATGTGCGGAATAAACGACAGTTGTGAATCAAGGATTACACCTAAGCAGCGAGCTTGTGGGGTGGGATATATATATATATATATATATATACACACATATATATATATATATTTATTTTTTTTGCCAATCTCAATAAAAAATGAGAAAAATTCCCATTTACCATCCGGCAAATACTGTACAGTATAAAATACTCAAACTATAAATTTTGAGTGGATTAGATCACTCGCCGGGACCCTCTCACACAAACATCCCCTCTCTGTGTTCTTTCCTCTTTTATCAAAGCCCGGGAATGTAATAATAAATAATGAATATGTAGATAAGAGAATCTGGGAAATCAATTTACTGAAAAATATTTGCATATTTTATTAAAAGAAACTGTGAATAAATCCCTCAACAGGGTAGAATAATTCATGATTTGATTTGATTTGTATACATTACACCCATGGGGAATATGAGGTAATACGGCCACTCCTGTAAGTCTCATTTTAATAATGAGTTGGCTTTTTTTTTTTTATAGTAAATATATGAAGTGTAAAGTTACTATTTGATACGTTGATATGCTAATGGTGAATGTGTGATGATGAGTTACTCTATGTGAAATTGTGCACACTGAGTAGAAGTCAGAGGTACAGTAAAATAAAAACTATAAAGCAATAAGTAAAAACTTCATAATGCAATTTCTCAAAATATATAATAACTCTTGTGCATTTGTAATGGGAGGTGGGATTTCTATCGATAGAAGCCAAATAATTCATAAAGTATAATCAGCGTTGTAAGCTGCTTGTTCCAGAAAATGTTGGCATCTTTCTTGATACCCTCCCTTAGGAGTATTATTAGGACTTCTCTAGAGCTGCACATTTTCTCTGGAGCTCTCTACATTTCTCTATCAGACTTCTCTCCAGTTTCTCAACCGTTTAGGTGCCACTGAAAACTCACCTTCCTCCGACTCCTCTCCTTTCTTCACCAGCACTGTTTCCATCCAACACACACTCAACCAGCCAGCTCCATGTACGACTCACATCTTATCATGTATGTCAGTCTCGTCCCAAGTCAACACCCTTGGCGCTGTAAACCTCATAACCTTCGTTTCAGCTTGCGTTTGTGCATAATGGGCCTGATTCATCTTCAAACGTAAGTCAATTTGAGTGCCGTATCTTTCGTTAAATAGCTCTGCGCGTGCTAAGAAACGGTCCTTACGCCAATTACACATGCAATTCATGTCTGAATGCAAATAACAGCTAAGACAGTCTACGACTTAAAGGGCTGAACGGGGAGGGATAAACATAAGCCATGTATAGTAAGTGCATGTCGAGGGCGTGACAATGCACGGGTTTCCTTAATTACGTGTTCTCTTAATTACATGGTTTTTAGCCATATTATTTGCAGCAGCTACAGGGCAGGTGTAAGCACCGACTGATAGTGATGACTGACACGGTATAATCTTATATTAATAACTACACGTATATGTGCCACTAACTAGCACTATATGAAGACAAAAACTTTTTTTTTCACAAATATTTTTATTACTAAGCCCGCTGCCTTGGTGTCACACTTGACTCCGCCCTCTGCTTTATTCCTTACCTCCAGACTCTCTCCCAGTCCTGTCGACTCCACCTTAAAAACATTGCCAGAATACGTCCTTTTCTTACTCAACATGCTACCAAAACTCTTATCCATTCTCTCATCATCTCCCGTCTTAACTACTGCAACCTCCTGCTATCTGGCATTCCTGACACCCATATATCCACACTTCAATCCATCCTAAATGCTGCTACAAGACTGATCTTCCTCTCTCACCGCTCCACATCTGCTGCACCACTTTGCAAATCCCTAAACTGGCTGCCTGTGTCCTCCAGAATCTAATTCAAATTACTCACCCTTACCTACAAAGCCTCAACAACACTACCCTCTGCATACATCTCAAATCTCATATCAAAATACTCTCCCTCCCGCCCTCTTAGATCTACCTCTGACCTGCACCTTCTCGTCTCTGGTAACCACCTCTCACTCCCGTCTACAAGACTTCTCCCGTGCTGCTCCTCACTTATGGAATTCCTTACCACTCCTAATCAGACTTTCCCACAGCCTTCAAATCTTTAGACGCTCTCTAAAAAAACATCTATTTTTTAAAGCTTACCTTATATTATTCACACTAAGCACCCTCACACCTGTCCCAATCTCCACTCTGAGCCACACTCGCTCCTCTTGTTTCAGCTGTGCCCTCTTCCACTTAGAATGTAAGCTCTCTAATGAGCAGGGTCCTCCATACCCTTTGTTTTCATGTCTGCATTTATTTTGTCTACCATGTATGTTCTTGTTTTATGTATATACTGTTTTCGCCTTACAAATCTACGATAATAATAATAATAATAATTACTGATTATAGTATTAAGAGTGGTTCATTTGTTTTATAATTTGTTTTTCTGATGTGACCTTATATTGCACATACACATGTGTGTGTCCTGCACTCTGTCTGTCTACATCATACTTGCCAACTCTCCCGGAATGTCCGGGAGACTCCCGCATTTTGCGAGAGTCTCCCGGACTCCCGGGTGAGTGTGGCAATCCTCCGCATCTGGCATAATTCTGCCCACTTCCTAGTGATTCATGGGAATCGCGGCATTTGTCTCCGCCCCTACTGTCAAATGACGCGATTTGCGTCATTGCATCATGGGGGCGGGGCCAAAATGACGCGAATTTTGGAGCACCGCCCCCATCACGCCCACCTCCCCTGGCAGGATCCCGGAGCAAGACTTCAAGAAGTTGGTAAGTATGGTCTACATACGACCAGTAACGTTCACGCAAAAACGTTCAATGAGATCTGCTTGAATTTAAATGTGGTCGGAAATACTCTCATCTTCTGTGCTCGTTTTTTAAACACAATTGCCAAAACAATCTCACAGTGCCTTCAAAATAAATGTAATTTTTGGAGACCCAGTGCTATCTTACAGCTGTTTTATGTGCTGTTTTACAGCAGCTATCTTGTTGCGAGAGGATGCGCAAGGTCCCCATAGCTAAACAAACGCCCCGCAAATGCTGATTGTGATGTCACGGCGGCATGAGCCCGGGTGTCCTTTGTAAATGGCCCCCAGATTATAATAATATCATCAAAAGTAAAACATCACACTACTAACATTTCTTACATATTATATTAAAATAACATAATTGATGAGAAATTGATGTTTTTCCTCGGCATCCAGCCCCAACTATCCGAAGCCGTCTTTACTACGCTGCCCAATGTTCTAATTATGACTCTCTGAACCAAACAAGGAATAGACTGAATGCGGCTTTGTTTCCGGGTCTATTGTCAGCGTAGTCACCACGACTATAATCTTGGTTCTCGATGAACAGTGCCCACTTGTCCAAAAAACTACAATCCGCGGAGGGTTAATAACGGCCTAGTGTCATATTGAGCACTTTACGTGTTGCGCTAATTATAATCATTACGGCTGTACGAATGTCTAGTTATCTTTCTTAATGACATATTACAAATAAAAAAAATGTGCTTCTCAATACCTATTATTTAATCAAAATTTAACACTCATTGCCACTTGCACCCTGGAGGGTTGTGTTTATTTTCTATTTGTATGGAAGAGAAGGGCCTCCCAAAAACAAAGAGAGACCCTGGTCCGGGGCTGTGTGAATTACTGTCATACCGTATGGCATCTGGAGCTATTAATATCCGAGACTGCTAAATGTCTGTTATTACATCGCACTGTATCCCTTCCTCTCTAGTGCCGCAATCCTTTAACAAATAAGTAACAGACTGACTTAATTGCACCAAGAATGTTGTGCGTGTAATCGTCATTTGTTTGTTTGTTTTTCAGCCTTTTCTTGTCTACATTTTGATTATATGTAAGTTATATTGCTTTCATAAGCTGTGAAATATTATTTCCTGTGCTATTATTGTCCTTTTATGTAAATAGCGCCAATAAATTCCGGTGGCTCAGTGGTTAGCACTTCTGTCTCACAGCACTGGGGTCATGAGTTTAATTCCTGATCATGGCCTTATCTGTGTGGAGTTTGTATGTTCTCCCCGTGTTTGCGTGGGTTTCCTCCGGGTGCTCCGGTTTCCTCCTACACTCCAAAAACATACTAGTAGGTTAATTGGCTGCTAACAAATTGACCTTAGTCTCTGTCTCTCTGTCTGTGTGTGTGTATGTTAGGGAATTTAGACTGTAAGCTCCAATGGGGCAGGGACTGATGTGAGTGAGGTTTCTGTACAGCGCTGCGGAAATAGTGGCGCTATATAAATAAATGGTGATGATGATGATGAATATTTCAAAGGTGCAGATGACAAGATTGGGAAAGAGACTGGATATATGGGGTAAAGGTAAAATTGGGACATCCATATGGAGATAGCAGAGAGACAATTGGTCACACCAGGTAATAGGGAAAGGTGTAGGTCAGGGGAGAAGTGATAGATTTGGGTGTTATGAGTGTTGTAAAATTGTTCACCAAGAGAAGAGGTGTAGAGTGAGAAAAGGGGTGTTGACTTTGTCTACATTTTCTCCAGTGGAGCTCAGCAGCAGGTTGGGGATCTGTTTGGTGTGCCATGGTTGAGGTTTGGATTGCGGTAGACTGTAATTGATGAAGCTGCACTCTCTAGGGCTGCAGTGTGTGTGGTGTTTTATATAGAGGCAGCTAGATTAAGACAGGACAGGTTAGTTATAGAAGAGAACCAGAGTTTTAGAGAAGATCTGATCAGTGGTTTGGAATGAGAGGAAATTAGGTGTTTCCCTGTGTATGGAATTAGGTGGAGCATGAGCTTAACCAAAGGAGGAAGTAAGAGAAGTTTTGTGGTGGCAGAGACAGAGGGGGCGTCAATGGGAATGATGAAAATACCAAGTACGAGAGAGGTCAGGTCAACGGATAGGAAATAAGTGAACCAGGCAGCAAAGTTGACAAGGAATTGGGAACTGACCATTGGGACGAAAAGTGACAGCAACACGAAGGTGGAACAGAGACATTAGACAGATTGTGCTAAAACTAAAGGTGATTACTCCTTTCTAATTCTCCTGGATCTCTCTGCTGCATTTGACACTGTTGACCACTCTCTCCTCATACAAACGCTACAATCCCTAGGTCTTGAAGGCACTGTCCTATCCTGGTTCTCATCCTACCTATCTAATCGCTCTTTCAGTGTTAATTTCTCTGGATCCACCTCTGCTCCGCTTCCTTTATCAGTTGGAGACCACAAGGCTCAGTCCTAGGTCCTCTGCTATTCTCTATCTACACCACTTCTCTTGGATTTTAGTATCATCTCTATACGGATGATACACAAATCTATCTATCCTCTCCTGATCTCTCACCATCTGTGTTGTCTCGCGTTACTGACTGTCTTTCTGCCATTTCATCTTAGATGTCCTCTCACCAACTCAAACTCAATCTTTCAAAAACAGAGTTAATAATATTGCCACCCACCAACAGACGTTACCTACCTGACATTTCTATGTCTGATGAAAACATGACCATAAATCGCACCCCTCAAGCTCACTGCCTAGGTGTAATCCTTGACTCAAAAATATCTTTTGTTCCTCACATCTATATTTACATCATGTTACATGCAAAAATTCCAGAATACACACATATCTCACACAAGACACTGCAAAAACTTTAATTCATGCACTCATCATCTCCCGCATTGACTTTTGCAATTCCCTCCTTATGGATCTTCCCCCGAATCAGATTCTCACCCCTACAATCTATTTTGCACGCAGCGGCTAGATTGATTTTCCTTGCAAATGGTTCTTCCTCTGCTGAGTCACTCTGTCAGTCTCTACATTGGTTGCCTGTTTTTTACCGAATATAATATAAAAAAACCTCTACTAACATACAAGGCCATCAACAAAACTGCACCAACATCTCCTCACTTGTCTCAGAATATCTTCCAACTCGTCACCTCCGTTCTACACAAGATCTGCATCTGTAAAATGATACAGCATATGCTGGCGCTATATAAATAAATGTTGATGAGGATGATGATGATAGTTCATTTGTGCAGAATAGCAAAGAGGGAAGTAATGAGGGGGAAAAGGATGTGGTTGACAGAAATAGGATGCTGGAGAGAGAAGATGATTTTGAAGATGTCAGTGAAAGTGAGTAAGAGAAAGGTAAATTGAGAAGGTGCATAGTGGAATGATGTGAATAAATGTAGATGAATTGCTCCCGGTAGTGCAGGTAATTGGAAGAGACGGAGGCTCCTTTGGCGTCCCCTGGCTGGGTAAAGACAGAATACAGCCTTTGCCGCATGGACCTGTGGTCCGGCATGCTGACAGCTGAGCTGGGTTGGGTACGCTTTAACGATCCTGAAAAATCCGACACAGAGGACACCTACAAATAAAAACCGAATTTGGGAAAAACGAATTCACTATAAATAGACTTACCTGAAAACCAACGCTGCAGATCTCCGATGGCCCCAGCATGCTGACCGCAACTTATTCCGAATGGACAAATCTCCAGCACTACGGTTTGGCGACATCGGGACTTCTATGAATGTTAATTTAAAGTGGCAATGCCGGGACCCTGCAGGTTAAATGTTTAAAAACTTAACCCAACATTGTCGCTTTAAATTAATATTCATAGAAGCCGCGATGACGTCAAATTGTAGTGCTGAAGAGCTCTCCATTCAAAATAACTTGCTGCCATCATGGTGGTCCCATCGGAGATCTGCAGCCTCTGTGGTGCCAGTCAAGTTCTTCCACACCGAACTCCTCAAACCATGTCATTGTAGTACTTGCTTGGTGCACTGGGGCACAGTCATGTTGGAATAGAAAAGAGCCTTCCCCAAACTGTTGTTACAAAGTTGGAAGTAAAGCATTGTCCAAAATGACTTGGTATGCTGAAGCATTAAGATTGCCCTTCACTGGAGATAAGGGGCCTAGCCCAAACCCTGAAAAACAGCCCCGTAATATTATCCCTCCTCCACCAAACTTCACAGTTGGCATAATGCAGTCAGGTAGGTAACGTTCTCCCAGCACCCACCAAACCCAGACTCGCCCATCTGACAGCCAATCAGAGAAGCGTGATTCATCACTCCACAGAACATGTTTCCCCTGCTCCACATTCCAGTGTCTGTGTGCTTTACACCACTCCATCCGACACTTGGCATTGGTCTTGGTGATGTGAGGCTGCATGTAGCTGCTCGGCCATGGAAACCCATTCCATTCAGCTCCCACCGCACAGTTTTTGTGCTTACATTAATGCCGGTGGAAGTTCGGAATTCTTCAGCTATGGAATCAGCAGAGTGTTGCCGTCTTTTACGCACCATGCGCCTTAGCAGTTGTTGTCCTCTCTCTGTGATTTTACGTGGTCTTCCGCTTCCTGGCTGAGTTGCTGTTGTTCCTAAACGCTTCCACTTTCTAATAATATCACTTGCATCCTATCACAGTACCAGGCTTGAAGTCACTGAGCTCATCAGAACGACCTATTTTGTATCACAAATGTTTGCAAATGGAGACTGCATGGCTAGGTGCTTGATTTTATACACATCTGGCAATGGGTCTGATTGAAACACCTTAATTTAATAATTAACAGGTGTGGCCAAATACTTTAGTCCATATAATGTATATTGGACTGTGGACTGCATGTAACAGACAGTTGCACCTGTTGTACACTGATTTACGTTCCTGTCTTCCAGTAGACATTAGCTATGTAAGTTTTCACCATAGGAAAATGTATATCCTTTTTACCATAGCGAACATATTATGTATTCACATTAATGCTACAATACGTCTATCTTTCTCTGCCATAACATGCATGTCAGGAACACATACAGTATGTTGCTGTGTGCTCAGCAGATCCCTTTTGCTGTAATACTGTGATAACGTGTTAATTTAAACTCCACACTCACTTAGCTAAAGGTATCACACTGTGAAAATATTTTTGGAGTTGGCAGATCGGAGCGGCACCGATGGGGACCCGCGGTACCTCCGATAGCGCTAAGATTCTTGTTTTCAGTCAGCAACGTTTTAATGCCCTCTGGGAATAGAGCAAATTACATGTTGAGCTGCTTCTTATTGGTATGAACGGTCCAGTTGTAGCGGAAATAATTCCCAGTTTGGGTCACCCTGATGGGTAACGTTAGGAGAAGGGATGGACTCTATAAAGGTTTTTTTATTTATGTTTATAAAACTACAGGTAATATAATCTGAACATGGGTTTTATAGACGTGCTGCAGAGCCTGTGGATTAGGAATGCTGTAGTATATATCAATGCAATGTTATTTTATATACCTATATCAATTATTACACAAGTGACATGAATATATATAAGATCTAATAAACAGCAAAGTGTGAGGGGCCAGAACAGGAAAGAGCAAGAGGTGCAATTATAATATTGTATTGTTTTATTACCATGTTTATCCCCAATTTTAAAGCGCTGTGGAATATGCTGGTGTTATATAAATGTTAATAAAAATGATACGTAGAAGGTATAGCCCATCGGCTTTTTTTTGGGTTAATATATGTAAAATATACTGTAAAATGCATCATGCCGTAAAATATAACTTATATCTGGAGAGCGGTGATGTCACTCCTGTTAAATATAACTTATATCTGGAGAGCGACGATGTAACTCCTGTTAAATATAACTTATATTGGAGTGATGTCACGCTGTAAAATATAACTTATATCTGGAGAGTAGTGATGTCACTGATGTAAAATATAGCTTATATCTGGAGAGGAGTGATGTCAGTCCTGTTAAATATAACTTATATTGGAGTGATGTCCCTCCTGTAAATTATAACTTATATCTGGAGAGTAGTAATGTCACTCCTGTAAAATATAACTTATATCTGGAGAGGAGTGACGGCACTCCTGTAAAATATAACTTATATCTGGAGAGGAGTGACGGCACTCCTGTAAAATATAACTTATATCTGGAGAGGAGTGACGGCACTCCTGTAAAATATAACTTATATCTGGAGAGTAGTGATGTCACTCCTGTAAAATATAACTTATATCTGGAGAGGAGTGACGGCACTCCTGTAAAATATAAATTGTTCCAGTTCATTAAGTCTCTGTTTAATTTCATCTTTGGAATAGTTTTCTACCTGCTCCCGTTCTACAATGTAACAAGGATATAATAGACCTGCTACCGCACATGTTCTCACAATATAAATTGTTACCCATTAATACATTTTTTTGCAGCTTATCCAATGTTTGGCATTTTCCATCCCAATAGCAAACATATTTATATTGTAAATTATTCCACTTTGTTTCCTTGGTAACAAATTACTGTCCCTACATGGCAGGGATCCAAGAGTACAAGTCAAGAAATATTTAGAGTGACACAAACATTCCCCCATCAGATTATTAACTGATAGACTCCCGACTCTTCTGCTGGAAGAAATATTCCTGGCATTCTAGGGTGAGGCGCAACTCAACAATCCTTTGTCTTCTGTCATTGTGACACAGGATTGACATGATATATTTATGATTCAGTAATGTTTGATCAATTCGTCTGCAAACACTGAGGGGTAAAAATTTGCTACTGATTTTAAGAGATGTTTACCAGAAAATTCATGCTAATTAACACAGATTTCCACTGCTATCTAAATATACCTGTTCCCATGCATTGACAGGATGACAGAATTTAAGATAATTGACATGAACTAAACTCTTGTTATGATGAATAATTTTCCTGTGCACTGCTAACTTTATCCACACTGTGAGTGAATTTCTGCTCAACATAACTACAGTGCGCCTCTTGGTTTGTTTGTTCTTGCAGACAGACATGCATGTGAACATTTTTTCCCCCACTAAAGCATTTTACCTTACATCTATGTAGAAGGATGTTCAATTATAGTTTTAAACTCTCGTTATTTGACTAATTAGGGAATGCATCATGTTATCTTCACCCAACCATCCACTATATAAAAAGAACTAAGAAAGTGTTTAATCAGAACCCAAAGTTTTACGCCAAGTAACAAGAAAACATTCTAGTAACGACTATTATTCACATATTCTTGCTCCAGAAAAGGCATTGGGGAACGAGATAATTTGTTTTTCCTATATTAAGGGCTATTGAGTCAATGTTTGGAGATTCTACTATCCATACCTTCATGAAAGTCTGTACAGGATAATAATACATTTGTATGTGTCTCTTATTCATCCCAGCTCCATGTTGAATTAAAATGCATCAGTCTATGGGGTATATTTACTAAACTGCGGGTTTGAAAAAGTGAAGATGTTGCCTATAGCAACCAATCAGATTCTAGTTATCAATTATTTAGTACATTCTACAAAATGACAGCTAAAATCTGATTGGTTGCAATATAACCTCCACTTTTTCAAACCTGCAGTTTAGTAAATATACCCCTATGAGTTTGGGAACATCCACCCAAAATAGTGGGATATATATTTGGAGTTGTCGAAGTAGGTTTCATATCTCCAAAAAATGCAAATTGCAAATTGAACGAAGTAGGACAGGGCCCTGATCAAACCAGGCCATGCCCAAGAGCTACCCGGCTTAGATGCAGAGAGTCCCTTTGTTACTATAGAGGAAATGAGCAAACACGGGGAGAACATGCAAACTCCAGATAAGGCCATGGTCGGGAATCAAACTCATGTCCACAGTGCTGTGAGGCAAAAGTGCTAACTACTGAGCCACCGTGCAACCCAAATGTGTACTTAAAATATTGGGTGCAAACTTTAATGATAAGAAGGAATCTTTCACTTCATCCTTAAGAGACAAGAAAACTAATTTGGCCATTACTTGAGTACGTTACTCTTTGATGTTAGTCAAAGTGGATCCGAGGAGACAAAGTAGTTTCATTCCTTTGACTCCGGAGATTATCCCAAATAACCGTGCACTTTTTAGTCATGTTTAGGTCCTTGGCATTTAGGGATAAAGGTCCTGATTCATGTATGGATGCAACTTGTATTTTAAAAAAGAGTACGGGACTTGGGAGTAGTTCCGGCTGTATTCACATCCAAACGTATCACAAGACAGGTTTCCATATGAATCTGGTGTAAGTACATTCTGCCTAAACGTTACATGCTAGCTTTTTTTTTTTTACATTAAATACTTAAATCAAGATGGTTTTAATAAGTACTGTACATACAATGCATTTATATAATCTCTCTTCCTTGCATACACAAGTTATGTGCTAGCTGGCTGGATGCATATGTTTATAATACAAAGACTTTGCTGTGTAGTCGGCACTTACACCTGCCCTGTGCTGGTGTAAGTGCCGACTGGTGCGAGAGATATGGCTGAATCCTGGCGTACTTAGAAGAAAAACAGGATTTGAATCAGCTGTATCTGTGCCAGAGCGCCCTCAGCACGCCCTTAATATACATTGCCAACATTCACCTGCAACTTCCCTCCTCCATTCCTACCCTCAAGTCGTAAGTGACATTTGTGTTCATGAATTGCGCGCAGTTTTGTATATTGGCGTATGATCCGTTTCTGAGCACGTGTAGAGCTATTTCACGTAAGATACGGCACACAAGCGGACTTGGGAACATGAATCATACCCACAAAGTTTAAGGATAATATAGATCATAATTATCATATGCAACAGAAAAAAGTAAGGAAAAAAACATCTGGTATTAACATGAAATAACTGGTGGAAAATTTCTACCTGGGAAGATGCGTCGCAAAAAATGCACTTGTCACAGGGCCCAGACGTAGTTGTGGGTTGAACGAATGGTCATGAGAATGCAGCCAATCACTGCTCTATGAACCAGTGACATCATCACTGAGACGCTTCACGGCCAAATATTCATTCAATGCACTGGCTCCTAATGAATAGAATATTATAGGTGATAGTAACACTTTAAATGTTTTGTCCACCTTCAGATGACTTTAATTTATTGGCTTGCACTTCCACAACTCTTGCAAAAGCCTTAATTTTTTCCCCCTGCATTTTGTAACAATGTATTTATATCATCTGGTAGAATTGTTTACTTATGTTGCCCTATGATACTACTCACAGATGTTTTCTGGACATTGAGCATCATCATCATCATTTATTTATATAGCGCCACTAATTCCGCAGCGCTGTACAGCAACAACGTGAGATCATATAAATTTATTTTGCAAAAGTTGCCAGCGTCTCTTTTGCAAGTCACTGTCCTGTGTTAGAAACAAACTAGTAAGATCAGTGATAACTGATGATATATTATTAAATGGTTAATATATCAGGATTGTCTTAGTTCTATGCTATACTGCTATAAACATCTTGTTTTTCCAAATCATTATATTTAATGACAGGAGCGGTCACCGGTTTGGCTCAATAGCACAAAGCAGAGTAATTAATTAGGTATTAAATGTCCTGGTCAAGTGCCAGCTTGAAAGTAGAAAAGTAGAGAGATGTAGTGAGAGGAGGGGGATGCAGAGGGGGGAAAGCGGAGAGGCAGAGGGGGGAGAGCGGAGAGGCAGAGGGGGGAGAGCTGGATCCTGTAAAACAGGGGTATTCTGCCCCACGGTGGATAACAAGAGAATACATGTATCGCACACAGCACATTGTGACGTAGAGGGTCACCAAGGCTGAAGATCTAGGCTACAGAGGCTGCTTCCACATGTCTGATTTATTTGGGGTGTTGTATATGGAACTTGATATAGCAGCAAGATAACAAGCTATTATGTGCATGAATGCAAAAACATGATGCTTGTTTTGAAGGACAGGACATCAGCTGTCAGGAGCGGAGGTTGATGATTCCTCCTCTCAAAGCGTAAAGGGTAGTATGTGTACAATGGACCTAAGACTGCAAAGGGACTTGCGCTAACATATTTGTTACGTGCATTCGCTGTACGAAAAGGCATATTTTGCGCAATAAAATGCATTTGCGTCTAATTATACAGGAGCCCCCACGAGTTGAAGTCTTGCACTCTTGACTGACATGACGCTCAGTCATTAAGTCACATGACGGAACCACTACGTATGGATCACGAGGCAGGAAGGCCGCGGTGAGGCGTGATTACATCACGGCGGAGGAGCCGAGCCAACCCTCGCGCCTACAGAGCCTGCACCGCAGTGTGGCACCTCGGAGGAGTTGTGGGTGAGGGCCCAAGAAGAGGCTGCACAGGGGCCCTAACGATGGTCGTAGGTGCTAGTAAAAGACCATAATATCAGAAGCACAGTCCAGCCAGATCACTCTATGACGGAGTGAGGACATGAAGGTTCTAGACAAGAGCAGAAGTACAACATTAAATACCAGTCCTTTGTCCCAATTCCAGGACATTTGGGAGGACTGTGCCACTAACGGATGCCCCTTAAATGCCACATGGGCTCACGACAGGTGCACGTGACATTGAAGGGGTGTGTTTAGTGGAGTGGAGTGAAGCTGGGCTTGAAGCAGTGGACACACCCCTGAGGAATATGGTACAGCCAAACTTGACCAAACCACGCCCCTGTGTAGAGTGACCACGCCCCTTCCTGTGCATGCTCTCTCCTGCTTCCAATGGAGGTATAATATTTTCACATCATATCAACCATTTGCTTTCATTGTCTAACTTTGCAGTAGACAGACAAAAACCTAATTGCTGATTGGTTGCTGAGGTTCGGAGCAAAGTAATGTTATGTATTACTCTGTCCTATAAATACACATACACTGCAACATAATGCTAAAGTAGACCTGTTATTCCCGCAGGAAACACCAACTATAAATTATCCAACACCCTAAATTAATATCTTCCCATCCAACAGTCCACCACACGCTAATTATGCAGATGGTTTAGGACATTATATACTTATTTTATATTTATTTAGCTTTATTTCTGTCTTCTCACAATTCTTGGCTTAAAGGTCAGCCACATTCATTGCCAGGAAAGAGATTCAGCATGCATTCTAAACACTAGAAAAGTAATATTACCGTCCATATTAGGCATTTTAAAATATCAAACATCCAGAGGAAATCTAGTGATGGGCATGCACAGGGGTATATGAATCAAACCTTCCAAAAAGGAATAGTCGGAGGTGTGGCCCAAAGCAGCCAATCAGATTCTAGCTTTCATGTTCTAGAATGTAATAGATAAATAATAGCTAGAATCTGATTGGTCGCTATGGGCAACACCTCTTTTCTTTTTTATATTAGTTATCCTAACCTCCCTTTGCCTAAGGCAGGTGCCTATTCTGCCACACATTAACAGGCAATTTGGTAACTGATTTTTAATTTTTTCAGAGAGATCTTTGTCTGTTTAGGGGCGATTGTGGAAACATTTATTTTTTTGAGATAGACAACTTAAATTCAAATTACTGTGCAAAGAAAATTGTAGGGAACAATGGTCCGGATTTCAAACATGTCTAAAGCACATTGTTTAACACAAAGCAAATTTTATTTTGTGTTTGTTTTAGATGAGCTTCACACAAGTAACATTAATTATTGTGCAAGGCATATCTAAATGGAAGCCGACAACATTTAGGACTGATCGGAGATTGCGAAGTGCTCTGCATTTATGAAGGGAAGTTGAGCGGGGATACCCACCGAGATAATGTGTATTGTTTAATTGCTGTACATTGCAGAGTAGAGGCAGGTGTAGATATTTTTACTTTGCCAGGAAGTGCATTGTCAGTCCTTCTGCACAGAAACTCAGTTGTGCAGAAAATGCTTCAAATTTTTTTTAAGAAGTCATCAAATGTTGCAAAGTATCCAATGTGCTTAAGCTTGTAAAGGTAGATTGTAAGCTCTCTGGTTCATTGTTCTCTTTCCTCAACTGTCTATGATCCTGAAGCTTAACATAAGCTTCCATTATCTTTTATATGTATAATTTTTATTTTGCACAACATTTAAGTAGGGTATAGAGCACGGATGGTTCAATATCAACCTGAATTACACCATCGTGAAAAGCACCAGCTATGTCTCATGCGTTACACAAACGCATACGTTGAAATCTAGCAATTGGTGCACACATAGAGGCTGGAGAATTTTTAAAGAAAAATAACATTTTGGTAACAAAAGAAATTAATTGCTGAGTTTTTAATTTCCCCAAACTGTTATAAGCGACTGAATAACAAGTGACATGTCAGATTACATTTGATCTAGAACAGTTGGAAATCCATCAGAGTAATCCATTTCTGGTAAGGGGAAGACCATTGTTTCTCTCTGCCATACCATATATAAACGTTGGCATGGGAAATTGGGTTAAATTAGACAATTAGAACTTATTTGATCTGTTCTAGGCAGCCAGTGTCGAGTATATCTGATTTTTCCCCTGTATAATAACAGTCAAATGTTAATGTTTAAATATCACAATAATGATATTTAAATCCACCCACAGTTTTCATTTCTGGAATGAGCCCCCATTTATACGATCTAGTAGAATCCAGGGATGGAAACTAACGGATTGGGAGAAAGCCCAGTGTGAATGTGTCCTGCTGCAGATGCCAGTTGTGGAAGCGGATTAGTATCTACTGGAGTTTACATTGGGAGGTCAGAGGTGAGTCTCTCCATGGCTTATCTCCCAAAATGTGCACATGCAAAGTCAGGACAAAACAAGCCCGGCTTTTCATATGCACTAAAAAAACAACTTCCACTTTTGGGGGAAAGCCCCGCCCATTTATGTATCAGCTCCGCCCATGTCCAAGTCCACGAGTCGGTACTGTCCCACTGAAATTTGGACAGTTGGGAGGTGTATTCTCGGACATCATCACAGTTACGGCCCTTGAGAGGAGACATTTAATGCTCAGATTTGATGACTGGGTGGAGGTCTTCTTATGGGGTAGATTTATCAAACGTGGAGGTGTTGCCCATAGCAACCAATCAGATTCTAGCTCTCATTTATCTAGTACGCTGTAAGACATGATGGCTAGAACCTGATTGGATGCTATGGGCAACACCTCCAACTTTCCTTTTTAGAAGGTTTGATAAATCTACCCCTCCGTAACATAGAAATGGCAATAATGTGTTGTAATCCATATCAACCAATCAGATGTCAGGCAAACTTGGCGGAGAGCTAAAATCTGATTGGCTGCGATAGTTTACAACAACATTAGTGTCACGTGCATTATGTTATGCTAGAAGCCTCTCTCTATTTACGCCGTTCATGTAAAAATATCACTTAGTTTTATAGATATATTGCTAAGAAAAT